>NW_027460291.1:19724996-20924996 GCF_050947875.1 Dermacentor variabilis | reverse complement strand
TGCATGATTTGACAGGAAAAAGAAAAACAGTTATTTCTGCTTCGACCCCTTTTCGCCATTAGCCCTCGGCTATTGGTAAAAAGTTTTCGGGCTGCACTCACTTCACCTGCCTGTCACGCGACGTCACAAAACCGCAAGAACTCACCGCGTCAAAGTCACATGTAAGCGATCAAAATGCATTAATATGCCGAACAAAACTGAATTTTCATCGGAATAGCCGCAGGCTGCCCCGTTCCGAAAGGAACAGAAGATGGCTACCGCCGATCGCTCAGACGCTGGCTACTCGCACCTGCCGGAGAGCATGGGTGTATTTGCGTGTAATAAAACTTCTTGCATGGCCGTGAAACGTTTTCGAGCACTTTCGGCACGTTTACCCCCTCATTCTGCCAACTCTTCTTTGCTGAGGGTCCGTTTTAGCAGCATTCTCGAGCTTCGGTTGCATGCCGTTGCGATTTTCGACCAGCCACCGCAAGCTATGTAAGGGAAAGCCGGCCAATCGTAGACGCCGGCACCACCTGTGATGACCCACTTATGGGGCAAAGGTTCGTGTTCTCAAGGTTCGGTTGGTTCTCTTAGGCGGAGCCTCCGAGAACCCAATTGAGGACGAAGCCGTTGGTTTGGACGCACACACAAAGACTTTTTAATCAAACAGAAAAGGCAAGAAGTAAATAGAAAGAAACAGAAAGCATGCATAAAATAAACACTCAAGAAAACATTGCGGTAAGGAACACACTTAGGGCTTTAACGAGGTTAACGAGGGCACGAGTCCGGGCTTGCCACGAGGGCGGGGACGCGTCGCAGTCTCGACGCGGCAACGCGGCGACAAGCTGGCAGAAGGAGTGGCGCCGGCCTTACCAAAGGTCGCGGCGTAGGTTGATCGACCGGGCGGCGGGAGCGCGCCAGCTCTGGCGAGGCGAGGTAACGCTGGCGGCTGGGTAGCAGGAGTGGACGGCGGCGGCGTTCTGGCCGGGCAGAGAGCTCGGGCCCGTAGCCCGACTGCTCCCCTCTCGCCCACGGGCACGGAAGCTCGAACGCCGGCCTCGGGCAGCAGGCGGCACGGCAGACGGGGCGGCGTTCTGGCCGGGCAGCTGGCGTAGAACTCGGGCCCGTAGCCCGACTGTTCTCGTCCTGCCCACTGGCGCAGAAGCTCACCGGCCTTGAGGAGCTGGCGGCACGCTCAGGTAGACGGGCGACGCACAGGAACAGGTTGGCAGGAGGCCCCGGGCGGGTGAAGTCCTGGTGGGCTCGGGTCCGGAACCCGACGGCCCGTCTTCAACGCCCGCTCCGGTGGTTGACCTCCTCCTGCCGTCGTTTCCTGGGACGATCCTGGCGTCTCCCGGGCGTCTCCCTGCGTGTCCTCTTGCGTGTCGCCCCCGTTCTGCCAGTGCACCACGCTTTTTGTCGTGGTCTGGCCGATTTGGCATTTACTGATTGGCTGCCCGACGCCCCGTGGTCTTTTCTCATTGGTTGCTTTTTTTTTTCTTTTGTTGTCTTTCCTGCGCCGCGCGTTCACGTGCCGGGCGCTCTTCGGCGTCGTCGTTTTTCCTCCTTCCAGCTCGGCGCGCGTGCACTCCGCGTCGTCTGCTCTCGACCGTCCCGAGCCCCGCACCACGTCGCGCACCACACATCACACCACCCTCTTCATCCGGTTATCGACTTTCAGTGCAGTGGCTCGGCCCCATCGAATCCCTCCCCCCTTGAGCGTTCTCCTCGCCTCATGTCAGCCAATTAGAAGCGACAAGCCGCTAAGTGTAGGCAATGGTATTCGTTTTTCAAGCAAACAAAAGTGACCTCCTATGAACGAGCAGAGCGTTTGATTGGTCTGTTCAGACAACCCTGTGGGTGACCGCCCGGTGCTTGCGTTGATGGTTACGCAGATTTGACGTCAGGAGATTGCAATAGAAACATATTGGAATAGTTTTACGTTATAGGGCCCATGGTCCATAAACACGGCAAGCCTAACAACTCGATTCGCCATGAATGCTATCGAAGCGATTGACGCGGCTCGCACCTCAGCACAGAACTCTGAAGCAGACATAGTGTCACAAGCTGTCATGAACCACGCCTGCCGCGCAGACAGATGAAAGAAAGAAGAGGACGACGTTAGCCAAACTGCCGTGAGACCGCTCTTCAACAACCGCGCCTATCAACCAGCTTCATCCGGTTTTGCATTAAACACCTCGTGTGTAACATTTGGTGGAGGTGCGGGGTAACTCCCACGACCTACAACGGAGCCACCAGCACAAGAGCTACGCCGAAGCCGTCGCCTCGCCGGACTTTCGCCGTCGCGTTCAATCATGGCCACAGAGCAAAATATCCTCACCAGCAGTGCCTCGGCGAGCCCAGTCCCTATCCAGCACTACCGAGAGCCACGCACGTTCTCGGCGAAGGCAGAGGAAGATGTGGATGAGTGGCTAACTCATTACGAAAGGGTAAGCCAATACAATAACTGGAACGCTGCCAGTCAGCTTAGCAACGTTGTTTTCTTCTTGGCCGGCACGGCTTTGGTATGGTATGACAACCACGCGGACATGCTAACTACATGGACACGCTTCGTTGAGGAGATCAAAAAGTGTTTCGGTGACTCGGACGCAAAGAGGAAACGTGCGGAACTCACATTGGCACAGAGAGCTCAGGTACCAGGCGAGACTTGCACTACCTATATCGAAGAAATTTTGAAGCTGTGCCGAACCGTCAACCGTCAAATGACAGAGAAAGATAAAGTGGGGCACGTGGTAAAAGGAATAGCGGAAGACGTGTACAACTTCCTCATTGGTAAAGAGAACTTGCACACTGTATCAGAACTGATACGGCGCTGCCGTACGTTCGAGGCGCTGAAGACTCGCCGAATTACGCCAAAGTTTGGACGGCTGGCCAATGTAACGACTGTAGCAAGTGTTGACACGAGTCCTCCACTCCCAGACCTTTCGTCCTCCATCCGCCAGATAGTCTGCGAGGAGCTCCAGCGACATGACGAACAGGCACGTTATGCGGCGCCACGTTGCAGCTCCTCCATTTTCCGAGACACTCTTTGGGAACCCCCTTCGGCTACTTGGAACCACTCGGTGAACGTCGCGGATCTTAACAGCTCCAGAGACGAATCGCATTACATTACGACCGAACCACCACGCAATGATTCGCCCCCTCAACGTTTTGACCCACGCCCACGCAACTTTCGTCCACGAAGACTCGCCGCTACCTACGACATTCAAGGGAAAGAGCCTCGTTACCCTCAACCGATGTCTTCGGCAGAATACTTTAATCCGCATTCTGAAGTTCGCCCTTCGCCAGTGTGTTACTGCTGCGGCATGCCAGGCCACATAGCTAGGTACTGTAGCCGACGCCGAGCATCAAACTACGGATCGTCAGCGCCGACTATGCGGTCTAGCGGTCGTACACTGCGCACTCAGTAGCCAGGAGACTCCACCTCAGGAAGCCACTTTCGAGAGGACCGATGCACCGCCCAGGAGACCTACTTTGGCGAAGAAAGAACCCGGAACCGCTACCGCTCCCCTGCCTCCGACCGTACTCTGACGCCACCACCAGCCTACCGAGCCTCCCGATCACCATCCCCTCGGCCGCGATTCACGTCACCATCGCCTCGGCGCCGTTTCGTGTCGCCCCCGCCGGGAAACTAGCCAGCGCGGCCGATGGAGGTGAGGTCGCTGGAAAATGTGTGCTGCCGACTCAACTGCCTCCAACTATTCTCATGCTAAAGAATAAGGTTCATGTACTGATTGATGGGGTCTCTACAATGGCTTTAGTCTACACGGGAGCAACTGTCTCGGTCATGAGTGTGGGGTTTAAAGGCCTTCTGGGACGCAAGGTTATGTTTAGTTGGGACCAGTGGACAAGTTTCCGAGGAGTCAGTGGTGAACCATTATATCCGGTTGGTCTGTGTAACGTGGATGTGTCTTTGGGTGGGAAAGTTTTTAATGCAGAGTTTACTGTTCTTCCTCGCTCCTCGCATGACGTGATTCTGGGGATTGACTCTTTGCAATTGTGTCGTGCGAATGTTGACTGCCGGACGGGAGAACTCAGTGTCGACACCAGTGTTTCACCTGTGCTCTTTGAAAGTGAAGCTTGCCCGGAGAGTGTGTTGTGCGTGTCTGAGGATACAGTTGTGCCCACCTTATCCGCGATGCGTGTTGCCGTCGCCTGTTCATCTCCGACTCCTATCTCGTTCGATGCTGCAGTGGAACCGGTACATCGGAACTGCCTCAAGAAAAACGTGTTAGTTCCGCATTGCGTGGTCTCAGTGACCAATGGATGCGCGGCGCTGTGGGCGCTAAACTGTTCCACTGAAGCTTCAGTGCTACCTCAAGGCCTAAAGATTGCCACGTTTCAGGAAGACTCGCCCGTATCGGTGGCAGTACTTACAGAGCTCCCCGATGGAGGAGCAACTAGTTTCTAGAGCCCCGGGAGCTCGAAGATACTTTCCATGATTGATAAGTCACTCAGCGATCACGAGCGTCGAGTTTTGATGGCCCTGCAGACGAGGTGAATAATTTACATATTACTGGGAGTAAACTAATGGGCCTCTAATTGTTCATTTCTTGATCATCTCCCTTTTTGTGGATTATTATACTGTCTGCATTCTTCCAGTGTTCTGGTACCGTTGAAGTCCACAGACACTTCGTATAGCGAGCCCCAGTTTTTAAAGCATTATGTTTCCTCCATTTTTCATTAAATCTTCTGTTATTGCATCTTCTCCTGCCGCTTTTCCCCGTTTCATGTCTTCCAAGGCCCTTCTCATCTCATCGCTAGTTATAGGAGAAGTTTCTGCAACCTGTTCATTACGGCTTGACCATTACTGACCAAAGGAGTCAGTATCCTGACTCCTCTGCTTACTGTACAGGTCAGTATAAAATTCTTCCGCTGCTTTTACTATACCTTTGAATTTGCTGAGGATATAACCCTGCTTATCTTTTAATGCATACATCTTGGTTTGTCCTATGCCAAGTTTCCTTGTCACTGACTTCAGGCTGCTCCCATTCTTGACGGCTTCTTCAGTCTTTCATACCTTATAGTTCTGGATATCATTTATTTTCGCCTTGTTGACGAGTTTTCCCAGTTCCGCGAATTCTAGTTTCTTCTTGATTGATTTTACTATTTCTCTCTTCAAATTGAAGTGAATCCTAGCCCGCACTGACCTATGATAACTGCACTTTACCCTACCTAACACTTCTACATCCTGCACTATGCTGGGATCGGCTGAAAGTGTGAAATCAATTTCATTTCAGGTCCATTTACTGTTGCTGTGCTTCTTTAAAAACGTGTTCATTACTCGCAGCTTAATTCTTTCTGCGAAATCCACCATATTCACCCATCTGTTTGTGCAGAGAAGAGCAGGGTAAACTGCCACGCGTCGACTATGTCATCAATTCAAGCTCTTCCTTTCATAAAGCTACTGGTGGCCAACTGACTAAATAATCTCTTGCCCGAGCGATGCCGGTAGCTTTTTACGATTTCCCTGGTTAAGCTGTTGCGATGGCGATACACGACAACAGTCGGATCAATAAGCGGAGAGCAAGGAAGCTGCGCGTCAATGTTTTTTTTTTTTGCAATGGCCAGACAATTGGCCGTGGGTAGCAACATTGCCAACTTTTTTGTTGTGCTCTTGCAGACGCACATTCAAGCACCTGCTGCTTTGACCAAAGTAGTGTGTTCCAAGAGAGAGTGGAATTCTGTAAACTGCCTTTTTGCAGGTGACGTAGACGTCTTTGTGCTTGATAGCAGAGTTTGGTTGGCGCATTCTCGTAGGGCAGCTCAACTTTCACAAACTCAAAAGTTTATTTGTCGTCATGAACAATAGTTTGACGCCGGAACGTTGTCCGACATTTTTAAGATTATGAGGAATTTTATGCAGGTAGGGCATCACGGCTACATTATCTTTGTATCTCTGTCTTCTTTTTTTTCTCTTGTCTTCTGCACTCTGTTCGTCGCTCATGCGCAATTCAGCGTTGCTTCTGCGATGCAGGCCTTCAGCACTTAAGTCTATAACGTGCCTCGGATACCCTGCCGTCTCAAAGCATGCCACAAGCATTTGGAGGCTTTCGCCACTAGAATGATCGCATGACTTACACAGAGCGCCCGACAAGAAAGCGCTATATTTATTTTTAGAATCTTAGAGTGTGCTGAACTGTACGGTAAAGGGATCGTATTGGTTCTTGGCCCATACACTCAACACGCTTGATCATCTTTAAAACGCAGCCGCAAATCTAGAAAACCCAATGCTGTCCTGTTTGGGGCATTCAAAGAGCAAAGTGCATGTTGTAGGCCACTTACTTTCAGCTTTGAATTTTTAGCCCTTTGGTTAACTGGCCCTCTTCTCTTTGATTATGTAACGAGGGTCCTGAATCCGGCAACATTGATGCCTTCAGGTAACCTACGCAGGTTTATTGACCAGTTGCCTTCACCCAAAAAGGTCACGTACTCGCGACACCTGCAATAGAACGGATGTTCCGCATCCACCGCCGAGGTTTGTGAGTGGTAGCACTAACACTCCCAGGGTTGGTTCTAGCAGCAAAAACATGAATACCTCAGAAAGCGGTTAGGAAAACGGCTCCGCGGCAGCTCAATCGGTAAAGCATCGCCCGCGTAATGCGAAGGGATTGTTCCCCACCGGCAGCAAGTTGTTTTATCATCCGCTTTCATTTCCAATAATTTATCATTTATTTAATTAATAAATACAAGTAAATTACGATGTGTTGTCCTTGGTGTTCTTGTTTATTGGTTTCTTATTATATGCTCTATCCGGGGGTTCTGTCTCGACTCGCGGGGAGTCGACGGATGACACTAATATGATTATCTTGGAGGCAAGGTAGCTCAAGAACAGGCTCAAGTTCATTCATTTTACCGAGGAAATATTTGCCAGGTGTCAGAGGAATTAAATAAAACTCGAAATTAATGCGCCTCCTGCGCCATTCCAGTTTGTTCCCGGCGTCCTGTAACTGCATCTGTGTTTCGCTCAATCGCTCTGCGTCACTGTCATCTACTCCTTTCTTGAGTGACTTATATTTGTCCTGTTTGTCTAGACGTCTCTTGATGTCATGAAAAGTTTGTGACATTTGGTGAATTGATTCTTGTATTCAAGAACAGATTCCCTTAGGCGTAATAGTACATCTAGCTTCTCTCCTATTAGCGCTAGCTGCAAGGCGACATTGGTTGCTTCAGATGCTGAACTGGAAGTTTTTGTCGAAAGGACAAAGGATCTTTCTTGCCGTCAAGATTCGCGCTTTCAAGTTTTCCGCTACATGTTGTGTTTCTAATGCAGCATTTTTTGCGCTACATCACAACAGCTTCCAGCATGGAAAATGTTGTCGCACACAATACAAGCAAGAGTCCATTTTCCGCGTGTCATAGGATTTTCACAGATAAAGTGCTATGTATTAGACACAAATGTGCAAGCTCAACGGCCGCAGCAGCAGGCAGGAGAGATTAGGGGCAACTCTAGCACAATGTGCAAATTGGTCTGCGTAAAGCAGTAAGCATCCTTAGGACGCGCTTTGGTCCCCGTCGCTGCCGCCAGTCGCACACGAGGCCGACATCGCAATGTTTATATTTGGACAACCAGCGTCCACGTATCACAGTAGTGCCATTACGCGGCGCAGAAGTACGACGCAGTTACTCCGCTTGTCGATATGGTCCCAAGGGTCGGATTTCCGTGAGGAGATAGCAGTAATCTCTCTCTTTGCCTGCGTAAAGCAGCAAGCAGTTATAAAGGCACTTTGGTCGCCGCCGCTGCCGCCAGTGGCGGCATCAGCGGTGATGTGTCGGCAAGGCAGGGCAAAGATAGTTTTTAATTGTATCATGATACAATACAAGATACTACCGCAATTATTGTATGCGATACGATATCTTCCATTTCTATCTGAAGATACTTGGATGCATTGCCAAATTTCTTATTATAGATCTATGGGAATGTAGGTACTATATAATGTAAATCCCAAATGTAACGCAGTCAGCACATGGTTGCAAGCACTAAGCACTATCAAATGGCCCGGCAGGCTTTTCGGGTCCCGCACGGTAAACGTTCCAGGTCTCAGACAATCAGACTCAGAATGTCGCAGACTAGATCACATCCCAGTTTTCGAGTCTACCGGGCCGGACTGCGGGTCGGTTAGCAGCTTGGATCACAAGCTCTCGGGATGTCCCTCGTTACGGGGGCCCAATCAAGTCACCGAGGAGGAGTGGCGCTCTGCCATCAAGAGTTCCTTGCTTCTCTCAAAACTTCAATCTGACCAGAGAGCCCACGTTGGCAGCGGACCACGGTGCTGCTCTAAGGGTGGCACTTCTAAGGAGCTCAATGAAGTTCGGTCTGTCTGCTTGCACTTTCAGTGTTAGGAAACACAGCCTTCTTGTGTATGAAGCGCGTTGACTAAGGAAATTGAGCAGATCAATCTTGCATAATGTATAAACAAGCAGTCCGTCCATAATTTCCAGCTTTCGTTGCTTACTTATATTTTGCAGAATTCTTATCATGTAACGTAGTTCAAAAAAACTGCATTTCCTGCTTCCGAGCAACAATCACGTCCGCAAAATAGCCGCATTGTGCATATGTCTCCCGGAAGCAGTGGCATCCACGCTTTGGTTCACAACATTCAAACTTACATCTACCAGATCCTTGAAATCGCCGACGTGTGAAAGCCACCAGAGGCAAGGCAACCGCATTCATACATTATTCAGACTTCCTAACAGAGCACCACGATAGAGAAACTTCGATTACGACACTATAGCTGCATCAGAATTTGTGCGAAAGACGCCACACGCATTCGTGTACGCAGCACAGTACGTCTACCACTGTAGACAGTACGGTAGCTACGAGCAAGTGTCATGACACCGACCCAACTGAAAACAAAAATATCATGAAAACCAAAGGTCCGCTACGCGCAGACCTTCGCGCGCTTGTTTTGATCGAGTCTGCGCGAGCGCCTCCATGTTACTCTGCTCCACCTATAGGGTCGCGCTAACCTCATCGCCTACCATCGCTGAAGGGCTTTGGCCGACGATAGATAAAAGCATGTCGCTCCCTTTACATTTATTTAGGCAGATTAGTGGCAGCATTATCAGCTTGAGAAGCGGCGTTCAGCCAAGGTTTATACTTTCGCACGGTGATCTCGCAACTCCGGTTTCTTGTATCTGAAGGTAGACGATACATCATTCAACGTATCGAAAATACAGATACTGATACACGTCTTGCGAGACGTGTCATGATACAGATACAAGGTGTCCAAAGAGCGTCTAAGATAGTATCTAAGATGCATGTATCTTAGAAACTGTCCAGCACTGTGTGCTGCTGACTGGCTCAACTGTCTATGCAATTACGCTAATAAAGAAACAACTGCCCCTAAATATCCTCGCTAGCCCCGTTTACATGGATACGTTAGAACCCTATCGTATTAATTTATCTTATCGAATGTACCCATACGCCACCGTTTAGGTAAATGTTCATTTTACTGTCCGGCCAGCTAACGCCATCCTATGTCATATATGAAAGTTAGCGCTCTCACTTCCCATGAGCACGCTTTCCCGATCGCGTTGTGAAATCCACCGTAGGTACCTGCAGAGTGTCTGTTAAATACCGTCAGGTTCCTCTGCATTTGTCGGCGTGGGCCAACTTACACAGCGGTTATTATGAGGAAATGTACTGTGCTGTATCACGATATTATAATTTGCGGCGTGTTGGCATGGACATTGGTATCTGAGTGCGCCCGTCTCGGCTTCAGTCCCCTCAAAGTAGACTTGACTACGTTAACGCCGCGAATAAAGTAACTCACCGATGTTACCTGAATTGTTATTGACAAAAAACACAGTATAAACGCACGTAATGTACTCACGAGTGAAAAGAAATCGCGTACGGCCTTCTTCGTAAGCCGCCATTGTTGTTTTCATTTCGCGCAGTGTGGCAGCATAGACTAAACAGAAATAATCCCAGGTGGTAGTAAATGCCTCGTCGCCTTGCGCGAATGACAGCTGAATACATTCAATGCATACGGAGTTTTAATTACCTGCATATCTTACAAGAGTTTCAATTGTATTCAAATAGTAATAAATATTACTTCATTTCTCTAGGAATTTTTAAGGTGTTCCAATTGGAGTGAATATAACTTAATACCCGGTAGGGAGTTAAGTATCCTTAATATAGTGAATATATTGATTTCATGAAGGAGTTTTTAAGTGTTTCAATTGGAGTGAATATTCCATACTTAAAGGGTTTTCGGGTTTTCAGGCGCAGCAAATATTACTTCACTTCTGGAAAGGGTGTCTGAGATGTTACAAGTGGAATTAATACTGCTCTACTTCTGAAGAGAGTTTATCGAGATCCTGCTACTTAAGGTACACTTTTTTTTCTTGCACTGAAATGAAGGCACAGCTTTCGAGCCGTGGCTTTACGACACTTGTTGACCGATGAAGTACTGCAAATGCTCTGTTCTGTGCCGGTAGCAACTTTTACCGTTACTTATTTTGTTTCCCACCTATATAGTTATATTTGCTTAGAGTTTAGATTTATTTATTATGCTTACCTGGAGATCAATATAGAATTAAATATAGTAAGGGAATTTATCTACCCATCTAGTTAACCGTCCTTTCTCGGCCAGACAACTCAGTTCAAGGAAATAAATGAAAACGCGAACTCCGCAGAAATAAAACGCCCGCATTTGCGCTTTCAGGTTCGCAAGAGCATCTGTCATTGATAAAATTCCAGGTCGCTCGATGACTTTTTTCTCGACACCATTAGCGAATGGAATCATTGACAGTACATTCTCGCCTTTGCAGTTATTATTAGCATTTCAACGCACGTTATGATTTAATGAAGAAAACAAAACTGACGGTTGTTCGGATAGCTGTAGGCATTACAATATCACGGGAGAGAAAGCATAGAGAAAAATACCGCATTCGATAAACCTCACGTGTAATAAAAACATGTTACTTGAAATGAAACGTATCATTTAGCAATAATATAAAATATATACCATACATCAACAAGGCCAAATGTCCAACATATATCGCACATTCAATAAAAGAATGCACATGAAAACAACCCAATGCAGATGATGAAAGGAAGCGCTAATGACAGAACGATGCGTGGCCAACTATAACAATTCATTTACTCGAGTGAACGATATGAAGTATCGTTTTTCTTAACATCAAGAAAACCATCGTAAACAAGAAATATAATCGACTTACGAGAACATTTCTTAAAAAAACAGCCTAGGGTGGCAGCCAAACTGCAAACTTGTGCAAAGAGATTTTACTTAATATGAGGCATTGTAAGAATTGCCTAGATCATCCCATATTCCAAAATTGTATGGAGCTGGAGTCTTTCTAAAGCAGTCCTGTAATTTCAACAAGTGGACACGCCCAATTGACACGCACAGAAAATGTGGCTGCGTAACCGACGTTTAAGTTATGCATCGTGGCCATGGGCCAGACACCATCAAGGATGCCTGGATGGTCTCCTCCTCGCCGGCAGAGAGAGAACGTGCAGGCACGCTTGCCACATTGAAGACGCCGCATTCCGGTGGGGTCAGTGTCCACCAAACCTGTCAAAGGCGAGTCGCAGTGACTATAGACGACGACTGTTCTCGCCTCCGCAACTATCCCCGTGCCTTGCGTCTAGTCAGCCGCCCATCTGCGCCAGATGTCAAAACCTTACAAGCACGTGCGCGCAAGCGCTACTGCAAGGAAACTACATGCACACGGACAAACACATAAAAGCGTTCATGTGTAAGCTTCTACGGAAAAAGCACCGATGTACACGCGCATAGCAAATAGACAGTTTTAGTTACACGTACGTAGAGACTTCACGTACGCAAACTTGAAAAGCCTACGTACTTTACGTGAACGCTCTCGGAAACGCTTTTAGCTACACGTACGCGACGCGTGACAAGAGGGACCACGTAGCTCCATCTATCGGGAAACATGAACACTGCGGCAGCTAATTCAATCCAAGATGAGTATTTCAGCCAAGCCAGTGTTGTCATGATGTTGTGCATTGATGCGTGCCGGTCATTGTTTCACAATGCCTGGAAGTGCGTTGTGCAAGCGTTACCTGCTGTCAACGTTGTCCTGGAATGAAATAGATGACCTGTTGATTACAAAAACGCAGCGAGAGCTTCTGAAAGGTTCGTTGGACGACTTGGTGTACCACTTCAGGCACGAGAGAACGTCGGAGTTGCTTTGCTATCGGTCGCAGCGCGGGCTGCTCGACATCGACAACATAGAGCCCTCACTGTTCAGGCAGCAATTTAGATTTGAGAAAGAGGATCTCAATAACTTGTTTCGTGCTCTTAAGCTGCCGGAGACCGTGAAGAGTGCTCAAAATGTGAATGTGCCCGGCCGGGAGGCGTTGTGTATTACGCTTTGACGCCTTGCTTACCCAAACAGGTGGTGAGATCTCGAAACTATATTCGGCAGGCACTAATCTGTGATGTCGAGTGTGGCGTCAGAAGTTATTTTCTACATCGTAAGCGAGTTTAATCATCTGCTTGAAGACTGCAACAGCCATGACTGGCTGTGTCCTGCCACCCTTGGAGAGTTTGCAAATGTAAGTTGACTGTTTATTTTTTTTGCAGCCTCGTGCTGGTACTGAACAGAAACAAGAACAGATGTTTTTGCTGTCTGTTTACACAACGTCATTTTGTTTGTCCCTGTATGGTACTGTGCCTTGTTTTCACTGTTATTTCAGCTTTTCTGTTTTATTGAGGACTAAAGTTGCAGCGGTAAATAGGAATAAGAAAGTTAGAAATTCACAAGCCGTCGACATGTGCCGGTATAAAATAGAGAAGACAATAGCCATAACAAGCGGGAGCATTGCGATTACTGGAACTACTCATATTCGCACATAAGACATCTATAAAGCAGTTATATCTGTCACACGCAATCAACATATTGTTCGAAAAATTATTTTGACCCAGAAATCTTAGTCTCTTCAGTTTAGGTCGAACGGCACATCACCTCAGCAAGGTTCGCATAAAATAGCCATGTAGACTACGTTACACGTGATCAGTGCAGGTTGTGTATTTCACGCTACAAGATTTCACTTAAGTACACATACATTATGGGCGATATAATCTACGACAGAGGGTTCTATGTAAGAAAGGTTATTGAAAGAACATATACCATTTTACGCTTAACTACAGCCTGAGCTTTGATCAGATTTAATTTTGTCTTGCAGGCCATCCGGAACCGTGGTGCAGCGCTGACAAACTGCTGGGCATTTATCGACGGCACGGCACGCCCCATATGCCGACCCAAAAGGAACCAACGCGACTATTTTTCTGGCCATAAGCGGATGCACATGCTCAAGTACCAGTCGGTGATGTGCCCGAATGGCATTGTGTGCCAACTTGACGGCCCTTATCCTGGAAGGCGGCATGATGCAGGTAGGTTGCCCTGTGTCTTGTGTGAAAGAACTTTGCACTGATATTTTTAAGAGACAGTCAGGTACCTGGAATGGCTTGTCTCTTTCATAAATATATCATGTTCAGGAAGGTAAGTACGGGCAAAAATTGCTTTTGTGCCAACCTGAGCCTTGTTCTCCTCCCTTTTCACTTTGCTATGTTTGAAATAGTTTTCCGCATATGTTTACACATATGTTTACATAGCTTTCTTGACCCCTTGAGGAATAGTTGGTGAGGCAAATGTTTACTTAAAGTACTAATTTTAACATGACCGATGCAGTCTCATTTTGTTAGTCAATCGAATTCCTTTTCTGTTGTTGTTGTTGTTGCAGGGATACTCCAGAGCAGTGGCCTCTATGCGAAACTGGAAAAGTTGGTGGGGCCCCACCAGTTCGTCATATACGGCGATCCTGCGTACCCACTGAAGCCACTCTTAATGAAGCCCTATGGCGGCTCTTTGCTGACGACAACGCAGTCGGCATTCAACAGTAGCATGAGTTGTGTTCGCCAGGCTGTTGAATGGGGATTCGGGAAGGTGGTCAGTGAATTTGCGTTTCTGGATTTTAAAAAGAATCAGAAATTGCTGCGACAAGAAGTCGCTCACATGTACAAAGCAGCCACTATTCTGACTAACTGTCACACGTGTTTGTACGGCAGCCAGGTGTCTCAGTACTTTGAACTACATCCACCTAGTCTACATGAGTACCTGAGGCCACATCACTGAAGTACTCAGTCTCAAACATAAGGCATTATGCTTTCCAGATTGCCTTTACCCTTGTAGAAGTGATTGTTCATAATAGCTGTCAATGTTTTTTATATGTTTAGTGCCTAACTGCACACATGTCTGAAGCTCAATGGTTTCAACGTTGCTTTGGTGTCAGCTTTCTTTTTCTGCTTTGTGGAGTCTCACTGTCAACGTCACTATTTTGGGTGGCTGCTGTAATAAAGTTGAGTTACAACATGTGTGCAATTTTGAGATGAGTTTGTGACTCTTATTGCAATTGCAATGCCAAAATCTACCGTGTTTTATTTGTTGTTTCTTACATTTTCCAGTGTGTTAATTTTGTTCAAAATGCTTTCCATGATGCTCGTAAAACTTTGCTGCTGAGCTGTAAGCATGCGGCGCTCTTCAGCCCTTTTCGAGCCTTTCCTCGGCACGTTCTTCTGCCCTCTGACGCCTTTTCTCAGCATGCTGTTCTGATCGTATGCGTCTTTCCTCCGCCTAGTCAAAGGCGCTGTGTTTCAGTTCTTGCTCTTTAAATTCCATTTCCCTAAGAGATTTCTCCTTTTCCCAGGCATGGCGCTGTTCCTCCAGTGCGATGCGCCTCGATTCGATGACAAAGTCTTTCTGCTTCATAAACTGATCATGCTTCATCCTTTTTTCCATGAAGTCGTAGTCAGCTTGGTCAAGCCCTCCAGCCTGGTTTCTTTTTCCTGTAAGATACGGCAGTGTAGGAAAATGCACCCTTAGTAAAAATGCACCAATGTGACGACACATTTTTAAGAGTGATCTTGTGCAAACAAATTTTTTGGGGTAACTCATACACACACAAGATACCATTCTTTTTTTCTGTACCTTTTTTGTACCTACTGGCATGACACCACAGATGAGAGCACTGCATTAATTTGGGACACATTTATTCATACAGACTAACGTGCCCACACAAACGTCACAAGCTGCTTTGTACGTCCACGCATATAATAAGGAACAAATAACGGGTGGTTTGGAGTGCAGAATCGAATTGGCATACTATAATAGGCATCAACGTAATAATTTATTCAGGAGCATGAGGGTTTTTTGCAGAAACATATATGAGATGCTCCTATATGTGCCAAAGTTATAATTATTGAGGTTGAGGCCAAAACAATTTAACATGCCTGCTTGGATTACCAATTCAAAATATATTTGATAGCAGTTCTCTTGTCAACGGCACATTGTGTCAGTTCGTGCCATTACTAGTATTCGCTGTTGTCAACATGCACGCAGGTGGAAATGAAAAGCCAAAAATTTTTAGCGGTTGATAAATCCAACTAAATTGGGAAAGTATTGTTACCGCGGCAGCGCGTGGACTCACTCCTAGGAGGCTGTGGCTGATCCACGTTTCCTTCGGCACCCTGCCGTGCATTCGTTGGTAGGCTGCTGATGCTTGCCGGTGAAGGCACTTGACTGCACTCTGTACTACAACTGGGGCTGAACACAGTCGGTGCATCGTCCATGTCGGGTTCAGGTGGAGGGTAGGATTCCTCGATGCCTTCATCGTCATTGCAGCCGCTCACAATCTGTGACAAGAGCTGCGTCGCTGTATTTCCGCCAGCGCCTGAAATTGTACCAAAAGAGACCATAATACTACACCCAGCTGTATCGGCCGCACAGAGGACTAGAGAAAGAAATTGAGAACCTCCACAGGCATTGTCCGACAACGCGTAGGCATTCACGTGAAGTTCAAGGACCAACCCGCCAATTTTTGGTACGTGCACCTTTCAAACTTCTTGGTCGTTTTCCCACGTCAAGGGACACTCCCAGACTTTCCAGTTTGCCCCGCCGAAATATTTTAAGTGACCCACGCTTTTCAAATCTAAGCCCATCTGTCAAATTACCCCCAATTTATCAAATTGCCCACCACTTCAAGGCGCTCAGAAAGCTGGGAGTTTGAGTCCCGGCACATTATGTGGTGGGCGCTGGAATTGTTATTCACGATATACAGCTTTTGGTTTCCCATACCTATTTATGGAGACCTACGCATTCACGTCAGTAACGCGTTATGTGAGGAGCAGGATTTGACTAATTTTTGTTTTCCGAGTCCTCGCTAAATAACGCTTCCCCATTTAAAGTGGAAGACGAGATCCGAAACGCTTACATTCTGCTGTCGAGGCCCCCTGCTGCGTCTGCCTCCGCTGCGGCGTCTCTCGCATGGGCCGCTGAACTTCTACCGACGGTTGATGTGTTTCGACTGCCAGAGCCCAGCGGTGCCTTCTTAAAGATTCTTATTTTATAGCCGTTCTCTTTAGCGATTGTCAAAATTTCTTCGAGTAACTGGTCTTGTTCGGAGTACTCCTCCTCGGTTCCGGACCTAGGAGGTGGCATTAAAGAAATGTTTGTACTGACCACCCTATCTTGCGTTATGTGTTGTGCGCTCAATGGAAACCACGAAGTGACTTACCTGCGGAGGTTTCCCCGGTCTCGGTCAGCATGTTGCGCGAGCAGCAGGTCCGTCCGGTCGCGAAGAGTGCGGGCGCTGAACACTTTCTCTTTCGACTCCGTCAAGCGGACAGCGATCTCTGCCCACCTCACTGTGTGCCTCATGTTCTCCTCGAAAGGGTTACATTCTCTCACGTCGCGTAGCACGTCTAAATCATCGCTTTTCGAAAAGCGAAGGCGCGGAGCTGCTCCAGCCATCCTGTCGCCGTGTTCCGATGCAAGCCGTCTGCGCGCGCGCGGCCCTCTATCGCTTGTTTGCGATCTCGCGAAACTCCCGCGTGAAGCTGTCTATACGTGCGCAAGAAACGCACGCAAAGAATTGAATCTCACGTACGTCCGTGAGACGCGCGCGCGCCCGCTACGTTGTACGCATGCGCACTGCTGACACGTAGAAGCTCTACGTACGCAAAGCCTGTACGTACGTGTAACTAAAACTGTCTAATAGCGGCCGCTCACACACGCGCGCATACACGCACTCCTTCCTCTCGCACCCACGCAAGCACACCCTATTTTTTCGTCATAAATTCTAAGCGCTTAGTGTCATTACCACGGTGTACTGGACTTGAATCGAGTTGCTGAAGAAAGCGCTAGCGCCCCGTTAGATACCTCCTCCGCTTCATGCAATATGGAACGCATAGGCCGTAACGTGCAGGCTCACTTATTTCCCGCAGCATAGGTGGAGAGTCTCCATATTTTTCCGCGGTCGGGGGCGAGGCTGCGGCTCGACCAGTTTTGCGAACTCCCTATATATATATATATATATATATATATATATATATATATATATATATATATATATATATATCTGGTCGACAAAACTGGTCGAGGCTGCGGCTCGACCAGTTTTGCGAACTCCCTATATATATATATATATATATATATATATATATATATATATATATATATATATATATATATATATATATATATAAACTGCGAGAGCGCTTCGCGAACTCCATGCGCACACATGGCACCCGCACGAACTCGGCAGGCCGCCGACTAAGTAAAGCGCGAAGGGCGCACAGCGTACACCACACATGTCCCGACGCATGTCCCAAACTACAAACAATCGTACTACCTAAAACATACAAGTTATTTTATACCAAGGGCATACCTGACTCACGTATGCAGTATCCACAAGCGAGTTATGCAGCGTACATGCTGTATCCATTCGCCAAATAGTAAAATTGATAACAAGCACAAAGGTACAAGGGACTCAATACATTACTACCATTTGAGGCGTCAGATAAAATCAAATTTGGCCGTTTCATATATTGGACACAATATATGGACACACGTGGTACCCGGTAAGACCATGAAATGCCCATCACGTGGGTAAAGGGGGCGAAAACAAAATCGAGAACCTGAAGCGCAAACGATAAAAGCACGGTATGGTGCACGCAAAATTCTGTCAGTGCGCTGTAGCGCGAGGAAAGAAAATAGGGCGAGCACTTGGCCTCACCTTTTGGGATACCGCACTAGTACTGAATCATTAAAAAAAGAGTCTGTTTGAACCAGTTCTCTTGTCTGCAACACTCTTGCTAAACGGGAGACTAAAATACCACGATGACGGCTCTATTGCGGAGATAGGCAAGGTGCGCACAGACAGAAAGTTTGCCGCCTTTCTTCGCATTCTGCAAAATGCTTTCTTGTTAGGATCACGCATAGCGGCCGATCCCGACGCTAGGGACACACAGGACCGATTTCGTCCCTCTAATTTTCGTCCTTATACTGCGCTTAACACCTTAATTACAGCGTCAGTGAAAAGGCGCCTCATATAACATGACAATGAACATGAAGAGATGATTAGTGCCCTCCACTCCGCGCCCTCCAATTGAAAACACTACTGATTTCCAAATTAAAACTACACAAACAGATCGCACAACCCAAACTAATCACAGAATGTCGTTTTCTTGACGGCAAAACCCTGCAACACTTACATGACAAAGGGCAGCGGCAGCACATTCAGAACAGCCGCAAACAGACCATAGTGCCATGCGAGTGCGATAACGCAACTATGCCCGGCTTCACGAATAACGTGGCCGCCTTGGCCACATAACAATTGAAAACACTACTGATTTCCAAATTAAAACCACACAAACATATCGCACAACCCAAACTAATCACAGAATATCGTTTTCTTGACAGCATAACACCGCAACACTTACATAGCAAATGTCAGCGGCAGCACATTCAGAACAGCCGCAAATACACCACAGCGCAATGCGAGTGCGGTGACGCGACCAGACGTGACTATGCCCGGCTCGCAGTGTTGCCACGACACATAAAAAAACTGTAGTAGATTTTTTCGCGAAAAATAAGTAGAAATCAGTAGATTTTTAATTTCGATTTCCGCACTCAGTTTATGATCCCACGAATTCAGCGCTTATGTTAGTACTCTGTTGTAGTATTGTAGCTTCTAAGAAAGAGTACAAAAATTGACCCCGAGATTCTTGGCGACACTTTTGAGAAACCCGGGGTTCCAGAGAGCCATTTAATTTAAGAACAGTGAAGCCCTCCGATGGCCTATTCAAAGGCGTCAGATGGTAGTTAGTACCTGAAAGCTTTAGAGTATAGTATCTTCCAGACAGGGGTAATTGGAGATCGCTGGGAGAGGCCTCCGTGCTGCAGCAGACATAAAAATAGTTTGATCATGATGATGATGGTGGTGGTTTCATAGTTGTGGGGTACGGTAGCGCACCCACTTTCACGGATTCACCGCCTCACCTTTTCCCATAGAGTTTCATATTATTTATTTAGAAACTTTATGCCTTTTCCCCACTTCGCTCAGACAGAGGTAGCGCCACGATTGAGAATCTGGAAACGCAAGAATGTACGTTACGCTCGGAGCCTACCATGTTTTTTTTTTTCGCTCGCTAGGTGGCATCACATTATTATAAACTCTGTACTGAAAAAGTAGCAGCTTTTGCTTTCGTTTCAGTAGAAAAGCAAGAAAATCAGTAAATTCAAGCGCTTTATCACTGAATCAGAAGAAAAATTTAAATATCAGTAGATCGACTGATAAATCAGCAGCCGTGGCATCACTGCCGGCTCGCCCGGCTGCCCGGCATCACGAATCACGTGGCCACCTTGGTCACATGATTTGACGACGGTATCGCCACCTTGCGCAAGGCTGGATCGCGTTGATGGGTTGTTGAATATTCTCGAAGCCGCTAAAGAGGCTGACGCGCCGTGGCGTGGCGCCTTATTGTGCGCGTCTTGCGTGTCGTGCGCATTGCGCTTTTGTACTTCTCGAATCATGTTGCGCAGAGCCAGACGCCGCGCGCTCTTCCGTTGTTCTGTCGCCACTCCACCTGAAGCAAGAGTGGCGAGCTGGAAGTTGCCACTGGGCGTTCCGCAAGGCCTTTCAGTTTCCTCTCTCATTTCGGACGCTTTCCGCTTTCAGTGCCGCGTCATTGTGGTTACAGCATGTTAAAAAACAATCGCCGCTTCTACATAAATGCGATCACACCACGCTCTGCGCCCAAGCGTAGCGAGCCTATAACGACGAGTTTCAGAAATATTAAAGCGAATAGCTTTCTGTTTCTTCTCCGTCGGATCTTTTCGTAGTTCAGTCGTCGGTGGTCGGTCGCCGGACTGTTGATTTTCAAGGAAAACGCTCGCGCGTTCGTTCGTTCACTCTCACGCTAACTATATTTCGCTCTCTCTCTCGCTCGCTTTCTCTCGCGTTCTTTTGTTCGCTCGCTCGCTCAGTCTGATTGCTTGCATTAACAATCATCGACGATGGTTTTTGCACTTTTTTTATGTACATTGTGCACACAGTATAGAATTCGTTGCCACACTTCCTACGAAGCACCGTTACTTGAAACGACTGTACCGATGTGTCCCTCCGTTGGCACCAAAAGTGAAGTCGCTTATTAACTCGATACATTTATTTATGCTGCATGTGACTTTCATGATTTAGCGCTCTGGAGCCAAGCTCCAAGTTGTTCATGGGTCCCAGGGGAAAGCGCGTTATTTGATGAATAATGTACGCTTACTGTATTGCATATGCATATCAGCTAAAATTTCATATGGAGGTAAACATGTGCGCGCACACATACACGCATTATATATATATATATATATATATATATATATATATATATATATATATATATATATATATATATATATATATATATATATATAATGGTTAACTGCATACATGCTTATGCAAAGCATTGTGAACTTGTACATGCCAGAATAGTGAAAACCTTCACCGCATTCTATTCCTTATATTACACAAGGAGGAAATAAAATGAAGCTACTCTTTATAACGAAATCGCAGTTCTCACTATTCAAACGATTGGGCACAAAATTTTAGCTTTGTACGCACGAAAACTGTGCAGCCCTCGTGCCTCAGCAGTAAAAAAGAAATTTAGTTCCGCGGTAAGGTATTCACATCCCTGCATTGTAAATAAGAGGAAACACGGCAAAGCTGCATTGTCCAGCGAGAATTTTGAAGCATTTGCATGCGACGCTTCTCATTTTCCAGGAGCTCATTGTTACATTTAGTGATGACACCTTTCATATTCCCAACACACTGGTAGGAACCGGGTAGTCATACAAATCTTTCTTCCTGCTGAAGGCTCGGCCGACTACCATTGCAGTAAGGGTGGCTTCGATGTTTCTGTACTCACGCTCCACTTCCTCCTGGCCCAAAACACTTCCTTTTGGGTTGCCAACTTCATTTGCAATCCTTCGTCTCTTCTGACGTTAGGTCAACACCACTAAAGAATTTCTTTTTCTTTCGGCACTCATTCTAATGTAGGTCGAATAGAGGAGCAATTGACACGACGAGTGCTGTTTGACAAGCGAGGAATTCTCCCGCCAAAAACGGCGCTGTCGAAAATGTACCCGGTACGCTTGATAGCTAAAGAGATAGAGGTAGTCATGTGAAGTCGTTTTCAAAACGTATTCACCTCTCGTTTTGAAGGTGCCTGGCTTCCAACGTTATCAAAACGTATTCACCCCTAGTTTTTAAGCTATCCTGTTTGGAACGTCTTTGATACGTCGATTTTGGTCAAAAATCCGTTTCAGACGTTGAATCCCTTATTACGACGTTTTCAAGACTTTGTGTGCTACCTGGGTGTATATATTTATGACCTTTGCATGGTACGGACGATGTTTCCATCCCTAATAAATGTGGTAAATTATTAGAAATGTTTTTTTTTCATGATTCGCTAGCATTGCTTACTGGAAATAGAAGCACTAATGAGGACCCAATACTGAGGAACCTCTCCATTCAGTAAGTAATACTGAGACGCAATACATTCACGTGCATTTCAAACACCAATGATAAAAGACTGCTGAAGGGTTGATTAAAGCCCTTGGGTTTTTTTGATGGCCTAAAAAGCACGCAAAGCAATTTGAAGCGAGGCGAATAAAAGCAACATATTCATTCACTCTCTAGGAATAGGCTATCCATACCTTTAGAAATAATTATTAATTGGCTACCTCTTCGTCTTTTAGAAACTATAATAAACGTTGTCCTGTGCGTATATTAAAATATATGGTGTGTGTGCATGCTGTTTACAGTGGAAATTTAAAACAATGTTCACTGTGGAAATTTAAACAAGTGACAAAATACGGATGAGGCAGCCGCCGGTAGTGTTTGTAATGCCCATGTCCTCCTATTGTCAGGATTTGCAGAACTAAAGTGAAACAATGAATTAAAAGCCGTGCACGTCCGCTCCAACAATGACACATTAAGCTATTAGCCCCAGTAAAATTGCAAGTGAAAAGGTCGAGGCAAGTCAAAAGAAACCCGAAATGATGTGGGTGATAAAGCTCCGTTGATGGCACTTTAGGTGTCTGTGGCAAGGGGGTATGGGGCTTCGGAATCGCCCGAGGGGGGGGGGGGGCAGGGCTGAGCCCTCACCCTGGAAATTCCGCGGGGGACTCGGGCCCCTCCTCCCCTCCTCCTGCCCCCCCCCCCCGGTAGTCGGCGCCTATGCCCGCCATTATCGAAAAATATTATTATTGCACGCTGGCACCAAGACGTCCATAAAAGCTCAAGTAAACGCCGCATTACAGAATGCAGGCACCATTAGCTATAGCCTGTGTAGTTGGGTTTGTACGAGGCTCACCCTACGAGCGCCTGCCAGGAAAGGGCACGATGCTCCTCCACTCCGCAACGCATAAAGCCACTACGGCAAGGTTCGATGTCTCTCCGACACGGCGCAGAGAAAGCTCCAGAGTCAGATCGCCAACAAAATTAAAATTAAATAATGGGGTTTAACGCGCCAAAACCACTTTCTGATTATGAGGCACGCTGTAGTGGAGGACTCCGGAAATTTCGACCACCTGGAGTTCTTTAACGTGCGCTTAAGTCTAAGTACATCGGTGTTTTCGCATTTCGCCCCCATCGAAATGCGGCCGCCGTGGCCGGGATTCGATCCCGCGACCTCGTGCTCAGCAGCCTAGCACCATAGCCGCTGAGCAACCACGGAGGTAGATCGCCAACACGCACGAATTTGTTTACCCAAGGTAGAGCACAGTGCGACAATCACGGAGCTTACGGGCAAATACTTACGGCAAGACCGATTGTGTGCGCGCGCCCGCTGCGCTAGGGCTAACTGGGTAGCGGTCCACCAAGCGTGAAGACGAGAAGTCGCGGGAGAAAAGGTCCCACGTAACCACTTCGCTAAGCACCTGCCACGTAAGCACCTACCACGGCGATGAAGTGCTCAGCGGAAGAGAGCTCGGGTGGAGAGGTTGCCTAGCGCCGCCACTCGGGAAGCCAGTCAGCGCGCGTCCCGGTTACAATTACAATAGCGTGTTGACTCGACCCCGAGAGGGAGAAGCACGGTTTGCGCAGGAAAGTAGCTCCAGCGCGCAAGCCGTGTCTGCCATGTTGTCTTTAGGGCATCGGATCCCGGAGGCCGAGCTGAGCAGTGGCAGCACAGCGCGCGTGCGTGGAACGAGGCGCGGAGAGGCACCTCGATCCCCACGAGCCATCGCGCACGAACAATTGGTTAACCATGTTTCACCTCAAGTGACTGATGGGAGGTTGGCGCCGCTGAACCACGCTTGGAGTGCATGCATGAATGACATCGCTACTGCCCAGCCAAGAGAAGGTATCCATTATTGTTAAGCCTAAAATCGTGTCTTTACGCCATCGTCGACGAGGCGGTCGGAATCTCCGTCGTGTGCGGCATGCTTAGCAAGACATCAAGATGTCGTTGCTGTTATAGTGACTCCAAAGGCTTGTAGAAACGACCGCTCATTATCCAAAGTAGTATCCATGAGTTAAGTGCATGAAAGAAACAATTGCAGAGGCGTAAAGAACTCGGGTGTACCTAGGTAATGCAACTGCCGCACTGGCCTTTATTTTACTCCGTTTGCGTATGAGATTTCTCGCGTAGAAAAATACTCCATTTACGACCGATTTTAGTACATATACAAGTGTTGGGAAGGAATTCGCGTTTTTTTGTATTGAAGACGTTCCCGCTGATGAAATAAAAATTGACGCCGATGAGTTTAAGAAGGTTGTATGCCGTATCTCGTACCCATGCTGGCTATAAAATGTGTTTACAGAGCACGGAGGAAATAAATTTTCACTTCATTTGATGGCACGAGGTTTTTGACGCTAATAAACTTCCTTTTGCAGATGGAGTGATATCAGGTCATTCCGTTTCTTTTTTTCTCCGTCATTTGATTAAGGAGGTAAAATCATGGTTTTATGCTTTTTTACTCCATGGTGATAGATAATATATATTGGGCTGTGGAGTTTTACACGGTCTCCATCCATGAAAAACCCTATTCAGGCTCATTTAATTTTTATAGTGCGGCCAACGCTGGTACGTTTGCCGGTTGTCTTCCCGTAGCGAATGCATTCCCATAATTCCGGATACGATAGGCTTATGTTTACATGGACCGCTGAAATGATCACTTTTCATCTCAAACTAGGCTTGTTTAGCGCATTTGATGCGATAAGCCTTTACATGAAATGCATACGCTTGAAAGTTAACACGATATGCCTCTGTGGCATTCATGTAGACGGATACGGCTATGAATATGTGCCTTCTGGAGCACAACTTATTTATCAGGGGACATGTTCACTGTATTCCTCCCCGGAGCTTGGCGTGTCTGCTTCGTAAATTTCTCGCAGAGAAAGTTGGGCTAATCCCAGAGTTTGTAATCTGTGGTTGAATGGGCTACGCGGTTGGGGGCTTCGCGCGCTATCGTGGATGCTTGGCTCATAGGAGCAGGAAGCCTGAGCAATAAAACCCCAGGTTGTGGGACTGTGCGGCGTTTGCAGCTGTCTTATGGGACCGGAGCGCATTCTGAAAGACAAACAAAAGCCTCTTATCGGGCTGGTCCATGCTCGCTAATATGCGAAGCCCATTGCAAAACACGAATAGTAACTTGCGCGTCTTAACATCTGAACGAAGCTTCGCTTAGTGTGTTTTCAAACAAGTGCGTTAGATCTGCCGTATAAATTTGGACTTGTTCGTTATTTCTTAAGTGAAAATAGAAACGTAAAACAATCTATTGAGTGAAATGCCCATGACCTTTGATATTCTATATCAGTTATTCTTACATGCTTTGTCTTTTAAATTATTCAACCCAGGTGACATAAAGGAACATTCGCCTACCTTCTGGCAGTAGGCAGTAAAAATTTTTCAGCGGCTGCCGGTGTCAGTACACTGGGTAATGCGTCTTGCAGAGATGCTTCCTCGTTGTCGAAAAGCAAAGGTGCTTTGAACATCCTCGTCAAAACGCGAAGCCACCGTGGTAGTGCAGTGGTTTTGGCGTGGCGTTGTTGAGCTCAAGCTGGCGAGATCGATCTCAACCACAGAGGCCCTATTTCGATAGGGGCGGAATGCGATAACGCTCGTTTGCTGAGATTTAGTTGCACGTTAACAAACACCATGGTGTAAAGATTAATCCGGAGCCATCCTCTATGGCGTGCCTCATAACCAGGATGTGGCTCTAGCACGTAAAACGCCAGATTTATTCTTGTTGTTGTTCAATACTTCGAGGGAAACCTGTAGATTTAACGCACCGCTAGAGATGTTTTAGCTCATTTTGACTAACTCACAGACGCCAAGGAAAGGTTTTGTGTTCAGTGGTGCTGTTGCTTTTTATGGCAAAACGGAGAAAGCAGTTCAAACAGGGCAGTGGGTGTCTCCTTGTAATTATCGGCACAGAAATGTTTTTGCCCTTAGGTGCAGAGTTAGGCTAAATTTGTAAATTTATTGTGTTATTGTAATGGCTTCAATTATGACAAGAGGCGAGCTCGTCCTTTTTGTTCTGGCTATTTTTTTACTATTTCTGACTTTCTAGCGAGAGTGAACGATTTCCCCTTTTACTGTCCCCTTTTTTCAGACAGTGCATCATTCCCGGCCGCTTTTTTATTCGGGTGTTGGTTGAGCGAGTATTTCATGCCTCATACCAACTGGTTTTTCGTCGTTACTTTTCTCATTTCAGTATTTCTGAATAGTTCATGGATTCCTTCGTCACCCATAGGCTGGAAGGACACAGCCTACCACTGCGATTCTCCTTTAATAAAATATGAGATGAGTTTCACATAAAAGTCTAATGAGTTTTCATATCACAGTCATTTGATTTTCTGATGTCCTTCTTTGGAATTTCCTGATGTATTCCTAATGTCATTCTAAAACATATTGGCCACCGTCTTTCTGTTGAATACTTGATGAGTTTTTGTCTTGTGAGCATGAAATGTCTTCGTGATGTGCGCTCCGGAGAAGTTTTCTTGTGACAGTCTCATGTCCCTCTCATGAACCTCTAATGCGTTTATGCATTTGATTGCTGGCGTTCATAGCAATCTTATAACAAAATTAGCCACCACGTGTGGTAACACTTGCAGATGTGTCCCAGTGGCAGTCAGACCTTATTTAAAGATGTTACCTGCGCCTGATCGTCTTTAGTGCTGGATATATGCAGCCTGTATGTATGTACGCATTCACACACTCACGCGCACGCACACACACACACACACACACACACACACACACACACATATATATATATATATATATATATATATATATATATATATATATATATATATATATATATATATATATATATATATATATATTACAACGGGGGTGTTCGCCTAGCAGCACTAGTTCTAGGTTTGTAGCGGTAGGCATGAAACAGGTCGGTGCTATAGTGAACCAGTTGTTGTAGTTGTCCTACGTGGCCATGGCACATACCCACAGTGGGGGATTGGCCATGAAACAGGAAAGCCAGCGCTTCACGTCGTCTTCTTCTGTTTCACCAGCACCATGCTCACTGCAAAGTGCCTTCAGTACAATCACTCCCTACCGAAAGAGTAGCCATCCCGCGACCTAAGCACAGGAGAACAAAGGGGGGTTATAACAGTGCTTGAGCCGGGAGATGTGGACAATATCCTGGGCGCGACGGCGCTGGTTGGAAGGCGCTTCCATTGGCTCGATGAGGTAGTTTACGGCCCATGTTTGCTTCAGTCCCCGATAACGACTGTGATGCTTGGAGAGCAGCTTGGAGGAAAGGCCTGAATCAGTAAAAGGCACTTACAAACAGACCAGCCAGCTAGCAGCAAAGCACATAGCCGTAGTGGATGAATCGTGGCGATGCGTTTGGCGCGACTGGTCCTGGGATATGAACGAACGAGCGAGCTGGCGACATTCTTCGGCGTATGCAGCCGCTCAAGAAACAATCGTCCCCTTCTAAGCATCTGGTCGGTAAGGCAGAATCATGTCAATAGTGCATGACGTGTCGTGTCCGTAAAGGATAAAAAAATGGGAGAACCCAGTGGTGCTTTGCGTGCCAGTATTGTAAGCGTAGGTGACGAAAAGGGGGGGGGGGCAGACTGCGATCCCAATCCTGTATGAAACATACAGGACCAACATGTCGCCAAGGGTGCGGTTGAAACGTTCTGTCATCCCGTTAGTTTGAGGATGTTATGCCGTGGTAGTGCGGTGAATGATGTGACATTCCTTTAGCAATGCTGAAATGAAACTCGAAAGAAAGCGCGACCACGGTCGCTCGGTAATTCTCGAGGTGCTCCGGGTCGTGAAATCAGGTTTTCAAGGATAAAACTGGCAACGCCTTTTGCTGTGGCAGATGCTAAGGCTGAAGTTTCAGCTTACTTTGTGATGTAGTCGATAGCAACAATAACCCAGCGGTTGCCGCTTGGAGTGTTGGAAAGCAGATCATATACGTCAATGCCGACGTGGTCGAACGTGAGCGCGGCACATGGTAAAGGTTGCAAAGGGCCGGTGGCATATTGAGGTGGCGCCTTGCGTCGTTGGCATATGTGGCATGACTGGACATACTGGCGAACGAAACGGTACATACCGCGCCAGTAGTACCGAAGCTGGAGACGACAGTATGTTTTAATACACCAGCGTAGGCGCACTGGGGGTCGTCGTGGAACGTAGCGCAGACGTCGGAGCGTAGGTGTCGGGGAATAACAAGTAACCACTTGCGGCCGTTCGAATTGTAGTGGTGGTGGTACAGCAGCTTATCCCGAATGATGAAGTGCGCGGCTTGACGACGGAGCGTCTGAGAGATTGGCTCTGGCGACTGGCTAGACAGGAAGTTAATAAGCGAAGAGATCCATGGGTATTTTCTCTGCTCCCATGGCATGTCGGAAATGTTGAGGGCGAAGGTACCGCAGGTGGACATGAACGAGTGGACAGTACCAGATGGCAGGGGTGACCGGGATAGAGCGTCTGCGTTTGAATGCTTTCAGCCTCAGCGATAAACAACGTGGATGTCGTACTCTTGTAGGCACAGTGCCCAACGGGTGAGCCAACCAGTTGGATGTTTTAGTGAAGATAGCCAGCACAGGGCATGGTGGTCTTTCACAATATCAAATTGACACCCATATACATAAGGGCGAAATTTTCTGATAGCCTGAATGATGGCCAGACATTCCTTCTCAGTAACCGAGTAGTTCGCCTCGGCTTTCGGAAGGGTGCGGCTGGCATACGCGACGACGTACTCTTCGAAGCCATCCTTGCGTTGTGCAAGAACAGCGCCGAGCCCGACACCATAGCGTCCGTATGTATCTCAGTTGGAGCAGAGGGATTGAAGTGTTGCAGTAATGGAGCAGAGGTGAGAACGTGTCGCACTTCTTGGAATGCGTCGTCGCATGCCGGGGACTACGCTGATGGGTGAGAACTCCCAGTGAGAAGCTGCGTCAAGGGGGCGATGACAGAGGCAAAGTTACGGATGAAGCGTCGGAAATATAACCACAGTTCGATGAAGCTGCGAAGCTCTTTCATGGTGGTTGGTTCAGGGAACGCGTATATGGCGCTAAGTTTTGTGGGGTCCGGGAGGATACCGTCTTTTGAAACTACATGGCCGAGAATAGTAAGCATGCGAGAGCCGAAGTGGCATTTCTTAAAATTTAGTTGCAGTCCTGCAGTGGGAGAGGCACGCAAGAACTTGCTCGAGGCGGCTGAGGTGCGACGCAAAGTCGGTGGGAAAAACCATAATGTCATCTAAACAACGGACACGCACTTTCCATTTCAGCCTTTAAGTAATGGTATCCATCATTTGCTCGAAAGTGGAAGGCGCGTTGCAGCGGCCGAACGGCATGACGGTAAGTTCATATAGCCCATCAGGTGTTACAAAGGCTGTCTTTTGGCGATCGGCCTCTGCCATTAGCACATGCCAGTACTCGGAGCGACGATCCAGCGCGGAAAAGAATTCGGCTCCCTGCAGACTGTCCAAGGCATTGGCGATGCACGGGAGAGGATAGAGATCTTTGCTTGTTATTCGGTTAAGACGGCGATAGTCGACCCACAACCGAATATTGTCATCTTTTTTAACGAGGACAACCGGAGATGCCCAGGGACTGTTAGAGGGCTGGATGATGCCACGCTAAAGCATGTCGTCAACGTGCTGGTCGATGATATGTCATATGTCGTTCAGCGGCCGACACACGATACGGACGCTGGCGCAATGGTGCTTGCTGACCGGTGTCGTTACGGTGAACTGGGGACGCTGAGCCCAAGGTTGTTGAGTCAATGCCAAATGAGGCACGAAAACGCTGGTGGAGCTTGATGATTAATGGGGGCTGCGCAGGTGTGAGTGCTGCGTCCATGGCACTAACGAAGACATCCACAGGGGCATGAGTCGTGGCACAAGGAGTGACGGTACAAATTGGAAGTGATGCTGTATTACCAAACATGGTGGCCAGGAGAACGCAATAGAAAGCTTGAGAGGTACCCAGGCACTCGTGGCGGAGTAGAGATGATGGGCAAGCAGACGAATTGCGCACCTAAAGGGCCGCAGAACCGTTGCAAAAAGTGTCGACAGCAAACGGAAGCAGTAAGTTCCGGCGGCGCGCACATGTGGCCGACGACGTAAACAGAACAGATGAGTTCGCAGCAGAGGTACATGACACAGGGACTAGAGCGGTGGAGAAAGGTTCGATATCGATGTCAGAGGCGGCAACAACTTCCAGAGTATAATGGTCCTTAGGGTCAAAGCACGGTACTGTTAATGTAAGTTCGGCACGAGCGCAGTCGATAAGAGCTTGATTGACTGATGGGAAATTCCATCCAAGAATAACGTCATGCTAGGAACGAGATAGGACGACAAATTCGATAACATACATAACGCTTTGAATGGCTACCCGGGCTGTGCACGACGCTGAAGGCTGAATGCGATGCGAGGTTGTCGTACACAGAGAAAGAGAGGTAAGTGGAATGGTCACATTGTTCAAATTGCGGCAAAGCTTCTCACTAATAATAGAAACGTGGCTCCGGTGTCAATAAGTGCGTGTACGGTGACGCCGTCTACGCACAGTTCAATTTCGTTCGCCGGGGAAGAATGAGGCCTTCAAATGTTCGACGTAAAAGTAGTTCTTGCCTCTGGAACTGCGACTGTTAGCTTTCCTCTCGGGCTGGGTTGGGTCGGCGAACCAATGGGGAAACGTATCGGCGACGTGGGGAAGGCGACCGGCGTGAATCAAAGGGGTGGTGACTGTAACACGAGTCCGGAGGACGGTTAGATGGGCCCTGACGCGGAATTTGAGCAGGCTTGTAGCTTCTGTCAGGTAAACGGTGGCTGCGACGGCGGCAAAATCGTGCTATGGGGCCCGGAAAATGGCAGGAATAGCATATTGGCCGGTTATCAGATGTTTGCCACGGGTTGGAGAGAGGGGCTCCAGCGGCCGAGTAAGGGACGACAATATTTATTTATTTATTTATTTATTTATTTATTTGTTATTACCCTCAGGGTTTACATGAAGCATCATAGAGGGGAGGGGGTTTAGTATATCAGTACATATAAAATAAATACCAGGAGAAGTGAAGAACAGTTATACCGCAAATAAGATACAGCAACAACAGGTAAATGAGCACAAAAGTAACGAGGCAAAAATAAACACTTAAAAATCAATAACAAGAATAGAAAAACGGAAACACGGAATAATAGCAATGAAAGAAAACGATAGCAAGGGGTGACAACGTGGTAGTGACGCAGTTTTGAAGTAGGCTTATAATTCGTTTGATAGTGCTCTGCGAAAATGGTCTGTATCAGTGATAGCGACTAGTGACGCAGGCAGGTGGTTCCACTCAAGACATGTTCTCGGCAAGAACGAGTATGAGTAGGTAACTGTGTGCTTCGCACGTACATGAACTTTGAAGCGATGATCGATATGTGCGGAGACATAAGATGCTGGTGTAAGGTGCCGGGACTTGTGCTCGTGGTTATGATAGTAGATTTTATGAAAGAGGGAGAGACGAGATAATTTTCTTCGGGAAGAGAGAAGGGGAATGTCAAGAGCAAGTTTCATGTTAGTAACGCTAGAAGTACGGTGATAACTGTTAAGAATGAAACGGACCGATCGATTTTGCACACTTTCAAGGATATTTGTTAGAGTAGCATGCCCAGGGTCCCATATCGAGCATGCGTATTCGAGGTTAGGTCTAACATAAGTGACGTAGACTTGTTTTAGTTTCGGTGGAGCTAAAGAAAAGTTACCTCTGAGATAGCCTAGCATGCGGTTAGCTTTCGACGTGATGTATTCGATGTGCCTTTTCCATGAAGGATTGTTAGCAATATGTACACCGAGATATTTGTAAAAAAGTACTGGGTCAAGGGGAGTATCATTAAGTATGTAGGCGGGGCAAGCTGGCTGGTTATGGGAAATTCTCATTGTTTTGCATTTAGAAGTGTTTAGTTTCATTAGCCAAAGCTTTCACCATGCTGCAGTGTTACTGAGATCATCCTGGAGTGTTAAAGTATCGTTAGTGCTTTCAATCTTGCGGTATATAACACAGTCGTCAGCAAATAGACAAATGGAACTTGCAATTTGCTCATTGATATACATTGATATAAAGATCATTGATATAAATTAAGAAAAGTAAGGGGTGCTAAAACAGAGCCTTGAGGTACCCCTGAACCAACCGGAACATCAGGAGAATCATTATCATGAATGCTTACATATTGTGTACGGTTAGAAAGAAACTCTCGAATCCAGTTGAAGACCAGGGGACCAATATTTAGCTGGGCGAGTTTTAGTAGGAGTAAGTGGTGGTTAACTCTGTCGAAGGCTTTTGCAAAATCTAAAAATGTACAGTCTACTATAAAGCCAGCGTCTAGAAAAGTATGGAGATCGCTACAAAATGTTAATAACTGCGTTCCGCATGAGGACTTATGGAACCCATGTTGACTTTTATGAAAGAACCGGTTTGATTCCAAAAAGTTCACAAGATGAGAGAAAATTATGTGTTCAAATATTTTACATGGTACTCATGACAAGGAAATAGGTCTGTAGTTGTATGGGTTATGGGTGTCGCGGTGACTTGTGAAGTGGAATGACCTTTCATTTTTCCAGTCTCTGGGCAAGGAGTTATTGTTCAGAGATATTGTAAAAATCAAGTTTAATATAATGGAAGTATATTCGGTAGTACCTTGCAAGAATTTGGACGTAATGCTATCAATACCGCACGAAGAGGATCTTTTTAGATTTTTAATCATTGAGCAGATACCAGATGAGTCGAGTAAAATCGGTTCCATTGGAAAGAAACTAGGTGCTATGAGTGGTGGAGAGCTGCCAGAGTGAGTGGGGCAGAATGAATGGGTGAAAGCGATGTTAAGTGCAGACGCGCAATAACGGCTTGGGATTATCTCACCTAATTCATTAGTAAGAGTTATACCTTAACTATCACGGTTTGTCACGACGTTCCAAAAGCGTCTCGGATTCGTTCTGAGACGTGAAGGTGGCGGCTGCACATGGAAAGTGCCGGTTGCCCTGTTTTCATCAGGAGCCGGAGGAGCGTAAGGCCGAGCGACAACGTCAGCCTAAGTTAGCGGTCCAGCAGCAGGCTGTGGAGGCGCAGATGGCAGCGTCGCGGCAACTTGCGTCTGAATGACGTGACGAAGCGAAGGAGCCAGGGTTGTCGGCGGCTCGGGGGTGCTATTCGCCAGAGGGAGTTGGCGTGCGACTTCCTGAGCCGAGAGAAAGGCTTCGAGGTTGTCGAAGTAAACAGGGAAGTGAGAAGTTGTGGTTGTTTTAAGCGAGGCGGGATCCACTTCAATTACAGGATGGCACGAGAAGTGGGCTGGCGACTTGGTGGCGCTGTTGCTTTTTTAGAGGGCCCGTGGGTGCTCAGGACGCCAGAGCAGATAGCAATGAAGATGGTCCCCTAGGGGAACATCAGAAGAGCATCGCCGTCGATATCAGAAAAAGGAGGAAAGCAAGAAAAAGAGCTCGCAATGCAATAGGCTACATAAACATGCAGGGTGGCAGAAGAAAGGAAAAGTGGGAAGAGATTGAGGAGCCGTTACATAGAGAACAAATAGGGGTGTATGCGGTTACAGAAGCGCATTTTAGAGACTCAGAAGAGCCGTCAGATATTGAGAATTACGTTTGGGAAGGGTGCAACAGAACTAAGTCGGAAAGAAAGGGAGGGGGAGTCGGAATGCTCGCCCATCAGGGAATCAAATGAAAAAGACTAAATTCTTACAATGTCAAGAGCATCTTTGTTTATCAGGTACAATGAGTGGCAAATAAACTTGGCTGGGCTTTACGTACTTGTGGACCGGAAAAATTGCAGAGAGAAGAATGAAGAGTTAGTGGAATGCATAAGCGCTGATATTAAGGGTTTTGGGAATGGTGCTCAAATTGTCCTATTAGGTAACATGAATGCCCTCATACAGGATTTAGATGGCCATACCGACAATAACGGGAAGACAATGCTAGACCTTTGTGAGCAACATAACCTCGTTATCGTGAATACAGGGCCTAAGTGTGAAGGACAGATCACGTGGGAAGTGGGAAACCGGCAATCGACTATTCATTACTGTCTGATGACAGAAAGAATTCATGATAAGTTGCGAGAGAAAGGGTCATCGATGAGGAAGGGTTTAGCAGCATAGGGAGTGACCATACACGCATCATTTTGAAAATGGGATTTGTAGTTTGGAAAGACAGCAAGGAGAGCAATATGGCCAGTCCAAATTTGAACGCTGAACAAATAGCAAATATAGTCACTAGAGTTGAGGAAGAACTTGGCAAGTGGCCAAGTAAAGACTGGGAATATGGTGAGCTTTTAAATGTAATAACGACAGAAATACAGAAAGAGAAACAACATGTTCGTTGGAAAGGAAAAAAGAAACCGAAAAGCTGGTGGAACAAGGAGATACAAGAAGCGATCGCCGAACGACAGAAAGCATCTCGAGAACACAGGCAGGCAAACAAGGCGCAGTTGCCACAGGATGAAGTAACCAGTAAATGGGAAATATACGGGCAGAAAAAGTCTATGGTTCAAATACTCGTGCAAGCGAAATTAAAAGGGTAAAGTGAACGTTGGTTGTCCGAAATACTGTCACGTGGTGGTGACGTTGAAGAACACAGTAGCAAATGCTGTGAAAGACAAAACTAACCTTTATTGGGCGAACCTGTGCCCACAAAAACAGGCTACACTTATAGCACAACGATAGCGGCGAACACGGTCGGCGATCGTCGAAAATCTGATCAGCGGGTCGAGCGCGTAGGCTTTTATAGAGCAGTCGTCCAATGTTCCAGACTAATCGTTCGGACCCGCGTGCCTTCCACAAAGTTCTACACCATTCGCGTCGCGCGATGAAATCAGAAAACACAAGGTTCGGCGACAACAGACAGCGGGGTAGAAGCATCGATAACTTTCCAGAAACTTCGGATACATGCAGGCGCGTCCCGCGCTGTGCGATTACGTTTGTCAGGCGGCGAAACGTGGTCGCCCGATAAAGATAAGTACACGTGTCAATACCCCCCTCTTAAAAACAGCATCGACCCGATGCTGAAATTAATAAATGAAATTAATAAAGAAAAAACACCCGTAGCAAAGAAAACAAAAATAAGGAAGTTCGTCAGCGTCCGTAAAAGGGTTTCAGACGCACCACGTGGACCAGTTCAGATCGTGTGCGGCGCCGCTGGGAATGCGAAATTGCGTCTGTCACGACCTCATAGTCCAGTGCGCCAATACGTCGGATGACCTTGTAGGGTCCGAAATAGCGTCGCAATAGTTTCTCACTCAGTCCTCGTCGGCGTATCGGGGTCCATACCCAAACACGGTCGCCGGGCTGGTACTCGACGAAGCGTCGTCGGAGGTTGTAGTTTCGGCTGTCGGTACGCTACTGGTTTTTTGATCCGTAGGCGGGCGAGCTGTCGCGCTTCTTCGGCACGCTGGAGATAGGTAGCGACGTCAAGATTCTCTTCGTCAGTTACGTGGAGCAGCGTGGCGTCGAGCGTCGTCGTCGGGTTCCTGCCGTAAACCAACTTGAACGGCGTGATCTGTGTTGTTTCTTGCACCGCCGTGTTGTAAGCGAATGTCACGTACGGCAGGACGGCATGCCAGGTATTGATTTCGACGTCTACGTACATTGCTAGCATGTCGGCGAGGGTCTTATTCAGCCGCTCCGTAAGACCATTCGTCTGTGGTTGGTAGGCAGTTGTTCTCCTGTGCCTTGTCTGACTGTATTGCAGAATGGCCTGGGTGAGCTCCGCTGTAATGGCCGTTCCTCTGTCGGTGATGAGGACTTCTGGGGCGCCATGTCGCAGGAGGATGTTTTCGACAAAGAATTTCGCTACTTCAACGGCGCTGCCTTTCGGCAGTGCTTTAGTTTCAGCGAAGCGGGTGAGGTAGTCCGTCGCCGCGACGATCCACTTATTTCCGGTTGCTGACGTCAGAAAGGGTCCCAACAACTCCATCCCGATCTGCTGGAATGGTCGGCAAGGAGGCTCGATTGGCTGTAGTAATCCGGCTGGTCTTGTCGGTGGTGTCTTGCGTCGCTGACAGTCTTGGCATGTTCTGACATAACGGGCGACGTGGCGGTCAGGCACGGCCAATAATACCTTTCCTGTATCCTCGACAGCATCCGGGAGAATCCAAGGTGCCCAGCGGTTGGATCGTCGTGTAGGGCGTGCAATACTTCTGGACGCAGTCCTGACGGGACAACAAGAAGGTAGTTGGCGCGCACTGGTGAGAAGTTGTTCTTTACGAGTAGGTTGTTTTGAAGCGAGTACGAGATAATCCTCGCTTAAATGCCCTAGGGACAACGTCGGTGTGCCCTTCCAAATACTCGATGAGGTTTTTCAACTCTGGGTCTGCTCGCTGCTGTTCAGCGAAGTCTTCTGCGCTTAAAATGCCGAGGAAGGCGTCGTCATCTTCGTCATCTTGCGGCAGCGAGTCAATGGGGGCGCGTGATAGGCAATCGGCATCAGAGTGTTTTCGTCCGGACTTATAGGTTGCAGTGATATCATATTCTTGTAGTCTGAGGCTCCACCGCGCCAGCCGTCCTGAAGGGTCCTTTAAATTTGCTAGCCAACACAAAGCGTGATGGTCGCTGACGACTTTGAATGGCCTGCCATATGGATACGGGCGAAATTTCGCTGTCGCCCAAACGATGGCGAGGCATTGCTTTTCGGTTGTAAAATAATTGCCTTCCTGTTTTGACAAGGACCGGCTCGCGTAAGCTATCACGTGTTCATGACCATCCTTTCTCTGGACTAGCACGGCACCGAGGCCTAGGCGACTGGCGTCAGTGTGGATTTCGGTATCGGCGTGCTCGTCGAAGTGCGCAAGTGCGCAAGGATGATAATTTGTTTGTTCTTACTCAGTGTACTGAAATATCAAAAGCAGAAAGCAGACCATTCTATGTGGCCTTTTTGACATTACAGGAGCCTACGACAACGTAGACCGCAACATTTTGTTGTATATTCTGAAAGGGAAAGGCTTAGGTAACGATTGTCTACAGCTTTTGAGAGAGATTTACTTACAAAATACCTCTTGCGTTCAATGGCATGGGATGAGGAGCGAGGAGAAAGTTCATGTCAACAAGGGACTGAGGCAGGGGTGCCCTCTATCCCCGCTGCTGTTTATGATGTACATGGTGAGGATGGAGAGGGCGCTAGAAGGAAGTAATATCGGGTTTAATCTCATACAAACAGGTGGGAACAATAGTAGGGCAGCAACTCCCAGGTTTATTTTATGCGGACGACATTGTGTTGCTAGCTAACAAGGAAAGTGATTTGCAACGTCTCGCTAATATCTGTGGACAGGAAGGCAACAATTTAGGTTTGAAATTTAGTGTTAGAAAATCAGGTGTTATGGTATTCAATGAAAACAGTGAACAGACAGTCGAGATACAGGGCAAGGAAATACCTGGGGTAACAGAATATAAATGGAGGAGGAGGAATAAACATTTATTGATGAGGAAAAAAAATTAAAAAAATTGCGGAAGGGAGCGGTGCAGGGTGGGTCCCTATTCCAAGACTCCAGTGGCGATCGCGACCCGCCCAGCTTGGTCCAAGAGGCCCTTCTGGGCCTCGAGGTCAGCAAGAGCGATGATGGCCTCCCAGGGCTCCCTTAGCAAGGTGAGTACCAAAGGTGAATTAATGGCATGAGGTCTTTTGGCGCACTCCCATGTTACGTGAGGCAATGAAGGCCATGACCCGCACCACGGGCAAGAGTTAGTGTACAAGGTTGGGTTTATTTTATGGTATCTACCCAAATGTGGGTAGGTATCCGTCTGTATTCTTCTATATTTTTGTGCCTCCTCTACATTGAGTAGCCTGTGTGGTGGGGCGTACTGTTGCCGGGTTCTTCGCTGGTGCTCCAGTATATCGCGGACCAGTAGGTGATCGTCTTTTTCATCGTTGTGCGTATCTCCAGCTCGGTTAGTAAAGCCTCGAGCTAGAGTGTGTGCCTGTTCGTTTCCCGAGATACCCTCGTGGCCAGAACACCATAAAATTGCATGATCTTCTTTCAATGTGTCGCCTATGATCTTCAGGGCGACTTGTGGTATGTTGCCTTGTAGATACATTCTGCATGCCACTTGTGAGTCGGACATTATTAAAGCTGAGCTGTTTTGTTTTTCCTTGTATGCGATAGCGAGAGCAATCGCCGCTGCTTCCGCTGTTGCAGTGCACCTAGTGCGTATCGAGGCTGATGTGTGAAGCGTTCCGTGGCGTGTGGGTTGAACTGCCACTATTACATGTCCTTTGCTAAATCTAGCTGCGTCAGTATACATTACGTCTTGATTACTGCCGAAGGTTTTCTGAAGATGTTTAGCTCTCGCTTGTCTTCTCGCTGTGTGATAAGTTTTGTTCATGTTGCGTGGGATTGGGGAGACCACTATGCGCTCGCGTATTGGATCCGGCATTGCGGTCGTTTGTTCCTTAGAGTACTGCGGTCGCAATGGGTAGCCTAAACGCGACAGAACGTTTCTACCTGTGCTTGTGAGGCATAGTCGTTCTCTTTGTGTCATGAGAACGGCTGCTCTTAACTCTTCAAATGTGTTGTATATGCCTAGAGCTTGCACCCTCTCGTTTGCCGCATTCTTAGGAAGCCCAAGCGCTGCCTTATACGCGCCACGTATTAGTAGGTCGATTTCTTTTATTTCCGAAGGGGTTAGCTCTTGATATGGTAGTCCGTATGTTATTTTGCGAAGAATAAAAGCCTGGACTAGTGTTACGGTTTCGTTTTCGTGGAGCCCTTTACCTTTCTTTGTAATTCTGCTTATTAGTCTAGCGATGCTCCTCGTGCTTGATTTTAGAGTCGCAATGGTGTGAGTGGCTTTTTTGTTGCTTTGTAACCATAGTCCTAGTATTCTGACCATATTTCTTTCTTGTAACGTCTGGTCACCCATAGTTAGGTGGATGCTCGGTTTGTTTCTGTAGTTACGCCCGTGGATCCGGATAAACTCAGATTTTTCCGGAGCGCATTGCATACCGTTTTGTTCTGCGAAGTCCTTCACCGAGTCGATAGCCTCCTGGATAGTTTGTTCTTTTTGCCCTAACGAGCCTTTGCAGGCCCATAACGTGATGTCGTCTGCGTAAAACGCGAAGTTGAGGTCGTTAATTTTCTCTAGTTGTCGGGCCAAGCGATTCATTGCGACATTAAATAGAAGTGGTCAGAGGATGGCCCCCTGTGGTGTGCCTCTGTTAGGCATTGGGAGTTTAGAAGATCGAATATTTTCCATACCTATTGTGGCTTTACGTTCAGTAAGGAAAGAGCGGATGTAATTGTGGATCTTAATTCCACAGCCCATTCTTTCGAGCTCTTCAAGTACGAGGGTATGGGAGATCGTATCAAAAGCGCTTTTTAAGTCAAGCGCTGCTATGATGTTCTCTCCCCCTGTAGGGACATTTGCAGCACGTCATCTCGTAGCCTCACGAATATGTCTTGTGTAGAAAGATGTTGTCTGAAGCCGTACATGTTGTGCGAGAGAAGTTCGTGCCCTTCGATATAGCTGGTAAGCCTGATATGAAGGACCTTTTCGAAAAGTTTGCCCAAGCAGGAGGTTAGAGATACTGGCCTGAGATTCTGGAATGTTCTTGCTTTCCCCGGTTTAGGTATTAATATGATGGTCGCTTCTTTCCATTGATTAGGAAGCTCTCCCGTTTCCCAGATTTTCTCATTGAAGTACCGGGTTAGGCGTTCCAGTTGCTGATCACTCATATTTCTTAACATAGCATTCGTGATGCCGTCCTCACCTGGGGCTGAGTTACGTTTTAATGCTAGAGCGGCGGCATATACTTCTTCTTTCGTTATGGGTGCATCAAGCTTGGGATTGTCCATGCCTTTGTACTCTCTCTTATCGATGTTATCTCCTGCTGTCCCGATATATCTATCTGCCAGGGTTTGGATCAAGGATGCGTCATCCCCCTTAAATTCTCCTACCAATGTGCGTAATGCTCTAGTAGTGACTGTTTTTGTATTGTATGGATCAAGCATGCTCCGTAAAATTGCCCATGTCTTGGTTGTTGAGAGCGTTCCTCGTAACGAGTCACAAAATTGTATCCAGTTGTTCGCTTGTAGTTGCCTAGCATACTCATTTGCTTGTTCTGTCAGTTGCTCTATTCTAGCTCTGAGCTTTCTGTTTAAGCGCTGTCTCTTCCATCGTTTAGTAAGACTTCGCCTGCCTTCCCACATATGGACGAGGTGGGGATCCACTACCGGTGTTTTCTCGCTTAGTGCCACGTGCTTTGTGTTAGTTTGGTATGCCTGCATCATTTCGTCTACCCATTCTTCTATTGTATTTATTGGATGCTGAGGGATCGGGTAATCTCTATATGCAGTCCAGTCTGTAAGTTTCGCGTTTCTGAAAGGCTTCTTTAATTTGGGAGTCGTAGTGGAGTAACTAATAATATAATGGTCACTTCCCAGATTTTCATCCAGGTTCCTCCACTGTCCCTCTTTTACGTTAAATGTAAAGGTGAGGTCTGGGTACGTGTCTCCACAGACGCTATTTCCAAGTCTCGTGGGGGCGAGGGGTAAGGTCTCTAGTTGCATGTTATATTTCTCTACTGCTTCTACTAGGTTTCTGCCCTTTTTTGTATTTGTCCTATAACCCCAATTGGTGTGGGGAGCATTAAAATCCCCGACTAAAATCAAGCTGTCTTTTTTTTCCAGATGTCCAAGCGCCCATTCAAGCATCTCGGGAAACGCAGTCTGCCGTTCTTTCGGTGGGCTGTACACGTTGCCAATAAACGTTTCGGTTTTACTCCTTTTTGTAGTGTGTAATTCGATCAATTGGTGCTCCGTTGAGCATTGGGGATAGTAGTGTTCACTGGCCGCGATATTCTTGTGCACCAGCGTCGCCACTCTAGGATACATGGGATTTTGAAAGGTGTAGTAGTCTCTAAGCTTAACTACTCCCTTTCCAACTTCCTGAAGACAGATGACGTCCGGTTGAATAATGGCGGCGTCTAAATAAGCTTGTAACGCTGCCGCTCTTTTCTGAAAAGAGCGGCAGTTCCATTGCCATATCTCAGCGGTGTCCGTGGTTCGGGTTTTTCTACTGGCCATGGTTAGCTACGATTTCGGTATCCGTCGAATCGGAAACAGCCCCGTTTTTTACCTTTCTCGCCGTCGGTGTTCCGGGGTTACTGCTGGCTCTTTTGCGTGATGTTTGCTGCAGTTTAGACATTTGTTCGTCTACATAAACTTTGTGGTTCTGCACCTCAGCAAATAACTGCTGTTGAAACGTTTGCAGAGCCTGAATTTGTGCTACTACCTGATTCATCATTCTTTCAATGTTGCTAATTGTTGTCTGTTGGGCGGCAGGTTTATCCCCTTGTGCTGGTTTAGCTTGCCCAATTTTGGTAGTCTGAAACTGTGCCTTCAGCGCTGCCATCTCTATTTTAAGTTCTTCTACTGTTTTTTTAAGCTGACGATTTTCAGAAAGGATTCTTTGGTACTCAGGGTTTGCGGTTATTGGAGCCCCTTTACGTGCCATCCCCGCCCAGCTCACCTTATGTTGGGTCGAGTCTCCCACTGCCACTGAAGTCCTGGATGGGGTAGGGGATCTGGAGGACATTCGGTGGTGTCTGGAGGCGGAGTGGTCAGATAGCCCTTGGTCTCGATTGTTGTGTCGTTCTTGTGATCTTGATTTTCGAATTTGGGGTTGCGACGTTGGAATGTCCCCTTGAGTCCGCAGTGGAGGCCAATCGTCATTGTCCGTATCGTCTGTGTCAGACCATCTCCGTTTTGGCGACGATGACTTGATCGTCTTGCCCGGCGTTTTGATGGCCATCCGGTTTGGTGATTTTGGCTGCGGTCGCTGTGGTGGCAGCTTGAAACGACCTTTACACTCCTTGGATCCCGTGAGATGCTTTTCTCCGCAGGTGGCGCAAACAGGGTTGCAGTCGTGGTCTGGTTGTGGCTCCCAAGTGCCGCAGTTGTGACATACCGGCAGGTGGGGGTTCGGGCAGACGTCCGTTCTGTGACCCGTTTGCTTGCAAGTCTTGCAGAATTGTATGGTATTCTTGTATGGGAAGCAGGGAAGCTCCCCTCCCATATAATAGACGTATCGCGGTATGATGGGGCCAAAGAAGGTAATTACCGCTGTTTTCGTTTCACCCAACATCCTAGCTCTTAGTATATCGACGCCTTGCGTACGAAGACGTAGGTTGGCTAGCAGGGTTTCAGGGCTTGTGTGAGGAGCGATGCCATGTATCACTCCTTTCTTTGTGTCTTCGCCTACTGCTGCGTACGCACTCACTGCGTGCAGTCGACCGTTTAAGGTGAGGCCTGTAATTCTTCTTGCAATATCCGCCACCTCTTCTGTAGGGGTTGAGATAATAAAAATGTTTGATCCTGGTTTCAATCTCAGCAGGAACTGGTTTCCATTCACTTTTCCTTGGCAGGCGTTTATGACTGCTTCTGCGATCTGTGGCGCCGTGAGTTCCCTGATAGGGAGACCTTGGTGAGGGCGCACGATCATTTTAAAGTCGTCCTTAGGCAGTGGTGGAAGCCGCCTTGTCTTGAATTTCTTTTTATTCGCTGGTTGCACCGGGGGCTTGAACGATGGGCCCGATGATTCGTAGCCACCCTCGGAAAAAGTGGCCTTTTTTCCCGCTCGTGCGAGCGCCTTCTTTTGGCGCACGGTCAAAACCGTTTGCCAATCTCCGTCGTCGTCTTGGCGTCCATGGGGTCCGCCAGTTTCTTCGGTACTCTGGAGGACGATGCAATCCTCATTAACGGTTTCTTGGTATTCCATCTCATCTCGGTCCACGTCCGAGGAGGTCAGTTGCGCGTTGGGTGTTTTCTCGTGGCCTGCTGCCTCATTAAGCGTTGTCGTCGGCGTTCTCGGCGCTTCCGTAGCTGGAGTCGGCGTAAGCGTCGCCATCTATCGCGGCCGCGTCGCCGACGCGTTCTGCGTACCAGCGGCCGCCGCCTCACTGCCGCCGTTAGCGTTCACACTTCACACACGTTTTGGCCCGTCACAAAGGTTTGGCGAGGTGCTCACCGGAAAGTTTGATGTCCACAGTGTCCTCACAGCTTGCCGAACCTCGTGAAGTCCTCGAAGTTCAGGTCACAGCGAAAGATCACTCTCATAAGGCGGAAAGAGATGGGAGCCCATCCTGAGCTGACCACTCTAGTCGACGCCACCTAGCGGTCCAGAATATAAATACCTTGGTATATGGATAAACCAGGGCAATAGATATATGGAAACACAGGAAAAAGAAACAATAACAGTGAAGCGGAAGAGAGATGCAGCCATAATGAAGCACAGAGCGCTACGGGGATACAATAGGTACGAGGTCCTCCGAGGTATGTGGAAAGGTGTAATGGTTCCAGGACTTACTTTTGGAAATGCGGTTGTTTGCTCTAAATGAGGGGTACAATCAGGACCAGACGGGAACCAATGGTCAGTGGGTCGCCTCCCATTAGGCGCTCACGGGAAGACTACAAATTAAGCTGTGTAGGGTTATGATATGGGCTGGACTAGTAAGGAAGTGAGGGAAGTTCGCAGTAAAATGAGTTTGAAGAAAGGCTTAGGAATATGGAAGAAAGTAAATGAGCTGGGAGAGTGTTCAAGTATCTGTACAGTAAAAACATTGATTCACAGTGAAGGAAAAGAACTAGGAAGCTTCACCAAGTGTGCGACCTCTAGGGTGGGCAACACAGCAACTAAGAAGGTGAAGGGGAAAATCAGGGAGGCTTAAATAGTCTCATGGGTGCCGGCAACGGAAAGGAAACCTTCCATGAGTTACTACTTAAAAGGAAAAAACGAAATCAGGAAAGAAACCATTTATGATAACTCAAAGGGAAGCTCATTACTTTTCGAAGGGAGATCGGGATGCCTTAGAACACGCACCTATAAAGCGAGATATAAGAAGGAAGAAGAAGCATGTGCTTGCTGCGGTAAAGCTAGGGAAACGACGGAGCATGTTTTATTAGAATGTGATGACGTCTACCCACCGGTCAATTTAGGCACTACTGGCCTCGTTGAAGCTCTTAGGTTCAACGGGAGCAGTGGTAAAGCAAACATGTCCGCAATAGGCATTAGTAAGAGGCGATTGGAGAATTGGTGGAAGAAAAGTAGCGAAACGACAAAAGACGGAGACGTACAAAAGCACAGTTCGCAATAGGGGATCACAAAATTTGGGCGTGATAGTTCACAGTGTTTTTTTTTTTTGCTTTCTTCGTGGTTTAACCTAGGCAGGACCTTAGGCAGTACAACAGCAAGAGCTTGGTGGTGCAACCCACCGCCCCGTTCCAAAGAGGATGCTCATAACATCCATCCATCCATCTATCTTGACGGATGAACTGCTTTATCTCCGGTATTGAAGCAGAGATGTCGGCATCGTCGCGGCTGAAAGCCAGCGGAGATAAATCCACGGTGTCCTGCTGAGCAGCGCGTGTTGATGCACGCTGCTTGCGGAGCTCGTCGTACTGCTGACAAAGCTGTATAACCCCGGCAATCGTCCGGGGACTCTTCGCGACGAGCATCTGGAAGGCATGGTCATTGATGCCTTTCATGACGTGCTTGATCTTGTCTGCTTCGTCCATTGATGAGTTGACGCGCGTGCTGAGCGAAAGCACGTCTTCAGTGTCACTGGTGAAGGTGTCGCCCTGGCACTGAGCTCCACCATGCAAGCGCTGCTCAGCACTAAGCTGGCGAACGGCGGAACAGCCGAAGACATCTGCCACTGTTGTCGTGAAACCGACCAGGTGGTAAAATCATATTCATGAATGCGGAACCATAGGTTTGCCACGACAGTAAAGTAAAAGATCACATTTGTGAGCTTGGCGCGGTCGGACTCCTTATTAAAGCACTTACACGGTCATATTCGGCAAGTCAGTGTTCCACATCGTGGTTATCTGTGCGGCTAAATATAACCGGATCTCGCTGCCGGATGACAGCAGAGCAGACGATGGCCGGGGAGCACCGGTGAAGCAGCCTGGGACGGTCCCGCTTCATCCACGCAACAGCTGGCGGCAGCGTTCGCCAGCGGAGTTCCAGGATGTCCATGAGAAACCCAGCAGCTCCACCAAATACAACGGTACATATTGTGTGTATATATATATATATATATATATATATATATATATAATTATATATATATATATAAACGAGAAGAAAGGGGGTTAACCGAGGGGCCCGATTTTTATTAGTCATATCATAAGAAGCTAACAAACACTGACACGAAGGACAATATAGGGGAAATTACTTACTTGTGCTTAATAAATGAAACAAAGAAACGATAAATAAATGGAAATTAAAGTAGATGGAAAAACAACTTGCCGCAGATGGGAACCGAAGCCACAACTGAAATGCGAAAATGCGAAGGTTGTTGGTTCGGTTCCCACCTGCGGCAAGTTGTTTTTTCATCCACTTTACATTCCATTAATTTATCGTTGCTTTGTTTAATTTATTAAGCACAAGTACTTTCCCCTATCTTGTCCTTGGTGTCAGCGTTTGTTGGATTCTTATGATATATATATATATATATATATATATATATATATATATATATATATATATATATATATATATATATATATGTACAGCGATGGTGCACCACTTTTTACATGTACGAGAGCCCGTACATATGCTGAATGTTAGGATTACTCCACGAAAGAACGTTAACAAAACAATTATTGTGCATATCGATGCTTCCTCGAACACTGCAGGAGGTTAAGTGAAAGGAAAACAGTTCCTTCCGGTTACATATGTGATATTTTCCTTTCATTTAATCTCACTACTTATCATTGAGGAGAGGCTGTTCCTGAGGTGGGTCGTTGTCGCCGTCTTGAAGTCAGTGCACGTGTACTCTGCATTGTAGAAAGGACAGACAACGAGCAAAACATAGCAATCAACCACAGAAATATACACTGTATCCCTTGCTGCAGAACGATTTGGAAATGTTATAGCTAGTTCTGCGAAAAATTTATGTGATGTCGGTTCACACAAAGTTCTTGAGGAACCACTATGTGGCCTGTAGGTGCAGCAGCAACTACAGTACGCGAAATTGCTCTTGGATGTACAAACATGCAACGTGGATCAGCTGTGGCTTGTGTACATGTTATGAACTACTTCGGCTGTATCGGTTTTAACTCGACATAGCAGAGCTATGGACTACTAGCGTGAATTGGAAAATCTCACTATCTGAATACTTGGCGTGGAAATGAGCATAAGAGTGCTTGTGTGCGGGTAACCCAATTCATCCCCGAGGCATCCAAGTCTCAGTCGGGATAGAATATTTGCATCAGCTACCGGCATAGTTCTGGTACATTTCAAGCCTCCTATATCACGCATGTGTTGGGCTCCGGTGTGATGGCATTCATCCCAATCAAGAAATTCATCATGTGTGGTGTTTTTATCGTTTACACTGGGCGCTTCTTTCCGAAGGAGCACACAAGTTGAAAAATAAATGTATAAAAGGATGATAACCCCCCTCAATACCTGCATGATAACTTCAAAAAATAAGCATGCTGATTGCTATTCCATGTAATTAGAGAGTGTTTCTCTTTGAGATGCAGCCGTAATTAGCGTCGGCTGACACACGTCCCATTTTTGGATGTGGTATTTCACACTAATTTTGTTGCATCAATCGGTTGCCATAAGTGAACAAAATAGATGAATAATATAAATCCTACGCGCAGTGGGATGAGCACACTGGTCCCTTGACTGTATTAGGCTGCTTTCCTGGGCGCATGCTGAGGCACCGGCCAGTCTGCATGCCCCATGTACATTTCACTAAATATACACGTGATCAAAATAATAGGCAACACTACCCCTAACCGATACGAGACAAATTATGCGTATCCTTAAGCAAGCCTTCACTGCCTGGATGCCTTTTTAAATTCAATTCTGGACTACTATGCACACATATTTCTGGCAAAAAATTAATTAGGCAGCATATGCACAACTGTTCACGACTGAATTGAGAAACGCAAGGAGGCACGCGAGGCTTGCTTGATTAAATATACCACCAAATTTGTCCAGTGTGTGTCAGACGCAGTGTACTATATTCCTTTCACATGTGGTCAAATTTACATAGGGCAGACTGGCCGGCGCCTAAATGTGTACCTATGAGATCACCATTTTTCCCTCAAACGACGAGTATGCACATCCGACTTGGCCATGCATTGCCGCAATGAGGCTTCAGGCTGGATTAACATTCTTTATTTGTTTCCACCCATGGTTGAAAATTGGCAAGAGAAATCAGTCAGGCATACCACATAAATAAAAAGACGTGTTAACCAGCTCCCATTATCAATGCATGAAGAATGATGTCTTTTCTCGGTTACAAGGGATAGAAATTAGTGTGTGCGCAGTTACTTACTTTTTTATGGAAACACCTTTTATCGTGATTTTATGACTTTGTATTGCAACTTCTGCCTTGCCTCTCAAATTAACCTGTGCACGATACAAGTGCACATCCAGTGCTATTTTTTAAATCCTTCCATCAACTCAAACAGTCAGTTCTTAGTCCAGGTCATGTTGTATGGTCTCCCTTTCCTCCCTATGTAACTTTTGTCGTGAAAAGTTACATGAACTGATCAGCAAACTCAAACAGGCATTACAAGTTTCGCCTAGTGGGCACGGCTGCTTCTTACAAATGCAGAAAAACAGTAATGGTATGTGTTGGCATCCTGTAGTGTGTGCAAACCAGCTTCGACATTTGTGGAGTAGACACAGACTCAGAACTGCTACAATGCGTACCTACAAGTATGGGGGTAGCTTGCAAAGAATATAAATGGGAGAGAAAACAAGCTAGTTTCCCAGAAAACACCTCACTACTGAAGAAACGGCAGCACAATTAATACTGGCCTTCCTACTTCATTTCTAGAAATTCGACCTCATCAGATGTGTAGTTGCCAGGAACAGTTATTCTGAGAACAAGACAGAACTAATTGTAATTATCAATGTTAAATAATGTTAACCACGCAGCATGCTTAGACCTGTGGCATATATTGCACACTACACTTCGAATTCTCATGGACAAAACCTGTACATGCGTGTAGCATACTAAGGAGAAAGAAAAATACGGAAATATATGATACACCATAGGAAACAGCTTAAAACAAATAAAACTGAAATAGAGAGAGGAATATACTTGGTAATAAGCAAAAAAATACAATTTATTTTGCAGCCAAGCGAGTGATGCCAGAAAAATAATAAACGTCAGGACATGTGAGGTTTAGTTTTGTATCATCTTTCTCATCATCATTAGCATCATCATCAGCCTATATTATGTCCACTGCAGGACTAAGGCCTCTCCCCGCGACCTCCAATTGCCCCTGTCCTGCGCCAGCCGATTGCAACTAGCACCCGCAAATTTCCTAATTTCGTCGCAACACCTAGTCTTCTGTCGTCCTCTACCGCACTTCCCTACTCTTGGTACCCATTCTGTCACGCTAATGATCCAACGATTACCTACACTACGCATTACATGACCTGCCCAGCGCCTTTTTCTCTTCATGTCAATTAGAATGTATATACCAGTTTATTCTCTGATACAAACCGCTCTCTTTCTCTCGCTTAAAGTTATGCCTAGCATTCTTCGTTCCATCGCCCCTTGCGCAGTCCTTAATTTGTTCTCAAGTTCCTTTGTCAGTCGCCAAGTCTCTGCCCCATATGTCAGCACCGGTAAAATGCACTGATTTTATACCTTCCTTTTCAATGATAACGGTAAGCTTCCAGTCTGGAGCTGGAAATGTCTGCCGTAGGCGATCCAAATCATTTTTATTCTTTTGTGAATTTCCTTTTCATGGTCAGGGTTCCCTGTGATTAGTTGACCTAGGTAAACGTACTCCTTCACAGACTCCAGAGGCTGACTGGGGATCCTGAATTCTTGTTCCCTTGCCCGGTTATTCATCATTATCTTTGTCTTCTGCATATTAAACGCCAGCCCCACTTTACACTCTTTCTGTTAAGGTCCTCAATCATTTGTTGTAACTCGTCTGCAGTAATGCTGAATAGAACAATGTCATCGGCCAACCAAAGGTTGCTGAGGTATTCCGCACCGATCCTTACTCCCAAACTTCCGAGTTTAATAGGTTGAGAATTTCTTCCAAGCACGCATTGAATAGCATTGGAGAGCATGTGTCTCCTTGTCTGACTCCATTCTTTATGGGTATCTTCCTACTCTTCTTGGGTTGAATTAGGATGGCAGTGGAATCTCTGTAGATATTTTCCAAGGTATTTACGTAAGCGGTCCGCACTCCATGATTTCGCAACGCCTCTATGACTGCTGGTATCTCTACTGAATCAAATGCTTTTTCGCAATCTATGAAAGCCATATCATCATCATCAGAAGCAGCAGCAGCAGCCTGACTAAGCCCACTGCAGGGCAAAGGCCTCTCCCATACTTCTCCAACTACCCCGGTCATGTACTAATTGTGGCCATGTTGTCCTTGCTAACTTCTTAATCTCATTCGTCCAGCTAACGTTCTGCCGCCCCCGGCTACGCTTCCCTTCTCTTGGAATTCAGCCCGTAACCCTTAATTACCATCAATTATCTTCCCTCCTCATTACTTGCCCTGCTCATGCCCCCCTCCCCATTTGTTTTTCTTAATTTCAACTAAGATGTCATTAACTCGCGTTTGTTCCCTCATCCAATCTACTATTTTCTTATCCTTAACGTTACACCCACCAATCTTTCCATAGCTCGTTGCGTCGTCCTCAATTTAAGTAGAACCAATCTCTTAAGCCTCCAGGTTTCTGCCCCGTAGGTGAGTACTGGTAAGACACAACAGTTATACACTTTTCTCTTGAGGGATAATGGCAACCTGCTGTTCATGATCTGACAATGTCTGCTAAACGCACTCCAGCCCATTCTTCTGATTATTTCAGTCTCATGATCCGGATTCGCGATCACTACGTGCCCTAAGTAGATGTGTTCCTTTACCACCTCCAGTGCCTCGCTACCTATCGTGAACTGCTGTTCTCTTCCGATATTGTTCCATATAAAGTGGTTTATTGTACTCTGTGGATTTCTGGATAACCTGATTAATGACATGAATGTGATCCATTGTAGAGGATCCCTTCCTGAAGCCCGCCTGTTCCAGTGATTGATTATAGTCCAGTCCCATTATCGTATTGGAGGCTTATCCTATTGAAGGTTATTTTGGTAAGTATTTTATATATATTGAGAGTAAGCGTGTAGGGCTATAATGTTTCAGTTATTTAATGTCTCCCTTTTTGTGGATTAGTATAATGTTTCCATTCATCGGTTTTCTGAGACCCTTGCTGTTGATAGACATTTCGTATATAGAGCCGCCAGTTTTTCGAGCAATATGTCTCCTCCATCTCCGATTAAATCGACTGTCATTCCATCTTCCCCTGCCGCTTTTCCCTGTTTCATGTCTTGCAAGGCTCTTCTGACCTCATCTCTAGTTATAGGAGGAGTTTCTGTATCTTGTTGATTATCGTTCCGAATGGAGCTCTCCTGAGTCCTCTGGGAACTGTACAGGTCAGTATAGAATTCTTCCGCTTCATTAATTATGCCTGTGACATTGCTGATGAAGGGAGGTCGTAAAGTTCGTGGAGAAAGCCGAGCGAAGGTGTTTAGGGACCAGAAGGACTAGTGCAGGGCCGTTGGTGTGAACGTTGTGGCGGTAGAGTACGCCATCTTGAAGTGTGAATAAGCGAAGGAAACTGCCGGGAAGTGACGATTCCAGGCGGTCAATGATGATACGCAAGGAGGGGTCACGGCGCCGCTCGTCGGCGACATGGAACAGTGGAAAAACAGAGAGGACACCGGCGTCGGTGTCAGTATCAGACGTAGAGGTTGCGTCTTCGATTGAATGGCGAGAGAGGCAATCTGCGTCCCAGTGTTGGCTTTCGGACTTGTAAGTCACTGCGTAGTGGTATTCTTATAGTCGGAGGGCCCAACGACCCAGCAGGCCAGTGGGATCCATGAGCGACGAAAGCCAACAGAGCGCATGATGGCCTGTGGTTACTGAGAAGGCTTTGCCATATACATATGGGTGCAACTTTGAAACAGCCCAGTCGAGAGCAAGACATTCGCGCTCAGTAATCGAATAGCTGCGCTCTGCAGTTGTCAGGAGCCGGCTAGCGTAGGCTATAACGCGCTCGTGTCCGTGTTGGCTTTGCGATAAGACGGCGCCGATCCCATAGCCACTGCCATCGGTTCGGACCTCTGTAGGTGCGGAAGGGTCAAAGTGAGCCAAGACCGGTGGATTGGTGAGAATTGTGATAAGGCGTGCAAATCGGGCAGCCTGAGGGGAACCGCACGTAAAAGGCACGTCTTTCTTCTGAAGTTCAGTGAGTGGTCGAGCGATTGCTGTGAAATCTTTCACGAACCATCGGAAATAAGAACAGAGCCCCACAAAACTCGGGATGCCTTTGACAGACTGAGGTACAGGAAAAGCCGTTGCTGCTCGAACCTTCTGTGGGATGGCCTTCGACGGGATGGCCTAGCACTGTAATCTGTCGGCGCCTGAAGTGGCCCTTCGATGAGTTTAATTCGAGCCCAGCTTTGCGGAAGACGTCAACGATAGCTGCGATGCGCTCAAGGTGCGTCTCAAATGTAGGATAAAACACAAGGACGTCATCGAGGTAACAAAGGCAAGTTGACCATTTGAAATCTTGAAGCAGAGAATCCATCATCCGTTCGAACGTGGCGGGGGCACTGCATTAGCCGAATGGCATTACCTTGAATTGGTAGAGGCCATGTGGAGTGATGAAAGCTGTCTTTTCTTGGTCTTGCTCATGGACGTAAATCTGCCAATAACCACATCAAAGGTCGATGGACGAAAAGTATTTGGCACCGTGAAGACAATCAAGAGCGACGTCGATTCCTGGTTAAGGGTAAACGTCCTTTTTAGTGATTCGGTTTAGGTGGCGGTAATCAACGCAAAAGCGCCACGTGCCATCTTTCTTTTTGACGAGCATGACCGGCGACCCCCAAGGACTCGACGAGACATAAACAATACCTCTGGCGAGGATCTTGTTTACTTCCTGCTGAATAACTTGCCGCTATGCCGTGGACACGCGATAGGGTCGGCGGTGAATGGGAACAGCATCACCAGTGTTGATCCGATGCTTAGCAAGGGACGCCCGACCAAGTAGTCGATTGGCAGTGTCAAAGACGTCACGGTAGGAAAGCAAAATGCGATATAGGGTGGGCCCTTGGTAAGGTGCGAGGTCCGAAGCGACCATGGGACGTAATGGGCCATCGAGGTTCAAGGCATCCTGCGGGTAATCAGGAGGATCTGGAGACGCGTTGGCTGCAAAAGCAGTGACGTGGTCGTCTGTTACTGACCGGAGCGTGGTCACCGCTATGTCATCAGGTAACAATTGCTTCGTCAAGCCAAAATTGATAACGAGGAGACACATGCGATTAGCGGCAAGGGTTACGACGGAGTGTGGCACAGAGATGTCGCGCACCAGGAGGACATCACGAATAGATGCGACGACATAGTCGCCATCAGGCACGGTTGCCGTTGAAGCCGATTCGACGAAGGTTAGGGCTGTTGGAGGTAAGTGAACAAGTGCTGTAATGCAGAGGGTGTTCAGTTGTTCGGGGCCAATGTCTGAATGGAGAGAAAGCTCGAGGCACAGCGCACCGGTAGAACAGTCGATGAGGGCAGGATGCGTCGTCAGAAACTAGAGCCCGAAGATTAGGTCACGAGGGCAACTGGTCAGCATGGTGAACATGAGTGGAACTTGGCGGTCAGCAATTGCTATGCGAGCAGTGCACATACCCCTGACGGTAACAGTGGTGCCATTGGCGACGCCTACGGCTCGAGTGATGGCAGGCGTAAGAACGTTTTTGAGGCGACGACATAGGTTAGCGCTCATTTTGGTTCCTTGGGCTCCGGTATCAATTAATGTCAATAGAACACCATCGACGTCTGCTTCAATTAGGTTCTTGTTGGTGAGGAGCGTCAACAGAGGATTTGGACAGGATGACCGTGATGCAGCGCTACCTCCAAGAGCTGCATGGACTAGTTTTCCGTCCGTCGGTTTGGCGAGGAAAAGCGGCGAGGTTGGGCTGACGGGGAGCAACGGCGCTGAGGCGATGGCGATCTCACGGAGGAGCGGCTGTCAGGGGCATCGGAAGTAGGGTACGGACGGCGAGGTGAATAACGGCGAGCGTCGGCGTATGGGCGAAAAGCAGGGAATGAGCTCCAGTACAGCGGCATCCAGGTGGTGCCGCAGTGACGGGCTACATGACCAACGCGGTGGCAGCGGGAGCTCATCGGTTTGTCGTCTGGGGTTCACTATTCAGCAAGATTTCGTGGTCTGGGAGCGAAATATCATTGCGATCGATACGTGTGACGTTCTCTTGAAATGGTCGTGTGTCGGTAAGAGCGGAACGAGAGGACGTGGTTGGGGTGTTTCGGAGCCGGGAAAACTGTGGAACGACGCGGCGGCATTCTTTGACGATGACGTTGACGGTAGAGACGTCGTTATAGACGAGCAAGTTGAAGGCGTCGTCCGCGATGCCTTTAAAGGATATGGCCCACCTCTTCAACCTCGGTCATGTGCTCATCGACTTTCCGGTAAAGTGCGAGCACTTCCTGCATGTAGGAGACATACGATTCGGTCGACGACTGGACGCGGGTGATAACCTCTTTTCGCACAGCCTGTTGGCGACCTGACGGGTTGCCGAATTGGTCGCGAAGCCTCTCTTTGAAAATGTCCCAGCTGGAGAGCTCGACCTCATGGGTGTGGAACCAGACACGCGGTGTCCCGCCCAGATAAATGATCACATTGGCGAGTATGATGGTAGTGTGTCAGTGGTGGCTTTGGCTAACACGCTCATACATGCTGAGCCAGTCGTCGCCGTCAACGCCATTTTGGGCGGAGAATGTCCCAGGATCACGGAGACTAGGAACCGTAACGTACGTTGTGGTTGGCGCCGCAGGTGTAGGTGCCGACGGGGTGGGTCCATCGGAAGCCATAGCTGAGAAGAGGATGGTGTGGCCGCTTCGGAGCTCTGTGGCGAGGACGGGGAACGTTTCACCTCCACCACAGTGTTACACGAAGGACCTGTCAGTAAGCCGAGCAACTGTTTACAGGTTATATTTACAACAACGGTTGCAGCGCTGACCGGTTAGATTTACAGCGCAAGCCCAGTTCGTTCTTCTTCCTCTTTTCTGGAGTGATGGCGCCCACACACCTCGTTCAAACAAACAAATACCGCACACGTGTAGCAATATTACCCTGTCTATCTTTCAGTGCATTCATCTTCGTTTGTCCTATGCCAAGTTCCCTTCTCACTGCTTTCAGGCTGCGACCACTTTTTACTGCCGTGGGCGATGTCCTTGCTGAAGTACTCAACACCGTGAGGGACCCTAACGAAAGATCTAATAGAATGGAATCTGTACAAAATTCTATGTCGGAGACAATTCATGAGCTTAAACAACAGCAAAAAAAGAACGTTTCAGATGCAATATCTAACATCGATCAGAGACTGCAGCACGTGGAAAGCCAGACGGCCATCCTTGATGAATGGAAACAGGATGTCAGCTTATTGCGCGACAAGATTGTGGGTGTAGTAACCGATCCGAACACGCTTCATGCGCGACTTGATGACACGGAAGATCACTCACGCCGCGAGAATCTGGTTTTTTTTCGGTGTACCGCATACTCCTACAGAAAATGCAATACAGTCAGAGCAAAAAGCCCTAGATTTGATAAATAACGCTTTAAAACTCAGTTTAACTTGCGAACTCATAGTGCGCGCACATAGGATTGGTCACTACACCACTCAACAAATATCGCGGCTGATAATAGTTAAGTTTTCCTTTTATAAAACCAAAGAACCAGTTTTGTCTAAGCGTTCTGTTCTAAAAGGAAGTAGCCTGATTGTGAGCGAAGACTTCTGTGAGGCAAGGCGAAACATAAGAAACAAATCAACGGAATATGGCAAGGGACTAAATACACCCTACAGGCTTCGTTACAAAAGACTTTAGGGTGTACTGTAGGGTGTACAAAAGAAAAATGATACGGCTGCGACCTAGATCAATCAATCAATCAATCAAGTTTTATTTTCGCCGCAGACAGTACATTGTTACTGCGAAAATAGGGGGCCAGAGAAAAAATTGGAGGACGCTTAAGCTTCGCCTTCAAGAGTGGAACGCGACAGCGTTCCCATCGACCCGCCAAGGGGTGTAAGACAATGCGCTACGGCGCAGGGATCACTTACGAGGCGCCCCGCATCGGACTTTGCGGCCACCTATCACACGGAGAGCGTCGAGCAACGCAGCGTTCGGCGCGGCAACGAAACGTGCGCCTGAGCAAACGGAACGAACCAAAGAACTCGGTGTCTCGGAGGGGGAAACGATCTACGCCAGCCAAACGTCGTGATCGGCACGGGCAGAGAGATAGATAGATAGTGATCTAAAGAAAGGAACGGCGCTTGATTCTGCAACCCGCGTGGGAGCACGGCGAAGCGTCGTCAGGGGAGAGGGAGTCGGAGCCGCGACGCGCCTGGCACCGGTCCGCGCACAGCCCCAATGCGCGCATGGCGCGCCACCTGTCGGGGCAGCGCCGTACATTGAGAGGAGGGGGCCTTCTGTGTTTGCCGCAAGATGGCTCTGCGTGTGCGGTAAGCGCTGAAGAAATGTAGCGGAAACTTACTTCGCTACTCGTGTAAATGCGACTTCTGTAAGTTACATGCTCATAATTACCGATATACACCGCAGTATAACTTTGTACGGCCGTTTTTAAGGCAACACCGCGTTCACTAGAAGCGCGTTTGTACCGCTTTCAAGCGTCGAACTCGTGGCTGAGTGGTAGCGTCTCCGTCTCACACTCCGGAGACCCTGGTTCGATTCCCACCCAGCCCATCTTGGAAGATGCTTTTTATTTATGAAGTGCCTGCCGTGATTTATCGCTCACGGCCAACGCCGCGGACGCCGACACCGACGCCGACGACACCGGCTTTTCTGCGACACGAGCTCCTTAACGCTATCGCGTTAAAAAGCTGCATCTGTGCAGCTTGACTAAGCTCTAGCCACCCGTACAACAGCAGTGACACGACGATTTATTATCTTGATTCAGTTATATAAACATATCATCAAATAAACGATCAGGCAGTCCGATCACAAATGACAACTACGAGAACAATTAGAAGCATAAGCAGTTTCAATAAAGTCAAACAAACAGGTCAAATAAGGTTTTGTTAGTAAGGGCCAGAACGTTCACACCTTTCCGGTCTAGCTCATTTAGTGTAGTTGCCAGGGCGTAGTAAAGTTTTTCTTTCCCATAATGGGTGCGCGAGGAGGGAACGTAGTATGGCGGTTGATATCGGAATGGGTAGGAAATTGTATTTTTCCTGAGATTTGATAATTCTTAGAATAGCTCCGCCCTACCTAATGTGGCGTTTTTATAGGTTCTTAATAATTTGTATTTGTATATATCGTGGATTTTTAAAATTTTATGTTTGTGAAAGAGTGGTTCTGTGTGTTCTAAAAACGAGGAATTTTCTATTGATCTAAGTGCTTTTTTCTGAATAACGAAGAGTTTCTGCAAGTTGAATGCTGTCGTGTTTCCCCATATTAGCATGCAGTAATGTAAGTGAGAGTTAAAGAGGGCAAAATATAACATCTTTTTAATGCTGACTGGAAAAGTGCGACGGTTCTGGCTTAATACACCGGCGGCTCTACTTAATTTTGGTAATAAAGTTTTCACATGTTCATTCCAAGACATCTTTTCTGAAAAAATGACACCTAGAATTTTAACAAACTTTTCTATTTTAATTTTGAATGGCCCGAGAGCAATATGGTCGTCTATATTTTCTAAGGTACCTGGGGTGCGAAACAACACACACTTAGTTTTTGACTCATTAAGAATTAGCCTATTGTTCTGGCACCAAATCAGCAAGTTGTGACAGAACGCACTTCCCTTTTGTCGTACAGTATCAATGTTTTTTTTCCCTTAACGAGCACCGAGCAATCATCGGCATAAATAACATATCTACAATCCTGATATATTTTTACAATGTCATTTATATAGAAAAGAAAGAGAATTGGTCCCAGTATACTACCCTGTGGAACTCCAAATTTAATAGACCGTAGGTGAGATTTATGCTTATTTAGTTCGACGTATTGATGGCGCGCACTCAAGTAAGATTTAATAAGTTGTAGTGTTGTGCCGCGAAACCCATAATGCTCTAATTTATCTAACAATATCGGATGGTTGACTCGATCGAAGGCTTTGCTAAAGTCTAAGAGTATACCCAATGTCATTAACTTATTTTCAAAATTGTTTAATATTTCTTCCTTCTGAGCTAGAAGTGCTGTCTCGGTGCAGCGTCCCTTTCTGAAACCAAATTGGTAGTCCGTTAAGAGGTTATATTTTCTAGTAAATTTCTCAATGCGAGAATTAATCACTTTCTCGAGTCCCTTAGAGAATACAGGCAAGATTGGATAACGATGTTGTCCACGAAATAACGCCATCAAACAAATTCCGATCCTCGAATTCTTCGCTCAGGTCGTGTCTTACAGAACTCGCGATAGCGAAATGCGAGGAGAGATGCTTGCACTTTATCGAAACATGTTATCTCCGTTGTGTTCACTAATATTGGCAGTATATTTAATAAAAGGGACGAATTGTGCTCTCTCGTTGATGACACTGATGCTGACATAATAGCGACAACTGAAACTTGGTTGACTAACAAAATAACAAACGGAGAATTGTTTCATTGCCGTAAAAGCTACGTTGTGTATCGGAATGACCGTACTGACAGAATATGAGGCGGTGTATTGCTTGCTGTTAGTAAAAAGGTTAAGCGCTTTAATGTACCGATATTCACTGAAATTGAATCTATCTGGTGTTGTTTAAACATTAATTTCTAAAAAAATTATCTTAGGCGTCTGCTACCGGCCACCCTCGAATCGTTCGTTTTCTGATCACCTGCAGTACTGTCTATAAGAATTAACAGTAACACTCCCCGGAGCAAAGATAATTCTTATGGGAGACTTTAAATTTCCTAACATCAATTGTTCGAGCACATGTCCCTTTACTAACCCATCGTCCAGTGATGCTAATCAGTTTATCGCTATTTGTTCTGACTTTACCTTAGTACAAACGGTCGTTATTCCAACACGTGTAGCAGGCACTACGTCATCATTATTTGATCTCGTGCTGACATCCACAGCTGATATTATATCCCCGATAACGCACTTACCTCACCTTCGCGACCAGGATGCATTACATTTCACAATCACGATATCACTACCACTGAAACGTAAACGATTTAAAGAAATAAAAGATTATAAAGGGCTAACTTCTGGGCAATAAACAAGGAACTTGCTTCCTTTCTTGAGACGTTTCTACTCTGCTATCACGATCGTTCTGTCGAGACAAATTGGCGCCTCTTTAAAGAAAAAAGTATCTGATCTAATAAATCATTATATTCCAGCCCGATGTATATATTCAAATAGTAACGCACCGTGGTGTAACAGACACCTTAAAAGACTAAGTAACAAAAAGAAACGCCTATTTCGTATCGCTAAACGGTCACTAAATCCTGAACACTGATTCTCATACAAATCCGCTGCCACCACGTACTTTTCAAACTTACGGTCTGCGAAGTTTTCCTATTACAACGTTACCCTTCCCAAGCTACTGAAAACTCACAGTAAAACATTTGGAGCCCAATGAAAGGAGATAGCACTAGAAAGATTACTCTAACTTCACTAACTGGGAAAGCAATCGCCGACGACGCATTTGCTAACGGGCTAAATGACACGTTCGTATAGGCCTTTTCGCCGTCTTCGCATGCTACTCCTCCCGACATACGACCCAAAAAATACCGCCACATAGATCCCATAGCATTTAATAGTAACCCTATTAAATAAATTATAAATAACTTAGAATTCAAATCGTCATGTGGGGTTGTTGGAATTAACATTACATTTTTACACAGTACTATTGAGTATTGTTCAATAATTTTACAATTACTTTTTTCTCAGTCGCTTCACAACGGCGCATTGCCTTTAGATTGGAAACGGCTAAGATCATTCCGACTCATAAATCTGGTGATACGCATAACCATTCGAATAATAGGCCCATTAGTTTGACTTCAGCGCCCTGTAAGATAATGGAACACGTAATTTATTCTCAGGTAATCAATCATATTGAATCTAACAACCTCTTTACATCTAGCCAACATTGTTTTCGTAAAACATTCTCATCTGATACCCAGCTTCTTTGCTTTACTAAGGACTTACATTCCGACTTGGACGCAAGCTTTCTTACGGACTGTATTTTTCTTGATTTCGCTAAAGCTTTTGACAATGTACACCCCACATTAGTACTATGTAAACTCAGAGCACTAAACATTGATACTAATGTAATTAATTGGATACAAGTATTTCTAACACACCGAATGCAATTTGTAAGCACCAATGGAGTTAATTCAACTCTAACACCCGCCTAATCTGGTGTTCGACAAGGGTCTGTGCTTGCTGTTGTTTTTCATCTACGTTAAAGATTTACCTCATAAGATATCGTCTAAAATTTGTCTTTTTACAGATGGGTGCGTAATATGTCGTAAAATGTCTAATGACGCTAATATTTCATCTCTTGAGGACGATTTAAACACACTCCATAACTGGAGTATAAAATGGGACATGCAGCTTAACCTCAAGAAATGTAAATAGATGCGAATATCCAGTACTAATGAAGCTTTCCCTGCCTATTTACTTGATAACATTCATTTAGAGAGCGTAAGAAACTACAAATATCTGGGCGTCCATATAACCTATAATTTATCCTGGAAGTACCATACCGACTTTATAAGGAACAAAGCTAATCGCACACTTGGATATTCTCGCAGAAACTTATCGCTCGCACCATTATCACTCAAACATCTGTTATACAGACATACGTCCGTCCACAGTTGGAATATGCATCATCAGTATGGGACCCACATCCTGCCATCTTAATTAACTGCCTTGAAAGTGTCTAGAATCGCTCCGCTCGGTTTGTACTAGCTAATTACCATCGTACGGCAAGCGTAACACAAATGAAGGCTTCACTTAACCTACCTTCGCTGTTAACCCGCAGGAAACAATCACGCCTATGCTTATTTCATAAGATTTACTACCAGAATGCAGCGCTTCGGTCAGCATGGATTAATCCAGCACCATTCATCTCCTCACCTATAGATCATCCGCATAAGGTACATGTGCCTCGCTCTAACACACTAACATATTCGCAATCATTTTTACCCAAAACATGCAACGAATGGAACTGTCTGCCAGCATCCATTGTTAGTATAAATAATCCTGTTCAATTCAGAAACGCTTTAATTACCTACATTTAAATCATGAAACTTGCGTTCAATATATCATGTGTGTTTTCATTGTATAAATACTATATTTGCAACTTAACTATGTATGTATTGACCTATTATTCCCAATTTGTTTTATTGAAAAGTACATCAAGAGATTTCTATGGTGAACTACCACTATTATTTTTTGTTTATTATGTGTAAATCAGTCAGCGAGCATAATTTATCATTGTGACATATAATGTGCCTTTTCTGTACATCATTTTTACCTCCTTTATGTTGCCTCTCCCCCTATAATGTATACTTACTCTGAGGGTACTGTAAATAAATGCTGTAGAATTCGTCATTGTTGCCCGCTATGTCCTTATGGATTAGGAATCCTACTCCGTATTGCATCTTATCAGGGAGACCTTTATAGCAGAGGACATGGCTGTTATTCAGCAACGTATAAGGCTCACCAGTTCTTCTAACCTCACTAAGGCCGATGGTATCCCAAACAATGTCTGATGGTTCCACGAACAATACTGCTAAGCTAGCCTCACTCGACACAGTTCGGTAATTAAAGGTTGACAGGGTCAGTTTCCATTGGCGGCCTGTCCGGACCCAGACATTCTTAGAACCCTCTGCTGCGTTACAGGTCTGACCGCCGCTTGGACAGGTTCTCCACAGCTGCTGGGGACTAGGCCCATGAGTTAATTGTAGATATCATTGGGGAGGTTGTGGCCGAATACTGCACCATAGAGGCCAATGCCTGTTCTCGTGACGGAGTGTCTTTGATTAAGCTTAGTTGGCATAGAACACGAGAATGTGTGCATAATTTCTACGAACGCAAATAAGCAGCAAGTGGAAAAAAGTTGCCTAAATATTTAGCCTATTTAGTTAGGTGTAATAAGTAATATGTCACTAAGCTTATCCAAGAATGATATCGAGATCCTAAATTCTGGAACGCGCACACTTAGGGCATACCTGATATGTGCATCCAGATTACACGCCGTGCTGCTGCAGCCATGGTCACGGGTTATTATGTGGACACTTGTGGGTCGCGACTTCACCACTACGAAAGAATTCTGTGTTAACTTATAGCTGTGGCATAATAAGACGGTCATATTGTGAACACATGCAAGGGGCATGTAAAAACACTCACGAAAACAATCTCTGCATTAGTGTGGAGTGGCAATAGAGCACAAGGCCATTGATGTACATCATGATAATAGGGACCCCTTCAATGCAACCAAATTTTGAACAAGCAAGCAGCAGCAGCAGCGCGTTAGAAGAAATGTTTATTACCTTAACAATTCTAGAGCTTCTTTCATGACATAGCTTAAGCAACTTTCCTCTGTCATGTCTAGTTATGTCAAAGTTATGGCAACACCCCTTGTTTTGAAAAGAAATCTATACCAGTAGCAAACCGCGATTGTTAGATTTTTTTTCCTAATACTGCTCGTAAACCGAAAGCCTTGTTAGCGGAGACTATTTGCAACGTCGAATCGTTCGCAAGTGAAGAAACGTCATTGCAGTAAAAATCGGTTGAGAGGCAGATGAGTCGTTATCATGGAATTTAAGCAGAAAAGCGGGAGCTCACGCACAGGCGCGCATGATGAACACAAATATTTCCCAACGTGTTCTTTCTCATCGCAAGAAAACGCTTATCAAGATTTTCAATTTGGCATTAAGGCAATAAATTTACGTAACTAAATTCTGACACCCAGCGCTCAGTAAGCATCAGCATAGGTTTCACTGTTGTAGGAGTTCTCTTACTTAGGTTCGCAAGGCACTCTATGCCCACACGATAAGCATGCACAACACGTGTGTAGTAGCAAGCACGGTTACTCACCTTTCGAATAGTACGACGTGGTTGAAAAGCGCCCTCCAAATGGCCGGTGCTGCGATGTTACTCCCAACATACTTGCCGTTGCGTAGTGGACGAGCTGTGGCACGCTTATAGGGCGCATTATTTCTTTGCGACGTCCACCTAACTTTCCACAACCAGAGACAAAGGGAACGCACTCCACGGCATGAACATTGTTGGTCCACATTTGGCTGGTGCACCACGCATGCGGCTAGTTTTCAGCTACACACAAGCTATATTCTGGCACTTTTGAGCACGCGAACTAAGTCACATTTCATTACACTAAACGCAAAAACACACGATGAGACAAGCACATCGTTGCAGCTCGCACACCCGACCGACTCGTAAATAGCAAGAACAGGCTGAATGGATGGATGCTATGAGCGTCGCCTTTGAAACGGGGCGGCAGGTAGCGCCACCAACAGGTCGCATGGGGCAAGCGTAATCTGTGGACTTGTGCAGCTGCGATGGCCTCTGTGATGCCTAAAATATAGTTACGGAGGTTCGCACGGAGGTACGGAGGTACGCAGCACCTCCACCAGATATGTTACGGAGGAAGACGCAGACGAAAAGCTATGTACAAGTATATTTACAAGAAAATACGCTGCGCTTGGCCAAGAGGCAACAGCCCGCGCTGGCTTCAAATCGTCGTCGTCGCCTTCTTACTGCTCGGCTCTTCGTCATTCGAAATACTATCCCGTAGCGATATTAACCACTACAGTCATGTTTTGTGCCGTACTGCGCCCAACTAAGTTTTGATGTTGTGAGACAAGAAGAACCACAGATAAGTCTATACTGTAAGCTATAGTTTATCAGAAAAATAAATTCTATGACGCATTTTCAACTTTGAATTGCTTCTGCTGACTGCCGCCAGCAAAAGCATGGCCTTCGAGATCGAAAAATGGTATCCCTATAGAAAGCCGCCGCTGTGGTGTTATTCGAACGATTTGCACTTTGGTTACCTCTCTTAAAGCCCGTGAATTACGTCTTGCGCTCCTCGCCGTGCAGCCTGTGCCATTACTTCAATTTAAATAACTTCCTGCTGTCGTTAACACCAACTGCATAGCCTCAGACATTGTTGACGCTATCCCTGAGGCACACATGTGCAGCGTGTGATGTTTCAGTGCATGTTGCAACAGTGTCAGTCGGAAAGCACCAAATCTGCTCGTGTGGCTCAGCTTACGCCCCTGTCGTCCCTATCTTGCTTTCGTGTGAGTGCGTTTATAGTGCGCGGTTTGCACTCCTGTAGTCCGCCGCTTCTGTGTATATCCTGCGACCCGCGAAGATTCCTCGAAAAACCCACATGTTTCTGCAGGGTGCATGTGTTCTACACTCTAAAAACAGTTGCACCATTTGGGATGTATATTTTCCAAACAACAATAATCGCAATCTGTCTTGCTTGCGTTTCCTATCTTGAAAACCCTGCGCTAGCTACTTTCCTGTCGAGAATGTCCTGTGATGCTCAAAACGCGCATGCCGTTCGTGACTTGGAACTACCGGGATCGCAGCGTTAAAAATGGAAATGCGGGCAACACAGATGGCTATTATTGCTGTCTGGCAAATATACAGCCGAAAGGGTGCAAGTGCTTTTATAGTCTACGTGCTGAGTGCCAGAAATGTGCGCCGACGTACGACGTGCTTGCAACAAAGTACATTCTTAAACAAATGTACACTCTTTGGGGTGTATATTTGCCACACAGCAATAATAATCTGTCTTGCTTGCGTTTCTTTTCTTGAAAACGCTGCCCTCGCTACTTTCCTGTCAAGAATGTTCTGTCATGCTGATAACGCGCATGTCGTTCGTGACTTGGAACTACGGAGCTCGTAGTGCTAAAGAAAGGAAATCCGTACAAGACAGATGACGATTATCGCTGTGTGGCAAGATACAACCCAAAGGGTATAGTTTTTTTAGGTGCATGCCAGCAAATAGACGCTGCTGCTTACGCGTTGTTTTCAATATCATGATCATGTCAATCTGCACAATTGTCGGTTGCCACTTAAAGAGAAATACCGCAGCCAAGAAACGAAACTACGCAGAACCAGGCATACGGTATAGGTCGGCATTGTTTACTAAAAGTGTTAACGGGGCACCAGGAACTCGAAAGTGGTATTAATAAAAGAAAAAAAAAATCGTCGTTGTTTTGTGCCTAGGCCGGATAAATTTGAATCGCTTAGAGGGCATGCGTCGCCTCCTTTATTTATTTAAGCAAGATATTCACGGTTGGTGGCTGCGCAAGGGACTACAAACACAGTACTCGACGCTCCCGCTGTGTTATATCGCTTTTTTCATTTCTGGCCTCTTAGACTGCCCCGAAGCATGGATCTAGAACACTCCCACCAAAGAGCGTTAGATTCTCACCCAAGGTCATGGGTCCTAGTGCCTGAATTAACTTTAACTATACCTTAATTATTATCGCCTTCATTACCACGAAAGATCTTGGTTTCAACTCCCACCCAAGGTCGTGGGTTCGAGTGCCTTAACTATATCTTAACTAACTGTACCTTAATTAACATCGCCTTCATTAACCCCAAAGCTCGTGAATGCGGCTCCCACCAATAGCCATGGGTCCGAGTGCCTTGATTAGCTGTAGCTTAATTAACTATCTTAATTAACGTTGCTTTCATTAACACCAGAGGTTGTGAGTTCGAGTGCCTTATTACATGTATAGTTGTACTTGCAGTGTAAGCGCTGGTGCTTGGGACTGCATGCGTAGGTTCAAAAAGGCACAATACATTCACCTAAAAAGGGTTCTTGCATAGGAGAGTTAGAAATGCTTTATATTGACCAACATTGTCCAACAAGATGCCATTCTTGTCTGTCAAGAGAGTTGATTACTAGGAGACATGCAAATACAAACTGTGTACCGCATACGCACATGCAGTAATATTTAGTCGCCAGTCAGTGATGTCGTGTCGCTCGCAGCAGTCATTTTTAAATGAATAGCTCCTTTTCTTATTTCTGAACATTCTAAAAACTAGGGAAAGTATCGCAGGAGTACAGGGGACGATTTACTCTTCAAAGCATCGCTCTAAAAAATGTTTACACCCTTTGGGTTGTATTTTGTCGCCAACCAATAATCATCATCTGTCTTGCCCACATTACCTTTCTTTAACGGGGCGATCCTGGTACCTCTTAGTCACAAATGGCTTGCACGTTATCAGCTTGACACATCACTCTTGACAGGAGTGTAGCGAACGCCGAGTTTTCAAGAGAGGAAACGCAAGCAGGGCAGCTGACGATTATTGTTTGGGGACAAGTTAAGCTCCAAGTGGGGTGTAAACGTTTTTTAGCGAGATTGTTTTACGGTCCCAAAATGTCGAGTGGAGTGAAACGCATTTTTCACTCCGTCGAGAAAGAGAGACGGAAATGTTCTTTAGACAATGCTCTTCTGAGAGAGAGAATGCCTGTTCTACTCTTGCGGCGATAAAGAACAAAACGTAGCGTAATCTCCTGCTTCAACTGTAGGAGGCTGCCCTCAACATGGCGATGTATCACTCGCGCAAGCTGCGGAAAGAGCACACCGGTTTCCTTCTAGGAGAACAGGCAGGCACAGTGCATACAAAACCGGATAGTATACCCTAACGACTTCAGTAGGAGAAAAGCTTTGATTTAATACTTGGTTAATTGTGCACGTAATGTAGACCGCATGCAAAATTCACGAGCCTGGAAGGGATATGTAAACAGGATGGTGCCTTTGCCAATTTATGATTTGCTTCTTTGTTTTTTTCTTGTACTGCCCTGCCTTTATTTATTCTTATGTCGCCTGTGATGCATCATTATCTTCACATGTGATTTTTGTTTACCACCTGAAGGCATGCTGCGCTTTAAGTTGATTGCATTTTCAACTACTCACAACTATTGATCTTTTAATTTCTCAAGATGCTCCTAAGAAGTATTAGCGTTCATACCGTAATGCAGAATGAAGAGCTACCATATATGACAAGGAATTTGGCATGCAATATTTTAATGCCAATGTTTCTTGCAGTTTTATATTCATTTGCTACACACTAGTTAATATTGCCAATTTCATTTTATTTATTTGGGAGAAAGTGTAACGGATAAATGGCTACCGCACTGAGAAACTGCTTTCGTGAGGACGCTAAACCAAAGGAAATATGATGTGTCTCTGTACCACTTTGAGACTGGGCGGGATAATGCTGCAGAAGCACGGTAAGACACGCTGAGAAACAATGGGGTGCAGTCCATAGATGAATAACTTTATGTGATTTATTTATAACCAAAGCATGACCAGTGCCCTCATATAAGAATAGACGACACATTTCTAAATGTCCTGTACTTTTACTGAGAAACATTCATACGTTGTAAAGGACGTTATCAAATCAGCTGCTGTCTGAATATAACACTAAAAAGTTTTTTGCACAATTTATCTACGTAACCAGCCTCATTCTTAGCAGCTCATCTGGTGACCTCAGCGATACAAGTACATGCGTTTTGTCTTAGAAGTGATCTTGCTGGCCAGTAATTTGGCGCTTATTTCAGTTGGTTTATTTCGTTCGTAGTGTCAGCCCTTTGCGAGTTTGCGCGCGCTCGTTATATCCTCAACTTTCTCTTGTATACTTTATTATTGATAAGATGAAGCCAATTGAAAAACGAAGGATATTTTTATAGGGTTATACTAATAAAACTTTAGGGAATATACCTATGTTTTATTACAAGATGTGTTTTAAAGTTCAGGGTCATCATTGTAATCTGATTTTATGCTTGTCGAATGCTTGTCAAATTATTATTCAGTTTGTCTTGTGACTGATCAATAAAGATTTTGAAATTTTAAGAGAAAAATATGTTTCATTCGAGTAACTCGGCGTCTACAGCTCCAATACACCAAGCATAACTGCAAGAGCTGCTTATGAAGGAATCAAATATTCCCCAAATGAATGTATTGCGAATCCGTTCTAATGTGACCATGACTCTACATCGTGAGCGCTTTGACACTATTAGGAAAAGTACTAGCGGTCTTTTCTGAAGAAATACAATCTCTCGGTTAAGAGTACAAGCACTCTGTTTGGTGGATTAGAAGCACTGGGTCTGGGATAGTACTGTTACCTTTGTGTGAAAGTATTCGCACTCTGCGGAAGAGTACTAGCACTCCCTTGTGGTGGAATCATAAAACTCTGTCAGGGGGAGTTATTCTACTCTCTCTTAAAGGGGGTCGATTTATTCTCGAAAAAGGGGAAGCGTGGGGCAAGCAGATACTCCCTCGAAGAGAGTTCCCAGAACTCTCTGTGTTTGTAGAGTGAACGTTGATGGTGTATGGCAGTTCCACAGTAAAGAAGCACGGTGCGGCAGCCATTAGTGCATGGCCGCATGCCATGCACTAATGCACTTTTACAGCAGTGGCGTAGAGGTAGAACACCCGCCTCGCGTGCAAGAGGTCCGTGGTGCGAATCCCGGGGCCGCGCAATTTTCCACCGGATTAAAAAAAAATCCGCGTGTTGATAAAATTGCATAAACAGGCCTGGAGTGTGGCCTGATCCCGGTGACCAGAACCGGTAACGCACTCCCTCACCAGAGCAGGATTGCCCACACCGGTGCAGTACTTGGCCACAACCTCCTATATGAACACAACAACCAAACCCCGGCCCTCAGTCCCCAGCAGTTGCGAAGCAACTGACCATGGCGGCGGCTAGACCTGCGACGCAGCAGAGGATGCTAGGAATCGCTGGCTCCGGACAGGCAGCCTTTGGAATATGAACCTGGCAACGCTTAACGCTAGAACGTCATCTAGTGAGGCGAGTCTAGCAGTGCTATTGGAGGAATTAGAAGGCAGTAAATGGGATATAATAGGGCTCAGTGAAGTTAGGAGGCCAAAAGAAGCATATACAGTGCTGAAAAGAGGGCACGTCCTGTGCTACCGGGGCTTGGCGGAAAGACGAGAACTAGGAGTCGGATTCCTGATTAATAAGAATATAGCTGGTAACATACAGGAATTCTATAGCATTAACGAGACGGTGGCAGATCTTGCTGTGAAACTTCATAAGAGGTACAAAATGAAGGTTGTACAGGTCTACGCCCCCACATCCAGTTGTGATGACCAGGAAGTCGAAAGCTTTATGAAGACGTGGAATCGGCGATGGGTAGAGTGAAAACTAAATACACTATACTAATGGGCGACTTTAATGCCAAGGTAGGCAAGAAGCAGGCTGGAGACAAGGCAGTGGGGCATATGGCATAGGCACTAGGAATAGCAGGGGAGAGTTATTAGTAGAGCTTCCGGAACAGAATAATATGCGGATAATGAATACCCTCTTCCGCAAGCGGTATAGCCGAAAGTGGACGTGGAGGAGCCCGAACGGCGCGACTAGAAATGAAATAGACTTCTTACTCTGCGCCAACCCTGACATCATACAAGATGTAGACGTGCTCGGCAAGGTGCGCTGCAGTGACCATAGAATGGTAAGAACTCGAATTAGCCTAGACCTGAAGAGGGAACAGAATAAACTGGTATATAAGAAGCCGATGAATGAGTTAGCGGTAAGAGGGAAAATAGAGGAATTCCAGATCAAGCTACAGAACAGGTATTCGGCTTTAACTCAGGAAGAGGACCTTAGCGTTGAAGCAACGAAGGACAATCTTGTGGGCATCATTAAGGAGTGTACAATAGAATTCGGTGGTGACTCCGTTAGACAGGATACCAGTAAGCTATCGCAGGAGACGAAAGATCTGATCAAGAAACGCCAATGTATGAAAGCCTCTAACCCGACAGCTAGAATAGAACTGGCAGAACTTCCGAAGTTAATCAACAAGCGTAAGATAGCTGACATAAGGAAGTATAATATGGATAGAATTGAACATGCTCTCTGGAACGGAGGAAGCTTAAAAGCAGTAAAGAAGAAACTAGGAATTGGCAAGAATCAGATATATGCGTTAAGAGACAAAGCCGGCAATATCATTACTACTATGGATGAGATAGTTCAAGTGGCTGAGGAGTTCTACAGAGATTTATACAGTACCAGTGGCACCCACGATGTTATGGAACAGAGGGTAGTCTAGAGGAATTCGAAATCCCACAGGCAACGCCGGAAGAAGTAAAGAAAGCCTTGGGAGCTATGCAAAGGGGGAAGGCAGCTGAGGAGGATCAGGTAAAAGCAGATTTGTTGGATGATGGGCAGATTGTTCTAGAGAAACTGGCCACTCTGCATACGCAATGCCTCATGCATTCGAGCGTACCGGAATCTTGGAAAAACGCTAACATAATCCTAATCCATAAGAAAGGGGACTCCAAGGACTTGAAAAATTATAGACCGATCAGCTTACTGTCCGTTGCCTACAAAGTATTTACTAAGGTAATTGCAAATAGAATCAGGAACACCTTAGACTTCCGTCAACCAAAGGACCAGGCAGGATTCCGTAAAGCCTACCCAACAATAGACCGTATTCACACTATCAATCAGGCGATAGAAAAATGTGCGGAATACAACCAACCTTTATATATAGCTTTCATTGATTGCGAGAAAGCGTTTCATTCAGTCGAAACCTCATCAGTCATGAAGGCACTGCGGAATCAGGGTGTAGACGAGCCGTATGTAAAAATATTGAAAGATATCTACAGCGCTCCACAGCCACCGTAGTCCTCCATAAAGAAAGCAACAAAATCCCAATAAAGAAACGCGTCAGGCAGGGAGATACGATCTCTCCAATGTTATTCACAGCGTGTTTACACGAGGTATTCAGAGACCTGGATTAGGAAGAATTGGGGACAAGAGTTAATGGAGCATACCTTAGTACCTTGCGATTCGCTGGTGATATTGTCTTGCTTAGTAACTCAGGGGACCAACTGCAATACATGCTCACTGACCTGGAGAGGCAGAGCCGAAGGGTGGGTGTAAAAATTAATCTGCAGAAAAACTAAAGTAATTATTAACAGTCTCGGGAGAGAACAGCAGTTTACGGTAGGTAGTGAGGCACTGGAAGTGGTAAGGGAATACATATACTTAGGACAGGTGGTGACTGCGGATCCGCATCATGAGACTGAAATAATCCGAAGAATAAGAATGGGCTGGGGTGCGTTTGGCAGGCATTCTCAGATCATGAACAGCAGGTTGCGATTATCCCTCAAGAGAAAAGCTTATAGCAGCTGTGTTTTACCAGTACTCACGTACGGGGCAGAAACCTGGAGGCTTACGCAAAGGGTTCTAGCTAAATTGAGGACGACGCAACGCGCTATGGAAAGAAGAATGATAGGTGTAACGTTAAGGGATAAGAAAAGAGCAGATTGGGTGAGGGAACAAACGCGAGTTATTTATATGTTATTTGAAATAAAAAAAAAGAAATGGGGCGGGTGCATGGGCAGGACACGAAATGAGGAGGGAAGATAACCGACGATCATTAAGAGTTACAGAGTGGATTCCAAGGGAAGGGAAGCGTAGCAGAGGGCGGCAGAAAGTTAGGTGGGCGGATGAGATTAAGAAGTTTGCAGGGACGACATGGCCACAATGAGTACAGGACCTGGGTAGTTGGAGAAGTATGGGAGACGCCTTTGCCCTGCAGTGGGCGTAACAAGGCTGATTATGATGATGATGATGATGCATGCCTTGAAGGGCGGAATAAAACACCCTTACAAGTTTTCCAAGTGCAAACCAGCTGTTTGAGATGGTTGTCACCTTAAAGTTATTTCCATAGTATACTATACTTACAAAAAGTAAGCCCATGCATGTTTTAGCTGACGATTAAGATAGAGATTACAAGTTCGCGCTCGTCGTCTAAATTCGCTCGAGCCTCTCACACCATGGCTCCGTGACGCGTTTATACAAGGCAAGCACGTCATCAACAAGTTTTATGATGAATGGAAGTTCCACTTTCTCTGAAAGGTCCACCACGGGGGCTGGTGCACGCGTTCCTCACTGAAATGTGCAGCACGCCTCTTGTCGCAATGTGTCATTGTGCCATGGTGGCTCATGAGAGCTTCACGTACTCCGATTCCCTCATTACGCGTGATCTGAACTTCCTTCTCTGATGCTGTCCTTCAGTTGGATTGGTCAGGATGGCAACTTTCATGTGCACCGACCACCGCAGAAATGCACAGCGCTCCTCCTCGTGTATATATATATATATATATATATATATATATATATATATATGGTAGCTACAACGCATGCCAGCAAGAGCGCCAGACGCAAGCTTGGTGCCCTCGCATAGTAATCAAACTGACATCGAACCTGTTTGTCTAAGAAATAGTGGAAATTTTCAGCAGTTCCAAAATAGGTACGCTTCGTTTATAAATGAGATCGAACTTGGTATCTATGTTTCTAGAAAAAATTGTATGCGCACAACTGTGATGCCCTCTGAGCCTATCACACAATCACTGAGGCCAACCGCCTGGCGTCTGGTGGATGGCATTACTGGCCATGACGAAAGCTCAAACATACACAAAAATGGAGAAAGTATACTGCTTTTCTCGATCATGGCCTATCGTCCCGTGGAGGCATGAACAGCGTCCACTTCTCCCTCATTTTGGCTACATAGTCGGTCACGCACTCTTTCGGTCGCAGCGGCGCACGGCAGATGTCCCTGGCACTGGGTCCCCGCTTCGGCCCCAGTCTCGACGTTCGTCCCCTTCCAGGCCTCCAAGAGCCGAGCACGTACGCCGCCAATCGCGAAGTACTCATCGGGCGCACAGCCGGCGAGGGACGGTTCATGCTCAACCTGCTCGAGCAAACTGTGCTCCAAGGTGACGCAGGTAACACCACGGCGCTTGCTCTCGGACTCGAGGACATCGTGCACAGATTCTTCCAAGGCCTGAACTTCACGCGTCACCAACAGGTGGGCAGCTGCATTGCAGGTTGAACGTGGCGTAGGCCAATGCCGTGAGGCAAAACTGAACAAAGACTGAATGCGTGTTTCGAATAGCGATCGCCGATCGCGCCCCAGGGTATCGTTAACGTGCCCCCATGCACATGAGACGGGCGTTTTCGCATTTCGCCCCCATCTAAATGTGGCAACCACGGCCGGGATGTGATTCCGAGACCGCCTGCTTAGCAGCAAAACTCCATAGCCGCTAAGCCACCATGGCGGGTCGCTACGATTCATCCTTTTGGGGGGTAACTGCGAGGGGATGAACTGTTACTCCTCATACAGTTACTGTTTCAAAGGCCAACAGTTGCTCTTTTCTGATGCTCATCAAAGGAGTAATGGTCATTCTTGCCAATGCTCCTCAAAGGCGGAATTAAGAAAATTAGCCATTTGTACGCAGATAAAAATTATTCAGTTGAAAAAAAAGCACCCGAAAGCCGGTTGCTCACCTCACCTCCTCAGGCTCACAAATCAGGTACTCTAACCATTACACCATGCCACTCCATTGACAAGACAGCATCTGAATGAAAGTGCGGCAATACAGAAGAGACTCGGTATTTTGTGTATGCTATGAACGGAGAGTCTAACATCACGTGTACTTGCAACCATGGGCGACTGAAAAAAGAAAACAGCGTGATTATTCTTAGCATGATATAAACTATAAAATATAAGTATATATAAACAAGCTTAACTTATTCCATATATTCATATGACATCAACATTTCATCCCAAAAGCACTGTCCGGCTTGTGGACCTTCTATTTACGGCCACCGCGTCACCAGTCTCTCGTTATTTCACAAGCTATCTTATAGCCATCTTTACCGCGCAATTTACATTGTCCTTCCATCACCCATTTCGCAGCGTACCTGTCGCCCACTTCAGATTGCTCGTCCCCATACCTGCACAGCTACTTTTCCTGCTTTATTTCTTTTTGCCAACATCAATACGCCTAAACGACCTTTCTCATGAAGTCACGGCTATCACATCTTCTTAATAATTTCTGGATGCAGTGGCTGCTCACCCATTACCGTGAACACATGTATACGGCTGTCCTTTTTGAACGACCGATCCTTAAATTGGGTCTTTAAGGTAATAAACTGAGGTGATGTGCAAGTGATGTCATGTGGGAGGTGCAGCTTCACCTGGCGGCGTTCCAGTGATGTTTCATTTTTATCTGATCTTTTGTTACTGACTCTTGGCTCGTTGCCCAAAGTAAGTAGTTTCTGAGTTATAGAGTTGCGCAGCTACTGTTGCCATCTCAGGAATTGTGCGCGAATGCAACTTTGTTTTGGAGCACAGCAACGAAATCATGCTGTTGGGAGTGAGCCACATTTTTTCTTGTTTATCCTAAAAACATCGAAATATTAGCTTTCATGTGTCAGTCTCTCATATGTAAAAAGTATAGCCTTCGCTTACGCTCTAGTGAAAAGTACAGAAGGAGCTGGTGATGATATACCCAACGCTAGTCCTCGTTCATTCTTACACCCGGAACGTTCACTATCTGGGAAAAAGAGGTAGCTCTACCCTCATGCTGTAGAACATGAGTGGAATTACATCCCTACAGCTACCATGCTTTTATTACAATACTTCTTGCGTATTTCTGGTTACACAAACGCCTAGATTCTTTTACACACGAAAATAGAGTGTTGAAGATTAATTTCGCAATGCGAGTATAGAAAGTTATTTATATAAATTGCTTTTTGACGGACATCTCCGCTTAGCGTAACATTTTCCTGGCACAGGTAAGTAAGTGCCTGATATGCATTCGTGCATGCTCTGAACTTTTGAGTAGATTTGCTGACATTAAACGTGATACTGAGAATTGCTTCATTATTGTACCTAATGCTTTGAGACAGCAAACTAAGATCTACTCCATAGCAATTCTTATTCACTCATTCTGGCCTCGATCGCATCATTTATACATTCGTTATATCATTCTATGTAATGTGCAACTGCTAAATTGTTTCGAATAATAAATATAATTTATTATGAACTTCTTTAGTTGAAGGGGGAGCTAATTCAGAAATTAATTTTTTATTGGAAAGTTCGAATATTTGCGCGCCTACCAATAAAACATGTCCATAGGGTTTTTGCACAGGGCAATAGATTTCCAAACAGTAAAGACACCTTCAGTTGCCGACATCACAATTATATATCAAAGTTTTCTCTTTGCTTCACATGCGCGAAAATCTTTGTCACGTAGGAACACAAAAGATCCTGGAATGCTGAGAGAGCTCAATTTTCTAAGCAGAATAAATGCATACAAGGCAAGGTTACTGATGTACCTATGCCCTCGCAGGAGTGTCTGCGTCAGCAGGCGTTTCGTATGTTCCTACACCGCGGACCCCAGCACACGAGGGTTGGAGCTTCCCGCGCTCAACCATGCGTGGCTTTGCCGTGTGCGGGGAAGAAGGGGATCCAGGAGGCAGAGTAGATGCTGAGTGTTTGCACCTTTAAGATCCCTCAGCGGAGGCAACCCACCCCTTTGTCCTCGGCTTCACGTAGACGGCACCCCAGGACTGACCCGTCTGGGGTGCCGTCTGGGGACTTATATTCCCCGCTGTTGCGTTTAGTTCGGATTTTCTGAACTAAAAGACCATTTAGCACCCTTAAGAGTTGCTAAATGTCTCAACGACACACCAGGTACAGGCTACAAGGTGGTGAAAATTGCCTGCGGCGACCTGCTCCTTGAGGCTTGCGACCAGCACCGCCATAAAAAATTGTCAAATGTTATATCATTCGGTGATGTGGGGTGGCCCCATGCCGATTGATAATCACATCCAAAGGAGTGATTTCAGATGAAAATGTTTTCAACTTGATCGAGAAATAGCTCCTACAGAGCTGGAAAGAACGGAACGCGTCTCCAGTACAACAAATAAACAATAAACGGAACAAATACGAAATCCCTACGAAACAGGTCATCCTTACACTTGGTACCAGTATTCTCCTAGAGACCTTCGAAGCAGGATACACGAAAATTGGAGTAATACCTTGTATCCCAAACCCATGTAGATGTTTCGAATGGAAAAGATTCAGCAATAGCTCCTACAGCTGGCGAGGCCAGCTGACTTGACCAAAGAGTGGCTAACAAGAACATGCTTCCGAGAGCGGCTTTGACATGCTCCATTGTGCAAACTCGGAAATGATTGCGCAGCATTTTCCCCATACTGTCCAATGTTGAAAATAGAAAATAAATATCACTGCACTGTAACTGAAGGACATCTAGTTTCAAGAAGAAGCGTGGCAATGTGTTTCATTTCTGCATACCGCAAGGGTATATGCTGACGCAGTGCGTAAGGAGGCAACTTCGCTGCAGACTTCGGCATCTGCCAACCGCACACAGGTTGCGGTCGTGCCACGAGCCCCTTTTGCGACAGCAGCCAGTGCTGCTTCGGCGTCCTCAAAGGAGGGCCCATCGGCCTCCGGGTTCTCGGGCTCCAAGGCCTTCTCACTCCAGGTGAGGCCTTCATGGCGAACACACCGCTCGCATGAACTGGCGTAACCCGTTCACGGCACAACCAGCGCCGAAGGACCATGCTAAGAAAAACAAATCCCTCATTACGAGATCCGTAAAAGTCTCTCTAAGCTAAGCTAAACACACGGTATACACGATAACTTAAACACACAGCGACTTCGTGCTCAGGCTGCTGAGCACGAAGTCGCTGGATCGAATCCCGGCCACGGCGGCCGCATTTCGATGGGGGCGAAATGCGAAAACACCCGTGGTACTTAGATTTAGGTGCACGTTCAAGAACCCCAGGTGGTCGATATTTCCGGAGTCCTCCACTATGGCGTGCCTCATAATCAGAAAGTGGTTTTGGTACGTAAAACCCCATAATTTTTTTTAATGACATCGATGTTTGCCATCGTGTGTCCGTTTCGCACAATACTACTGAAAAAACATACTCCTTCGTTTTGCTTCATGGGAAGACCGAAATGAATTTTATCAGCGAGCGAAAAAAGTGCGGCTTTCCACGGTTGCGCTGGCCTTTCCTTTCGTCAGAAAACAGGCAATCTAAGTAAATGAGCATCTTACTCGGCAAAACAAGAAATTGTTGGCTGAGGCACTGAAACGAAAAAGGGAAAACAAGTGGATGTTTGTTTGGACAGATCAAGGTCAAATTAAGCGCGGAAAGCAACTGATAGCCCTATTGTACGTGTTACTTGTGAGGGTGATCTTAGTCTTATCAGCTAGCTAGGAAATCACAGACATCATGGTGTACATGCCAGTAGACGATTTCAATCAAAAGACACTTTCTGTAAACGTGCTGCTAGGTGCACACTTCAGTGCGCGCAGTTCACGGAAAAACCAGGACCAAATCTGTAATTTTATTAGCTTATTTAGCAAGAAGTTGCAAGTTTAGTTGCAAGTTGCAAGAAATTGCAAGTTTAGTTGCAAGTTTAGCAAGTTTTCCGTCAACCATATCTTTTCTTTAAATTATGGGGTTTTACGTGCCAAAACCACTTTCTGATTATGAGGCACGCCGTAGTGGAGGACTCCGGAAATTTCGACCACCTGGGGTTCTTTAACGTGCAGCTAAATCTAAGCACACGGGTGTTTTCGCATTTCGCCCCCAACATAATGCGGCCGCTGTGGCCGGGATTCGATCCCGCGACCACGTGCTCAGCAGCCCAACACCGTAGCCACTGAGCAACCACGGCGGGTAACCATATCTGAGACATGGTTGACGGAAAATGAAGTCGGACTTCACAATCAACCTGGTTACAAGCTAGAAGTGAACTGCTGCGCAGCGTACACTCTAAAAACTAGGAAGGGTATCGCAGGAGTGAAGCGGCCGGTTCACTCTTCAAAGCGTCGTTTTACTCTCGCAAAATGTCGAGGAGAGTGAAATGCATCGTTCACTCTGTCACCAAGGAGAGAGTGAAATGTGCTTTTCACTCTCCCCTTCAGAGGGAGAGTAGAATGCCTGTTCTACTCTTGCGGCAATACAGAACAAAACGTAGCGTAATCTTCTGCTTCAACTGTAGGTGGCTGGCCCCGAACATGGCAATGTATCATTCATGCACGCTGAGCAAAGAACACATCGTTTTGTTTCTAAGAGAACAGGCCGCCGCAGTTCAAAGGAACACGTAGCGAGGGCTCTACTTTTTCACTCGGAGTTGCTCCACCGCGCGCGCGCGCTCAAGATCACGGAACAACACAGCACCGGAGAAAGGTGATCCGTCCAGCGAGCAACAGCAAAGGCCAGCCAAGGGAGATCGTGTGTCAGCCATCTCGCGTCGCCACGAAAACACGACCGTCGTTCGTCATGCCTTGGATATAACAACAAATCCTCCACGGTAAGTGAATTCTAACTTAGGTGCACATTCTCCGTATATGTCATGCTATCGTCAGGAAGTCGTCGCTGCGCTTAGCCTACGCGATTGACAAAGGACTAGGCATACGCGCTGTGTCTCTCGATGTCAATCGAAAAAGCCAGTCGTCGCGATAACTGCATGTGATTTAATCACTTTGCCGTTGTCCGTAAGAGCTTTAAAAATCGCAAACGCTGCCAGAACTATGGTATCTTCAATAAGACGGCAGCCGAGAGGACGCTTAAAATGGTTCGTTCACCAGCCCGTGATTCCGAGCCTATGCGGAGCGTGATTAGCGTGCGTTTTGTGTGTTTGAATTTATTCAGTTTTGCAGTCTACTGTGTACGGAATGCTGTTGAACTAAGGAATCACATAACAGAAGGCGTCATTTTGCTGGCAGCATGCTTTTTTTATAAATAAACCGCGCGCTTGACGGTGCCTCGCTCAGGGGGAATCTGCGACCACTGAAGTTACGTGCAGCACCAGTGCTAGTTAGAAACTTTGCCGCAGGCATTCAGCTGCATGCTGCAAGAGGTCAGTTGGGCGCGTTATCTTGAACTTACTGAAAACGCATTGGAATCCATGTTTTATGCTGAAAAAAGTATAAACTCCATATAAGCGATCTTGCGCGCGGCAGCTACAAGCCACGCGATGGAGATGGCTGTCGCGTTCGCTCGTCGCCTAGAAGTCGTACTCCGTGCGAGCAACGATTTGGAGCGACGCCTCCCCGGTGTTGCCGGCATGAGGGCTGCAATCACGCGTGACGCGTGCTTTAGTAATTTACGTTGATGTATTTTACTATAACAAGTAGCATGAAATATTTCCGGAGGTCTTGCAGTAGGTTCTTATCCTTGCACGTATAAAAAATTGAATCATTTGCTCGTTCCGCTCGACAATCGGTAGTATTTGAGCAATCTATGTACATCCAGTTCCGGCTTCGCGCTATTGGCTAGTCGCTCATAGCACTTCCGGGCGACGAGCGACGATTTCTATATTTCCAGAACCGAGCCATCTGTTCAAGCGACGGCCCGTTTTGTCGCTCGAAGCCGTCGGTCGTCGCCGTCGCGCACTAAATCGCTCTCACAGTGTTTATCCCTAAGACTTGTATTGAAATACAAGTCTTAGTATTGAAATGGTGTGATTATAGGTAGGTCTGGTTTTGTCTCCTGTTGCGGTTTTCGTGCACGGTGCGAAACTGAAAGGATGCTTATGTCTACGAACTCGGTGAATTGTCGAGCAGCTAGTTACGCATCGGCATCGAATATAACGGCTGCTGTGTGGAATTACAATTGCAGGGGCGCTTTACATACGCTTATTGTTTTGGACATGCCTGTGCATTTGCTAATATGAGTTGACGTGTCAGAGTTATGTCATATGAACAGCTAAATCAGCCTTCCTCTGGGGGTTACAAGCGTAATGTGTGCATTTTGCTATAGCATGGCTGATCAAGATGTGTTTATCGCTTGAATATTTTTAGTAGAGAAATAAAATATCAAAATAAAGTGTTGCTTTAATTCCGTGTTACCAGTCTGTCGTACACAGAACAATAGGTTGGTGCAATAAACTAATAACTGCGCTTTAACTGCAACTTTTGCATGCCTACAAGAATCTAAAATGCTAGATTTCAAACTGCAGCAGTAGTCGGGTCTGTCAAAAATGAACTCCATTGCGCACCTCATGCATGAGAATAAGTTCATGCCTTTTTGTAAGCTTACATGCAGGCCGCAGTGAACTTTCTTGTTAGTATTGAAATGTGGGTAAGCTTGCCATAACAAGCCTTGTTGCCCTTCTTTATAGGCACATCCATATATCCATTGAGCTGAAGGACAATATTTTCATCCCTACTGAGCATCATGTTTGCAGCTATAATCCTCAAATTATGGCTTCAGCAGTGGCACAACCAGGGATGGTGCGGGGGGCACACTGGGCACGTGCTTAGGATGTGTCACAAGTTGTGTTTGCGATACACCAGACTCATGACGGGCCTATGACGTCTGAAAATGACCAATATTCTATTCATTAGCAGGAGTATTCTAACATTCGTGACAAGCAAGGATGAACTGTTGGTTATTTTTTTTTGCTTAAATCTAAAAATTGAAGTTAGTTTAGCAGTTGACTGTTGCAGTCATTTGGATGTTTTGCATGCATTTCACTAGGAAGACTTAGAGCTAAGACTTTCTTTTATTGCCATGGCCTTGACTGTCTTGATGTTGTTTTGAAGCATGCCCTTGTGTTGACTTTTGCATACGATATTTTTCAGGCACCCGCTTTATATAAAGCAAGAAGGCAGCTGCAAGGACACGAGGATGTGAAAGAGCCAGTGCAGCGCGACTTCACGTAGTGCAGAGGAGCCAATGCCAAAAAATCATAATACATTGGCATGCAATTTGGACAAGAAAACTAGTATGTGGGTATATTGGCTGTACCATTTGACCAAATGTCAACAAAATCAAGATACAGTATGTTACACCAAGATGAAAATTCTCACGTGCTCCAGGCAGTCATCTTAACATGGTATACTTATGTAATGTCTCTGATTGGAAAGTCAAATCAAGTATGCTCTCTGGAGACAAACACATAGCAGCAAGTGTCAGTGAAATGTTAGAAATGGGTTTTAAAGAAGCTGATTAGTTCTGAGAAGTGACTGCTTTTTGTCTTGCCTCTCAACAGATACATCCATGTGATAAAAAAATAGTAGTACAATGAAATTGCATATTTGCGTAGTGACACGATACATACCTGCAATGAGCAAGGTACCTGTGTTTACTATAAAAAGCAACAGCCCATGCTTGGTTAGGTTAGGCCCACTACAACATGCAGGCATGGGTGATTGGCGCTTTTTTTATTTCTGTGTCGTGAGGTTTATTGACGTGCGTATAGGTGCAGTGGCACGCAGTATGTCTAGTACAAAAAAGGGTGGGGGGGCAGATATATGTTCCTAACTGTACACGACACAGAGCTAAGGAAATCCGTGTTCAGCAACTATGTTAAATGCCATGTACGTAAATTTTACAACGCTACTCATTCGAAGCGCGCACAGGTGCATATCGAAGAAAAGTTTTCCAGGGTACATAATTTAGTGCGTAATTTACACTAATTTAACTCTAACCACGAGACCTAATAATTTGAATATACTGCACGGAAAAACCTAGAGCGAATTAAATTGTGTGTCAGCTTCGTGCGTATACATTAGTCTTTCCTATGCGTACACAGGCCACCAGTAAGTGGACATCAGTTGCAATTTCGCATTATGCAGTTGGCTGCTGCCTTGTACTGAGGCTTTTTTTTAATGAGATGGTGGTGTCGTTCTAATGTACATTTTGACCACAAAGGTGCGATCATGTCTCACAGAGGCATATATAGTTGCTATTCTCTGCGAGGGACGTGTTCTCGTGTTCATGAAGCATTTGTGTTTGGCAGTATTGTCGTCCAATGAGTCAGATATAAACACTGTAACTCGCCACTGCCGGCAAGTAGTTGCGAGAAACACAATATATTATGACGCTGTAAAGTTATTTCATTACATCGAAGGGAAATTTTGCAGCAGGAAAAAAAGGTTGCTATTCCAGGTAAACATGTCTTTTTCTCACAAGTTATTTAACCAAACTGTGGATGCGTGAAATTCGTGACTTATGAATAGATTTTAATTCATCCTTTAGTAATGCTTCTAAAAGAGACTAGAAATAGCATGTGACTACCTCTCCAATCAGCAGATCATACACTTAGACAAAAGTGGTAGTTCCATGCAGTCTCGCACTCTATATAACCTTTCCTTTCAGCAGCATCGGAACTGGCGGCTGCGTTTTCAGAAGGAGTGCACTTGGCACTGTATATGTATGTGTGAATTCGGTTTTCTTTGTATGTGTCGGATCACTGACACAAACAGTGCAAAAATCAGTTGTACCATGAGGCTGACGACGCCTTCTGCTGCTAGAAATGCGGCACTTCATATTTTATAGTACTGCATGACATTTTAATCAAAGCTAGCACATAAAATGATCAAGAAAACTAACCACTGTTATAGCTGTTTTCCTCAAAGAAAGCTTGTCCTTTATGGGCTGTGTTAATCTGAGCTCTCCACCGATGTTTCAGTAGTATTATCCCTTAGTGAGTGAGAGATTGGGGGCAATTAATAGTGTTAGTCTTTAATGGTGTCCTAATTATGTGTATTTATTCCAACAAAGTTGTCTAGATTACTTTATTGTGTAGTGTAAAGCCTTTGAAACCATCAGCAACTAGTGAGTTGCTAACATGCGTATGCATTTGTACTTTATTGTGTAGTGTAAAGCCTTTGAAACCATCAGCAACTAGTGAGTTGCTAACATGCGTATGCATTTGTCACTATACAGGTGGCACTCGGCTGTACCACTGCAGTGCTGCAGAAATTGCCAGCACCAGCGGCTTTGCAACAGCTGTTTCACAGCATGTCGGTATGTGCTAATTTATAGTTATGTTGGGATGGGTTAGCATTATGGACCACTGCTACTCTGTATTGTGACAGATCCATGTGATAAGTGATGTAATGGGCACAGCGAAAACCTGTGAATGTTTTACTATCGTACATAAAAAGGCTCTCCTTTTCGTCACTGGAGCAGGGGATAAGAGCATGCAGGCACTCCTGAATGTACATATATTTCAAAACATGATATATATATATATATATATAAATATATATATATATATATATATATATATATATACATACAAATAAACTAAAGGCAGGGACATTCCATCTATCATCTTGAATTGACTTGTACAGCGCAAAAATACAACACAGACCACAGAGAAGCCCGCATGTTAACAGGTTTGATACATACCATAATTCAACAGATTTGATACTTCAGGTGTGCTATTTTACGCAAGAGGGAAGGGAAAGAGGAGAAAACCAGAAAAAAGAGTGGAGTGGAAAAGAAAGGAATCGTGCCAAAAAGCATGAGAAACATCGTGCAGCCCGGATCGCTAGCAGGACATCTAAAAAGCACTCTGATAAAATTACATACAGGGCAACCTTACGTATTGTTTGCTTCAATCAACTCAGATCACATGCAGCCATTACTGCAATCAAGTTGTTTCCTGATGTCATATGAGGGAATGATGTGGGCCCAAAAAGCTGTTTAGAGCTGAAGGATTATGTTCCATGCTAGCCTGTTACCTGCTTTTTTATCATATTGTTATCAGCTGCTTATGTTAGGGACAAAAAGTAAAGAGTACGAGCTTTTTCCTGATTCGCCATTCCACACAACATGTCTTTGTGACCATATGTGCATGCAGATGATCCATAGCTGAAAAAAATATTCAGTACAATAGAATCTCATTACAAGATACACTTGGTTCTAAGAGACATCTGAAAATGGTTTCGTTGGTTTTCCTATGTTTGCCACGTTAACAATACTGTATACAAGAGACACCTTTGTTACTAAGGATGACTTTTTAAGTATTCACTACTTCGAAGGCACACAACCCAGACACATTCACTTTGTGCACCTTGTGTGCTCCGAAGGGCGTAAAGATCACGCAATCCTTACACAAGTCAATCACGCATGTCTCTTTTAGCATGAACCAGAAAAGGCGGGCAACGAGGACAATGCAGGGCAGAAAGTGTCGGCAGTTGAAGCTGACGAGCGTCTAAGAGCACCTCAAAGGTCCTGCGAGCAACAAGGCTTGCAAAGTAAAGTGTTTAACTTACAGAAGTTAGGAAGGAAGCTAACACAATCTACAGTCACTGAAAAGCTGTGAATGTCTTCTTTAAAGGGCCCCTAAACCACCGAGGTTCAAATTTAGTTGCGGTGTTGCAGTTGTACATGTTAAGGCAACGAAAACGTAGCCACGAGAATTTTTTGAAACGGTGCGGTAATAGTGGAGCTACGTGTGTTTGATTATCGAAAGGTAGTTCCCGCTCATTTTACTCTTTCATCTGGTACCCGCCATCTGTACAGTATCGTCGTTTCCTCGCCTAGTACACCTCCAAATGTTACGGGACAGGCCATCACCAACGAGCTCTGTTGCTGCCGCGCAGGTCCGTTGTCCTGCGAGGGGTGGCGCTAATGACCTCGCCAATACAATGGAACTGTATGGTGACTCTTTCAAGAGCCTCATAGGGACACCCTTCTTTTAGAGTTTCTGTTCTTCGCCCCCATTGGCTGCCCACAATGGCATCGCGAGCCACGCGACGAGGAAGAAGGAGTGTGTATTTGCTTGCAGGCCTTGCCGGCAGTCGTACACTTTCGTTCGACCAATCGACTGCACCGGAAACTGGTGACATCATCAGAGACAGCCTGGTGATGTCAGGACAAACTGGGGGGGGTGCAGGATAGGTCCAGAGAGGCGCACGGGGTCGTTTTCTTCATATTGTGGTGCTCCCACAGTGCTACGCACTGTGGCGTTTGGCATCGTCAGTTGTGACGGCATTCTGATTTTGATGCGCGTGTTTACTTGAAATGTTCAAAAAATATTGAGAAGTGGTTTAGGGGCCCTTTAAGCCACCCTGAGCATTTATTCCTTCAGATATATCTAAACATACTTTAGTGATGATGCATAATAAAGTGATCTAGTCTGGCTTCTCAGTGTTTTAAAATTTTTGGTTGCGAGAGACATGCTTGCCGTGGCTCTTGAGTATCTCTTCTAATGAGGCTTAACTGTAATGTACACACACAATTGTGTAACTCCTCCTGCAAGTATTATTCATTAGGCCTGGTCACTTGGTCATTAGGCCTGGTCAAGCTTGTGGTTAAGTTTTGATGTCCGTACTTTTTAGAGCTATGTTTATTAATTCAGGCTGTTCTTATTGGGTCTTCGGTGCACGAGACAATGCCTACGAAATTATTGGCCCTGATGACGAGAGCCCTCAAGGAGCAAACGACATCTCTGTTGCAGAAGTGAGCCCGATACCACCTGAAGTTACCATGACAGGTGACACGGCAGCAATAGATACAGAGACGGCCATGTCTACTGCAGCAGCAACAGTGTACGAGGCAAGCAGCAGTGTCAGAAGGAACTGCACCAGGCCTTGTAGAGCAACATGTGTGCTATCACTGTGACTTTTTTTGTAGTGCATACAACTCATTTGCTCAACATACAAAAGCTTTTCACCACGACTGTGAGCCAGTGTTCTTGTGCAGCAAGTGCAAGACTAAGGTGTTATAACACAGTACAAGCATCACTTTAAGATATGCAAACATACTGCAGTTGTTGCCTCCCCAGCCAGCCCACATAGCGACAACAATGTGGAACACATGGTGGGACACACCTCTTCCCCATTAGAAGATAGTAGAGACTCTCAGTGTTGTTGCTAGAGTAACTGGTCTTTGTAGGCAACTAGAAGGACAACACAGGTGTCATAAGATTGTTGTTGATGATGTTGTTGAAGAAGTAAAAAAGAAGTTTGATGCAGCTGAAGTGCCAACTGATATTGAGCAAATGAAAAACAACCGCCTGAGAAAGCAACACTACCGAAATTTGGGTATCCATGTGCCGCCAACTCTGGTAAGGATGGCATAGGACAGAAGTCTGATGGAAATCACACATACACGGCTGTTCCAACACTGGTCACAGTGAGCAGTGACTTGTAGGGCAAGAGAGTCAACCTAAACGAACATTATGGCATAGTGTCATGCTCCCATGTCACCACTTTCCATGGTATTTTGCATGATACAGCTCAACCTCCAGAAACGAGACTGCAACTTGTCTGTAAAAAGCTTTCACAAGAAGTTATTCATAACACTATTAACACAGCAATATCTTCTTTTTTTGTGGGTTCGAGGTTCCCGGGTGTCCATTATTGCAAAAATTGAGGAAAAAAAGAACATGTGTCGTACTTACACCTTTTTTAACAAGTACGAGGCGGACAGAACTTTTCTAGTCATGCATCTTCATCATACTATCAAGTTTTTAAATGACTTTTATATTTATTATTACCAGTTATATCTGAGTGCATTCTATGCATTTAGCAGGTGTAAAATCAGGTCAGTTGGATCAGATGCCCTATCTGCAAGAGAGCCCTATATTCAAGAAATTTGAATTAAAATAGGTACGTTAGAGACGCAGTCTTTCAGCACTTTATTGCGTGTGGTTTAAGCATTGCTCAATACTTTTGTGGATGGCAGTTTCAACCGGCACAGCACTGCGCTTTGTCACGGTCACGTGTCTTCAAAGCGATGTTTACCATTTGTGTTGATCTGTTTGTGTATTCCTAGAGCAAGTTTCTAATTTATTTTTTTCCGCATTCTTGTGCTTGCACTAAGCTTGTATAAGGCAGTTACAAAATGTGCGTCACTATAACGAACTGTTCTGTTGAGCTTACACTTGCAAATAATAGTGTTCCGATGGCCGCACTTTTATGTAGGCGCACCGATAGCTTTGTGTATGTTCTCATGTTTGTATAAAGCTTATATACGCTAGTTACAAAATGTATGTCACTAAGCATTGTGATATTCTTTAAAGAACTGCTTGGTTGGTTTTACACTTGGGAATTAGTATTGAGGCGGTGGTATTTCCTTGTAGGCCCACTGCTAGCTTTCTGTGTGCTCACGTGTTTGTATTAAGCTTTTACAAGGGAGTTAGAGCATGTACATGATAGCGCTGTGATATTTTTAAACAACTGCTTTGTTAGTTTTATACCTGTGAGTAATAGTACTCTGGTGGCACTAGTCATGTGTAGGTACGCAGGGACCATTTGTATACATTATGCTCATGTAAAGCAGTTACAAAGTGTATGTCACTAATCACTGTGATATTTTTTGAAGAATTGCTGTGATGATTTTACACATGTGAATAATAGTGGTGAGGACACAGTACTTGCGATGTATACTTGAATTTATACAGTGCCAAGACATGGGCTGTATACGTACCAAAAGAAATGTATGTCACCATATTGTTGTGATTATTACTGTTTGGATTTTATTAAACTCTAATAAAATTGTTTCTTGTATCTATTGAGGTATGGCAATTTGTCATGCAACCAAACTGAGGACCTGAACTTGTGCATACAAATAAACAGCTAATTTAAGAGTATACTGCTCATATTCTGCGAAACCAGTTTAACAAATCTTGTACTACAATGCTGGAAAAATGACAGAGTAGACAGGGATGTACAGAAAGAGTTCTGCACTGGCTGAAGGACTGCCCCACAATGGATTTGGCAATGTTGCGTTTATTGTACTAGAACAGGAAGTGCACTTCTATTAAAAATGTGGCAGTCAATGCAGAAACATAGGGCGGACGAGCAGATGTGGCACATGTTTTTTCAGGGCCCTCCATGCCTACTACTGCATTTCTAGTCTTCCTGTGCTCTTCGTATAAGCCCCTGTTCAGCCAAGGTTTTTACTCCATGACAGTTGTTCTACTGAGTTCATAGCAATATTGAAGAAAAAAAATCAATGGTTTTCAAGAACTTTCGAGGCCCCGACACAGTAGCTTCAAGGACCTCGTGCGATTTTTTTAGTAGTTTGGGCAGGCAATAACTTGTTCAACAACATTGTTAACTTTAATGCAAACAAAAGAAAACAAAACAAATCGCATTTCACTGATTTCAAACATTTGAAAGACCGCTAATTTGCCTTTCACCGCCCATCACTAAACGCACGCAAGGAAGCATTACAAGAAAGCGCTTAAAGTTTTTCTGCAATAGCACAATTAACTACTTGGACCTGCAACATTTGCAGTTTTTGAATACTGTTTGGTTTGACAGTGTATGTGATGTCATCTGTTGCCTCAGCTTTTCACCATCAAATAAGCAATAGTCATTTGTAATTTCCTTTTATTGTGTCTGTAGCTCTCGATTTACTCATCACGGCTTTTCTTTGAATGCCTCAACTGTTGGGCTTCCTGCTGCTGCATCTCCAAGTACATTTGTCGCCGGTTCCATGTGCCTAAAACTGGTATCTGCAGCTCCTTTGTAATTTCAACTTTAAGGATGTCGCTTTCCTTCTATTACCTCCAGAGACAATTCTCTGTGATATGCGAAGAGTGTCACAGAAGGGGAAAAAATATGCTTGGCAATGTCTGCTAAGTCTACTAAGTGTACAAATTTAAGGACTTTCCAGTGCTTCTCAAAATTCCAGGGTTTTCAATGCCTTGAAAATGGCATTTTAGAAATAAAGGGTTTTCAAGGATCGCTACAAACCCTGGATTCCAACACCTAAATAATTTTACAAGCTTATTTTGACATGGACTTCGGAAATTCATGCTTTTTAGCTAACGCTGCACTATCTCTGTACATTGAAGCCACGAGAGCGCAACCATTTTGAAGTAAAGAGAAATACTGAAAGCTTTTAATACCACTCTTTTTCTATGGAGCTTCGTATTGCCTAGTTAAGTATACGAATGTGCCTGGTTTTGGTGGGCGTTTCTTCGACATTTTCTGTGAGAAGTAGATGACTAACCCCCGTATTCAGAAATGTATCTTAATACAAAGCTCATGCTTGACTTTATATAAACGACGCCTGATGCGAACGTCCCCCAGACGCTTACTGCCTTTCTTTTCGTGCGTTCACGGCTTGCGTCATTTAGATCAAGTCAAGCATGGGCTTCAAGTTATGATGCATTTCTGAATATGGGGGTAAGCGTGCGCAATTCCGGGCAACGCATTGTGCCATTGACACTGAGAGGAAACGGGGAAAACAAAGTTAACGCCCTATGCTCCTAAACTTTCGCGTACCTGTGGTGTGCGTGTATCGTGCAAGAAGAAACAGCGCAAACACCAGGACGAAAAAAAGCATCAACCACACCAGCGCTTCATGGTGTGGTCCATGTTTTTGCGTCGTCCTTATGTTGCGCTGTTTCTTCTAAAATGCTCAACCAACTAGCCGGCAAGTCCATCCTGTGCATATATATTGAACACACGTATGAGTGTAGATGGTCTTCAAGGCTTTAAGAACGAGCACTGCCACAGGATACGAGCAGTGCACACGTAACGAGTGGACACATTAGTCATTTAAACATGCCTGCCAATGCATGTGACGCGGCTATCGGCATAAGCAGTCTCCAAATGCTGGAATGCATGCTCTTCAAAACGCTAACGATCCGCTGCTAATGCAGGACAACAGCTCACAGTGGACTGAACCAAACTCTAAACTAATGCACTTGAAAAGAACGCCTACAAGGCAGCGTGAGGAACGTCGAAATGCCTGGTACTGGCGTCGCAGTTGACCGCATACGAATGGAACTGGCGGAAAAAATAAACAAATGCTCATCAGTATACGCGCGAATTAAATTCACATACGTGGATGGTTGGCACGATACTTTGTATCCGCGTATTTTCGGAGAACATATAATGCATGTTCACAGCATGTTTACAGGAGGTATTCAGAGACCTGGAGTGGAAAAAATTGGGGATAAAAGTTGATGGTGAATACCTTAGCAACTTGCGATTCGCTGATGATATTGCCTTGCTTAGTAACTCAGGAGACCAATTGCAATGCATGCTCACTGACCTGGAGAGGCAAAGCAGAAGGGTGGGTCTGAAAATTAATCTGCAGAAAACTAAAGTAATGTTTAACAGTCTCGGAAGAGAACAGCAGTTTACGATAGGTAGCGAGGCACTGGAAGTGGTAAGGGAATACATCTACTTAGGGCAGGTAGTGACCACGGATCCGGATCATGAGACTGAAATAAACAGAAGAAAAAGAATGGGCTGGGGTGCGCTTGGCAGGCATTCTCAAATCATGAACAGCAGGTTGCCACTATCCCTCAAAAGGAAAGTGTATAACAGCTGTGTGTTACCAGTACTAACATATGGGGCAGAAACCTGTAGGCTTACGAAAAGGGTCCTGCTGAAATTGAGGACGACGCAAGGAGCTATGGAAAGAAGAATGATGGGTGTAACGTTAAGGGATAAGAAAACAGCAGATTGGGTGAGGCAACAAACGCGGGTAAATGACATCTTAGTTGAAATCAAGAAAAAGAAATGGGCATGGGCCGGACATGTAATGAGGAGGGAAGATAACCGATGGTCATTAAGGGTTATGGACTATATTCCAAGGGAAGGGAAGCGTAGCAGGGGGCGGCAGAAAGTTAGGTGGGCGCATGACATTAAGACGTTTGCAGGGACAACATGGCCACAATTAGTACATGACCGGGGTAGTTGGAGAAGTATGGGAGAGACCTGTGCCCTGCAGTGGGCGTAACTAGGCTGATGATGATGATGATGATGATGATGATGATGATGATGATGATGATGCATGGACTGGAAAAGCACTCGATCGTGAGCTGAACGGCACATTTGTTATTTTCATGGGGTGACGACAAGCCGTGAAAAGTTCTCATGTTGTCGTCTACGTTGTATTTTTCGTTAGTCGTAGCAAGGAATGGAAATGATGCAAACGCGAACGTATTCCAGTACACAAAAGCACAGCACACTGCAGAGAAACTCCACCCACCGCAGCCGATTCATCAAATACATTTGTTATATATATATAACCTCTAAAGGAACACGACGGGGCGTGGTGGCTCTGTGGTGTAATGGTTAGGATGTGTGCTTTGAATTGTATAGATGCTGGTGTACGCGGGTTCGAATTCACATGATGTATAGAGCATTGTGATTCTTGATAAGTATGTGATTCCCTTCACAATTGTGTTCTAATTAGATTATGTGACTCCTGATTGTGAAATTCGCGAAAATAATTGCGGATTACATTTTAATTAGCTTTTTTTCTCCGCAGTGGTGTTCGGGACGCATACGCATAGGCCGATTCCGAGCAGTCACGCCTCATGGTAGACAGCAAATAGCCAGGAAAAATGACTAAAATCCTGCATAACTTTGCTCACGCCTATTCTGAAGGCCGCTTGGAATTGGGCCACTGACTCTGAGGAGCCGCCTAGGAAACGGTATATCAGCGGCCCTAATTTGGTCTGATCTCCTGCCTGCATGCGTGGCCAGGACTTTGCTAAGAGGGTATTGGGAAGAGTACTAGCACTCTGTTTGAGGGAGTAGAAGTATTCGGTCTGGTGGAGTGCCATTACCCCTGCGGTGTGAGACTATTAGCACTCTGCGGAAGAGCACTAGCACTCCCTGTGGGAAGAGTATTATCACTCTGCGGAAGAGTACTAGCAATCCCTTGCGGTGGAGTAACAAAACTCTGTCAACAGGAGTTGACCTACTCTCTCTCAAAGAGGGTCAATCTACTCTCGAAAAGAGAGTGAAATATGGGACAAGCCGCTACTCCCTCAAAGAGAGTGCCAGGAACTCTCTTTGTTTTTAGAGTGTACAATCAATCTGGCATTGCCCATGGTGGTGTTGCCCTGTTCATAGATGATAGCCTTACGTACAGGCGACGATATGATACTGAATTTAAAACACCTTATTGTGAATACGTATGGATTGAGGTGGATAAAAGTCATTTGCAGCCGTCACAGAACCTTATTTTGGACGTTATATATTGTCGCCGTCTGCATCTTATCACGGCTTTTGCGATGACCTTGACTGTATATTTAATGCGTTCTTGAGTTATAATGCTCGTGTGGTAATAATGGGTGATGTTAATGTTGATGTAATTGACATTGGTTCTTCTTCTTTTTATGAATATGTGTCTTGTTTTACTAGTTATGGTTACTCATTGCATGTAGACGAACCAACGCGTGTAACAGAACACGGTAGTACACTTATAGACCGCGTGTTATCTAACACTTCTGTTTGCAAATATGCGCGTTTTAGACTGCGATATTACTGATCACTACCCTGTGCTTTTTGTAATGTCAAACTGCCTGAATTCAAGCAAGAAATGTTTTACCCGGAGATTATTTAACGCTGACTTATTTGCAAATAATGTACGCGCAATTGATTGGTCCCATGTATACTCTTCGAAATGTTGTAACAATACGCGCGACATGTTTGTAGACGTGTTTACTGAGGCGATCACCACCCCCTCCACCACTTACTGTGTGCGCAATAGACATGCAATCCCGCGAGATTCTTCGCTAATGGGCGCGGTCTTGTGTTCTATTAAAACGAAATATAACAGGTATAGGAAATTAAAAACGCAACCTTATACCACTTCCTTGAAGGGAAGGTACTCTAAGTATTCGCAAACTCTTAATGGCACGCCTTATGCAGCAAAGAAACCTCATTTTAGCAATCGAATTAAACAGAACGGAAAGGATCCGAAAAAAAAACTGGTGCCTTCTTAGCCAGTTTCCAGGGCGAGACGTAAAACAACATCCTCTAGAAAAAATAATATACAATGCCGTTGCTTACACCACACCCGAAAGTATGTGTAATGCTTTTAGTGCCTATTTTTCGTCCTACATTAGCTCAAGTGGTAAGGATTTTGATGCAACGTACATTCCACGTACAAATGCTTCTTTTTACTTTTGCCCTACAAATGAGCTTGAAGTGGCTTCAGTTATTTCTAATTTGCGAAACACAGCCTCTGGAATTGACAATGTTTCGGCGCATCCCGTTAAACTTGTAACCGACATCGTGTCACCAGTTCTCGCGCATATCGTCAATACTATTGTCACGTGGTAGTGACGGTTAAGATGGTAGCAAAACTGTGATGAACGAGACGAGCGTTTTATTGGGCGAACTTTTGCCCTCAAAAACAGGCTACACTCAAAGAACAATGGTAGCAGCGCACACGATCGGCGGTCGTCGAAAATCTGATCAGCGGGTCAAGCTCGTCAGCTTTTATAGATCAGTCGTCGAATGTTCCAGAATAATCACTGGGACCCGCATGCCTTCCACAAAGTTCTACGCCAATCGCGTCGCGCATACATGCAATCAGATTACACAATTCGGTGACAACAGGCAGCGGATCGAACCATCGATAACATTCCAGAAACTTCCGACACATGCAAGCGCGTCCAGCGCTGTGCGATAACATTTGTTAGGCGGTGATACGTGTTGCCTGATAAAGACAAGTACACGTGTCACTAAATTCGTCACGGGTGTGTTTCCAGAACGGATGAAAATTGCCAAGGTGCTGCCACTGTACAAGTCAAAGGACAGGCATAGGATAGCAAACTACCGTCCAATTTCAGTGCTACCGTTCTTTAGCAAAATACCCGAAAAAATATTCGCGAGGCGCCTTAATGACTACCTGCACAAGCACAACATTCTTTCTCGGCACCAATGTGGTTTTAGAAACGGCCTTTCCACACAAACTGCAGTCTCAACATTGACAGACTTGATTAGAAAATCAATAGACAATGGTTATCTAGTCACGGGATTGTTCATAGATTTTGCGAAAGCGTTCGATTCTCTCAATCATTTTATATTCAGCGATAAATTGCTTCGTTACGGAATTAATGGAATACCTTTGACGTTAATTCACAGTTACTTAGAAAATCGGCAGCAACTTGTTCAACTAGGTGATTTTCAGTCCAACAGCACCGTTATTAACCTTGTCGGTCCCCAGGGATCCATATTTGAACCTTTATTTTTGTTTATATAAATGACTTTCCTTCGCAGCTTGTGTGTGCTACCCCTGTACTCTATGCAGACGATACTAACCTCATTATAGCTGATCGTGAAGAAGGCCACCTAATTAATAAGCTTAACTCTGAATTACAAATTTTACACCATTGGTGTGGACTGCATGCCCTTCACCTTAACCCAATGAAGACAGTTTTTATCTTATTTCACTCTAAAAAAACGAAAAGACTATTCATTCAGACCTGGTTTACAATAACCATCCGATAAAACAATCTAGTGAGACAAAATTTCTTGGTGTTATTATCGATAACCATTTAAAATTCCGCCTTCATGTGCGTTCTGTAGTTCATAAGGCTTCTTATGGCTTGCATGTGCTGTCGAAATGTCGAAACTATTTCCCTCCCCACATAATTATTAGTCTTTACTACGCATTTGTTCACTCTCACATTAATTACTTCTTAGCCATCTGGGGTTGCACATACAAAATTCATCTGTCATCGGTGTTTACACTTCAAAAAAGCGCTCTTCGCATTATAGCACCCAACAGTATGCATATTAAGAGTGAAGATTTATTTAAAACCCTTACCATTCTGAGCATTTACGATTTGAAAACACAACGTCGCCTCCGTCATGCATCAAATAGTTAATGAAAAACTAGCCTTGACAACAGTCTCGCTCCATCCCTCACTTCGCATTGTTGTGAACGCATCTCGCTGCCGTTCTTTTTATTGCCTAAGGTAAATACTAATTACGGTCGCTCTGCAGTACAGCTTACAGGCACCTTAGTTTGGAATAAGCTTGATAGCGACCTAACCACTATAAGAACATTGCATACATATCCTAAACAATAAAAACACTCACTTATTAACAATGCGCAACGCTGCTCATGCTTGCACATGTCCTCACTTTTCTTTTATCATGTTTTATATTCCTGTGCTGATGTTTTCGATCACGTAACAAAGAAAATCGTTAGAAAAATGTATCTCATTTGTGAAAGTTTCCCTACTACTGTATTTTCTTGTTTTACTTATCCCGCTATATCAGTTTTATGTGATCTTACAGTATAGAAAACAACTGCCATAGAAGCGTCTTTTCCTAATAACAATTTGTAGGGACCCTTTAACAAATTTGTTGGGTCCCAAAAGTATCTACATTGCAATTGTATACGTTCGTTATGTTAAATAAACTTTCAAACTTTCAATAGTAGTATTTTCAGACGTTAGGAAAGCATTTGATATGGTTAGTCATTCCCTTTTACTGGAAAAAATGTATTGCAACGGAATCACTTGATTTCTTTTTAAGTTATCTGTCGGAGCGTAAGCAACATGTAGTCATTGATCCCACTAATTCATCGTACAGTAATATTAACTGCAGGGTACTGCAGGGCTTAGTTTTAGGCCCTGTATTGTGCTCTCTTTAATACAATATGTCCCACAAGCCCGGCAGAGTTCAAGAGCGTTCATGTGCGTGGAGGGCAGTGCTCTGATTTTTACAGGACACTTCCTTGCAGCTCTCCAAAATAACGTGATGGCCGATTTGTCGCAGATTTAACTATGGTTTACCAAGAATCAGTTGACTACGAACTGCGCAAATACAAAATACGATGTACTTCACTCTTGAAAACAAAGATATCGATACCAGAGTTCTTAACCTATCATTATACGATATCTTTATTCAACAAGTCCTTTCTTTCAAATACTTAGGGGTCATTCTTGAGAATTTACACTAGCATGAGCAAGTGCAGAGTTTTTGCGCAAAGGTAGCCTACGACTCCTCTATCCTAATAAGAGCTGGCCAATATTTTCCCCCAGCTATTGTTCGCGCATTGTACTTTTCATTATGCCGCTGTCACAGAAGTTACCGTCTAGATTCAGGGGGTGTGGCGTGCACTAGTTACGCAAAACCTCTGGAATGACTCCAAAAGCGAATATTGACAGTTGTAAGTCACGATCAACCTATACGTAACAATTTTCAATCAGATCGCGCTGTTTTAGTTCCCATGTTGCCTCACTACAACATCGCTGTTTCTATCCATAATGTACCAAACAGAAACTAGTCGCGTCCTGGTGATCCTTTTTCCATTTATATACACAATACCCGACATGTCTGAAACGGTAACTTTAATCTGCCCAAATGTCGTAACGCTCATGGCGAATAACTACAAGAATTTAACGCAACTAAAATATGGAACATGAACCCCTTTAGATCAAAACTGCACGTAATTTCGGCCTACCACGCAAGGCATTCTTGTTTTCTAACCAAGACCGGTGACCTCGCGTGTATGCTGGGAGACGTGGTTTGCGATTGTGCTTTATAGGTTAAAACGATGTATGTATGATGAATATATATATATATATATATATATATATATATATATATATATATATATATATATATGTTTACCCCCTTTTAACTTATCTTTGCATATTTTGTTGTGTATTGCGTTGGACCGGCCTCTGGCCTCTTGTAGCGACCATGTGTCAGTGTGATTTGTCTCCCGCTTCTGTGAAATTCAGCTACCTTTCCTGGCTTCCACGTGGGGGTGCCTACCCTGCTCTTTCTTGGGGTGTCAGGCGGCCGCCAAACAGGGGCGCCAGATCTGCCACTCGGCAGACCTGTTTTACTGTGCAATAAACTCAGTCTGCTCTTCGTTCTCAACCTGTCAAAACGTGCATTACTAGCCTCCGCTAAACTGATCTCCCAACAAGTGGTGACCCTGGATTTTTTCGATCATTGCCAGAGACGACGCTGCTCCTACCACTGTTGACAGAGAAGACGCCACGATTACGTCGCCTCTCATTGCCGCAGAGCTTCAGCTTTCCAGCTTTTGGCACCAGAATCCCCGAGTTTGGTTTATAGAAGTAGATGCCCGTTTTCAACTCCGGTGTATCATCTCATAGACACCGAGGTACCGGCACGTCGTCGCCTTGCTACTCACTGACATCGCTGATGCTACAAACGACATGCTATCGGGTACACCTTCGGCCACAGCATGCGACGACCCGTTACGCACTGCCCTGCAGCGCCTCGAGGCATAGCAATACAGTAGGCTTCAACACCTCCTCTCCGAGGCACTTGGCGACGAACGACCGTCACAACTCCTGCATCGGTTGCGTCAAGTGCTGGGTGACCACTCCGCAAACGAGAGCCAGCTTCCAATTTTGCGCGATCTGTTCTTCCAGCGCCCACCACAATCCACACGCATGGTCCTCGCTGGATCCGACGAGACAAGTCTCGATCGGCTAGGTGCACTCGCTGACCGCATATGCGTCTTCTGGCCTGCATCACAGCTGCCTGTCACCGCTGCGAGATTCTCATAGCAGGAGACCGACTCTCGCGCCTGGAGGAAACAGCCGACCGCCTTACCAGTGCACTGGGGAAGCTGACAATGGGTGGCAACATGGCGACCAACTTCGGCGCGACCATTCGACTTCACAGTCTCGCAGCGTACCTACGGACTAGCCGCGCCAGTTGGGCTGTTACCACCGTCGCTTTCGCGAACAAGCAAGTCGCTGCACCCAGCCCTCTACGTGGAGGGAAACGCACAGGCCACTCGATAACGGCGGCATGCGACATCGGCCCTCGTGCAACCTGCCTATTTTATGTCGTCGACCACATCACTGGCACCCGCCTCCTCGTCGACACCGGAGCCGAGCTGTCTATTGTTCCCGCCGCTGCCGCAGATCGCCAACGCGGCAGGTCCACATTCACGCTCCACGCGGTGCACAAGACTGCCATGGCGTCGTATGTGGCTATGGCGACAGGATAGCATTTCCTGTCGGCAATGCTATCATGCTGTTAACGCGCGTGCCGTTCGTTACTGGAAAGTACCGGGCTCATTATGCAAAAAAGAAGTGAGGCGTGCAGACAAGACACAAGAGTAGAGAAGTTGTCCACTTCTCTACTCTTGTGTCCTGTCTGCACGCCTCACTTTTTTTGCATAATGAATCAGTACCGGGCTCGCAGCGTTAAAGAAAGGAAACGCTTCAAGGCAGATGACGATTATGGTTGTGTGGCAGAAGGGGCACTCCAAAGGCACTCCAAACTGTTCTTAGAGTGAGCGGTAAGCTCCCAGTCAGAATTTGGTACTGCCTGCCGTATTGATACCAGCCCATTCTTATTCCTCTGTAAATTGGATTCTGATAATCACGAAACATGTAACGCGGTTTCATTACTAAGCCAGAGGTGTGTACAGGCAGACCTGTTGATTGAGCATCACGCACGCTGCCGCATCAGCTATATTCTCCAGCCAGACGTACACATTCCGCCCGATCCCCGCGCTGGTCTGGTCTTCTTCGATATATATATATATATATATATATATATATATATCGGCCCTTTGGTTAACCCGCCTTTCTTCTCGTTTATTGGTTAACCAAAGGGCCGATATATATATCGGCCCTTTGGTTAACCCGCCTTTCTTCTCGTTTATTACATAACGAGGATTTCAAATGCGGCAACATTGACGCCTTCAGGTAGCATGTGGGATTTTATTGACCGGCTGCCTTCACCCAAAACGATCACGTTCTTGTGACGCCTGCGGCAGAAAGGATGTTCCACATGCGCTGCCAAGGTCTTTCAGCGGTGGCGCTGGCTAACACTCCCAGGGCTCTACTAGGAAACATAAATACCCAGCAAAGTGGATGGGGAAACGGCGCCGCGGTAGCTCAAATGGTAGAGCATCGCATTCGTAATGCGAACGTTGTGAGCAGAGTACCTCAAAACTTTAACTGGTCATGAAGCTTCGCCGTCACGCTATTGGAGAGCTTTGTGCGCTGCCAGCGGCGGCCGCAGTGCGGCGCTGCGTGTAGAGGAGGGGAATCACGGAGGCGAGGACGGAGGCGGCAGCTGCTGTCAGTGCGAAGTAGCGTGGCATGTGAGCTGTCAGTTTTCGGCTTCTCCGCGTGCTGTGTGTCATGAAAATGTGCCGCGGGTGTGCCTGAAAGTCAGGTCGAGATGCCGCATACTTGTTGCGTACCTGAATGCCCCTCCGGGTGCAGAGGAAATGCAGACAAAGTATCGATGTTCGGCCTGCCCAGTGACAGCGAGTGGCGTGAAAAATGGAAGCGCGCCATACCACGCCGAGAAACTTCTGGCTTCAGTTTCGACTCCCCACATGTGCGTGTCTGAAAATCACTTTGATGCGAGTGACATTGTGCGTGCGGATAAATGGGTAGCTGATGGTGTGGTTGTGACGTTACAGCGCGATGTGCAGAAACTTTCGCCGGATGCCGTGCCGTGTATTTTCGAAGGCCTCCCTGCGTATTTGTCAAATCCGAAAAAGTGCAGAACTCACTCGCCTCAACAGCCTAAGGCTACCAAGCGTCGCCGGGAACCGTCAGCTGACCTGGAGAGCTCCGGCGCTGCAGCGACGACGTGCTCGAGTTCGACGGTCGCAGATGCAACGGAGACTGGCGCAGGTAATCAAAGTAGACATGCGTGTGCCTTGTTGCTTGCTTGCTGATTGCATGTACGGCGCACGGGATATCTATGAGTGAAATTTTCGCTTTTTGCTTTCTCGTAGGCGTTGGGGTGAACGGAAGAGTACGTGTAGACGCTGCCTGTCAAGCGGAGGCAGCAGTATGCAGCTTCTCGCAGCCTAAAAATTCAAGGCCCATATCCGTTGCTTGGAGCAATGACTTCAGCGCTGTCAACTGAAGCTCGCCAGGGTGACAGCTCCGAGTTATGTAGCTGTCACACCTCTGCAAAATAAAAAGATTTGTGGGATTTTTGCTTTAAAAATTGTTGTCCTGTTCTCATGAATAAAACTATTGTTCCCACTTTATCTTTGACGTTGGAAACGGTTCTGACTTAGTTTACCTTATTAATGATGGTCTCGGCCATGAAGAAGAATTACTTAAGAAGAATTACTTGATTGTATTGATAAATTATCAATACCAGTTGCAATAAAAATCAGAATAAGAGAATGAAAACTATAGAATACTTTATAAGCAACCTTAAGGGCAGATGTGGAATGAAGGCGCTGGCAGTAAAAAAGACAACAAAAAAGCAAGAAATTCATATGAAACAGCACTCGGTCTTAATTGCTTATTGCGGAATTTGCGTCACTGCTTCATTCATACTGATTGTAGTTACGAAGAAAATACATTACATAAAATGGAAAACAAATGTTTACAAGAAAGCGTCTATGTTTACAAGTAAGCGTCTAACCAAATCTGATGTCGAGTTCAAGCGGCAAACGCCGCAGGCAGATGCATTTTAAGAACTAAAACGACGCATGCAGTCACCGCCGGTACCTGCACATTTCGACGAAGACGCCGATACCGAAATCCACACTGGCTCCAGTCGCCTAGGCCTCGGTGCCGTCCTAGTCCAGAAGAAAGACGGACATAAATGGGTGATATCTTAGGCTAGCCGGTCGCTGTCAAAAGCGGAAGGCAATTATTCTACGACTGAAAAGGAATGCCTCGCCATCATTTGGGCTGCAGCGAAATTCCGCCCTTACCTATATGGCAGGCCATTCAAAGTCGTAAGCGACCATCACGCGTTGTGTTGGCTAGCTAACTGAAAGGACCCTTCAGGACGGCTGGCGAGATGGAGCCTCAGACTGTAAGAATATAACGTCAAGGTAATCTACAAGCCAGAACGAAAACACTCAGACGCCGACTGCCTATCACCATCGATCCCATCGACCCCCCACAGGAAGACGACGAGGATGACGACGCCTTCCTGGGAATAAACGCAGAAGACTTCGCTAAACAGCAACGAGCAGACCCGGAGCTAAAAGGCCTCGTCGAGTATTTGGAAGGGAATACCGACGCAGTACCTGGGGCACTTAAGCGCGAATTCTCTTCTTTCACATCACAAAACAACCTGCTCGTAAAGAAGAACTTCTCACCAGTCCGCCCCAGCTACCTTCTTGTTGTTCCGTCAGCGCTGCGTCCAGAAATACTGTACGCCCTACACGACGATCCAACCGCTGGGCACCTGGGATTCTTCCTAACGCTGTCGAGGATACAAGAAACGTATTACTGGCCGCGTCTGACCGCCGACGTCGCCCGTTACGTCAGCACATGCCGAGACTGTCAGGCACGCAACACACAACTGTCAAGGACAGCAGGATTACTACAGCTGATCAAACCTCCTTGCCGACCATTTCAGCAGATCGGGATGGATTTGTTGGGACCGTTTCCGCCGTCAACATACGGAAATAAGTGGATCGTCGTGGTGACGGACTATCTCACCCGCTTCGCTGAAACTAAAGCTCTACCGAAAGGCAGCGCAGCTGAAGTGGCGAAATTTTCCGTCGAGAACATTTTATGTGACATGGTGCCCCAGAAGTCCTTATCACTGACAGAGAAAACGCGTTTACAGCAGAGTTCACCCAAGCCATTCTGCAGTACAGCCATACAAGCCAGAGGAGTACAACTGCCTACCACCCTCGCCGACTTGCTAGCAATGTACGTCGACGTCGAGCACAAGACGTGGGACGCGGTCCAGCCGTACCTAACCTTTGTTTACAACATGGCGGTGCAATAAACAACACAGATCACGCCGTTTAAGCTGGTTTACGGCAGGAACCCCACGATGACGCTCGACGCCATGCTGCCGCACGTCACCGACGAAGAGAATCTTGACGTCGCGACCTATCTCCAGCGCACCGTAGAAGCCCGATAGCTCGCCCGCCTACGGATCAAGAACCAGCAACGTACCGGCAACCGACACTACAACCTCCGACGACGCTTCGTCGAGTACTAGCCCGGTGACAGTGTTTGGGTTTGGACGCTTATACGCTGACCAGGACGGAGCGAGAAGCTTTTGCGTCGCTATTTCGGGCCATACAAGATGATCCGACGTATTGGCGCACGCGACTATAAGGTCGTGCCAGACGGCATTTCTCTATCACAGCGGCGCCGCTCACGACCTGAAATTGTCCACGTTGTGCGACTCAAGCCGTACTACCAGCGTTATTGAACTTTGGGACTTCGCGTAACTGACCTTTGGACTTTGTTTCTTTTCGTTGTTTTGTCACTTTTGTTTAATAAGTGTGCTTTTGTGTTTCGCTCTCTTATATTTGTAGCATCGGGACGATGCTTTTTAAGAAGGGGGTAATCACACGTGTACTTCATTATCTTTATCGGGCCCCCGCTTCATAACACATAACAAATGTTATCGCACAGCGCGGAACGCGCCCGCACGTAAAAGAAGTTTCTGGAATGTTATCGATGGTTCCATCCGCTGTCTTTCCCCGCAACTTGTGCAATCTGATTGCATGTAAGCGCGACGCGAATAGCGTAGAACATTGTGGAAGACACGCGGTTCCCAGCGGTTGCTCTGGAACTTTCGACTACTGATCTATAAAAGCCGACGCGCTTGTCCCACTGATCAGATTTTCGACGATCGCCGACTGTGTTCGCCGCTATCGTTGTGCTTTAAGTGTAGCCTGTATTTGTGGGAACTGGTCCGCCCAATAAAAGCTAGTTTGGTCTTTCACATTATTGCTACTGTGTTCTTCCTACGTCACTCCGCGTGACAATACACACAGACACACACGCACGCACACACACACACACACACACACACACACACACACACACACATATATATATATATTTGTGTGTGTGTGTGTGTACTGTAGCGAGGAAGACGAGCGTGTGCATTTACCGTGTACATATAATTAAAGAACGTTAGTTGTCCAACACTCCATATTGACTTGGCCAGTTGTGGCATGTTGTCAAAAGATTCAAATTTTATATCGTCTATATCTTTCAACTGCAACTGCGAACCATACTTCACCGTTAATGCGTTAGGGTATGTACGCATATGAGACGGTCCATATAACACCGAGTGTTTCAGCGGACATTTTCAAAGTTTTTTAAAAAATGGCTGTGGCAGGTACTACAATTCTAGATCCTGGGGTGGTCTACTTGAAGAGGTGGTCATTACTTACGAAAACTTGAAATCCATAATAAATAATTAACAAAAATTCACTAATCAAGCGTTCAGCTGCTTACGTTGTGGCACATATTGCAACGCACATGTTCTATCCAGGGAGTTCGCAAAGCGGATACTGTACTGATGTTTGTTATTTCTAGAAGCTATCTAGTGTAATCAACGATCCTTCTTACAATATATCCGCCGTTGTTGTGTAGTGGCTTTCGCGCTGCGCTGCGTTTCCTGAGGGCGCGGGATCAGTTCCCGGCCACAGCGGCTGCATTTCGATGGGGGCGAAATCCAAAAATGAAGGTGCATTCGGCGCACGTTAAGAACCCCAGGTGGTCAAAACTTTTCCGGAGTCCCCCACTATGGTGTGCCTCATAATCATATCGTGATTGCAGTATTTAAAACCTCAGCTTCCATTTTCAGATGGCAATAGCTTGATTTTTATATTAGATTGGTGAGAACGTTGAGCTGTGTTGGCTCCAATCAAAAGATGGTCCCCTACTTCAAGCGCTGTAGAAGACTGGCTGGCGTGATTGCGATATAGACTGTCTGCCGTGTGTTCTCATGCCTCAAAATAAGGGCTTGAATGCATGTGAGTGCCATACATTTGGGGTAGGAACGAGGGCCGGGCGAAAATTAGCGTGATCAGAAATTCTAGAACGCGGCATTTCCACATCCATCAGTGGCCGGGAATTCAATAATTGAACGCTCAGCAACTACGTGGTTGTTTGAATAAATAAATATGCTAAATGCCACAATTCCATCGTGTACTAAGAAGTTGCACAAGCATGGCATATATTGCCGACTCTTTTGCTCTTGTGCTGGTTGTGTACTTACGTTCCGAGGTGTTGACATACAATAAAAGTCCTGTAAAGACAAGCATTCCTGTTCATAAAAGATCAAACACATTTTGAAGTTTGAGCTGCACTTGTGATAACAATAGCAACATTGTATTAAAATTGCAACACCATCATATATTATGAGGTAGTTGCGCCAGAGCTTTTCGCATTCCTGATCTATGTTTAATATAAAATTAGTGCGAACAAGCCCGTCATTTCCGTATTGTGGTGTCATAATTTTGGGTGATGATTGAATAAGTAACACAAGCTTTTTAAACTAATATCCATGTAACAATTGTCTCACATTTGTTTACATGGGCTAATAGTTCCTCATTGTTTAACACCACAACATAACTAAAAACAAGTATTTTTTTCGTTCTTTTGTTGCGTAACAGAGAATAAACGAGCACATTCGTCACCTCACAGTCACCAAGATTCTGCGCTAGCTAGTCAGGATACAGCCACTTTTACAGAAATGTGTGCGAATATTCTTAAATGAGGCTCATTGAGTGTAGGGACGATTGCGCAGAGGCTCCTGGAGGACGTACAGGCCAGTGTCGACCGTTCGGGCTTGCCGTCACTGAGTGCCTGGAGGGACTTTGTTGGCAGTGTGCTCGTCGAGTGCCCCATGCAGTACTTTGTCGAGGCGCTTGCCCAGTCGTCAACCGCCTCCGTGTACGTCTTCGAATTTGCCCACCGGAAGCTCGGCCACCGTGTCCAGGTGCGTGTGTGCCCACAGGCTCGCTGTTCACGCAACAAGTCTCGCAAATGAACGCGGTAGAACTACTGGTTTTACTCCGGCCGTGGTTGTCCCCTTCCCGTGTCAGTTTGTACTGTGAGGTTGAAGTATACGAGAGGACAGATGAACATTTGGCCGCTACTCTAAGTCGGTCTAGTCAAGCTGCGATAATCAAGGTCAGTATTTGCGACTCCAGAAATTCATATTTTACCTAGCAGCAAGCGCAGGAAGCTCAGTAGGCAGCTCCAAACAGATGACCCGCCCATGTACACAAACCGCGTGCGGCGGTAGAACAATAGAGCCGCCAGCTAGAAAACTGCGCACAGCCAAGCAATGTCGCAGCGTTCCGCAGTGTTCGTCAGCCAAGTGCACAGAGAAGTCTGTTTCGTTTCACAAATTTCCTCCTGCAAGAATAGATCGATGCCGCAGAGCCACGTAGATTGCGAATCTCCTCATCGGCAAAGCTGTGACGATAACTATGTTTGCGACTCCAGGCATTTTGATCGGGAAGCCTTTTTTTTTCGAGGTGAGAATCGGTTTGGTTCTTATAGTGTGAAGAGAACCCGAGGGAGTTGCTTGTCGAGCGTTTGACGTAAAGCTTTGTGAAAAGCTTGGGGAATTAGAGTTTATATTGGCCGTGTGCGCGCACTACAGCTGTACAGCGTGTGGGTGTCGCAACGCGTAGGTTACAGTGATAGCCTGCATTTACTATAGTGTGTGACGCAAATGTCGCTACGGCACTCAATATTTATGTTGGACGGAGCTTTTATATCGTTTACATGCGCTGCAACACGCCACCGCGCATGGTACTTCAGTGAACATTGGAGTTGCCGGTGCTCCTAAGTAAGAGCTTTAAATCGTTTTGCTTAAACACGACATGTAGGCGCCGGCATTAAAAATAACTCTTGGGTAGCATAGCGGTACGCTTTCCTTGAGTCCTATATACACGGTGAATACGCGATTAATTCAATTTAAATTAGTAGGCGCTCACTCAAAGTTATTTTCATGTATGTACTCTTGCTACAGACATGTGTCCCGAGTGGGTGCATTCTTTTTTTTCTCTAGATTTTCTTTCTATGCTGTAAGCCCCCCCCCCCTCCCCCTCCGAAAAAGATGTGCTCCAGATGCTTGAAGACTTCCGAGTCTTTCGACGTGGTAGGTTCTGTGGCTGACAGTGTCCCGGAAGCGGAAATAGCAATATATGTGTGTGGGGGGGTGGCAGTCGTCACTGCTTGCAGAAGTCTGAGGCCTGAAGGCGAACCTGCGTCACCTGTTGGATTACTTCCTCGCGAACAGTCTCAGGCCTCTAGAGGCTGGCAAGGAAGATAACTTTATGGTTGTGCCTGAAGGTATCTGTCACGGTACGGCATTATTCGAGTCGGCGAAGTACCGATCGACGGGCGGCAAAACGTCGTGGGAATAGGAACCGGCGAGAAAGATAGGTAATGCCGGTCATTCGGGCTAGTGGCCGAAAAAAAAGTCGAAGGCAGGTTTAGAGATTATTATTATTATTTTTCTTTTCTTTTTTTTTTTGCTGTTGGCGCGACCATGACGCCCCGACATCTTTTTGGAACCCCTGTGTATTCTCTGCCCCCTGAAGATTGCAAAGACGGCAGGGGTGCGAATACCGCGAAATGTGCGGTGTTTATGTGCAATCCCGTGTCGACGAATTGCTGACAGTGTATGAGTGTCAGCGGGTTTGGCGCCCTATGGCCGGCTGCCGTTGTTTCTTCTGTGTTTTATGAACCGAAAATAGAGGCCCTCCACGGACTCAAGTGTGTGTGTGTGTGTGTGTGTGTGTGTCTGCACGTGTCTGCGCGGTGCAATGCAAGTGCGCCAACTCGAACAGCCTGGGGGATTCACCCGTTTCCTCGTCCCTAATTAAAAGGAGTGCGGCCAAGGTCTTCGCAGGAGCCGAAGCACGATTGGGTGAACTTGGTTGGATCGTCACCAACATCTGCCGTTCCCCAACCCAGAGAAATAGGAAATGAGAAGTTATTTAAACGCAGGTTTTAGACCATGCTAAGCAATCTAGAAGCTGAACCTATGATCTGAGAGGCGTCGAGGGACTAGCGCCGTCCATTATCGCCTGCGCCGCCTAGCAGATCCTGAGCTCTGAGTGACTAGTTAACGTAAGAGACGACAAACCAACGTCTGCAACGAAGTTCGCGGTAGTTCCCCTTAAGTTAGCTCAACCTGGTCAAGGGGAAGTCGTCAGATCTAGACTGCCGGGAAACACAGCACAGCAATCGCATCCAGCACAGCGAGATCGGCTCACCAGCGTTCTTCAGGAAAGGTCTGTTGTCGACTCCACGCTTTATGCACTTGCTGCTGCTGCCAAACCATACCTATGCCATAATTTGTTTTCTTTCAAACTCTGTTTAGTGGACCACCGTTAAGTGTATTATTGTGTAGTCTTTGTTTATTATCCACTGTTACTTGGTCGTATTTCTTTTGTCGCCGTCATTGATCTATGTTAATACGTGTGTGTTAACGTTCGCGTGTCCTTTTTTTATTTTTGTATCGTTGTCAGTCGATAATTCTTTTCCTTTCTTCTGACTGACCTCTTCAAATGTTCGCTTGAGTACGGAACGACCAACCGGCTTGTACACTCCTTCGACGACTTCGTGCCGATGGCGAACGGGTGACAAGCCGGGACAGTATCCTTTCGGAAAAAGCAGGGCTGGCTGCAAAACGAAACCTTGAGGTTGTGAGGGAACGCCCTGGTGACGTGAAGAGCGGCATCACCTTGTTGTAGGAGGTGAAGCTTGACAAGTCGTACGCGGCCGTGGGGAAGGCAGAGAACTCTGTGCTTCGGATGCTCTTCACTGTCAAGAGGCACAAGATGGGCGAGCTCTTCGGCCTCATTATGTCTGACCGAGGGATGTGGCAGGGTTTACTCTAGGGATTTCTCCAGAAGCACCTTTAGAACTTGTATATTGAGCATCCTTTTTCTGTTAAGAAGTCTGGTGATTTGGTGCAGTTCCTCGCAACAGAAATGCCCCGACCTATGGGGGGGTTCAGCATTGGCATTGAAGACTTGTTCTACTTCTCACCACACCAAGGTTTATGACGTGCGTAAGCGACTGTATTCAGGACGACAACGATGACCAAAAGTTTGTTGAAAATTGTGGCGTCTCAGTGGGTGCTTTTTTATGGAGCTGTTGTTTGGCTATTTATGATCCACTGCTATTGAACGGAGGGGTGCCGTTAAACACACAAATTAGGTGTGTGTATAGGTTCAAGAGTGGCATCGATTCTTAGTGACATGTTTGAGTAGGGTGGATCGCCTGCTTGAGCCCGTTTTGGAGGGTGTAGCGGTAAAACATTTAGGTATGTCGATTTCCTTGTACTGGTGGGCGCAAGTGGGTGACTGATAGCGGCAACCGATGTACTTTGGCTTTTCAATGAGAACGTATTGGGAGTCAATTTTACGTGTGAATTGCCGGAAAATGGGGTAATGCAATTTTTGGGCCTGAGTATACGGTTTGGGGGACCGCAGACTTGCTAGATGTATTCTTCCCGGTCTGTTAACACAGTTCTTGATTTTCACTCAGGGCACTATAATGTTGTTAAAAGTGCTATTGATTGCTCCTGTTTGACTGTGTCGTTGAAGAAATCCTGCCCGCATACAGTGGGGGGCGGGGGCGCCAGGGTTTATTGACTGGGGGGGCACTCAACCCCCAGTCCTACGTTTTGTTTTGACTATATCTAACTGGGCATAATGGCTTCTAAACACACCATTGTGCATAAGGTATTTCGGCATCGCAATAAAACATAAATTAATATTTAGCATATATACACAGCAGTGCTACTGCAAACCAATGAAAATATATATTATGCATGGTAAAGCATATACATAAAAAACTGGATCAAATAATGAAACTGACACTAAGCAGCAACAATTTAACATAAATTAACTAGGCCGCAATATAGCTCTAAAAGAGTATATTTCTCCACGGGAAAGAGAACTGACGCCTCTAAGCTATGCGCATATCAATTCCAACTTCGGCAAGGAAGCGCTAGATTACAAGAAAAAAATAAATACACCCTGTGACGCCGGTTGTTGATTCTAAACTTTTGAAATGGGAACGTAAATAAGAAAAAGGTATATGGGAAAAGAATAGGAAAACAAATAAACCAGGAGAGAACTGTAAAAAGAGAGCACGCAACAGTCATTTCAGTCAGTTTCATATTTGGTCATACAGTACAGCATGTTTCACAAACGCAAATAACAGCTCTCCGACTGTTCACTGTTCACTACACAAGCTAGGCCACCGACGTGGCCTCGGACAGCACCTTATATGGAGTCTCTTTCAGCACGATGCTTAGAAGAGAGAAGGAATGTTTCGTCACAACCACAGCTGCCAACGCCTTCGCTTTGACAGTACAAGAGAAAACACAGCCGGGATTTATTCGATGGTCAAGAGGGTGTTCTGATACTGATATAGGTATCAGTGCCACGCCCGTACCGCACAATTTCCCCACAATAATGCCACAGACATACTAGAAGCTGTGATTATACCGACATACTAATGCAAACGCATACATCGAATACTGTGCGCAGCATCAAGCACATCGACAACACGTTGACGATCTATTTTTTTGGCAAGAGATCACTCGACCGCAAGCAAAGCTGAGTCACTCAGATGGCTATTCATCTTGCTGCGAAGATAAGTCTTCAATCTTGGAAGGCCGAAAACGTGCGCTTGCAAGATGATGACAATGCCGGTGTCGTCACGGCGTTAACACCTAGCTTGTGCAATTCCTGAAAGCGTAGTTTATATTTTCTTAAGACAGTCACCAATTGCAGCAGTGCCTCTATCTTGCACTTCCTTTTGGCTTCGATGCGCTGACGAAGTTTCGCTACCAGCTTGCACTCAACTTCAACGCTTTTTATGTTGCTTGCATAGTGCTGGGCGAAAGGCTCGAGTAACGAGATGTATATAATATTTCCACTCCGGGGGTGGCTGGTGCTGACCACGCAGAGTACATCATAATTATTCGTGAACCGCCTGGTCACCTCCGCAATCAGCTGGTTCAAAACGGGTAGAAAAACTTTCAATCATTCCTTTGAATCTGGAGATTCTTCTTCAACGGGACATCCTTCGCGCAAAGCATACTGTTCTAAATAAAGCGCAAGGCACGTCATTATCTGGTTTTCTCTTTGGTACACCGCGTTCTCCTCACAAATACTGCAGGTTTGTGTTTTGACAGTGTCAGATGCGCTCTGCGAATTTCTAATTTCGGAGAACTCCTCAATGACTGTGCGTGCCGCGAGGCATCCCTGACCCAATATTGCAGTCTGTACATTGCAAAAGGTCGGAAAGAACCCTAAGGCTGCCGAGTAGCTTGATAAACGGTCCTAAATAGAACAGAAACGAGAAGCTCACTTGTTCAAGGTAACCCCTAAATTCCGTTGCCCGCCTGCTGTTTGTAACGATGACTTGGGCGAGACATACAAGGATAGCAGGAGAGCGTTTCAATCCTGCTGTGGAAGCTGCTATCTGGCAGGCCTTTTCTGCACATCGACATATAGAAAGTGAATTGCAGATCCACTCAGGAAACCATAGAGGCATTCTAAAAGAGAGTAAGAATCCCTCACCGGTCTTATCACCGTTTTTTCATGCAGTTCTCATTGTATGAACTGCATGAACCAGTGCATGAACTTTTTTCATGCAGAGAGTTCATGCAGTTAGTAGGTGCTGGTTCATGCAGTGGACATACACTGCCTGCGGCACTGTAGTTTTTCACCGACGAGGACGGACAAGCATCCTCAGGAGTTATGGTGTTCAGTCTCTTGAAGTGGGATCAAAACGAAGCGCAGAGAAGGATTTTATTGTTCAAGGCGCATCTTTGAATCTCCCATTATTGAAGCAGAAAGCTCAGTGTGGACGCACTGCTTCTGGGCCTGCTCGCTTGCATTCGAAAAAAAGTGGACAATGGACCTTTTATGCGACATCCCGAGGCAACCGAAAGGTCCTGTGGCGTCGACCACATGTTGGAACCTCTTCCGTGGGGAGACGGGCTGGCGTTTCTTCCGGCGACGCAAGCACTGCTTGCGAGTGAGCTAACGAACTGCTGAACTCGTTCGCGCTACCGCTACAGTGAACTAGAAGCCTAGAAGGAGTCAGTGCAATGAACAGAACGGCTGCGCTGCATCGCGAATGGTGCGCCCAAGGGCGATCATAGCTGCTGCGCTGTCGTCGCTCATTACTGAAGCTTCTGCTACATCTGAATACGGCGAAGAGGATTTCTTAGACGTTTACCAGAGGCCACCCACCCCATTCATCACTCGCCTATTCAAAACTCAACGCAGCTTTGACGCCGACCGTTGACAGGTCAAGAAAAGACCCTTTGCCTGAAGAGGACAAGTTGAAATAATGGATGAAAGGGATCCAAGTCGACGGCTACAAGAATAACAGCACCGACTTTGGATTCTCAGGTTCCTATATGGTCACATATTTCATAACATCGCAGGCGGAGTTAGGCGGGACGGCGTGAAATCCTGGGTAGGATATTGCGACCAAATCGACGTTTGTGAATGGTCGTGATACAGTCACCAGATTGCCTAGTCTAGTTAGTCGCCTAAGGAATACGAAGGCATAAAAAGCGGATACCTTACGTTCAGAGACGCTGATGTGAAGTCAGACGTTCAATATGTTCCTACATGGAGTGGGCTTCCGTACCTGGAGCCCGTGTACATCATGTACGTCTAGCATGAGAGCCATATTGAAATACAGCGCAATGGTAGGGAGGGGGATAAGAAGCAGCAATAGGGAAGAACAGACGCAGTCGCTAACGGCCCACACATGGTGAATCCGCTTGTCCGTTCCGCCATCGTCCGCCCGCGTGCGGACGCCCAAAAGGCGGATGGTGTAACAAAACTCGGTGTACACGCTCATTCCGCAGGAGCGGATCGCACGCGCATCCCTATTGGGTGACGCGGCCTGTTGAGAGCTAAGGTGTTCAAGGTTGGCAACTACGTTTGACAGCACACATCGCCTCTTTTACGTGCTGCACCAGACGACACTGGCATATTTTTGCAGACGTGATTCAAGTTCCCGCGTCACGGTGAAAATGGGACTCTAGGCTGCCACATTCTGTTCTGCAGCGGCATGTGTTGCATTGGCACCGTCATCCTTCTTCGAAACACTGCGCAGTCATCTTATCTGTGCCACCTTTTACAGATGTATTGCAATCGCATCATGTCGCAACATGCGACGTATTCTCGGACGATTACTTTCAGTACACGCTGCGTTGTCTGGTTGAGCAAAACCTCTCGATTTATCCAATGGGCTGTGTTCTCCCTCACGCGAAGGTGATAGTGTCGCCGGAAGCGATTCGTCCGACATCGCCGTGTTCAGCGCGATGACACTGTTTCTGTAGTGCTAGTGACAGCTTGCAAGAATACGAAACACAAGCACATCTGTCTCGGAATACAGCTGCGTAGGTTTCCAAGACACACCTCTTTACCACTGAACACGCATGTGAGGCTCCGAGTACAGCTTGCTCATATTCTTGCATTTGTTTGCCCTCATACATTTTTCCCTCTGCCAATTTTAAGAGAGTGCTTAAAGCACTTGGATGCATGAAATGCCTTTTCTTTTTTTGACATATATAAAGCCACCAAAGTTGAGGCATCATAACGCATATTAGAAATTTAATACTTGCTCCTTGTAGACTTTTCAAAAAAGACTTTTAATGATGTTCTCAGGGATGAATGAAGTTATCACTCTGTGCAAAAGGTTGGACATAAGTGATTAACTTCATGCAGCAAGGATTTGAAGGTTAAGCAGTGCGTGTACAGTTTATTAAGACTGGCGTAAAAGCAATATGTATGTATAGCGGTGACCTTATGCAGACATACACTCATGAGATGTTTCTAAGGGGAGCATTTATTTGATAGCAAATAACTTATATTGTCACGTGGAGTGACGTCTGCAGAACACAGTAGCAATACTGTGAAAGACGAAACTAACTTTTATTGGGGGAACCTGTGCCCACAAAAACAGGCTACCCTCAAAGAAAGGCGACAACGGCGAACAGAGTCGGCGATCATCCAAATCTGATCAGTGGGTCAAGCGCGCCGGCTTTTATAGATCGGTCGTCGAATGTTCCAGATTAACCACTGGGACCCGCGTGTCTTCCACAATGGTCTACACGATTCGCGTCGCGCATAGATGCAATGAGATTACACAAGTTGCGGTGAAAGACAGTGGACGGAATCTTTGATAACATTCAAGAAAATTCTTTTTATTGTAGGCGCGTCCTGCGCTGTGCGATAACATTTGTTAGGCGGCGAAACGTGGTCGCCTGATAAAGTTAAGTACACGTGTCATCACCGCACTCTTAAAAAGCATCGACCCGATGGTTGGAAACAAACGAAAGTAACAAATAAAAGCACTCGTAGCAAAGAAAACAACAAAAATAAGGAAGTTCGTCAGCGTCCGTAAAAGGGTTTAAGGCGCACCACGTGGACATCTTCAGGTCGTGCGCGGCGCCCCTGTGAATGCGAAATGCCGTCTGCCACGACCTCATAGTCCAGAGCGCCAATACGTCGGATGACCTTGTAGGGTCCGAAATAGCGTCGGAGTAGTTTTTCACTGAGTCCTCGTTGCCGTATCGGAGTCCATACCCAAACACGGTCGCCGGACTGGCACTCGAAGAAGCGTCGTCGGAGGTTGTAGAGTCGGCTGTCGGTCTTCTCCTGCTTCTTGATCCACAGGCGGGCGAGCTGTCGGGCTTCTTCGGCGCGCTGGAGATAGGTAGCGACGTCAAGACTTTCCTCGTCAGTGACGTGCGGCAGTATGGCGTCGAGCGTCGTCGTCGGGTTCCTGCCGTAAACTCGCTTGAATGGCGTGATCTGTGTTGTTTCTCGCACCGCCGTTTTGTAAGCCAATGTTAGTACGGCAAGACCGCATCCCCCGTCTTCTGCTCGACGTCGACGTACATTGCTAGCATGTCGGCGAGGGTCTTGTTCAGGCGCTCCATGAGACCATTCGTCTGCGTGTCCAAGCGGTTAATCTGGAACATTTGATGACCGATCTATAAAAGCCGACGCACTTGACCCGCTGATCAGATTTTGACGATCGCCGACTCTGTTCGCCGTTGTCGCCGTTCTTTGAGCGTAGCCTGTTTTTGTGGGCACAGGTTCGCCCAATAAAAGTTAATTTCGTCTTTCACAGTATTGCTATTGTGTTCTTCACACGTCACTCCACGTGACATCTGGTGGAGGTGCGGGGTATACGTCCTTCTTCGTGATCTTGTTCAGACGACGATAATCGACGCAGAAACGTAGGGTTCCGTCCTTTTTTTTCATCAAGACTACCGGAGATGCCCACGGGCTTTTGGACGGCTGGATCATGTCGCGCAGCATTTCATCGACTTGGTGCCATATAGCTTCACGTTCTCGCGTCAAAACTCGGTATGGGCTCTGTCGGAGAGGTCGAGTGCACTCTTCAATTATTATGCGATGCTTTGCGGCTGGGGTTCGTCGAATGCTTGATGGCGTCGAGAAGCACTCTTTGTATCGTCGCAGTAGACTTCTGAGCTGTTGCTTAATCGTGGGGAGAGTTGGATTTATGCCGAAGTCTGGTTCGGGAACCATGGTCGTCGGGGTAGATACGGCGGGATCCGAGAGGACAAACGCGTTGCCGTTTTCCAGAATTTCCTTGATGTATGCAATCGTCGTGCCCTTGTTGATGTGCTTGAACCCCTGGCTGAAGTTTGTCAGCAACACTTTCGTGTTTCCTCCGTGCAGTCGAGCGATCCCTCTTGCAACGCAAATTTCACGCTCGAGCACGAGTAGTAGATGTTGGTCGCCTTCGGTGACGCCTTGTACGTCAGCGGGTGTTTCGGAGCCGACCGAAATAACAATGCTCGAGCGAGGCGGGACGCTCACTTGATCTTCGAGCACACTCAAGGCGCGGTGACTAGGAAGGCTCTCCGGTGGTATCGCATGATCTTCCGACAGCGTTATTGACTTCGACTTCAGGTCGATGACTGCGCTGTGTTGGTTGAGGAAGTCCATGCCGAGAATGACGTCTCGTGAACACTGTTGGAGGATAACGAAGGTGACAGGGTAAGTGCGGTCGTGAATGGTAATTCTTGCCGTACACATTCCAGTCGGCGTTATGAGGTGTCCTCCAGCGGTCCGAATTTGAGGGCCTTCCCACGTACTCTTAACTCTCTTCAACTGGGTTGCGATGTATCCACACATGACAGAGTAATCAGCCCCTGTGTCGACTAAGGCGGTGACTGCGTGGCCATCGCGAAGCACGTCGAGGTCGGTGGTTCTATGTCTTGCATTACAGTTCGGTCTTGGCGTCGGATCACGACTGCGTCGCGTTGACCTGTGGCTGGTGTGTGACGTCGTCAGGTCGTCTTTCGTCGTCGCACTCTTTGCTTCCAGAATTCGTCGGGACGGCGGCGTGTCGTTATGTCGTCGAGGTAGTTTCTTTGGCGTCTTCGTCGGCGGCGGAGGATCTTCGTCAGTTCGACGAACAGCAACCGCACCTCCATCGGTTGCTGTTTTAGTTTTTCTGATATGGGCTCGCTGAGCGGCCCCGGGCTGGGCCAGTGTATGGTCGGCGCTGCGGCGACAGGTAGCGGCCTGGTGATGGCGAACGCGATGGTTGTCGAGGGTTCCACTAAGTAGCGGCGAGGTAGTCGGCGATATCGCGAGGGCGTTCATCTTGCTGCGGGCGCAGAGCGTTGACGGCGAAACCTCGCAGTCCCATCTACCGGTATGGGCATCGTCGGTAGACGTGACCCGCTTCTCCGCAGTGGTAGCAGAGCGGGCGTTAGTCAGGAGCGCGCCAAACGTCTGTCTTCCTCGGGTAGCTGCGCTGGGCGATGGGTGGGCGTGCTGGCGGCGGCGGCGTTGGTCTTCGGAATTGCGGCGTTACAGGGCCCTGGCGCGGTCGCGGAGGAGGACCTTGACGGCGTGCGAAGGCGGCGTAGGTCGTCGCTTCTGGCTGGGGTTACGGTAATTGAGGTTGCACCTCCGGAACTCCAAGCGACCGCTGAAACTCATCTTTCACGATGTCAGCGATCGAGGCCACTTGAGGCTGCCACGACTGGAAGATCTTCTGAAGCTCCTCTCGTACGACTGCCCTGATAGGCTCGCACAAGTCGTCGGAGGCCAGTGATTGAACTCCGGCATAGTTTATAGAGTTGGTGCGGCGGTCGAATTGCCGGTTTCGCATCTCGAGTACCTTCTCGATGCTGGTGGTCTCACAAAGAAACTCGTCGACGGTCTTCGGTGTGCTTCGTTCCATTCCGGCAAAAAGTTCCTCCTTCACACCACGCATGAGTAGGCGGACTTTCTTCTTCTCGGGCTTTTCAGGGTCAGCGTGGCGGAATAGAGGGCTCATTTCCTCCGGGAAGATCGCGGTTGTCTCATTAGGTAGCTGCACCCGGGTTTCTAATAGCGCTTGGGCTCGTTCTCGGCGTACGACGCTTGCGAATGTCTGCAGGAAGGCGCTTCGGAACAGGTCCCATGTCGTTAAGGTGGCTTCTCGGTTCTCGAACCGCGTCCTGGCGGCGTCCTCCAATGCAAAATAGACATGTCGCAGCTTGTCGTCGCCTTCCCAGCTGTTAAACGTAGCCACCCTCTCATACGTTTCCAGCCAGCTTTCCGGGTCTTCAAATGTGGAACCGCGGAATGTCGGTGGTTCCCTGGGCTGCAGAAGAATTATTGGGGCCGCTGCGGCTGCCATTGGGGATGTCTTCTTGGTCGTTTCTGGACGATCTTCTTGGACTGTCTTCTTGGTCGTATCTGTTAGAAGACCATGTTCCGGGGGCAGCTGCTGTATCCGTCGGCTTTCTAGGTGTTCTTGGACGACGTTAGTGTTGTCTTTGCGGTCCGGGCTTGGATTACGGCTTGTCGGGGGCATCCGGTACATGAACGTAAAGCACCTCCACCAGATCTCACGTGGAGTGACGTGTGAAGAACACAGTAGCAGTAACCTGTTTTTGTGGGCGAACCTGCGCCCACAAAAACAGGTTACACTCAGAGAACGGCGACAACGGCGAACAGAGTCGGTGATCGTCAAAAATCTGATGAGCGGGTCAAGCGCGTCGGCTTTTATAGATCGGTCGTCGAATATTCTAGATTAACCGCTGGGACACGCGTGTCTTCCACAATGTTCGCGTCGCGCATAGATGCAATCAGATTACACAAGTTGCGGTGAAAGGCAGTGGACGGAACCATCGATAACTATACGCGTCACGCATAGATGCAGATTACACAAGTTGCGGTGAAAGACAGTGGACGGAACCATCGATAACATTCCAGAAACTTCTTTTACATGCAGGCGCGTCCTGCGCTGTGCGACATTTGTTACGTGGCGAAACGTGGTCGCCCGATAAAGTTAAGTATACGCGTCAATATTGCTGATAAGAGAACTTAATTTGAGTGAAATCAAACAATTGCATGCTTTCTTGCTAGCCTGAGTGGCAAATCTGTTGCCACCTTACTACTGAGACACACCTAATTTATCATTTCAACAATGTACAAAACATTACCAAAGTGCACAAAATTAAGCAGTACCATGAAGGGCATGCTCCCTCTCTCACCCATGGCAGCAAACAAGGATGATCGACTTGAGACTGTTTGGTACTGTCAGCATCCTACATGCGTGTTCTATTTTGATTGCTCTACATATAAAAAATAACCTCACAGAGGATCCACATGATACACGAAGTATTGTAAGCTCTACTCAGGTTATTTGAGTTAGTGGGGCATCGCATGGAGGCTGTTTATGTATTTGTGCAGTTAAAACCTAGATAGCTGATGCGCAGCCATATTTTAGGAAAATGAAAACTGCATAGCATAACATAAACAGCTGGCCAGTACCCCTATTTTCTTTGAAAGCAAACCGAGATTATCAAGTGACATAGCAGTGAGTTCAGTGACCTCTCGTGGGATGAGAACATTGATGTAGTCAGTGGATTTGTGTTTTTTTTTTCTTTCTTAATTAGTGGCTGCTTTAACATGCACATGACAATGAAATGAAGGCTCATATGGCTGAAGACAGGGCCGCACAGAAAATGAGGAAACATTCATTGCTATTTTTATTTTCATAAGAAACCAGCGAACATTTCGTTAGGTTCAGTTTTGTGAATAACGTACAACGTATTCTGCCTAAAACTGAATATTTGAACACACTATTCTGAAAACACTATTCGGGTAGCCACATGAATGATACCCCCGTTTGCATTGTGAGAGGACAGAAATTTGCAGTCAAGAGGCCGCATTGGCTCAGCCTCTGTGCCAAATGTAGAATTGTTCCAGAAGAAAACACGCATACTGGTGAATTGGGTAAGCATTCACCTCTACTATTCAAATCCACGCATCACAAGTAATCTTTCATTCATTGGTGCATTGCTCACCATTGTACAGACTTCGTTTCAGCGCTGTGTGTGTGCAGTAATATAACTTGGCTAACCAACGCTGTGGTTATTCAGTACACCGAAAGCAACTTTGCGTGTGGGTTAGATAATATAGTGCTCCTACATATGGGTCAGCTTAGTATTATGAGCTGCTTTGTTTACTAGTTGTTCACGGTTATCCTGGACTATACGGTGTCACTGGACAGTGATGTATGCCTGCAAGCACACTAGAACAGTTGGACTGTGCAGAAACATCCCTTTACATCGCACCTAAATTAAGGTGGTGTGGATTGCTGTCACACTGGGCTTATAAGCATAACTGCCGAGCATTCAAAAAAGCATTTGAAATGTAAGGGTGGATGTTCAGCTTTGCAGGTGTGACATTTTGCATTTACTATGCAAGGCCACATAGATGGACCGGAAGGATACCACACAATCTCATGTTGTGACCTGGCAGCCAGAATGCAAATATTTCTGTGATTTTTAGCTATAAACGTGTGTAGCAATATGTAAATACAAAATTGTACCAAGTAAACTGAGAGAACATGAAAAGCAACATAACACTAAGATGTACACACTTTGTCACATCGGCTCTCTGTGGTGCAGGCCAAATATATATATGTGCTATTTGTAGCTGAAACCAGCATGCATTTCACATGTAGAGCTCAGAATGTTCAGTGGAAAATATTTTTAAGGTGTCAGACATACATATGGTACCTTGGCCAATGCTTTTGACACAGACAGCTATGTCTGGAACAGCTTGAGTAACACATTCATAATGAACTACTACATATGAAAATCTGCTTGGCACCTCTCCTTCGATATTCTACCCTCCGACACTGAAGTACAGACCGGCATTTTTCTTTGTGTCAATATTAAAAAGGGGAACAGGTTTTGTGCACCATAGGTCTCAACCTTCCACACATGGCACTTATTGCAGGTCCCGAATGTGCATTCATTGCCGGTGGCATATCTTCTAACAGGAAAATAGTTTGTTCGACGTAGTTTTACGTGTACATTTCGTACTTACCCATAAGTTCTCTGCTCTACTTGTATATACCTCCTTCAGTATTGGTATCGGTGCTGTGCCTTCATTAGCGCAGTAAAAGTTGTGAAAGATGTTAATTCATAAAATAGGAAGCCCGTCCAATATAAAGAACAAACTTCCAGTCAAGGTAATCCTGACAAACCAGCTGAGATGGAGACACTATTATACTTGTTTTCACTTGTGATAACACAAGTGTCCCCACTTTTGGCGCCAGATGTTTGTGACTTATATGCTCGGAAAGGTTTGGGTCATGCACATTTCAAGGGATGATTAACATATATGTTGCATATTTGCAACGTCTTCCTCTGCCTATATCAATAAACTTAAATACATGGAGCAGGTTCAGCTGTGTGATTATTGGTGCCCGTGAAGTGATGTATCACACATAGTTTCTGCACACTGCCTGATTGGCGAAAAGCATGCAAGAATTGGTCTTGTGAGCTTTTGGTTCAGTGGTGGCTTTCCACTAAACTGACTGCTGATGAGGCAGATTTCACTTCATCAAAAGGCCCAAGTGAAAATGAGCCTCCAAATACAGTCACCATATGTGACTGAAGAACAACACGTTACAGAACGATGAGCAGTAGCATTCATCTCAATAGTATACGAAGAAGTGCAGCTGCATTCAGCATTTCACTGCTGATATACTAAACACAAACCTTTTATATCAGTTGTTTGGATGGCATAATCAAGAATATCCCTCTAATAAGCGATGGCAAAAGCAAAATTAAAAGCTGCTGTCTCAGGTACTGCATTGGTCTGCGGATACGGTCCATATTAATTTACATACAGGTATGAAATGTAACTGCACCATGTGATAAAATTTAAATCATATCATGTGAATACCATGTACACCGTATTTGATGGGTTATAGTTGGTGCAACATGGCTTGATATTAGAAGTGCTGTTTTATTCACACGGACGTGCACGTGAATGCATTGTACAGATACATTTGTGGTTCCATGTTACTGTGTGCATTAAAAGAACAGGACAACTTATACAACAAGACATGAAGAGAAATATCTTTTTGATGCAGTATAATTTCTATTAGCTACGCCGTGATTTTTTTCTCACATGCAGCAACTCAACTCTGTGCCCAAGTTAAGGTGATGTTGCGAATCTAAGCTAGAAATAGGTGTCATTTTCAGAATGTGATAACATAAAGAAGTTACCATGTATATGGACCTAAATTGATGGTTTGACAACATCTTATGTCTGGGTAGTAAATTTTTGTCAGAAAAGAAAAATGTAGCACGCTGGCAAAACAGTGTGGCTAAGGTGGCAGATGACTCTGCTGGCAGAAGACACTCTGCCAGCAGAGTCACTTGGAAATTTTGCCGGCAGTTCGTCGTCATTGGCTGGCATCGATCACGTAACTAATGTTGACATAATTGTGAAAATTTGTGTTCAAGATATACTTATGACAACCAATAGGCACATTTTATATTTGTGATAGCTGGCTTCTCAAGGGCAAAGTACTGTGGCCATGAGCATGCTAAAGAATGACAAGAGGCGAGGTACCTCTTTCCATAGTGTGGTAGTACAGCTGAAAAGGCTCGGTTAATGAGTGGAACCGTAGCCTGTGCAAAATAAAGATCAATGAGATAGCCAAATATAGCGTCCAACAAAATACACCCACGGATGATATGTAGCAGTAAGCATGCAGGTAGATGAAAGTGCACCGGAAAAACATTTAATGAACATACTTTGCAGGCCCAAGTCAGTTTAATGAACATTTGGTAATGACTGTTGGTGGAATGAACACGACGATAGAAAATAAAGTTCTTATCAGGCATATAATGCTGGTGCTTGTGCTATTGTTCACTTAAGACTCGTGCCAAAGTAAGCGACACGAACCTGATAATCAAATAGGATAGATATACAAAGTAACCGCAAACCTTCGTTTACCCAGTTCTGCCTGCATTAGTAACGTGACCATAGCTAACCAGTGAAGAAGCACAATAATCAAAATTTCTTACACTAAGTTCTGCTGGCTGCTAGCAGAATATCATATATCACCATACCTCTGATGCTTACTTACATGTTACTAGTTATTACTTGTCCTACATGTTAACTTTTACATTCATATTGGTTTCTGTCTGAAAACGCAAAATGTGTACTTAATAAGAAGGAAGTACCCAGTTCTTACCTTTATCGTATTCATCTACCATGCTACGGTTGTCTCCACAAAGAGACTCTGTGCTTAGTCACCAGCCAAAAACAAGAAGTTAGGATTCTTGGGTATATAAGCCGCTAGCATCACAAGATATAAAGCAATTTACTTTATGCAGTATAGAAATCCTTGCTATTCGTACCAATGTCCACATGATAAAAAGCAAGGCTGCCCGAAATTTTAATTCATGACATTAGTGCTATCAGGCGTGTTCACATTTCAGGACAGCGCTGTATGTCTTGACGCACGTAACTATTATGATGTTCCATAAACTCCCCCCTCCAATAGAACCACCTTCAGAAGTACAGTAACTTCTGAAAGAAAAGATACATGCACGACGCAGAAAAGACCGGTATGATAGGGCTTATCTATAAGGGTACTACATATGAAAATACTATCGGCAACCCTTCTGCACAGTTCACTTCTGAGCACACGCACATTGCGTAGAACGAGCACTTCTACACCCAGCAACGCTGCGACACATTGAAAATATAAATCACGCTTTGTAGCTTGCGAAAGTTGCGACCGCACGCCTGCTCAAACATGTCTTAGGTCAAACATGGTCTGGATTGACCATGTTTGACCTAAGGGCCCAAACATGGTAAATCCGCCCATCCGTTCCGCCCTCGTCTGCCTGCGTGTGGATGGCTGTCCAGTCGAGACGAATGAGCGGTCGCAACTTTCCCGTGCGCATGCCTGCTCGTCTCTAGAGCATTGGCTGGTCGAAGGCGGAGGGCGTCGGGCGTCGTCACAGCGAATATGACACTTGCTCGAAGCGAAGCGAAACGGGGACGCCAGGCCTAAGCTACACCAGCGTCAGAAACAGTATATTTTTCTCCTTCTTGTGATTTTTGCTAGAGGTATCTGGCACCCACGGAGATAGTCATCGAAGGCAGGAAGCTGGCGTACGTTTCCAGGCCTCATCATTGCGTGCGATTGCCAACAGAAACAGACGGAACGCAGAAATGTGTGTTTTGCTTAAGAGATCGTCAGTAGAAATATTTGAAGCCGCCGACTTCGTGATTTTTTGTGTGTATGCTTCGCGTGTGCGTCGCAAACGAGAAGTTCATCACATACCCTTGCATTCTGAGCAGGACACATGTTCAGGTTGTGGCGAAATAAATAGGGTCCGATCAGCGAACTCAGCGTACGCAATTGGTATCTGTTCTTATGCGGTTCTTTGCCGCAAAATGGTGAACTCCAGTCCTTCGCAACTTTCGGAAGTAATGATACGATCAGTAGCGATAAGTCTTTATTGCCTCGTTATCGCTGCCATTCCGCTTGTGCTATAGAGCGTGTGAGGCGTTTTGCCGGCTGCGATGCGCCGTGGTGACCACGACGTTCGAGCTGTGCTCTTGCTATTATGAAATGTGTTCACAAGCCTCAAATCGTGATCCATATGTGCGATGTGTCGTAGCGTTGATGTGTGTAGAAGTGCTCGTTCTACGCGATGTGCGTGTGCTCAGAAGTGAACTGTGCAGAAGTGTTGCCGATCGCGTTTTCATATGTTGTACCCTTATTGATAAGCCCTATCACACCTGGCTTTTCTGCTTCGTGCATGTATCGATTGTTTCAGAAGTTGTTACTGCACTTTTGAAGGTGGTTCGATTGTGGGGAAGTTCAGGGTGCACCATAATAGTTGCGTACATCAAGACATGCAGCGCTGTCCTGATGTGTTGGCATGCCTGAAAGCACTAATGTCATGAATGAAACTTTTGGGCAGCCTTTCTTTTTTATCATGCGGACATTGCTGTGAATAGCAAGAATTTCTAGATTACACGAAGCAAATTGCTTTATATTTTGTGATTTAAGCGGCTTACATACCCGAAAATCCTAACCGCTTGTTTTTGGCTGGTGACTAAGCACAGAGTCTGTTTGTGAAGACACCAGTGGCATGGTAGATGAATATGTTGCAGGTAAGAACTGGATACTTCGTTCTTATTAGGTACAAATTTACGTTTACTGACCAAAAGCAATATGAATCGAAAAATGAACACGTAAGACAAGTAATAACAAGTAACAAGTAAGTGTCACAGGTATGGTGGCAGCCGTTATGTATAACAGTATATTCTGTTAGCAGCCAGCAGAACTGCGTGAAAGAAATTTTGCCTACAGTTCTTCCTCACTGGCTGGCTATGGTCACGTTACCCAGACGGCACATTTTCGTCCATAGAACATCGAAGGGACATTTCTTTCTGAACATCCGGATGTCCTGCGGACATCCAATCCTGCGGAATCCATCTGAAGGACATCCAGTGGACCATGCGTAGCCAGACGTTTTAACGTACATAGACTAGCCCCTGAGATATGGAAAGACGGATATTCGTATATTTCTTGCAGGAAGCTCGCGGACCTAAATTTTGGTACTAACCACTTTTTACTTACTTGTCACTCTTAAAACTATGCAAGCATAGCGTGAAAACTAAGAATTCCGTGAGCTACTTGGAGTTTTTAAAACCTTTATTTCAAAAATGTAAACATGCAGGTACAAAATGTAGTTCTTCCAAACATAGCAGCAAACTAACAGTAGTACAACACGCGGTTGGTACATGAAATAAGGTAACTAGACTACCACTCTTTAAAGAATGCCATAATGTAAAATAAAGGTCTTCGAAATAGTGCAGCTAATTCACAGTAGTAAAACACCGCTTGTAACATGAAATAATGTAACTAAACTGCTGCTCTTTAAGCAAAGCGATAATGTAACTAGGTTTAACCTTTTTAAAGCAAACCGCTACTCAGGATATTACAACACAAACTGTAGGCCCTACAATAGAACGCTTGGGGCCATGATGTGACTAGCAGTAGTGGTGTTTAAGCATGATCAGTGGTGCTTTAATGCAACTTGCAGAACTAGGACACCGGTCAGGACTAGGATCATAATGTGACTTACTGAGACTCGATGCAGTTTTCAACTTTTTAAATAGCAGTAATGGGCTTATAGCAAGCACACGTGTGGTAGAGTAATGAAACTTATTTTTACTATTGATTTTTAGTTTTCAACTAAAGTCATACAACTACAAACTTTCTAAAAATGTTTGGCACGCCTCCCAGAGCCTTAAATAGTTTGGTATAATTTTCCACGGTCAGTCTCGGTTATGATCATCAGAAGGTGGCCATACTGGAGCAGCACATTATGAGGTTTTCAGACTTCCATTTGCTATGGCCATTTATGCTGCCTACCAGCTGTGAGGCCCTTTGTAGGAGCAAGCGGATGACTGAGCAAGCCGGCGCTAGTGTCAAACCCTCATGATGTGCTGCTTCTATGTGACAGCTTCCCGATTACGAAAACAGAGTCTTGCGGTTGGAAATGCATTAGACTGAATTATTTAGGGCGCTGTGAGGCTTGTCATCATTTTTTCCAGAGTTTAGAGTTGTAAGAACTTCATTGCATACAAAAAAGTATTAGAAACGTGTCAGTAGTCCTTAAAGGCAAAAAGTGATACCTGAAAAGAATTCGCCCTATTTAAAAGCAAGACCTGCACTAGAAACAAGCTCTTGCCTCCAAAATGGAACTTGTGCAGCTGGAATACATTCTGGAGCTCTTATATATGTAAATAAAATACAGATCTTGTAAGTACACGTCTTCTGCAGAACATAAAGCACAGTACAATACCTGCAGGTCCTATGAAACTCGCAGCGCATGAATACATGCTCCAGTAGTGGACAAAAATTATAAAGCTTCAAAGGGTCTCAATTGACTAAAAGACCAGTCATTGGTCTAGAATAACTTAGAACTGGAAATCCTTATAGTACCCAAGAAACACTCCATGGGACAAAAATGCACCTAATGATGTTTTTGATACAAGCTCCAGTACTTGAACAGAATTGGTTGCATCTTAAAGAAACACGTGGTTTTGGAGCACACACCATACCCAAAAAGGGACAAAACGAAAGGGTACAAAAAAGAGAAGGGGCAAAAATCCAATATGTGACATATAAATATGACTAAAACGATAGTATTGTAGGCACAACAAAGCTACACGTATAGCATGTAGAGCTCTGTGTGTTATCTTTACGAATTAAAACAAACTGTAACTAGAACGTAACTCGCAGAAAAACAAAACTTACAAGCAGAAAAAAATGAGTAGAACAACATAAATTCGCATGTAGTTGAATGAAGCTGGTGGAACTACAAACAGGCATGGCTCTAAAAGGAACTAAAGGTACTGGAAAACTTTACAGTACTTAAAAAACGCTGTAGGATAAGAATGCACTTTAATACAACCTCTAATACTTGTACAGAGCTGGTGGCATCTTGAAGAAACATGTGGTTTTAGAACACGCATCATGGTCTCCAAATGTAACTGAAGGGACAAAAAGGCAATCTTAAATTAATCTTGTAAACAGAACAAGGCTACACATAAAGGATGTACACCTCCGCATGTTATCTTTAAAAAATAAGAATACATTTTGGGAGACTGGAGTGCTACCCGCAGCATTTGAACGCAATATTTGGCACTTGAATACAATAAAAAAAGCCAAATAATGCGTATAACGTGAATTCTCAGGTACTTTAACTTGTGACGCCACTTGCGGCTCTTGAAAGCACTTGTATTTGGGAGCTCATGAGACTTGACAAATAATTTATTAGAGCAAACCCAATTCGGTTATCTTGAGGCAATAGTCCTCCAGTCTCCTATTCTGCTCAGAGTGAACAGAAAGAGAAATCGGGCAGTGTGAGGAGAGATGATGAAGACAAGCAGTAGGATAGTACGTCAGGTAGTAGTATAGCGAAGCATTTTGAAACCTCACAGACAGCGCACTGAAGATGGAGCATTTTTAACAATAATATTCGTGGCAGTACGCTTAGAAAATTACAGACATTATGCCATCCACCCAATTGCAGCAATTTGGTAAAAGAAAAATTATCCAGGTGCAGGGATTCAACTCAGAACTACTGATTTTTGTGGATGGGGATGGGATTTGTTCCCTGCAGCAGGACCAAATCGGTGTTCGACATTGGAGCTGTGATTTCGAATAATGAAAGGAGTTTTCTTTGTCATGAATTGATACATATGGGTGGATGGCATCATGTGCTTTATTGAAAGGGAAACCCACCACCCTTGTTGATTCCTGAATAAATTAAGAACCGTACACTATAAACAAGTACTAAAGCTTCACTAAGCCCTATAGTTTATGTGTGCGCGGCGTAACTACAGCATCGAAGCTAGCCATCGTGGCATGTCTACTAGCCATCAGAGGCTCCCGCATTTTGAGACGTCATCCATAATTTTACACAAACTTCACTAGCGCTTTACAAGTTTTCCTACAAAACCTTCCTCATGCGCTTCAAGAAAATGCTAAGCTGTGTGACACTGTATGTGACATGAAATTATGGGTGCAGAAGTAGAGCGAGAATAAAAAAATAAGGAAATTGCTGTGGTTTGGTTGGGGTGGCTCAGAAAAGGAGAGCCAACATTTTGACAGAGGAGCCTGTTTTTGTGGCAGCTCTTTCAATTCTGCATATAGCTTTTATATGGTCAGTGCAATCATACATGTCATGCAGGCATGCACTCTCAGAAACCTGAAAGAAAACACTAAGTGGCAGCAAATGGGTTGAGTAATCATCCCTTGAATGTGTTCTGGAATGGCTGAGCAACACAGGAAAAGTACTAATAAGAAGTGGAGAAAAAGCATGCATTTGCAGTAGCCACATGTCAAGATGCCATAAAGTTTACGGTTCAAGAGGTGTTTCCAACATTCAGTTCCTTCTCAAGCTCGTGCCTTGTCGACCTTCTCTTGTCACAGCTTTTGTTCCTGTCCTTGCTTAAGTATTCCAGAAGACCTTACAATTTCAACAATGCAATCAACTTGCTGGCACTTTTCTTTGAAGTTGTCACGCTGACATGACATGACATCAGCACACGAACACAGCTGACGCAGCTCTTTAAGAACATATGTGGCCACAGAAACAACTTCTGTTTAATTGTTACGAATGTTCAAACTTGATAGAAACCTTAATTCAGATGACCCGCCGTGGTTGCTTAGTGGCTATGGTGTCGCTCTGCTAAGCACGAGATCTCGGGATCAACTCGCGCCCACAGTAGCCTCATATCGATGGGGGCGAAATGCGAAAGCACCCGTGTACTTAGATTTAGGTGCACGTTAAAGAAACCCAAGTGGTCTAAATTATTCCGCAGGCCCACATTACGGTGTGCCTCGTAATCACATCGTCGTTTTCGCACGTAAAGCCCTATCATTTCTTTAAAGTTTAATATTATTATTAATAAGCTTATACATAGTTATACTACAACGTATGAGTTCAGCTACTTTGAATAACATTGTATAGTTGAAAGAAGTGCTATCTCTCCTGCTATATTTGGCTATTTTTCAAGCCTTAACCACCACCCACTACAGTTGCTCATTAAGTGCGAATTTATGATGCAACATCATTTAAACTGCATGACTGTTCTGCAAAAAAAGAGAAAAAAAAGAAAACGAGATGCTCTAGAAAGAGCGTCAATGTTACTATATAGGTACTTCAATATGTGACTAAAACAAAGCCCAGGTATATTTAATTTTTTTACAATAAATGTAACAATTCTCCTTGCTCCCCTATGCAAAGGTGATGAATGGAGCACAACTAATACACATTAGAACCAGTCACTCTATTTTATTTATTATACAGATCAAAGGCGGTAAAAAATCAACACAAGTTGTTTTGAGGCACACATAAATGATGGGCTAATGCAAGATTTGCATAGCCATGCCTAAAGGCATAGGCAAGGCCATGCCTATGTCTAATGCACAGTTAGGCATAGCCATGCCTAACTGTGCATAACATATTTTAAACGACCCGCGAGCAAATGTATGAAATGGCTTTATTTACATTCCAAGTAAATTTCACACACTGCCTTCATGTATGTACATTAAACGTATTTCCAAATCTGTATCAGAAGAATCTGCCTGAGTTTACGGCAGGCATGGAACATTAGCCAAGGTTCCTGCAGCTTATGAGCCAAGCATGTAACACTTGGACACACAAAACCAACTTGCAAGCAATAAGAAGGCATGGAAACAACTCAATTCCTTCTTTATTATTTGCAAGTATGAATTAACTAGCACCGCCTCAAGTCATATGAAGTGTCGTAACTAGCTGTATTAGCCCAATTCCACTTTTTTAGTGTGCTACAGTATCCCGTTAAACACTATGCATGTTTATGCTATTCACATGTACATATTGTAGTTCTGAGATTTTAAAACAAAACAATTGTAAATTTTGTTTTAATGTTGTGACAAGCAATATTTGTAATTAACTTGATCTATGTGCCTCGACTTAAACAAACATTACGAATTAAATAAAACTGTATCAAAAATTTGCAACTAAGCCTTCTAAAACTATAAAATAGAAATACTTGATATTTAGCGCTGCACGCAAGCTGATAAATTTTTGCAGATGCTTAAAATTTGGGAGAATTCAACATATGAGCCATAACGAGGCAGACAAGGTTTACGCATATAAGTGTAGGAAAAACAATAAAGCAATGTAACTAGCATGCAAACACTGCCATTTTGACCTCACCTTCACGTGTCTCTAGCTCCCTCTCTTCCGTTAGCCCACTCAGGAGCATGACGAAGCCATGACTTAGCGGTTGACTGATTATCATCCTTGTACTTTGTAGAAAGCGCCTCCTGACAACAGCTGAAACAAAGCAACAAATTTACATCAATGAATGGAACACTGCCTATTTAAAATGCACTTTGAAAACAACCAAAAGGAAGCTTTCCCCTGTGGTACTGGTTGCAGAAGTGGTGTGCTAATGTAATAGTGCTAACACACACAGATAGGCGCACCGAAAAGAGAACAGACAAGTAGAACAAGCACAGCTGCGACATGCCTTTGTCACTGTTGTTGTGTGACATAAGATGATAAACATTGTGCTGTCTTATCTGATTTGACTGTTAGCCAATTTTGTTACTCTTCTCATTGGTCAAGTTTCTTACTAGTAGTGAAGCACCGTGTAAAGCAAGCATGACACACAAGAGTTAACGAGCATTTAACTCCATAAAAGATGATACATACTGAACAAATACTGGCACAGCCGAAGATCAGAAAACGTCCGTTTTCCTTTGTTCTCATGCCATGAGTATTCAGCAGCCAGCTTGTCGGCAAAGAGGTAAATAAGCCCACGCCTAACTGCCGCATTTGGCTTGCTGCCCCCAAGCTCCACAAGTTCGTGGACCTGGAAAAACAAAGGGAAGCCAACCAAATTCAATATTCCTGCACTGAAGCATTTTCAGACGCCTAACAATTCTGCATTTTTAATGTACACTTTGCAGAAAAAGTAGATCTACAGGTGTACATGAAATAAATCAATAAAATAGGCAACAGGTGCAGCCAGTGCCATTTTTTACAAGGCAGACAGAGTATGTGCACATTCTCAATAACTTCCCTCGGAGAAAATAATGCCACTAAAGAATGTGAACAAGAAAACCAAATAACTTAAAAGCCCACAGAAGGTTCATTCAAGAAATTTTGCACGAAGAGATATTAGTCGACCGGTGGCATATTTTCTATAAGGAGACTGCGTACGCATGAGCGGCATTGCGACTAACTGATATTTCAGCTCACCAGAACATTAGCATCTTCTTGACCAAGTGATGATTCAAAGTTCAGAAGGGCATCCACCGTCTCATACGGCTGCTGCACTAGTAGAGCGGATGCAGAGGTCACCTTGCCTTGAGCCACACAGGCATCCAGATTGCTCAAAATTTACTGTAGTTAGCCTCACGATGTTTAACAGCTGAAGCATCCATGATTGAAATTCTGAATAATAAAAAACAAGTAATTATTTCAACTGATCAACCATAATGTGCGTGAACAAACATTAGAGTCATTATACTACCCTTCATACAAAATTTCACAATGTAAGTTTAATGCTATCGCAGACAAGACAAAAGAAGCGAATGCCTTTTTCTTTATTAACGAAATACTAGAGCAACCAGTATACAAAAAGCATATCTTACAGGGGTGCTGAGACACTTTCCTAACTAACCATTGAAAGGCATCACTTTTAAAGCATGTCATCCGAAAAATCCTAAGGTGCAAAAATTCTTTGTATCCTTCAACTATAAGTGGAGTTATTGCATCAATATCTGGCTTTCTCTCTCTTTTCCTGTCCGCTACTATGCCGGAAGCTACTCAGCGGAGAAGCCAAGAGGGCAAAGCCCCATCCAAATGTTCAGTGTCGCGGTGGCGACAAGGCCCGTTGCGGCACGGCATGACGGCCATAGTAGACTGCGCTATGGACCGCGCCATTGCCATCTCGTAGGCCATGCGCAGCCGACGCAGCTACATGCTGTGCAAAGATGAAATTATTTTTCTGTCCTTTTGAGATTCACAAAGATATTTGAATCACACAGAAGTGTGGCCCCTAACCTAATGTCTCCTTAGTCATAACAAAAATACTGTGTAATTCAGCTTACCAAGTGGTCGTAATGTGGCTGGGGCAGGCGAAGCAGCTGGCAAAGATGGTGCAACTGGCACTGGTAGTACTGTTGGCGCTGGTGGTACGGCTGGCACTGGCGGTATGGATGGCAAAGGTGGGGCAGCTGGCACACATGACATAACTGGCAGAAGCGAGGCTGCTGGCATGGGTGAGGCCACTGGCAGAGATGACACAACCGATGCAGACGAGCAAGGTAATGCAGGGAAGGCAGCTATTCAACGACAAGGTGTCAAGAAACACGATGAAATTCTACAAGCTTGACAGCAGCTCTGCCAACAGCATTACGGTGGCGTAGTGTCTACAGGTTCAGAGCAACAGCTGAATACAGACTAACAGAAAGCTTTGAGCTGTTATCTATATTAGCTATTATATATGTGGATTAGCTGCAGACAAAACTGCAATTCCAGAGAGAGGTGCTTAGGTAAATAATGTTGCATATGCAGAAACACCATTTTCAGTGCCATCGAGTGCATTGTTTATGCAGGTTTCTTAAAGCCTGTCTGGATAATTTCCAAACTGGCTTTACGGCGGGCGTGAAGAATGAAATCTGTTAGCTTTGCACATTCACTACCTTTCTTCATGAATATAAGTCAAGATTCTTTGGTAACAAACTAGGTTGATCGCTCATTTTGGGCAAGATTAAAAAAGAGGCCAACCCATATCAGAATAAATATGGTACTATGTCTAATGACGATGTGACGGAGAACCTGTTCAATACAAATACTAACGTGACATGCAAAAGCAAATAATTGCAATTTTAATTGCACTGGTTTAAGGAAATATATAAAAATTGGCAAAAAAATTATGACGTGCACTTGTTTACTGTAAAGGCAGTATCACAAAAAATGTAGCAAATTCTCACCTTTAGATGCTCACACAACAAAGCAAAGACGGTACATCCCTTACCTTTTGAGCAACAAGGAAATGTTTTATCTGCAAGTGAAGACTTCAGTGTTGTAAAGACAACATTCAGTTACACAATCCGCAATAAAATTTTTATGTTTAAAATGAGCCAAGGTACACAACATTTAAAGCATAGAGTTGCACAAGCATACTTGGTTAACAAAGTGGGTTTGACGACAGGTACATTCACCCTGGGCAAAGTTCACTGGCGCCGGTGGCGATGGCAAATCTTACAAGTGCTGGCGGTCAGACCACTGGAAAGGTTCCCACATAACAGCTGGGGTTCCTTTTTGCGGTGGTTCGGAGTCGCTCCGTAGGTCTCAAGTGTACTGCGAGTTGTCCAACTTCCTGCGCGCTTCATCATCTGATCGTAGAAGTTCAATGAACAAAACAAAGAATCATTTATGTACGAAAATCATCCCCTAAACTCGCATCGTAATAGTGCTAAAGCGAGTTATGAGGAGATTTACAAAAACTAGAGGTAGACGAATATGAACTTTTTTCGAATACGAATACTAAGTACCAAACACCCAATAGTCAAACGCAGATGCATATATCTACAGGAGGAGCATTTGTTTGGGTATAGTTTGGTGGTACACATGTATTCACTAGCGCAAAAAAGTCTGCTATCAGGAACAAGTGATCAGTTTTAAACAAAAAAATGACCAGTCTTCGTTACAAAAACTACATGAATAGCCTCTGAATTCATTACAGACTGGTTGTAAACAAGCTCTCCAAGAGAGAATGGCTGCTGTATAACTGGCTTTCCAAAAACACGACATTTAATGTTTGCTGAAAAAAGACCAGGAGATTCGTAAAAAGAAAAAGCTGCAGGCTTCTCACGCCAATCAGCAGGACGAAAAAATCTTAAATGTGCTCTTCCACTTCCTGTAATCTGCTAGCGGCGAGAGCTGCAGTACAGGCCGCGGCAGCATCTACGAAGACTGCAAGTGAGCAGCGAGGTCAACTGTTCTGATATCAGTGGTAGAAAATTAATTCCATATTCGCTCTGACACCAAAAAGAGGCTAGGCTTCCAAGATATTTCGAGATACGGAGGAGAGTAGCAGAAATGGCGGAAGCGGAGGCTTCGGAAGAAGCACTCGGCCATGTCCCACGGAATGGTGGCGCCGTCTCTTGATCCATCTTGTACCATCTAGTTGTACATTGTGGGCTTACAGACATTCGTAATAGCAGCCACTTCCCTAATTAGAATATGTGCACGTTTACCGCTCTCCTTTCAGCCGGTTCGAAGCATGCTAAACGCTGACTCTTTGGTTCCTTTTGCGTGAAACAGCAGCTAGGAACGACATCACGCAAGCGAGCCTACAGAAAATATCTTTGCAAAGGACAAAGCACTACCCAAGAAGTCCTCCGCGTTGTTGTAGCTGTGCCGACTACACGTATGGGTTTATCTACTACCTAAGCAGTAAATTCTTTGTACTTTTTAAAGCAAATAACGCCTTTATTGAGCACTGTTGCATCGATATTTTTTTGTACTTTGCACATTTTCATTTGAGAAAGTAGAGAACTATTTTCAGTATCACTGAGCCTGAATGAATATTAAAAAAACAAAGCGAAATCGACCAAAGGTAAGACCTGCGGAGAAGCCTCCACGTAAGCACCTGCCCATAAGACCACCTGTCGAACTCGCATAGACATGCAGTGGGTTCCCAACTATGTCACTACATCTCGCTGCACAGAAATTGCGCTGGCAGGTTCCGTACCCTTTGCTCCGATGTGAGGAACTACTGAAATAGAGTAGAAATAGTTCCTTGTTTAATAGCATGAAATTTTACCCATTAACTGTTAACAGCTGTATTCAAATCTTGGAATATTTGCCCACCCATAACAAAAACTATTGTGCATGCATAGTGTGAAGTATGAATGCATGTCGTGCAAGTAGTATGACCACAGGAAATTTTGGAAGGCCAGGCTAATACTCATTAATTGTAATTGCATTTGCATACAGGAAATGACCATGTGGAAGGACTCGTATGCTCTTAGATTGTCCATGCGTACAAAACAAAACCGTTAACAAATATATATACATGCTGATGAGCAGCAATATTGGCGCTTATGGAACAACCCCTCCACCTGGACCTCGTATCCTTGCCACAGTGTGACGGATCGTTTTCTTCTTATCATAGATGTCAGCCGGTCCAATGGCAATTTAGGCCACATGCATATGTCGTGCGAGATCCATGAGGATGGTACAACTTCTACCTCATCTCGACCATTAAAATCGACGATTGCATAAGCCATCTGGAAACATAACTTTGCATGAACAAATACCATTTCTTCTTCAATGAAAACAGAAACATCAAATTAAACCAAGCGTTGATTACAAAACTGAAAGGCAGTTGTTACACAGACGCACTAGTAGAATGAAAAGCACGTAAATTACGCAATTCAGTTCGGTGGATCTCTGGAAAAGCTAGTACTGTCTGGCACGAGGCAGCAACCGCATGTTCTTTGGATTCCTTAGAGGACACACTTTATTCCTTGAGAGATTGGAGACCAAGAAAATTCCTATTCGTGAGGACTCAAAGGGCGATGTGTAAAAGTCTTCTCTGTGATAAAATTCTTGTCCAAGAATGCAAACTTCGTTTGATGCTTTCCGATAGCAACACTTCTGCACAAGAATAATGTGACCATCAAGCATTACACAAGTGTTGCCAGTAGATCCACTAAATAGGAAAGTGCCGCTTCTAGCTGCACCAAATTCAGGACCACTGCAGTCGGGTGGCAAAGGTCCAGTGTCCTGTGGGCGAACGAGCTCAAAATCTGTTGAGTCTTCAAGAAACACATGTGTGAGCTGTAACCTTTCTAACATTCTATTTTGTAATTGTTAGATTAGTTTGTCGAGCTTTCGAAGCTCTTTTTTGATATGACGTATGTCAATTTGAAAGGGGAAAGCACTGAGCGTGTCAACAGGACCACGAAACTTAACATATTCAGCAAGGTGTATAAGGGAATAGACATTGTATGAAACTTGTTCTTCTCCATAGATTGTAGTGAAGGTGTGAACAATGTGCCTCAGTGGAGCTCCAGCATAGTCAGCATGTTGAGAACACAATTTGTTGTTGACGAGAATAGAGAGTGAAGAATGCAGAACTGTGAAGTTTTCATACAAGTTGGTACTTAGCACGGATTTCAGTATAAGAGGGCGGGTGTAAAACAAAAAGAAGTGGAATTCTGCAGCTTTCCACCGTTCAACTTCAGTAACAATACGTGTCATTCTGGAAAATTCTATAGGAATGTGCAGCTTCAAATTTTCACTGGCCTCATTCATGAGCTTGCACTCAAGTGGGCCAACACGAATGGACAGTGGCCGAGACATCCAAAGCAGCGAACGTTTTTTACAACACCAAGCAGCACTAAATGCATATTGTCCAGTAGAATGTCTCTCACTGGGTCAAGTGGCAAATCAACAAGAACAGAGGTACCCTTGTGGTGATGCACATCATGTTGTCGACAAAAGCTGCTATCAGTGCGCAGTTCAGAACCTGTCTCCAGAAGAACTACCCTGCCTCCTCTGTAATCACCTTCGCACATATGCACTTCGGACAACTACTATAGCCGCAATGGCCTTTAGTCGAAAGGATGAATGAGTGCTCCGGAACATCACATATAAATGCCTTCACTGACACAGTAATACTGCAGCCACCAACAATTAGGCGATCTTGAAGCAACCATTTTAACTCGCTTACAAATGGTTAGAAGAAAGTCATTTTCAGACTCTGGCTTGCTGGGTTCAACAAATGCACCAACGAGAAATGGAGCTTGTATGTTGCAGTAGAAAATAAGGCACTGCATCGGCCAAAGTTGATCGTTGGAATTTTTCGATAATGATAGTCCGTCAATATTAAACGACAACAACACTGTTTCTGGCAGCTGACCATAACCACTAAATGCGCGCAGCAATCATATATGAAGGTCAAAATGACAGTAATGACCGAGAGAAAGAACAGTAATAGGGCATTTGAAGCACGACCCTCGCGGCGTTTTCAAAAGAGTGCGAGCGTAGCTCTGAAGAGCCGAATAACATGGATGCTGCCTAAAAAATTTTTAAAAGGTGACTCAGTGCATCCCTTTTTATCCTGCGGTTCACGGCGCATGCCTATATCTCTCTACCAAGAATTTTACTGTCGCCAGTAGCTGACTCGTTGCTCAAAGTGTCCTTTCGTGATGGCCCAAGGTCTTGCGAATACAGCAAATTGGGGCAAACGCCTCCCGCAGCGCGTGAATCTGGGTGCAATATCGTATCGGCCACGCCAACGCACTTCGTCGCGACACTGGCATCTGACTACGGTCGACAAAACAGCTCTGACCGGTTCTCATCGGAGGCAGATCCATCAGGAGCGCTAGAATCTCCGTAAGGACGGTTAGCCAAAGGCATCGCTCCAGCCGAAGTTCCATTTTTGAATGAGTAAAGACAAGTCGCAAAAGACCAGGACTGAAGAAGGACACAAACGACCGGACCGGCGCCACTCGAGACTGGCAAGCGGAGACGGCGATCAGGTTGACGCACAAAATGGCAGGATCGGTGCGAAAGCTTCGTTGAAAGAAACGGCCCAAAGTAGAAGAAATATTCTCAAGTAAAACTCTTGCTTGGGCTAGTTGCGCCTTGCCTTTACACATTCAAGCATGAACCAACTAGCCCAAGCAAGAGTTTTACTTGAGAATATTTCTTCTACATTGGGCCCTTTCTTTCAACAAAGCTTTCGCACCGACCTTGACATTTTGTGCGTCAACCTGATCGCCGTCTCAGCTTGCTAGTGTCGAGTGGCACCGGTCCTGTCGTTTGTGTCTTCCTTCAGTAATGGTATTTTGCGCCTAGCCATTACTCATTCAAGCATGAACCAACTAGCCCAAGCAAGAGTTTTACTTGAAGTTCCATTGTTGGGCAAGAGCACATGTTTGCCTAAGACGTCTACGAGTTGTTTAGACTGCCGACCAGCTCGCTGTGCAATGCGGATACGCTTTTTTCAAACTCCATAATGGTTACAAATACAAACTTTCATTTGCGCTAGTTCCTCTCCGTCAACCACATGGATACCTGCCCTGCGGCAAGCCCTGAACGGAACCTTAGGCCTTACCTACCGACGCACGAAGGAAAACTTCTTAAAAAAGCAATATTCGCAGAAATACTTACTGTGCAACAGCAAGATGTGGAAACAGTGTCAAAGGTGCCCAGTAAAAGTCGTGGCGTCAAATAATGCGTCGTACTGTGACCGCGGGAACAAAGTTGGCGGAAAGTCTATAGTTGCCAATTGCGGAGCTTGACAACTGGATTTACCCGGTTTGTTACAACGTTCCGCGTAGTGCGTATGAGCGAGCCAATCTCGAAGGCAATGTTCTTGCGCACTAGGATTTCAGAGGCGATTGCAAGAGCCAAAGTGACGTCGTGGTAGCCTTTCATAGTTCATGCTTCTAACACCAATATAAGGCTACGTTTACATGTAGCCCACGAGAGCGGATCGTTGACAAATGTATATCCATGACCTTTGGCTTCGCATTCGCTTTTGTTGCATGCAGTCAGTGTCGCGTGGCATTCAAGGCCTAAGATTCATACCGAGCGTTAGTCTTCGGTCCGCTCTGGATTTGGACAAGTTGTTTGGCCCACGATGAATTTAGTCATTTGGCATTCGCACCATATAAAGCACTGTGCATAAAAACAGTTTTTACGAAATATCTTTGCAATACACCGGTAAAAACTAAGCGGCAGGGATATGTAGCAGACGCCCAATGCGCCCTACAATCGATATACCTAACTGAAGCATTCATTCGCATCCTTTGTAATAAACTCAATACCTATTCTGCGCTCATTCCGCCAAGCTTAAATATTAATTATACAGCCGACGTCCACACACCTACTCCAGCGTATAAAGCACGAGTCACTTTATCGGTGCGAATTCAATTGGGCCGGGCGAGAAGTGCGTAAATAATTCCTTGTTTCTTTTAAAACTTACTCCATTGTTGTAAGTACTGTGAGCGACCCCTTAGGTGGCCGTGTCACAATGTCCGCATTGGGATATTTAGTGTAAGTCCAGTGCACGTTCGGGCACAGCTTCGGGCAGGTTCAACATACATCCGATATAGTAAGTACCGCAAATGTCCCGTGGACGTTCCGCTCGTGACATCCGCTTAAGGACGTTCGCTCTGTCCGGCGGATGTCTGTGCTCGGCTCCGGACATACGGACCTAAATCGAATATCCTCGGACAATACGGGCCGTATGGCTACTAATGCAGGCATGATTGGGTAGGCGAAAGTTTGCCGTTACTTTGTATATCCGCCCTATTTCATTATCTGGTTCGTGTCACCTGGGGTGGTATAACGTAAGACTATTCCAACTTTTCTATTACAATTCTGCAATCAGGCCTCCACGATTAGTCAAAAACTTTATTGGACCACCCGCACTTCACCTGTCTGTCACACAACATCACGAAAACCGCAATAACTCGCCATCTGATGTGACATCTATGCACTGATTATGCATGATTTTGCCGAACGAAATGACACTAGTTATTTCAGCATCGACGTCTTTTCGCCATTAGCCCTCGACTATTGGTTAAAAGATTTAGGGCTGCACCCACTTCACCTGCCTCTCACGCGACGCCAGAAAAGTGCAATAACTCACCGCTTCAAAGTAACGTGTGCGCATTCAATATGCATTATTATGCCGAACAAAACTGAATTTTCTGCAGAATAGCCGCGAGCTGCCCCGCTCTGAAAGGCATAAAAGAGGCTGCGGCCGATCGCTCAGGCACTGGCTACTCGCACCTGCCGGAGAGCATGGGTTTATTTGCGTGTAATAAATATTTTGCGCGGCCCTGTAAGGTTTTCGGGCCCGTTCGACACGTTTACTACCTCGTTCTGCAAACTATTCTTTGTTGAGGATCCGTTTAGGCGTCATTCTTAAGCAGCCATTGCATGCCGACGCGGTTGTCGACGAGCCACCGCAAGTTAAGTAAGAGAAAGCGGACCAGTCACAGACGCCGGCACCACCCTCTTCATCCGGTTATCGATTTTCATTGCAGTGGGTCGGCCCCATCGAATACCTCTCCACTTGAGCGTGCTCCTCGCCTCGTGTGAGCCAATTAGACAAGACAAACCGCTCAGTGTAGGCAATGTTATTCGTTTCTTTAAGCAAACAAAAGTGACATTCTGTCAACGAGGAGCACGTTTGATTGGTCGGTTCAGACAAACTTGCGGCTAACCGCAAGGTTGTCTGTATGTAGCATGTAGTATGTAAGTATGTAGGAACCTTGCGGGTAACCGCCCTATGCTTGCATCGGCGGTTACGCAAATTGACGTCAGGAGATTGGAATAAAAATATATTGGAATAGTTTTACGTTATAGAGCCTAGCCTTCAGTTTAAAGTGAACAATAGCACAAGTACCAGCACTATGTGCCTGATAAGTGCGTTATTTTTTATCCTCGTTTTCATCCTGCCAACAGTCATTAGAAAATAATGTGCATTAAACTGACTTGGGCTTGCAAAGTATGTCAATTAAATGTTTTCTGGTGCACTTTCATCTCTCTGTAAGCTTACCGCTACCTGTCATTCGTGGGTGTAGTATGTTGGACGCTATAGCTCGCTATCTCACTGGTCCTCATTTTGCACAGGCCATGGGTCCACTCACTAACTGAACTGTTTTGAGCTGCGCTGCGAGACTATGCAAAAAGGTGACACGCCTCTTGCCATCATTTACAATGTTCATGGCCACCAGTCAATGTTCATTGCCTCTCAGAAGTAAGCTGCCATCACAATATAAAACGTGCCTGTTGCCTGTCATGAGTTCATCCTGAACACAAATTTTCACAGTTTGTGTCAGCATTAGTTATGAGATCGAAGCCAGCCAATGAGGTCGAACTGCTCCAAAATTTTCAAGTGACCCTGCCGGCAGAGTGTCTGCTCCCTATATTATGTTAGCCACACTGTTTTGTCAATGTGCTGCATTTTACTACCCAAGCAGATAAGATATTGTCAGACCATCAATTTTAGGCCCATACACAAGGTCACTTCTTTATTTTGTTATATTCTGGAAATGGCACCCATGTCTAGCTTAGATTAGCAACATCAGCTTAACTTAGGCACGGAGTTCAGTTGCAGCATGTAAGAAAAAAAATCACTGCGTACCTAATATGAATTGCACTGGTAAAAAAAAGTTATTTGTCTTTATGTCTTGTTCTATAAGTTGTGATGTTCATTATATGCACACAGTAACACGTAAACACAAATGTATGTGTACCTTGCATTCACGTCCATGTGTGTGCCAATAATACAGCACAGCTTCTAATATCAAGGCATGTTGCACCAGCTATACGCCATTAAAATATTTTGTATGGTATTCAGCTGACTTTGTTTCAGTTTCATCACATGTTACAGTTACAACATTTCGTACCTCTATGTAAACCAATTTATGGAATGTATTCACTGCATGTGAGAATGCATATTTCAGCCCAATGCAGTACCTGAGACAGCAGCTTTTAATTTTGCTTTTGCCATCGCTTATTAGAGAGATCTTTTTGATTATGCCATCCAAACAACGCATATAAATGTTTGTGTTTAATATATCAGCTGTGAAATACTGGATGCAGCTGCACTTCTTTGTATACAAGTGACATGAATTACACTGCTCATCGCTCTCAGTCATATATGGTGACTATAATTGGAGTAATGAGTTCTAGGTTCATTTTCACTTGGCCGTTTCGATGAAGCGAAATCTGCCTCTTTAACGGTCAGTTTAGTGGAAAGCCACCACTGAAGAATAGCTCACAAGACCAATAATTACATGCTTTTCGCCAATAAGACAGTGTGCGGAAACTATGTGTGATACATCGCTTCAGATACACCAATAATCACACAGCTGAGCCGGCGCCATGTATTTAACTCATTGATATAGATAGAGGAAGATGTTGCACTTATGCAACATATATATTACCGATCCCTTGAAATGTGAATGACCCAAACACTCGCTAGCATATAAGTCACAACCATCAGGCGGCAAAAGTGGGAAAACTTGTGCTATCACAAGTGAAAACAAGTAGAATAGGGTGACCATTTCAGCTGGTTTGTCAAAATTGCCTTGCGTGTAAGTTTATTGTTTATATTGTATAGGCTTCCTATTTTTTAATCAACAGCTTTCACAACTTTTACTGCGCTAATGAAGGCACAGCACAGATACCAGTACTGAAGGGGGTATATACAAGTAGAGCAGAGAACTACGTCGAAGAAACTATTTTCCCCTTAAAAAATGTACCGCCGGCAATGAATGCACATTCAGGACATGCAATAAGCGCCATGTGTGGAAGATGGAGACCTGTGATGCTGAAAACCTGTTTGTCTTTTTATTATTGACATAAAGAAAATTTCCGGTCTGTGCTTCTGGGTCGGAGGGTAGAATATCAAAGGAGAGGTGCAAAGCAAATTCTTGAATGTAGTAGTCCATTTTCAATGTGCTACTCAACATGTTTCAAACATAGCTGCCTGTGTGGAAAGCATTGGACAAGGTACCATATGTATGTCTGACACATTAATAATCTTTTCCATTAAACATTCTCAACTCTAAGTGTGACATTCAATCTTTCTTCCGCTACAAATAGCGCATATATATATATATATATATATATATATATATATATATATATATATATATATTGGACCTGCACAACAATGAGCTTATGTGACAAAAATATGAGTACACCTTAGGGTTATATTGCTTTTCATGGTGTCTCAGTTTACTTAATACAGCTTTGAATTTAGAGATTGATTCACGTCATCATCAACATCATCATCATCAGCCTGGTTACGCCAACTGCAGGGCAAAGGCCTCTCCCATACTTCTCCAACTACCCCGGTCATGTGCTCATTGGGGCCATATTGTCCCTGCAAACTTAATCTCATCCGGCCACGTAACTTTCTGCCGCCTCTGCTACGCCTCCCTTCCCTTGGAATCCTTTCCGTAACCCTTAATGACCATCGGTTATCTTCTCTACTCATTACATGTACTGCCCATGCCCCCCCCCCCCATTTATTTCTCTTGATTTCAACTAAGATGCCATTAACTCGCGTTTGTTCCCTCACCCAATCTGCTCTTTTGTTATCGCTTAACGTTACACCCATCATTCTTCTCTCCGTAGCTCGTTGCGTCGTCCTCAATTTAAGCAGCACCCTTTTCGTAAGCCTCCAGGTTTCAGCCCTGTGCGTGAGTACTAGTAAGACACAGCTGTTATATATTTTGCTCTTGAGGAGATAAAGGCAACCTGCTGTTCATGGTCTGAGAATGCCTGCCAAACGCACCCCAGCCCATTCTTATTCTTCTGAGTATTTCAGTCTCATGATCCGGATATGCGGTCACTACCTGCCCGAAGTAGATGTATTCCCTTACCACTTGCAGTTCCTTGCTACCTATCATAAACTGCTGTTCTCTTCCGAGACTGTTAAACACCACTTTAGTTTTGTGCAGAATAATTTTTAGACCCACCCTTCTGCTTTGCCTCTCCAGGTCAGTGAGCGTGCATTGCAGTTGGTCCCCTGAGTTGCTAAGCAAGGCAATATCATCAGCGAATCGCGAGTTAATAAGGTATTTTCCATTAAATCTTATCCGAAATTCTATCCCATCCAGGTCTCAGAATACCTCCTGTAAACACGCTGTGAACAGAATTGGAGAGATGGTATCTCCCTGCCTGTCGCCTTCCTTTATTGGGGCTTTGTTGCTTTCCTTATGGAGGACTACGGTGGCTGTGGAGCCGCTATAGATATCTTTCAGTATTTTTACATATGGCTCATCTACAGCCTGATTCCGTAATGCCTCCATGACTGCTGAGGTTTCGACTGAATCAAACGCTTTTTCGTAATCAATGAAAGCTATATATAAGGGTTGGTTATATTCCGCACATTTCTCTATCACCTGATTGATAGTGTGAATCTGGTCTATTGTTGAGTAGCGTTTACGGAATCCTACCTGGTCCATTGGTTGACAGAAGTCTAAGGTGTTCTTGGTTATATTTGCAATTGCTTTAGTAAATACTTTGTAGGCAACGGACAGTAAGCTGATCGGTCTATAATTTTTCACGTCATTGCCGACTCCTTTCTTATGAATTATGATTCTGTTAGCGTTCTTCCAAGATTCCTGTACGCTCGAGGTCATGAGGCATTGCGTATACAGGGTGGCCAGTTTCTCTAGTACAATCTGCTCACCATCCTTCAACAAATCTGCCATTGCCTGATCCTCCCCAGCTGCCTTGCCCCTTTGCATAGCTCCCAAATCTTTCTTTACTTCTTCCGGCGTTACTTGTCGGATTTCAAATTCCTCTAGTCTATTCTCTCTTCCATTATCGTCGTGGACGCCACTGGTACTCTATAAACCTCTATAGAACTCCTAACCCACTTGAACGATCTCATCGATATTAGTAATGATATTGCCAGCTTTGTCTCTTAACGCATACGTCTGGTTCTTGCCTATTCCCAGTTTCTTCTTCACTGTTTTCGGCTTTCTCCGATCTTGAGAGCATGTTCAATTCTATCCATATTATAATTCCTCATGTCAGCTGTCTTACGCTTGTTGAATAACTTAAAAAGTTCTGCCAGTTCTAGTCTAGCTGTAGAGTTAGAGGCTTTCATACATTGGCGTTTCTTCACGAAATCTTTCGTCTCTTGCGATAGCTTACTGGTACGCTGTCTAACGGAGTTACCACCGACTTCTACTGCGCACTCCTTAATGATACTCATAAGATTGTCGTTCATTGCTTCAACACTAAGGTCCTCTTCTTGAGTTAAGGCAGAATACTTGTTCTGTAGCTTGATTGGGAATCCCTCTATTTTCCCTCTTACACCTAACTCATTGATCGGCTGCTTATGTACCAGTTCCTTCCATTCCCTCCTCAAGTCTCAGCTAATTCGAGTTCTTACCGTCCTATGGTCACTGCAGCGCAGCTTGCGGAGCACGTCCACATCTTGTATGATGCCAGGGTTAGCGAAGAGTATGAAGTCTATTTAATTTCTAGTCTCGGCATTCGGGCTCCTCCACGTCCACTTTCTACTATCCGGCTTGCTGAAGAAGGAATTCATTATCCGCCTATTATTCCGTACTGCAACCTCTACTAATGACTCTCCCCTTCTATTCCTAGAACCTATGCAATATTCCCTCACTAACTTGTCTCCAGCCTGCTTCTTGCCTACCCTGACATTGAAGTCGCCCATCAGTATAGCGTATTTTGTTTTGACTTTACACATCGCCGATTCCACGTCTTCATAAAAGCTTTCGACTTCCAGGTCATCATGACTGGATGTAGGGGCGTAGACCTTTACTACCTTCAATTTGTACCTCTTATTAAGTTTCACAACAAGACCTGCCACCCTCTCGTTAATGCTACAGAATTCCAGTATGTTACCAGCTATATCCGTTTTAATCAGGAATCCGACTCCTAGTTCTCGTCTCTCCGCTAAGCACCGGAGCACAGGACGTGCCCGTTCTTGCACAGTGTATATGCTTCTTTCGTCCTCCTAACTTCACTGAGCCTTATCATATCCCATTTACTTCCCTCTAATTCCTCCAATAGCACTGCTATACTGGCCTCACTAGATAAAATTGTAGCGCTATACGTTGCTAGGTTCAGATTCTAATGGCGGCCTGTTTGGACCCAGGTATTCTTAGCGCCTTCTGCTGCGTCACAGGTCTGACCGCCGCCGTGGTCGGATTGATTCACATGGTTATAGTTAAAATCAAAGGAAACTACTTGAATTTTCACTGCGAGGTCGCAACAAGAGCATTTGTGTTGTATTCTTCGGGTCCTCCTATGTGGCCTCTCACTATAGATGCAAAATGTCACACCTGGAAACCTGATTATCCACTGTTACATTTCAAATGCTTTTTTAAATGTTCGGCAGTTATGCTTATAAGCAGATTATGACAGCATATATACACCACCTTAATTTAAGCGCGATGTAAAGGGATGTTTGAGCATAGCCAAGCTTTGCAAGCGTGCATGCAGGAATACAGCACTGTCCAGTGGCACCGTAGGCGTAACAGTGAATTTGTAAACAAAGCTGCTGATAATACTAAGTTGACCCATATGTAGGAGCCTCATATTATCTGTCCCACACGCAAAGTTGCTTTCAGTGTACTGAAAAGCCACAGCTTTGATTTGCCAAATTATATTGCTGCACACACACAGTGCTGAAAGAAATCCTGTACAATGGTGAACAATGCGCCAAGGAATGAAAGATTACTTGTGATGTGTGGCTTTGAATAGTATATGTGAATGCATACCCAATTCACCAGTATGTGCGTTTTCTTCTGGAACAATTTTGCATTTGGCACGGAGGCTGAGCCCCTGCGGCCTCTTGACCTCAAATTATTGTGCTTTCACAGTGCTAATGGGGGTACAATTCATCTGGCTACCCGAATAGTGAATAGATAGAGAAGCACGACAATCTGTTAGTTTTACGCAGAACACCTTGTGCATTATTCACAAAACTGATCCTAAGGAACTTCGGTGGTTTGTTATTCAAATAAAAAAAAATGACAATGAATGTTTCCTCACTTTTAGTGCGGCCCTGTCTTCCGCCAAGTGGGCCTTCATTTCTTTGTCATGTGCATGTTAAAGCAGCTATTAATTAAGAAAGTCAAACACAAATCACTAACTACATCACTCTTTTCACACCAGGAGAAGTCACTGAACTCACTGCTAAGCTAAGTCACTTTATAATCTCGGTTTATATTTCAAAGAATATAGAGGTACTGGCCAGCTGTTTATGTTGTGCTATGCATTCTTCATTTTCTTAAAATATGGCTGTGCATCAGCTAGTTAGGTTTTAACTGCATAAATACATTAGCAACATGCAGCCGATGCCCCACTAAGTCAAATAACGTGAGTAGAGCTTATAATTCTTCATGCATTATGTGCATCCTCTGTGAGATTATTTTTGATATCTAGAGCAATCAAAATAGAACAGGCATTAAGGATGCTGACAGTATCAAACAGTCTCAAGTCGGTCAGTCTTGTTTGCTGCCATGGGGGAGAGAGGGAGCAATTTTGTGCACTTTGATTTTTTTGTACATTGTTGAAATGTTAAATTAGGTATGTCTCAGTAGTAAGGTGGCAACAGATTTGCCACCTGGGCTGGCAAGAAAGAATGCAATTGTTTGATTTCACTCAAAATAAGTTCTCTTATCAGCAATATGAGTTATTTGCTATCAAATAAACCCTCCCCTTCGAAACATCTCATGAGTTTATATCTGCATAAGGTCACCGCTGTGCATACATATTGCTTTTACGCTAGTCATAATGAATTCTACACTCACTGCTTAACCTTTACTTCCGTGCTGCATTAAGTTCAGTACTTATGCACAACCTTTGCACATAGTGAGAACTTCATTGATTCCTGAGCACATCATTTAAAGTTTTGTTTGAAAAGTTTACAAGGAGCAAGTATTAAATTTCTAATATGCGTGTATGATGCATCATCTTTGATGGCTTTATATATGTAAAAAAAGGAAAATGCATTACCTGCATCAAAGTGCTTTAAGCACTCTCTTAAAATTGGCAAAGGGGAAGAAAAACATAAGGGCAAGCAAATGCAAGATTATCAGCAGGCTGTACTCGGAGCCTCATACGCGTGTTCAGTGGTAAAGAGGTGTGCCTTGGCAACCTACGCAGCTGTATTCCGCGACAGATGTGCTTGTGTTCACTATTCTTGCAAGTTGTCCTTAACACTACAGAAACTTCGCCATCCTCCGAACACGGGGATTTTGGAGGAATCGCTTCCGGCGATACTATCACTTTCGCGTGACGTAGAACGCAGCTCGTTGCTTAATTCGAGATGTCTTGCTCAGCCAGCCAAGGCAGCGCGCACGGAACGCCGGCCAGGATAAGTTTGCCTTAATGGGCGTAAGGTTACTAAAGGTTTAGGCCAGAACTGGTACCATTTACCGTATTGAAAATGCTGTTCGTTTTGGATATAACGCGACAGAAGAACGACATCAACTTTCGCTTAAATGAGCTTGAGGACAGGTTTCGCCCCAACAAGCTTGTTTTCTTTGGCAAACTGATAATGATGAATCATGGAGCAAACGTGAAGGAAAGATTATCGGCCTTCTAACACAACACGATGATAGCAATTTAACCTCAGACTCAACTGAACGAGCACGTGGACCCTACCAGGAAAATAAGGGCAGACCGCTAATTGTCACGTTTTACAACTTTAAAACTCGACAGAACATCGTCTATCAGTGCCCGAAACTCAGGTCGTGTAACTTATCTGTAACCAAAGATTTCTCGTTGGCCACTCGTCCCGCTCGCAAATGTTTGATGAATTTTGCAAAAGCGTTACCCGACTCGCCTCCTTACCACCTTCGATATAATAAACTGTTTGTCAATGACAAATGCTATACGTATGGTCCCAGTAGCAGTAGCGTGCGGAAACGAATTCGTAATCCTGCTTTTGACGACAGCTGTGATAATGCCAATAGTGATCCCAGTGGGTGTGCCTCTAACACTAGAACTCGGTCACACCATGGCAATTGACAAAAACACCTTCCCAAACGTACACTGAAATAACTATTGAAGAGTGGAAGTGGTGGCTTGTCCTCTTCATGTTTATCGGTTCCTGTTTTATTTACTCATGCTAGGAGCATCATGAAACACCGTGGTGAACTTCACATTACTATATCCTCGTGTGATGCTGATTTAATTGTGCTAACGGGAACATGGCTAAGCCGCGAAAGCGAAGTACGGAACTTTTCCAGTGGAACAAGGCATATAATGTATATCGCTGTGACAGGGAAGATAGGCAGGGCGGCGGTGTTTTTATAGCAGTAGCGCAAGGCATCCCAGCGTTTCCTGTGGACACTGAATCAAATCTAAAAATAGCCTGGGCGTGTCTTACACAAGAAAAATACTCGAATCGTATTAGGAGCCTGCTATCGCCCCCCCCCCCCCAATGCGGCGCCAAGTTTCGTTGATCATTTACATGATGTCGTAAATACTATTGTAAGCCCGTATCCTTCCTCACCAATCATCAGACTAGGGGACTTTCTTTATCCGGACATTACGTGGTCGAATGGACTTCCACTACTTAACCCATTCTCATCACACTGTTAATATTTCTTAGACGTGTGCGCATGCTTTAATGTCACGCAGATGGTAACGAAGCCTACCAGAATTGCCGCAGGAACATCTAGTACATTTGACCTTATTCTATCTACACACCAACACATCATCTCAACGCTCACGTACTTGCCTGGTTGTCGCGACCATTTGCTGCTTCATTTCGACATTAACATTTCTTTCTCCCGACTCACGAAACAATATAAATTCATCCGCGACTACAAAAAAGGAAATTTTGATATTATTAATCATGAACTTTGCACATATTTTGATGCAAGGCCATTGATTTTGATAAACGGAATGTCGAGGAAAACTGGGTTATATTTCGTAATAAAGTCGCCCAGCTTATCACTACATACGTTCCACTGAGACGCATTCAGTACGAGAAAGCGTAACCTTGGTTTAACAACAAGCTAAAGCGTCTTAATTTCCAATAAAGAAAAGCGTTTGTTTCGTTCGGTGAAGTTACGAAGAACAGAAAATCACTGAGAAGCATATCACAACGTTGAAGCCGACTACCGCCCAGCATTCTGTCACGCCAAAGATAATTACTCTACTAACACTCTCTCAGCCCTCTTATTAGGCAATTCTTAAGCATTTTGGAGAAGCATAAATGCGACAGAAACCAGTCTTATTTATATTAATAATTCTGAAAATGAACCTATAGCACCCAAACAATGCGCCTGAGTGTTTAAAAGTGCTTTTCGGACAACTTTTCTTCATGTCGAGTTGGTTGTGTTAAATATATGTCACATCATGATTATCCTTTGATGTCCCCTGTCATGTTCGAACACTCTAGAATAGTACACTTAATCGACTCGCTAAAGCTTTCTTCGTCATGATTCACCTCTGCAGGGCTCCGTTTTAGGTCCATTACTTTTTCTAATATACATTAACGACTTGCCTGATTATGTGTTATCTTTAGTTCACCTATACGCCGATAACTGTGCGCTGTATCGTGAGATTTCTGATGATGAGGACCAGGAAATTTGCCAGACTGATCTCAATAACGTCGCCTCATGATGTAAAAATTGACTCATGAAACTAAACCCCAAGAAATGCAAGCTGATGACTGTTACAAGCCGCTACGTGTGTAAGCCTGCACATATGATTAACCACGTCCTGCTACGATAAGTTTCATCCTACCGTTATTTAGGTGTAACTATATCCCCTGACTTATCCTGGTACTGTCAGATCGACTCCATAATTAATAACGTAAATCGTATGTTAGGCTACTTGCAGGAAAACTTTAGCAAATCCCCTTCATCAATGAAACTAGCATTGTATAAAACACTAGGTTGATGTAAGTTGGCATACGCTGCTGCTATTTCGGACAATGCTACTCTTCTTCATTCGCTTGAAATGGTTCAGAATAATTCCACTCGTTTCATTCACTCAAACTACGATCGTACTTCTAGCATAACTTTTATGAAAAGCTACTTGTGTCTACCATTTTTATCACTGCGCAGAAAGGCTTTTCTCTTATGCCTGTTTCGTAAATTGTTTGATCACCATATCCTTAGCAGAGAGCTAATAGTAACACCTACTTATCTGTCATCTCGAGTTGATCACCGTCATAAAGTAAGCAGCACTTTTTGTCATTGAAACAGGTTTTTATATTCATTTATTCCACATACAACGAACGACTGGAACCACCTTCCTGATGATATCGTGTCAATCAAAGAGAGTGCACTTCTCCGCCGAAACTTGTTTGCTTTTTTTTCAACCGTGACCATGCTCGTCGCCACATGCGCTGTATTTGCGCAAATGCTGTCGCGCCGTATTTTTCTTTTGTCCAGTTCAGATGTCGCTAGGTTTATATAATTTGAATGTCACAGTATCCTTGTTATTTTATTTCTTAATGATTACGTCCACTGCGCATGTAACTTGCATTATATAAACTCGTAGTAATTGTTATTACTGTTTTTACATGTACCCCATTACGCTCTATAATGCCTTGGCGCTTGAGGGTATGTGAAATAAATAAATAAATAGAAAGTAATTGCCCGGCAATACGTCGCATGTTGCGACATGATGCGATCTCATTACATCTGTAAAAGGCGGCGCAGATAAGATGATTGTGCAGTGTTTCGAAGAAGGATGATGGTGCCAATGCAACACATGCGGTTTCAGAACAGAATGTTGCAGCCTAGAGCCGCATTTTTACAGTGACGCGGAAACTTGAAATCACATCTGCAAAAATCTGTCAGTGTCGTCTGCTGCAGTGCCTCCTCTACGTAAAAGAGGCGATGTCTGCTGTCAAAGGTAGTTGCCAATATTGAACACCTTTGCTCCGCTGAACTGTTGCCAGCTGTCAACAGGCCGCGTCGCCGAATAGGAGTGCGCGTGCGATCCGCTCGGACGGATTGAGCGTGCACTGAATTTTGTGACACCGTCCGCCTTTTGGGCATCCGCACGCGGGCGGAGGATGGCGGAACGGACGGGCAAATTGACCATGTTTGGTTCCTAAGGGCCGATTTACGCTCGAGCCGCCCATCGCCGCACGCCGCACCGCACGCAGGCGGTTCGTGAAAAGCGGGCGGTCGTCGCGATCAGTCACAAAATTGCATTTATGCTGAAACCGCACGATGCGGTGCGGTTCGTATGCGCCCTCTGGTTGTCCAAATAGGTAACCAGCAACTGGCAACATGCATCAGCGAGTTGGCAGCCTCCTGTGCTGGCGACCAGCAATATTTCGCGCCGTGCCAGGATTTTGTTATTACATTTGCTGTCTTATTGGTTATCTTTTTATTAGTTAGCTCGAGCGGTTCGCATGCGCCAGCATCCACACTTCGGTTTGGGGACGCGACGTCGTTTAAAGCTGGCAAACATTCGGCAGTGCGCAGAGCAACACTGTTTGAAGTCGGCAACTATCGCCAACTGCAGACGACACTGGCATATTTTTCTCTATGTAGGTTGAAGCTTCCGCGTCATGATGAAAACGCGACTCTTGCATTGTCACATTCTGTGCGGCATGTGTGGCGTTGACGTCGTGACCCACCTTTGGAACACTGTGCAGTCGTCTTACCTGTGCCGCTTTATTTATTTGTTTATTGCTACCTCATAAGTTTGCGACAACATACATCACTATGTGTTCGGTTGTGTACGGCGCGATGGCGCACTTTTTGTAGCTGTGCTAGCGAAAGCCTGTGTTGTGGACAAGTGACGCACCACCGCTCCTCGGCTGGACAAAGCACCAGCGCGGAAGAAACGGGAAGCGACCCCATCCCGAGTCGAGTTCTGAGAATACTCCGTCGGCCTCAGCGTCTCGGCTACCGGAGAGGGACCGAGAGTTTGCTCCCTCGAACATGTATGCAGCTCTCGCCTGCGTCTTTTGTAGAGATTAAACGCACTCTGTTTTTTGCCGCCAACTGATGCGCACTCCTTTCACGGATGGGGCCAGACCCCGTACGTAACACTGGCGATGAGGCAGGAGTTGCGAAGCGGATAAGTTTTCGAAGTTAAGGCCATGGCTGCAGGACGAATGGACGGTGCTGTCGAGCCTTTCTCGGGCAGATCATGGGAATCGTGGATCCAGCGCCTCGACTTCTACTTCGGGGCGAGCGACGTCAGCGACGAAGAGAAGAAGCGGGCAATATTCTGCCCACGCGAGCCGACACCTTCGAACACTGTGTGCGTGCTGATAGCACCGAATATCCCGGGAGAAGTCAACTTCAATGCTTTAGGGGCTCTTCTCAGGCGGCACTTCGACACCAGGACATCCGAGCTTTACAGCCGGTGCGTGTTTCAAAGACCGGACCAACGGCCAAACGAGTCGATCAGCAGCTACGCTGCGGCCCTCGGTACCTTTAGAGCCGACTGCAACTTCGGAGCGCTGCCTTCGGCTACCATATTGCAAAATGGTACGGGGTTAAAAACAGTCAGACGTGTATTTACAGAATATTTACAATAATTATATCAGCTGACAGGATGGTAGCCAGCGCGCGAAGCCCAGAACATCGTCTTCTTCCGACGATGATTAAAACATCTTCTTCGTCAGCGTGTCACATGACCCCCTGCGGCTGAAGCACCGGCTCGGTGCTGGTTAGGAGGCGGGCGAGCAATAAAACTTAAGACGCGCGACGTGGACCACGTCGGAGCAATGCTGAGCCACGGTTGGCTCAAGAGGGACGATTTCGTATCTGACGTCAGTTACTTTGCGCAAGACACGGTAAGGACCGGAGTAGCGTGAAAGTAACTTCTCCGAGAGGCCAACGCGTGGCGACGGCGACCAATTGAGAACCAGGGCGCCCGGTGTGTAATGGACGTCACGATGGCGGGCGTCATATAAGCGCCGCTGATTGTCCTGCGACTCCACAAGTCGACGTCGAGCAATATGGCGTGCTTCTTGTGCTTTGAGGATGGCTTCACGGGCGTACTCGGATGTGGAATTCAGACTAGCAGGCAGAACGGTGTCGAAAGGTAAAGTAGGGTCACTGCCAAACAAGAGGAAGAATGGAGAGAAGCCTGCGGTATCATGGCGAGACGAATTATAGGCGAAAGTAACGAACGGCAGCGCAACGTCCCAGTCGCGATGGTCATCGGAGACATACATGGAGAGCATGTAAGTAAGGGTGCGGTTAAGGCGCTTGGTTAGACCGTTCGTTTGTGGATGGTAAGCAGTAGCAAGTTTGTGTTTAGTCGCGCACGAGTGTAGAATGTCATTGACAACTTTAGAAAGAAAGTAGCGGCCTCGGTCGGTGAGGAGCTGTCGAGGGGCGCCGTGGTGAAGGATGGGGTTCTCTAGGAGGAAGTCGGCGAAATCGGCTGCACAGCATGTCGGAAAAGCTCGTGTGATTGCATATCGGGTGGCGTAGTCTGTTGCTACAGCAATCCACTTGTTTCCAGAAGCACACGTAGGGAAAGGGCCTAAAAGATCAACACCTACACGGAAGAATGGTTCTGATGGTACGTCAAGTGGTTGAAGGCGATGACCAGGGAGTGGGGCCGGCTTTTTTTGTCGTTGACGGAGATCACATGCAGCGACATAACGGCAGACGTCACGGTATAGACCAGGTCAAAAGAAGCGGCGGCGAACGCTGTCATAAGTCCGTGAAACGCCAAGGTGACCTGCACTCGGTACATCATCAAGCTGGGCGAGAACAGTCTGACGCAGATGCTCAGGCACAACGAAGAGTCGGGCAGGGCCGTCCGGGCGCATGTTAGAGCGGTACAATATACCATCTTGAAGTTCAAACATGCGAAGGGAATGATCGGGCGTCGTTGAAGTGAGCCGTTGAATAAGGTCTTGCAAGGAGGGGTCCCGACATTGTTCGTCTCCAATGTCGCGAAAAGCAGCCAGAGAGAGAACGGTGACAGGTATGCCGGCCGCAGAAACGTCAGGAGGACCCACAGGATGGCGCGACAAGCAGTCCGCATCTTGATGTAACCGGCCGGTCTTGTATACAACGGAATAGTTGTATTCTTGGAGGCGCAGAGCCCAGCGGCCAAGGCGCCCTGAATGATCTTTGAGGGACGAAAGCCAACACATAGCGTGGTGATCAGTGATGACTGTGAATTGGCGGCCGTACAAATAGGGGCGGAATCCACCCACTGCCCAAACGAGAGCCAGACATTCGCGTTCGGTGATAGAATAATTGTTCTCCGCAGAGGAAAAAAGGCGGCTGGCGTAGGCAATAACACGACCTCGCCCTTGTTGTTTCTGCGCCAAGATAACTCCAATACCGTGGCCACTGGCATCAGTACGGACTTCTGTTGGAGCTGACGTGTCAAAGTGAGCAAGAATGGGCGGGGACGTAAGCAGCCCAATTAGCTCGGTGAAAGCACCAGCTTGCTCAGGGCCCCAAATGAATGTAGCGTCTTTCTTGAGGAGCTGATTGAGAGGGCGGGCAACGTTCGCGAAATTTCGGACAAACAGACGGAAGTAGGAGGAAAGGCCCAAGAAGCTCCGAACATCCTTGGCACTTGTTGGCACGGGAAAGTCTGACTGCCCGTATTTTATCGTGATCAGGTCGTACACCAGATGAATCAGCGAGATGCCCAAGTACAGAAATTTTACGACGACCTAAGTGGCACTTGGACGAATTTAGTTGTAGCCCCGCCTGCCGGAAAACAGATAGGATCGTCGACAGGCGCTCGATGTGTGTCGCAAAAGTTGGAGAAAAAACGATCACGTCGTCCAGGTAACAGAGGCAGATGGACCACTTGAAACCGTGTAGGGGGGCGTCTATCATTCGTTCCATTGTGGCCGGGGCACTACATAAACCTAAAGGCATCACTATGAACTGATACAGGCCATCGGGAGTAATAAAAGCTGTCTCCTCGCGGTCCATGTCATCGACGGCAATTCGCGAGTAGCCGGAACAAATGTCGATGGACGAAAAATATTGTGCTCCATGCAGGCAATCGAGGGCATCGTCAATGCGTGGTAGCGGATAGACGTCTTTCTTTGTTACCTTGTTGAGGTGTCGATAATCGACGCAAAATCGCCAACTGTTGTCCTTCTTTTTAACTAGTACTGCAGGGGATGCCCATGGCTGCAAGAAGGTTCGATGTTGTCTCGAGAAAGCATCTTGTCAACTTCGTGTTGGATGATATGTCACTGAGTAGGCGAGACGCGGTAGAGTCGCCGATGGATCGGGCTCGCATCACCGGTGTTTATTCGGTGTTTTACGGCAGATCTTTGCCCTAGAGGGCGTTCTCCAAGGTCGAATATGTCCCAGTATGAAGCAAGGAGGCAACATAGTTTTTGAGCACGCTGGGGAGGAAGGTCGGGAGCAATCATTTTTGTTAGGGCATTCAAATCTGAAGGGACAGGGGGCGAAGTAAGCGTTGAACACGAGGAGCTGTCACAAGTTAAAGCCGAAATGTGGTAGTCTTTCGCTGGCGTTATTTGCGCCAGGGATATTCCGCGCGGGAGTACTTGTCTACAGTGTCCAAAGTTCACAAGCGGAAGGCAGGATGCGTTGTCCGAAATGGTAACGACGGTGTGAGGGAAAGCGGCGTTATGCGAGAGCAGGACATCCGGATTAGGAGATACGATGTAGTCACCGTCTGGGACAGGTGGAACTGGGGAGACACCTATGTAGGTAACGGCACGGTGAGGGAGGCGAATATGCTCTGTGGAACATAGCCGCATCGGTGCACTATCAGGAGGGTCAATAGCAGCAGGTACAGCGAGTTGCACAACACCAGCAGAACAGTCTATCAAAGCGGAATGTGTAGACAGAAAGTCAAGGCCCAGGATGAGGTCGTGAGGGCAGTGCTCTAGTACATAAAATGAAACAGATATATGATGTCCGGCGACACTCACGCAAGCCTAACACATGCCAATAACGGCTGGTGGTCCACCGTCGGCGACTTGGACCGCAGTCGAAGGGCAGGAGTGAGGTCTTTCTCGAGACGATTCCGAAGCTGATCATTCATCACAGATACATGCCCGCCAGTGTCAATCAGAGCCGTAACAGGTACACCATCCACGTTCACGTTAACGAGGTTGTGATGTGTGGGCAAGGTCAAAAGAGGATTTTTGCGTCGGGTTGGTTTGCAGCATCACCTCCAGTTGCTGCACCCGTTAGCTTTCCTGGACGGTGCGCCGGAAGGAACTGGGGGACGGTGATCGGCGAGATGGGGGCGATCGGGAGAAGCGGCGACGTGGCGAAGGAGAGCGGCTAGAGCGGGTAGGACGAGAAGTGTCGCCAGAATTTGCTGGCTGCGTTTGCAGGGCGAACCGGGAAGGAGCATGAGGGCCGTGGGAAGGGTGGTAGGACCAGGGGGTCGAATTCCACGAAGACCAGGAGTGACGTGAAATATGGCCGATACGGTCACAAGTGAAGCATATAGGCCTGTCGTCTGGAGTACGCTATTCGGCCGGGTTGCGATCCCGCGTTGGGGCATTCAGGCTGCGGGTGCGTATGACAGTGCTGGACGGAGTGTAGTCAGGCCGATTAACTGAGCGGACGTTGGTCAAGCCAACGTTGGCCAATTCTTGGCACACGACGGACTGTATCAATGAGACTGTCGCCTTGCAATTGCCGGGGCCATGGGTTGGGGTGGTGACAGGAGATGCGGCTTCTATTTCACCTCGAATGACATGGAGGATGTCATCAGAGCTATTGGGTGTGGGCGTAATGCGGAGCTCTTCGCAGGTGGACGTAGCAGCCGCGTTGGGAAGGCGGGAAAATGGCTCGGCAATGCGGCGACTCTTGGCTTCTTCAAACCGCCGGCATTCGGTAATGGTGGCTTGCACAGTGAAAGAATTCTTGAAGACAAGGAGATGGAAGGCATCATCTGCTATGCCCTTAATGACATGTGCAACCTTATCTGGTTCGGACATCTTCGGATCCACTTTACGGCACAGGGCGAGCACGTCCTAGATGTAAGTGAGACAGGATTCTGTGCACGTCTGGACACGCGAATGGAGGTCTTTTTGGGCGGCGCGCTGACGTCCAACTGGCTTGCCAAACAAATCTTTGAGTTTCTGTTTACAAATGTCCCAGCTGGTAAGTTCCTCCTCGTGGGTCTGAAACAAGACGCGTACCGTGCCCACGAGGTAAAATGTCAGATTTGCTAGCATGATGGTCTGGTCCCAGTGGTTGCGGGCGCTCACCCGCTCATATAGTTGAAGCCAGTCTTCAACATCAGTGTCGTCGGCGCCAGAAAAGGTTCCTGGGTCGCGGGCTTGTGCTAGAATGACGGTGGGCGTGGGTGGCGATGGGCCCGAAGCATCCTCGCCTTGAGCTGGTATTGTAGATGCAGCCAAGGAGCGCCCGCTGCGTAAATCTGTCTTGATAATGATCCCACAACCTCCACCAAAAATGTTACGGGACTAAAAACAGTCAGACGTGTATTTACAGAACATTTACAATAATTATATCAGCTGACAAGATAGTAGCTAGCGCGCGAAGCCCAGAACATCGCCTTCTTCCAACGATGATGAAAACATCTTCGTCAGCGTGTCACAATATCGACATTACCTGACACCCAAACGGCCGCTTCAGCAGCCAACCCAACTATGCCGCCCGAAGATGTGATGCCCCGGGAGAGGTTGGTCCGCGGCGTATGGGACGAACATCTTCCGCAGAGAGTGTTTGCAGAAAAAGCCTGACATTTCAACGCGCAGTGGACTTAGCCCTGTCAGCGGAAAGTGAATCAAGGCATCAGCGAGATATCAAGGGAGTGGCAAGCTCGAGGGAAATTAACAGGGCGTCGAAAATCAAGCCAGGAGGCAAGCATACGTCAGCACGACATTGGTATCGATGCGACGGCTTGCACGACCCTGAAACATACAAATTCAAGACAGCCGAGTGCCGTTTCTGCTCCAAGGAAGGTCACGTCGAGCGTGCCTGCATCTCGAAGCAAAAAAAGAAAACGCGGAACCACGCTCCGAGAACTAGAAGCTACAGGCACACAGTGTCAGCGCACCACCTGTCAGCAACTCCTGCTGCAAGCTGCGCTCAGTGAGTGTACGTACACACTGCCCCAAGTTCCTCTTGTTCTTGAGAGTGGATGGAAAGCCAGTTCAGTTTGAGGTGGACACAGGTACGGCATGCTTCCTGATAAGCGAGGACACGGACTACAGAATGTGGAAGAAAAACACTTCGTGCCTTTCATGCGAGCCGCTCGATTTGCGCACACGGGGCACTATATCGTAAAACTATTCCAAACTTTTCTATTCTAATTCTTCAATCAGCCCTCCAAGATTGGTGAAAAATATTTTGGACCAACCCCACTTCATCGGTCTGTCAGGCGACGTCACGAAAACCGCGATAGCTCCCCATCTGATATGACGTGTATACACTGATTATGCATGATTTGACTGAACAAAAGAAAAATAGTTATTTCTGATTCGACTGCCTTTTCGCCATTAGCCCTCGGCTATTCGTGAAAAGTAATCGGGCTGCACCTACTTCACCTGCCTGTCCCGCGACGTCACAAAACCACAAAAACTCGCTGCGACAAAGTGACGTTTACGGGTTAAAGATGCATTAATATGCCGAACAAAACTGAATTTTTTTCTGAATAGCCGCTGGCTGCCCCGTTCCGGAAGGAATAAAAGATGACTGCCGCCGATCGCATAGGCACTAGCTACTCGCACCTGCCGGAGAGCATGGGTTTATTTGCATGCAATAAAACATTTTGCGTGGCCGTTTACCGTTTTCTAACAGGTTCGGCACGTTTAGGACATCGTTCTGCCAACTCTTCTTTGCTGAGGATCCGTTCGAGGGTCATTTTTATGCTTCCATTGCATGCCGCCGCGATTGTCAACGAGCCACCGTAAGCTAAGTAAGGGAAAGCGGACCAATCGCAGATGCCGGCACCACCCTCTTCATCCGGTTATCAATTTTCAGTGTAGTAGCTCGGCCCCATGGAATCCCTGTCCACTTTAGCGCGCTCATCGCCTCTTGTGAGCCAATTAGATCAGACAAGCAGCTCAGTGTAGTCAATGTTATTCGTTTTTCAAGTAAAGTGACCTCCTATGAACCAGGAGAGCGTTTGATTGGTCTGTTGGTCACCCCTGTGGGTGACCGCCTGATGTTTGCGTCGGCGGTTACGCAAATTAGACGTCAGGAGATTGGAATAAAAATATATTGGAGTAGTTTTACGTCATAGGGCCCATGGTCAGGTAAAGAATTACACATCCTGGGCTCCGCACAAGTTCCTGTGAGGCTGAGATCAAAGGACTATCTGCTGCCGTTGTTGGCTATGAAGGGCACCGGGGGCAACCTCCTAGGAACAGATTGGTTTTTGGCACTTTACATTCAGGTAAAGGGGATTAACCACGTTGGAGAGCCAGCACTAGAAATTACAGAGCTCCTGGGATGACACACAGATGTCTTCAAGGAAGACATTGGAAGCTTTACAGGTCCTTTAGTTCACCTGGAACTCGAAGATGGTGTGACAGCAAAGTTTTGCAAGGCTCGTCCGATTTCAGCGGCGCTGCAGGCACTTATGGAACATAAGCTTCATTGTCTACAGCGCCAGGGCATCCTAAAACCAACGCAGCATACCAAATGGGCAACCCCATCGGTACTTGTTCGGAAGACCAACAGTACACTCAGTGTCTGTGGTGGCTACAGGAGTACTGTTTTTTTTTAATTTGTTATACCCTCAAGGTACATAATTGTACATTGCAGAGGGGAGGGGCGAGTATACATTCCAAGAGTAAAAAATACAGGATTAGTTCAAGGAATTTCCAAGGAGCAAAAGCAATATGAAAAAAGCAGTAATGCATTCATAACAAATAACAGAAACTTACATAACATGAAAATACAGAAAGACTGCACTTCAGCAAGCAGACAATGTTCACGAATAAGTGCCTAAGTATGCGATTTGGCACCATACATTATTTTATGTTGATTAGTGCATTCTTAAAAGGAGTGCGGTCACTGATGCTTACTAATGATGTAGGTAGATTATTCCATTTGACTGAAGTCCTAGGAAGAAATGATTATGAGCACGCGACGGTGTTATGACGCGGTACGTTAACTTTATGTAAGTGGTCACGACGAGCCGAATAATAAGGCGCAGGTTGGATCCAAATAGGGCGAAGAGATGCGTTGTGGTAGCAGATATTACGAAAAAGGGAAATGCGTGATTCTTTTCTGCGAAGAGATAATAGAATTCGATGGGTACTCTTCATTAACGTAACATAAGCAGTGCGATGGTAGTTAGCTAAGATGAAACGAACAGAGCGATTTTGCACTGATTCAATTTCGTTAATGAATGTGATCTGATGAGGATCCCGAACGGATGAGGCATATTCTAATTGGGGGCGGACGTGTGTCGTGTACCAACAGCCGTTTTAATAAAACTGGCACAAGCGAAAGATTTCTCTTAAAATATCCTAAGGAGCGGTTAGCTTTAGATATTACATACTGTTCATGCTGCTTCCAAGAAAGATCGCTAGTTATATGAATGCCAAGATAACGGTAGCATGTGACGGATTGAAGGGGGCAGTCATTAAGAGGAAGGATTAGCTCTGGTGCTCCTATCTAAATACACGTAAAAGCAGAATTCGTTTTTCTCGTTAACCACCGCACCAAATTTGAAAAGGTTTGTTGCATTTAAAAGATAAACTTAAAATCTAGGGACTGTTGGTTTCGGATTTTTGATTTAAGCTGTCAATTTTTTATTAAAAATTGGCAAAAATCGAAAATTTTCAGAAAACGAAACTATCAAGCTTACAACTCCGTAACTCGGCAACGCAAACTGATAATACAATTCCGTGAATTGCATATAATAGTACATCTAAAGCGGACAAAACTGATATGTTACACATGAATGTCAAAAAATTTATCAATATGGAAATAAAGCTTTTGCAGAACCCTTGTAAGCAACGTAACGAATTCACCTAAGAAATAGAATGATGCATCAAATTTGTCCGCTTTCAATGATCTAATGGATCCCTTTTACAGAACCGAGATATCTGTTTTTGTGCAGAGCTATGAATCTGTAAACTTCGTGCTTCTATTTTTTTGAAACTTTCGAGTTTTTGAAAATCTTTTTAACAAAATTCAGGACATAAATAGAAATTCCGTGACCAATAGTCACTAGACTTTAACTTGCTCTCTCAAATGCAACAAATTTCATTAAAATCGGTCCAGGGGTTATCTCAGAAAAACGTTTTTGCGTTTTTACATGTATTTGAATAGGCCGCGTCGGAGTTGGGGCCCGAGCTAAAGCTTCCTCTTAAGGGCGCAGGTAGGGCAAGTTGTGTTAGAACGAGAAATCCGCATAGATTTGCATTTATTAGTGTTGAGTTCCATGCACCAAGTGAGGCGCCAATTAGATATGGTATTTAAATCGGATTGAGGGGTAGCTATATCAGATGCATTAGTTACTTTTCGATATATAACTATATATATAACAGTCGTCAGCGAATAAACAAATTTGTGAGGAAATGTTCTCAGGTAAATCGATAATATATATTTAAAATAAAAGAACCAAGACCAAGAACAGACCCTTGTGGAACACCGGATTCAACCGGAGCCACGTGAGATGTGGAGTCATTCGTTACAACTAATTGGGAACAAGACTAAAGGAACGATTGGATCCAGCTGAGTACTCCTGGGTCAATGTTGAGTGCGCTTAGTTTGTGTAGTAGCAGTACATGTTTCACCGTGTCAAAAGCTTTACAAAAATCCAAAAATATGCAATCAGTCAAAACACCGCTATCAAGATTTATATGTAAGTCATTAGTGAAAGTTACCAGCTGAGTCTCACAAGAAAAAAATTTGCGAAAGCCATGTTGACTGTTAAAGAAAAAATTATTTTCTTCAAGAAAGTTGACAAGGTTAGAAAATATGATCTGCTCCATAATTTTGCACGGTGCTGAGGTAATCGATATGGGCCTGTAGTTAAAAGGATCTTCAGTTTCGCCAGATTTGTGGATAGCAAGAATCTTTGCTGTTTTCCAGTCATGAGGCTAGGATGAAGACAGGTACGATTGTAAAAAAATGCTCTCTAAGATGATAGAGGAATACTCACTAGTATTTTTTTAATATTACGTCGTGATTTCGTCTATTCAACAAGAAAACGTAGGTTTAAGAGGGTCTATTATTTTTTATGGCAGTAGATTTAAACATTACGGTATCCATAGGAAAAAATTTGCAGCGTGGTAGCCTTGGAAGGTCGTTATCATGTGCTGAAGGAGCGAAAGCTTTTATAAATACATTATTTAAAATCGTAGCGCAGTGCTGCAGAAGTATAGGCTCACCGGAAGACGTGCTAAGTGATGTGATTTTCGGTGCACTAGGCCTTAATACATTCCAGAAGTTTCTTGGATTATTTATGAGCATGGTCGGAAGGGTATTATTGAAAAAAGAAAATTTGGTATTCTTTATCGCAGATCAGTAGGCCGAGGCAGCTTCTTTGTAAGCAGACCATTTAGCCTGGCTTACCATCCGCTTAGCGGTGCGAAAAAGACGTTTTTTTTCTGTTAGATAGGCGTTTCAAAGATTTAGTATACCATGAAGCATTGTTATTCGAAAAAAACTCGCCTCTTCGGAATAAACTTGTTAACAAGATCGTGAAATTTTTCTGTGAATATATTCCAGTTAGTTTCCAGTGAGCGCTGAGCAACTTTGGGCAGGCAATTATCAAGGAAAAGAGCAAATTCGTAGTTGATAGCGGTGAAGTTGCCGTTTTTATAATCACGAATGGTTTTAATACTGTTTTGGGACGGCAGAATTGCCAGGCTAATGAAAAAATGCAGGGCGTGTGATCGCTCAAGCCAGGTGAGTGTGTAACCTTAGATATTGACACGTGTACTTCTTTACCTTCATCGGGTGACCATTTCTCACCACCTAACAAGTGTTATTGCACAGCGTAGGACGAGCCCGCATGTAAAAGAAGTTTCTGGAATGTTATCGATGGTTCCATCCGCTGTCTTTCCCCGCAACTTGTGTAATCTGATTGCATGTATGCGCGACGCAAATAGTGTGGAACTTTGTGGAAGACACGCGGGTCCCAGCGGTTACTCTGGAACATTCGACGACCGATCTATAAAAGCCGACGCGCTTGACCCGCTCATCAGATTTTCGACGATCGCCGACTGTGTTCGCCGCTATCGTTGTGCTTTAAGTGTAGCCTGTCTTTGTGGGCTAGTTTTGTCTATCGCAGTATTGCTACTGTGCTCCTTAACGTCACTATCACGTGACAATATGATATCTGTTGATGATGTAAAAGAGATGATGTGGTTTTCGTTGCATGTGTAGGGGCAGTAATAACTTGAACCAAGTTGAAATCAGCACATATCTCTGCAAAATGCTTCGATTCTGCGGAAGTTGTATTTAATAAAGGACACTTGCCTGACCAGGAAATATTCGGGAAGTTAAAATCGCCCTTAAGTAATATTGCAGCTCCGGGGAAGCGAACACTTATCTGGCACAAGTAATCGTACGTGCTATCACAAAAAGTCGCGGCTGATGATGGTGGAAACACCGTTCACAACCTTTCTGAAATTTACAGAAATGCAGCACCATACACATTTAATGTTATGTGATAAAGCACAGGAAAACAGTCAAAGCATTCATTAACAGCAATTAAAACACCACCGCCTAGTGTGTTAGCGCTATCAGTACGGTAAATACTATGCTTTTTATTACAGTAGAATAACTCAGAATTCGTTATTTTATTCTTCCAACACGTTTCTGTTAATGCAATTATGTTGATATCACTAATTTATTAGGCTACAGAGATCATCTTTTTTAGGTAAGAAGCTACGAATATTAGTAAAAAGAACCGGTAGTCTTCATATTATAGGATCGAGGTCCCTACCCCTCGCGTTATCCTATGGGCGCGAAGTAGGAACATTGCGGCCTGATCTTAAGGATAGAACAGACGCCGTGGCATCATCTGAGGTACTACTTAACGGCTTCAATTCACAGGCACTTTGTTCAGTGACGTCGTATACATAGAATTTTCTACCAATTAGTAGTTTGTTATCATCATCATCAGCCTGGTTACGCACACTGCAGGGCGAAGGCCTCTCCCATACTTCTCCAACTACCCCGGTTATGTACTAATTGTGGCCATGTTGTCCCTGCAAACTTCTTAATTTCTTCCACCCACCTAACTTTCTGCCGCCCCCTGCTACGCTTTCCTTCCCTTGGAATCCAGTCCGTAACCCTTAATGGCCATCGGTTATCTTCCCTCCTCATTACATGTCCGGCTTATGCCCCCCCCCCATTTCTTTTTCTTGATTTCAACTAAGATGTCATTTACCCGCGTTTGTTCCCCCACCCAATCTGCTCTTTTCTTATCCCTTAAAGGTACACCCATCATTCTTCTTTCCATAGCTCGTTGCGTCGTCCTCCATTTCAGCAGAACCCTTTTCGTAAGCCTCCAGGTTTCTGCCCCATACGTGAGTACTGGTAAGACACAGCTGTTATACACTTTTCTCTTTAGGGATAGTGGCAACCTGCTGTTCATGATTTGAGAATGTTTGCCAAACGCCCCCCAGCCCATTCTTATTCTTCTGGTTATTTCAGTCTCATGATCCGGATCCGTGGTCACCACCTGCCCTAAGTAGATGTATTCCCTTACCACTTCCATTGCCTCGCTACCTATCGTAAACTGCCGTTCTCTTCCGAGACTGTTAAACATTAATTTAGTTTTCTGCAAAAAAATTTTCAGACCCACTCTTCTGCTTTGCCTCTCCAAGTCAGTGAGCATGCATTGCAATTGGTCTCCTGAGTTACTAAGCAAGGCAATATCATCAGCGAATCTCAAGTTGCTAAAGTATTCTCCATCAACTTTTATCCCCAATTCTTCCCACTCCAGGTCTCTGAATACCTCCTATAAACATGCTGTCAATAGCATTGGAGAGATCGTATCTCCCTGTCTGACGCCTTTCTTTATTGGGTTTTTGTTGCTTTCTTTATGGAGGACTACGGTGGCTGTGGAGCCGCTATAGATATCTTCCAGTATTTTTGCGTATCTCTGATCTACACCCAGATTCCGCAATGCCTCCATGATTGCTGAGGTTTCGACTGAATCAAACGCTTTTCGTAATCAATGAAGGCTATATATAAGGGTTAGTTATATTCTACACATTTCTCTATATTGTGAATATGGTCTGTTGTTGAGTAGCCTTTACGGAATCCTGCCTAGTCCTTTGGTTGACAGAAGTCTAAGGTGTTCCTGATTCTATTTGCGATTACCTTAGTAAATACTTTGTAGGGAACGGACAGTAAGCTGATCGGTCTATAATTTTTCAAGTCTTTGGCGTCCCCTTTCCTGTGGATTAGGATTATGCTAGCGTTCTTCCAAGATTCCGGTACGTTCGAGGTCATGAGGCATTGTGTATATAGGGTGGCCAATCTTTCTAGAACAATGTTCCCACCATCCTTCAACAAATCTGCTGTTACCTTTTCCTCCCCAGCTGCCTTCCCCCTTTGCATAGCTCCCAAGGCGTTCTTTACTTCTTGCGGCGTTACTTGTGGGATTTCAAGTTCCTCTAGACTATTCTCTCTCACATTATCGTCGTGGGTGTTACTGGTAGTGTATAAATCTCTATAGAACTCCTGAGCCACTTGAACTACCTCATCCATATTAGTAACGATATTGCCGGCTTTGTCTCTTAACGCATACATCTGATTCTTGCCTATTCCTAGTTTCTTCTTCGCTGCTTTTAGGCTTCCTCCGTTCCTCAGAGCATGTTCAATTCTATCCATATTGTAGTTGCTTATGTCAGCTGTCTTACGCTTGTTGATTAACTTCGAAAGTTCTGCCAGTTCTATTCTAGCTGTAGGGTTAGCGGCTTTCATTCGTTGGCGTTTCGTGATCAGATCTTTCGTCTCCTGCGATAGCTTACTGGTCTCCTATCTAACGGAGTTACCATCAATTTCTATTGCGCACTCCTTAATGATGCCCATAACAGTGTCGTTCATTGCTTTAACACTAAGGTCCTCTTCCTGAGTTGAAGCCGAATACCTGTTCTGTAGCTTGATCCGGAATTCCTCTATTTTCCCTCTTACGGCTAACTCATTTATTGGCGTCTTATGTACCAGTTTCTTCCGTTCCCTCCTCAATTCTAGGCTAATTCGAGTTCTTACCATCCATGGTCATTGCAGCGCACCTTGCCGAGTACGTCTACATCTTGTATGATGCCAGGGTTCGTGCAGAGTATGAAGTCGATTTCATTTCTAGTCTCTCCATTCGTGCTCCTCCACGTCCAGTTTCGTTTATCCCGCTTGCGGAAACAGGTACTCATTATCCGCATATTATTCTGTTCTGCAAACTCCACTAATAACTCTCCCCTGCTATTCCTAGAGCCTATGCCATTTTCCCCCACTGACTTGTCTCCAGCCTGCTGCTTGGCATTGAAGCCGCTCATCAGTATAGTGTATTTTGTTTTGACTTTACCCATCGCCGATTCCACGTCTTCATAAAAACTTTCGACTTACAGGTCATCATGACTGGATGTAGGGACGTAGACCTGTACAACCTTCAATTTGTACCTCTTATTAAGTTTCACAACAAGACCCGCCACCCTCTCGTTAATGCTATAGAATTCCAGTATGTTACCAGCTATATCCTTATTAATCAGGAATCCGACTCCTAGTTCTCGTCTCTCCGCTAAGCCCCGGTAGCACAGTACATGCCCGCATTTTAGCACTGTATATGCTTCTTTTGTCCTCCTAACCACACAGAGCCCTAGTATATGCCATTTACTACCCTCTAATTCCTCCAATAACACTGCTAGACTCGCGTCACTAGATAATGTTGTAACGTTAAACGTGGCCAGGTTCACATTCCAATGGCGGCCTGTGCGGAGCCAGGTATTCTTAGCACCCTCTGCTGCGTCACAGATCTGACCGCTGCCGTCGTCAGTTGCTTCGCTGCTGCTGGGGACTGAGGGCCGGGGTTTGATTGTTTTGTTCAGATAGGAGGTTGTGGCCAAATACTGCACCTGGGTGGCCAATCCTGCTCTGGTGAGAGAGTGCGTTACCGGTTCTGGTCACCGGAATCAGGCCGCACTCCAGGCCTGTTTGTGCAATTTTCTCAACACACGGTTTTTTTTTCTCAGGTGGAAAATCGCGCGGCACCGGGATTCGAACCACGGTCCTCTTGCATGCGAGTCGGATACTCTACCGCCCGCGCAGGAGTTGTACGCCTCATTTACCCCACAGTGGGGCCTAATTTGTTCAGTCAAGGTGGACCAATCTGAGCTCGGTTATACCGCACGGATGGCACTCAACTAGAGAACCTGCTTTTATGACCTGCACATGTGTGGCCATACATAATAGAGAACATGTTTAGGAGGGTCCCTGTACAATGATAAACTAAAAGAAAATACATATTAAAAAGGGGGAAATAGCAGGAAAACAAGAAAGGAAGAGAACAGGCGATTTGAACTCGTGATCCTTGGATGTTGCCCTGAAAGATAGCTCGCTCGGTGGGACGTCAGGCTCCAGGTTACATTGAAGCGCCATAGCTGCTGTCCAGAGCCGCATACTTACGTGGAAAGGAACTGATGTTGTCCGCGATGGTTGGAAGGCATACATTCTTGGAAAAATGGCCGCCCGTGGATAAGAGCGAACTCGAGCGGGTTTAGAGACTAGGAAAAGCTTGATCACGTGCTAGGCGAGCGCGGCACTCTAGGCGTGGGAAGCTAGCTCGAGTAACTATCTCAAGGACTGCTGCTCACGAGGGCGAAATGCCTTCGTGTAATCTTAATAACCATAATAAGACTACTTTCGAAAAAGAGAGCGGCCCAGAGGGCTGTACTACGAGTGCTATGAGTGATAATTTTCTCTCTCTCTCTCTCTCTATATATATATATATATATATAGTCATATCATAAGAAGCCAACAAACACTGACACCAAGGACAACATAGGGGAAATTACTGGTGCTTACTAATCAAAACACAGAAACGATAAGTTCATGGAAATTAAAGTGGATGAAAAAACCACTTGCCGCAGGTGGGAACCGAACCCACAACCTTGACATTTCGCGTGCGATGCTCTACCAATTCAGCTACCGCGGCGCCGTTTTCCCATCCACTTTCTTGGGTATTTATGTGTCCTAGTAGAACCCTGGAAGTGTTAGTCAGCTCCACCAGTGAAAGACCTTGGCGGCGGACGTGGAACGTCCTTTGTGCCGCAGGCGTCACGAGAACGTGATCTGTTTTGGGTGAAGGCGACTGGTCAGTAAACCCACATATGCTACCTGAAGGCATCAATGTTGCCGGATTCGAGACACTCGCTATGTAATAAACGAGAAGAAAGTGGGTTAACCGAGGGGCCCGATTATATTAGTCATATCATAAGAAGCCAACAAACACTGACACCAAGGACAACATAGGGGAAATTACTTGTCCTTAATAAATGAAATAAAGAAACGATAAGTTAATGGAAATAAAAGTGGATGAAAAAACAACTTGCCGCAGATGGGAACCGAACCCAGAACATTCGCATTTCGCGCGCGATGCTCTACCAATCGAGCTACCGCGGCGCCGTTTTCCCATACACTTTCTTGTGTATTTATGTGTCCTAGTAGAATCCTGGGAGTGTTAGCAAGCGCCACCACTGACAGACCTTGGCGGCGGACGTGGAACGTCCTTTTTGCCGGAGGCGTCACGAGAACGTGATCTTTTTTGAGTGAAGGCAACTGGTGAATAAACCCACATATACTACCCGAAGGCATCAATGTTGCCGTTTCTTTATTTCATTTATTAAGAACTAGTAATTTCCCCTATGTTGTCCTTGGTGTCAGTGTTTGTTGGCTTCTTATGATATGACTAATAATATCGGGCCCCTCGGTTAACCCCCTTTCTTCTCGTTTATTACATAACGAGGGTCTCGAATCCGGCAACATTGACGCCTTCAGGTAGCATATGTGGGTTTATTGACCAGTTGCCTTCACCCAAAGAAGATCACGTTCTCGTGACGCCTTCGGCAAAAAGGACGTTCCACGTTCGCCGCAAAGGTTTCTCAGTGGTGGCGCTGGCTATCACTCCCAGGGTTCTACTAGGACACATAAATACCCAAGAAAGTGGATGGGAAAACGGCACCACGGTAGCTCAATTGCTAGAGCATCGTACGCGAAATGCGAAGGTTGTGGGTTCGGTTCCCACCTGCGGCAAGTTGTTTTTTCATCCACTTTAATTTCCATTAACTTATCGTTTCTTTATCTCATTTATTAAGCAAAAGTAATTTCCCCTATGTTGTCCTTGGTGTCAGTGTTTGTTGGCTTCTTATGATATGACTAATAAAATCGGGCCCCTCGGTTAACCCCCTTTCTTCTCGTTTATATATATATATATATATATATATACATATATATATATGGGATCGAATGCGAGAGCTGTTGCTTTGTCTCTGCGTGTAGTAGTTACGAGAACGAATTTAAGGGAGGAGAAGAAGAAAGGAAAGTTTCTGAAGCATAATTGCAGCCCCGTGGTTTTAACGCGCACCCGCGGTAGAGAAACGGGAGGAGATATTAGTGTGCGTGGTCATGATACGCACACGACAAACTGCCTTAAAATATTTAGAGACTTGAGAGAAAATTTCGTATACAGCCTGTAACAGGGCAATGAGCACTCGAATACGACGAGAGAAATTATTGAGACGTGGAAAATTCTTTTGAACTAAGTATGGTTTGCGAGACAAATGCTTGGAATTATTGAACTTTTTAAAAGATGAGGGGAATATGCGCTCACCGAGAGGACAGCGTCCGCACTAGACCACACCTGGCGCCTTACTGAGACATGGAGCGCTTTGTGGCTGGAACAAAGCCCCCTTCTCTGCCGGCCAAGCGCAGAAAACGTGCGTTCCGATCGCTCAAGCCTTCACGGACATAGTATAGCTCTAGACTCTAGGAAAAGCTCAAACAGGTGCGAGCGCGACACTCTTAGCGTGGGAAGCTAGCCCGAGTAACTATCTCAAGGACTGCTTCTCACGAGGGCGAAATACCTTCGTGTGATTAGAATAACCCTAATAAGACATCGTAATTTAAACGGTACATTGTGACTTTTTCCGTATTCGATAAGAGTTGTTCTGGCGTGACGTGTAGCGGGACTGAAATCTTCAGTAACAGAGATACTCATTTCTTTTAGCATGGGAGGTTGGATATTTCTTCCTTCGTTTTATAGGCAGCAAAATTTACTGTCTATAGGCGTGACTTCGCTGGACAGTATGTACCAATACGATTTGCGCGCGATATGCTGTCAATAGTTATTCTGAGACTTAGAGTGTTAGTTAGAATGTCCAGTATCTTTTCCTCCGATTGAAGAGCGGATTCGGTGGCGATGTCCGTTAAACCGTAAAAAAGTTGATTATTCCTGCGAGAGCGGTCTTCCGCCTCATCCAGTCGGGAGCGTAGGAATGCAGTGTCCTTTGCTATATTCCCAACCACTTCACGCACGTCTATGCAGCACGTCAGTGTACGTCAATGCAGCAGCGAAGAAGGCTTTATACTCACTACCAACTACAGATGAGGTGTCTGCAAACCTACATGGTGGAACCCTCTTCTCTATGTTGGATCTTTATCAAGCATATCAACAACTGAAAGTTGATGAAGAAACAGCAGCACTGCTCACAGTGAACACCACAAAACGACTATTCAGGGTGGAATGCCTCTCGTTCTGAATTTCCGCTGCACCACCTATCTTCCACTGCATGAGGGAGAGAAAGATACATGTAATTCCAGGAGTGAGTGTTCGCCATGATGACATCATGGCCAACGGGAATAGTGCAAATGAGCACGCACAGCATCTGAATCAGGTTCTGTCGAGGCTAACTGAGAAAGGCTTACACCTCAAGAAAGAGAAGTGCAGGTTCGGAATTACGTCAGTTGAGTTTCTGGGACATCGAATAGATGGCAGTGGTGTTTAAAACACCGCGAAAAAGGTAGAGGCTATACTTCAAGCACCCAAACCATCTGACAAGACATCGCTGAGGGCTTTTCTGGGCCTTATTTCATTTGACGACTGCGTTTTGGAGAACAGAGCGATGGTCGTGGTAGAATTCTATAGGCTCCTCGAGAAAAACGCCCTGGAAGTGGAAGAGCAAGCATCAAGCCAATTTCGAGGCGCGTAAGGAGATGATCCATACATCGATAGTGCTACCGTGCTCACTACGACGAGACGCAGCCCCTTCTTCTTTCCGTGCACGCATCGCCGTACGGTGTTGATGCCGTCCTCGCTCGGGAGGATGCTATTTCCCGAGAGGCGCCCATTGCATTCGGTTCATAAACACTGGGAAGTCCCGAAAAGAACTACTTCCAGCTCAACAAAACAAGTGCAGCAGTAATCTACTACGGCATCAGTCATTTTCATAAGTACATAGCTGGCCAGCATGTGACCATAACGACATCGCCAGGTATTGATTGGAATGGTGAGTGAAACAAAGCAAGTACCCCGGGTCTTTTCATCAAGGATGACGCGATGGTGCCTTAAACTAGCAACGTGCGATTACAAGTTGCTGTACAGGCCTAAGATCTAAGCTGACTTCCATTACCGGCACAAGTTGATGAACCTTATCCCCCAAGAGACGTGCTCAGGTTGGCTACCATGCCCAGTTTCGGGCTTTCACCGCGTGAACTATTTATTTATTTATTTATTTATTTTCAATACTGCCAGTCTCTTTATCGAGACCATAGCAGGTGGGCATATTGTTACTATGTAAGCGTTGATACATTATTCATAGAACATGTGAATACAAAGTACAATGAACTAGATACGCTACATGTAGGTACACAGTAAAGTCTGGAAAAATACAAAATGCAAAAAAGAAAGACATCGTTTCATGCATATAATTAGTGAAGTCAGCTATAACAATAAAACAGATGTTATAAATACAATAAATTGTCATTCAATACAATCTCGTGAAATATAAATGCAACAACAATTTACAACCTAACAGTGCATAACATAATACAATCTAACATAACATAACATAAGAGATAGATCTAAACAATGTAAAAAACAAATTTGCATAAGACTAAAATATTTCTAGCAGTCATTCCTTATTCTTTTCTATCATATTACTAAAAATTGAAGGTGAGTCTATATCAGCTATTGCCGGGTCGAGGTGGTTCCACTCCCTAACAGCAGTAGGGAAACAAGAGTACCTAAATGTGTCCGTTTTTCAAGGGTACTCAACTAACATTTTATTATGCTTATGGCGTGAAATACGGGACGTAGAGAAAGTGATGTATTTTGAATAATTTATGTTAAAGCGGTTGTGCAACAGGTTGTGTATGAATTTTAGTCGAGCTTGCTGTGCTCTGTTTGCCAGTGTGTCCATTCCGGATGAAGTCAGGAGTTCTGTGGGCGAGTCAGTGGTTTTGTACTTGTTGTGAATAAACCGTATTGCTTTCCTTTGAACTTTTTCCACTTCGGCTGTGTTTGTCTTTGTGTGAGGAAACCAAACCGTGTTGGCGTATTCTAGTACTGGCCGCACAAAGGCTTTATAGCATAGCAGTTTGATATGACTGGGAGCAGATTTCAGGGACCTTTTAAGCAAGAAAAGCTTACGGGTGGCTGCTGAAGTGATGTTGGCAATGTGCTTATTCCACTTCAAGTCTGATGCTAGAGTCAGTCCTAGATACTTGTGTTGCTGAACATTAGTTAGGGGTGTACCATTGAGAAGGTAGGTGAATCCTGATTTAATCTTCTTTGTTGTTACTACCATTGTCACTGATTTCTTGATGTTGATAGACATTTGCCATTGTTCACACCAGGCATTTATCTCGTTAAGGCATCTGTTCAAAGTAAGGTGATCTTCATAACTTCTTATTTCTTTATATATAATGCAATCATCTGCAAAGAGCTTTATGCTGCATGTTATATTATTGACGATATCATTGATGTAAATTAAAAATAGTAAGGGCCCCAAGACCGAGCCCTGGGGAACGCCAGATGTGATAACTATCACGATAACTATCATGATAACTATCACGAATGACCCGAGAGGACTCAGTTCTGTCATAAGTGCTGGAGGCTATCTCAAAGGGTGAAGTTCATAAACTGCCAAAAGAACAGTTTTCATCGTGGCGGAAACTGGAAACAGCTTTCAGGCAGGAAGGGTGCCTTGTTAGAGGCTCCCGGATGGTAACTCCAACAAAGGCATTGAATTTTCTTCTTAAACTCGCACATGCAAATCGTCACATAATTGTGGCAATGAAGGCATGTGCACGAATGTACTTTTGTTGGCTAGGCATTGACGCAGATATCGAACGGCTTGCTAGAAACTGTGCAACATAATTGTTGTCAACACCAAAAGGCACCAGCCAGGGCACCAGTGCCCAAATGGGAACACACAGGAACGCCTTGGGACACAGGTCAGGCAGACTTCGTTGGTCCCGTAGAAGGCAGAATGCTGGCTAATTTTGTGGACACATACAGCAAATGGGTGGAAGTGAGTTCCATGCATAATACACAGTCTGCCACATTAATTGAGGAAATCCAGAACCTTTTCGCAGCTTTTGGGCTCCCCAAGAACCTTGTGACTGATGACGGGCCATCCTTCGTTTCAGTAGAACTTGAGAGCTTCCTAAAGAAGAATGGGGTGACCCATGTAAGAAGCGCACCGTATCATCCTACAAAAAATGGCCAAGCAGAAAAGATGGCTTTTGAAACTGCTTTTGAAACGAGCATTAGCGGAAAACAAGAACGGAACATTCGCGTGTAGGCTGACCCAGTTTTTGCTAAAGCAACACCACCATCTGTACATCAACGCGCAAAATGCCAGCTGCACTTCTGTTCGGGCGTGAGCTTGATACAGCTCTCACGTGCATTCAGCCCTAAGCAAAAGCCAAGAAAATCCATACCAACTGCAACAGGGACCCAAAGTCGACAGTACTCGCTGTCGGTCAAGCAGTTTTCATGCGAAACTTCGGAGGGAATCTGATCTGGACGGAGGGAGTGGTTTTGGAAAAGCTAGGCCACAGATCATGGCTCATTAAAGCCCTAACAGATTAGTGCGATGACAATGTGACCACATAAAGCGCGGTGCTCTGAGATACCCCACAGAAGCTTCGGCGGCACAGGACAAGGGCTGTACGCTAACCGCGAGAAGAGTCCCGCTCCCATTTATGCTTGGGAAAAAAGCAGATAAGCCCGCGTCGTCAGAGGCAACTCTCTGGAATGCTGGAGCCTTCGCAATCATCGGTAACTGAACCAGAGATTGGCACTGCCCCTGAGACCGTGCCAAACACAACTGCAGATTGATGCCCGCAGCGGCAACGACACCCTCCGGATCACTACGGCGACTCCATCTGAGAAGGGAGGAAAGTGTTGTGTACAAGCGATGCACCACCACTCCTCGGCTGGACAAAGCACCAGTGCAGACGAAAGAGGAAGTGATCCCACCCCGCGTCGAGTTCCAAGAATTCTCCATCACCCCCAGCGTCTCGGACACTGGACAGGGACCGAGAGTTTGCCCCCTCGTACACACGCGGCTCTCATAAACTCGGTCTCTTTTCTGCCACCAACCAATGCGCATTCCTTTCACGGATGGGGCCAGACCCTGTACGTAACAGCTTGCAAGAATGCACATACACGAACACACAGGTCTGTCAAAGCCAATGAGCAAGTGATCTGTCGCAGCAACAGCGTAGCACGCTGAAGCGCCGCAGCATTATTTATTAACATACTCCTATACAGATGGTTCTATTATCACGGAATATAGCTGTGTTGATTGACAAGTCACTTCATAACCGAGCTCGCGTGTGAATCAACAGTGACTTGTTGACCTAGTGGCACTTTGCTGCTGAGGTCTCTTTGGTAGCTGTCAAGTTAATAGTGAGCCTACAACTGATTACATGATGTAATATGGCATCGCAATTCTGAACAATGTTGTAACACCGAATGAATGTACAGCAGCGCACAGAGCTAGTATTTGTTCATTGAATGTTACGTCATTATTTCAAAGTGCACTGCCATGTTAAGTCATGACTAACCAACTAGCCATCAGTACATCTTGAGCCATTGATTACAATTATGACATACATAAAAGTGATATGCACATATCAAAGTTACTTCTTCAGGCAGACATGCTTGTCAGATAGGTTTTCAAGAGAAGAATGCTTGCATGAAAACAAATATTAATTCATATTGCTGAAAAGATACCCCATATAGGCGTGAATTCACGTAATGTTTGCATTTCCTGTTGGTGCTAAAAATGTCCCTGCAAATAGAAGTACATACATACATACATACATACATACATACATACATACATACATACATACATACATACATACATACATACATACATACATACATACATACATACATACATACATACATCTTTATTTCAGCAGCTCACAACTTATTACACATATCGTACCCGCATAAGCGCAAGTCGCTTGTGGGTGGGTCACGTCACGCATGAGGTGCTAGCTCGCTGCTAGCAAAAGAATTACCACGTATATGTTACATATCGCAACAGCTTGAAGAGAACACTGAACAGGAGTATTTTACTGTGTTAGTAGCGTGAGAAAAAACTAGTTTGAAAAATAAAATTTCCCTCTATTTCTTTGAGAAAAGGTAGAGAAGTACATATATAATAACATCACAATCTTTTTGTTTACAAGACAAGAGTGCAAATAATCAGAGGAACTTTTTTAAAAAAACATAAGCGCACAATACCTGTCAAGTATTTCGAGGATGAAGCACCCATGCTTTAATTTGTTGTTTAGCTTCTTTTTCGGAATACTGTTGAATTATTTCTTTCGGCAACTGGTTAAAATAAAAAGGGACGCAATATGCCCGACACTTTTTACCATAGTTTGTATATATACGGGGTAACTGATAAAGGCATGTTTTTCTTAGCGTTTTAGGTTTACTCTGTATTATTTTGTGGCGTTTCGAGAAAATACTATGAAGAAGTATCACTTGTACAAACAGATCCGAAAAGGACTCCAACACCTGCAATATTACTTCTTACGCCATTGTCTGAACAATCATAAGCGGTACCATACAGTATGCTCGAAGCTATCCTATGCAATTGTTTATCCACCCGATCTACTTTCGTTTGTGAGCAGGAACCAAAAACTGAAATACCATATCTGAGAACAGACTGGCCTAGAGCCTTAAAAACTAACCTTCGCAACTTAACAGGCGTGTTAAATTTAAGCGTGTGTAACTGAGCTGCTACCGTTCGTAAACGCTTCATTATGTAGTCAATGTGGACATCCCACAACATACGATCGTCAAAACGAAGACCAAGGTACTTAACAGAAGAGGATAGTGGTAGAGACAGGCAAGAGCATTTAAACCCTGAGAACCATGTGATTGAATAGTCAGGTCTAGGCTAACAGTCTTATGAGGATTTCTGAAACATATCATGGTGGTTTTGTCTTTGTTTAAATATATTTGATTAGCATTTAACCAATCAATCACGCGTGTTGCGTCTTCTTGAAGTAGTTTTACGGCTTCAGAATACGATTCGTGCGATATAAGTAGTGGAGTGTCATCAGCGTATTCAAGTATTGCAGTATTCAGTTGTATTTTGGCAATGTCATCTACGTAAATGTTAAATAAGACAGGTCCCAGGATCGATCCTTGAGGTACACCATATCTAACTGATATAAAATCACTATATGTATTTTTTATAGAAACTACATGCATACGGTTTGAAAAATAATTGGAAAAGAATTTCGAATAAGGACCTCGGAAACCAATACTTTCTAGTTTGTACATCATGATGTTGTGTTCTATGGTTTCAAAAGCTCTTCTCAGATCTAAGAAAAGGCCAAGCACAATATTATTTTAATCAATATTTTTACATATATAATCGTTACATTCTTCAAGCAGATCGACTGTACTTAACCTACGTCTAAAACCGTATTGGGAGGGACTTATAATATCAAATTTATCGCAAGAGGATACCATGCAAGTGTAAATGAATTTCTCCATTACATGCGCTAACACGTTCATTATTGCAATTGGTCTATAGTTATGTTAATCTGATTTACTACCTTTCTTATAAATTGGTCTAATTACTGAGGTCTTTAAACCCTGCGGGATTATACCTGTTTCGAAACATCCGTTTAAGATAAACAAGAATACGTTTTGCAGATGATAGAAATTGCCCTTTATATCTCGCACTCTTATTCGGTCATACCCTGCCGGTTTGTTGAGTGGAATTGCGTTAATGAAGTTCCACAGGTCACTTGCATTAATGGATGGTGGAATAGCAGAGTTTGGAATCATCTCAGCTAGGTAATTTAAACTCGGAATTGTAGAAGACGGCTGTTTTAGATTTGTTAGTGATAGTTCAAAGGCATCTTTAAACGAGTTCGCAATGACCCATGACTCTGCAGGCAAAAATGTTTTCAGCAAGCCATCATCTAGACTTTTATGTTCATGTTTTCTCGCCAAGTCATGCAGCAAGCCCCATGTGTTTCTTACGTTACTGCGACACTGCGAGAATTTTTCAGCGTAGTATTCCCGTTTACTTATTCCTAACTAAGCAGTAAGCTTGTTACGCTCGGTTCGATATTCTTTTTGCAGATCTAGATTTGTCGGGTAACTTTTGCAAAGCCTTCATAATATATATTTTTGGTAAGATAGTTCCACAATGGATGCTGCTATCCATTTTTTCCTCAGATTTCTGCGTTTCAATTTCACTATTTTTCGTGGCCAGTGAAAAGAAGGTACTAAACTGATTTGCCAATTGATTATACGTTGTCACATGGTTGGATGTGTTTAATGCCGTCCAGTCAAAGTTTCTGACTAGCTTATCTACCTTTCTGTCGTCTATGAAGTACCCTACGTGATTTACGCCATCTTTTGGAGCGATAGTATCTGTAACACGCAAGGCCGTGAAATAATTATCTGCCACTTTTTTATGTATAACTACCGCCTCGGTTTCAAAGTGTGCGCATCTCGACGCTATATGATCAATGCATGACCTCGTGAGGCGAGAAGCTACAAGTTCTTCCCGTGTGAAATCGTGTATAAGATGTACCAAGCCATGGACTGAAAGAAGATCTACATAGTCAGTGACTCCATGTTTTCTTGGTTTGGTGATATCAATGCTTATATCTCCTGCTATAATTATGTTATGACGAGCATCTTTAGTGAGGAATGTAGACAATTGAGATAAAAATACTTTCAGATCAGAATTAGGTGGTCTGTATACTGCTAATACCAAGAAAGTAGATTTAGGTTTGCATAATGTATATGCTTGCATAAGTAGTGTTATATATCATTCATGCCTTAAGAGATGACATTGGTTTACGGGGCACACAAGGCAGCAATGCCCATGCATGAAGGCCTGGGTGGCCAACCTGCTGCCCCTTCACTACTTATCCATACCTCTATCAGCATCTAAACAATGTACAGCCTGTGGTAAACGTGAATACAGGCATGCTTGCTCTTTCAGCAATGGCGACAATCAAGGATTATTGACTTGAGACCGTTTGCTGCTGTCAACATCATTTATGCGTGAATTCTCTTTTGATTCTTTTTCCTAGATAAAAAAGAAGCTTCCACAGTCAGTGAGCTATAGCAAAGTAATGTTATTTGATTGCGTTGGGCATGGGCCCAAATGTCATTCATGTAGTGACAGCCTAGCTAGCTAATGCACAGCCACATTAAAAAGAAAGAGAAGTGCATAGGCTAAGAAACAGGTGCACAGTACCTGTACTTCATCTCAAAGCAAACCAAGATTATCAAGCGACTATACAGATCTAGATTAGGGGACGCAAGCGTTGAGGCCCCCTAGTACTTGGAGCCTCAACGATTGCAGCCCCCTGATCTAAACCTCTCTAATGTTCTTTGCAATGAGTGCAGTGATCTTGCATTCGAAATAGTTGACGTAATAAGTCGTTTTATATTTGCCTTTCTGAATCAGTAACAGCTTAAACAGGTACACGACAATGAATTGAAATGCTGGCTCATATGGTGCACAGGACACAAGTAGCGGAGAACATTTGCCATGCCTGCTGTAACACCAATTCCAACATGCAGTAGCTTGTAGGCAATGAATGCATGTTCATTGTGTCAGTGCAACTTGTACCTACCTCTAATGAAAGCACAGAATGTCTGCATTGTAGACATTAGTTCATCAGCACCGTGTGCGGGGCAGCACAAGAACGTAAGGGAATGTTTGTTGCCATTTTTTATTTTCATAACCAACAGACAGTTTCTTGGGTGGAGCTTTGTGATGAATTCATAATACGTTCTGTGTAAATCTGCAATGTGGGCATGTTCTATTAACCAATCACTTCATAAGTATTAAAATAATGCAGATAGCCCCATAAACACTGTGAAACGGAACGTAGAAATTTGCACTTAAGAAGCCATAGTGACTCACACTCGGTGCTGAACATAAAATAGAAAAAATGCGTAGTGGCAAATTGGGTGCACATTCTCACCTGCCAAACAAATCCATATATTACAAGTAATCTTTCACTCGTTCTCGTATTGCTTACAGTTGCACGAACCTTACTGCGGCACCCCCTTTCGAGTAAAATAATCTTTCAAGTCACAGTTACTTGTTCACTCTATTAACATATGTTAGCCCCCACGCTCTCCTGTATTCCTTCACGCATGCTACAATAGCATAGCTGTGCTCAATCACCTCTTTCCGTTCCATTGAAATGAAGATGACGTGTATTTGTTACCAAAATATGCTCTAAAGCATAACTCTTTATCATTCTTTGACCCTCTGAGAAGTAAGGATGGATGTTCAGCCTTGCTGTTGTGGCATTGCATAGGTTCTAACTCACCGGCATATTTCTAAACAAGCAATGCTGAAATTATATCATCAAGCCATAGCATTAGTACAACTGAGGTATTGCGTCCCCAGGGAGTCTCACTGCCACCTCCCCAATTTCATAAATACTTAGACATGTTGACAACGTAGGCATGTTGAAGTGAACTTCACAGCCTGTGTTTTATCACCACAAATACACCAGATTAACTCAACAGCCCTTATGTCATTCTCTTGATCACTTGAAATACTAACTAGCACATGGCATTATAGTCATATTATATTCTCTGTGTATGTTTGGTGAATTGCACAAATCATTTTTGTCGCGCTTACAACCTAGCTGACGCTGTCTTTCTTTATAACAATTAAGCAACAACCTTACTTGGTGCATTGCTGTGAGAACTATAACTGGCTTCACAGTAGCACTGCACATGTACCCTCAGATAACACCGTAGATATGCTTCTATACATACTAGAGGCTGGCGACAATCAGCATAATTCTGAAATCTAGATGAACAGGGGTCGAATTCATGCGTATCAAAAAATGTCTGTTTCATTGAGATGCTGTGTATTTGTATGCGATATAGTTATCAATTCACTGTACTTATGGCAGATGAACAGAATACACAGAACAACAAAATCAAGTTCTTTCTGAAAAGCTCCTTTCTGCCACTATTATATGCAGCAAAGACTTCAGAAAGCACAGCTATGGCTTGGGCGCATCTTTTTGCATTGTATAAGAAGTAGAGGGGGCGAAAGTTTTTTTTTCAAACAGAAATTGAACAGAACTAGTAAGTGTCAAATATTGAATAGTGCCACGGCAATGTGAGTACTTATAGTAGCAATATTTATTTCCATATATTTAGGTACTACATCTTAACCAACTAGTGTAAAAGAGAGCTTACTATTGGGGACAAAGGATAAGCTTTAAATTTAAGGCTACTAATTGTTATACTAAAAAACTACTTGAATAGTCTAACAACAACTTTAGGGCCTCGTTGCAAAGAAGCTTTCCAAGAAATAATGGCTGCTGTATGAAGAGCTTCCAAAAATCCACAATAAATTATTTCCAAAAAACGTGAAAGTTGTAGAAAAAATAAACATAATGGAGGACCAATGTTTTTATTTATTTTATTTATTTTGTACATACTGCAGACCACATTGTTGTCCTTGCAGGACGGGCAGACAATTAGTACAATGCATATACAAGATAGGTCCGTATACATTCATAAAATATATAGGCTTTACAAGGATATATTGCTCACAGAAACACTTAGTGAAAACATCAAAACACAATACCTAAATCAATCCATGGTGCAAACAGAGCGATGTAAAAAAAGAGGCAAGGGAATTGCACATCCAACGCAAGGGAGAGTCGAGGATTTGCCTTGCTCATTCAACAGCAAGGAGAACACATTCTATGCAAAACAAAAAAGACAATAAAAACTTACATAAAACACAGTCGAATGTTGTAAGGGGCGGGCAGTGAATTCCATTCAGAAATAGTCCGGGGAAAGAAGGAGAACTTATATCTGTCTGTCCTAGCATAGATAGGTGTCACTGTATCCGTACGATGGTGTCGTGTATACCTTGTGGAGAGGTAACTTACACATAGTGAAGGGTCCAGAGCCAATTTGTGATTAATTAGATTATATAAATATCAAGCCTGTGTTTCTGTATTCTCTGTTCAAGCGAAGGAATGTCGTTAGCCAACATCAACTCTGAGGGCGAATCCGAACTTTTAAACTTGGAATAAATAAAACGAACAGATTTTCTCTGTATTCTCTCAAGTTTATTAACATTGACTTTAGTATAGGGATCCCATGCAACGCAAGCATATTCAAGTTTTGGCCGGATATAGGTTAGGTAACCGCTTATATAACCGCTTCATCAAAAGCAGATCACAGGATGACCTGGCGCGTTTTAAGACGTATAGAAACAAAGTAACGTCTTTTCTACGCCGAGCAAAACAAGAGTATATGGAAAAGTTATTCAACCCAGACGTGTTAAAAAGGAGTGACCTTGTATGGAAAACAATAAATGAAATTTTGAATCGAGGTGCACATGCCAGCGGCATGCTTGAAGTCTTAGTAGACAACATACCACTGGGTGGAAAATTATTAGCCGAAAAATTTAATGATTTTTTCGTGTCTTTGGCAGATAGCAATAGTGCCCCCCCGAATGTCAAATGCCTTGACTCGCGAGTTCCTTCCACTGCATTCTTGATGCCAACAGACACCAGGGAAATCGAAGCTTGCCTCTTGACCCTCCGCAACAGTAGCTCACGGGACATAGATGACCTTAAGATTCAGCCAGTAAAATATGTAGCCGATATAGTAAGCCCAGTCCTAGAACATATTTTTAATTGTTGCCTCGAACATGCAGTGTTCCCTAAACGAATGCAGATTGCTAAAGTAACCGTTGTTCATAAAGGTGGAGACAAAAACGACCTATCAAACTATCGCCCAATTTCTATTCTTCCGATTTTCTCAAAGTGTTTTGAAAAGATACTGTATACGCGAATGTCTAGTTTCTGTGGGAAATTTAATATACTAACGCCAAGCCAGCACGGTTTTAGGAAGAACTTTTCGACAGAGACTGCACTTCTAACCCAAAAAGAACTAATCTTAGAATCCTTTGAGCAAAAGCTTTTCACTCTTGGTATTTTCATCGATTTCTCGAAAACGTTTGACCGCATCAATCACCAAACAATGTTAGCCAAACTCGAACACTATGGCTTTCGCGGAAAATGTCTTGACATAATTAGATCCTACCTCAGTTCTCGCGTCCAATAAGTAACAGTAAACAACGCACTATCAGATGTTAAACATATTTCTTCTGGCGTTCCCCAGGGAAGTGTTCTGGGACCTCTGCTTTTCCTCCTTTATGTCAACGACATAGTCTGCTTAAATAAGATCCCAACATTTGTGATCTATGCAGATGATACCACTCTGTTCTTCCGAGCAGCACATGTACGAGATCTTGAACAGCAAGCCACAGAGTGTCTGCGCCGACATCATGACTGGTCTGAATCGAACTCGCTAATCATAAACACAAAAAAGTAAAGCTGTATTATTTAGGCCTCGTAATAAGATTACTTCTACTCCACAGATCTGCTTAGAAATGGGTTCCTCGTCCATTCAAATAGTTCCCGTGGTCAAAAGTCTGGGTGTTTTCTTTAACCAAAATTTATTGTGGGACGATTACGTTGAAATGGTCAGGGGCAAGTTGTCAAAGCTTGTTGGTATCGTGTCCCGCCTGCGATATTTCCTTCCGAAGCGTGTTAAGCAAATGCTGTACAATGCACTGTTTTCTTCAGTCATTAATTACTGTATCTTGGTCTGGGGCACCACGTCATTTACCAATATCAGACGGCTGCACATGCTTCAGAAGAGAATTGTTCGAAATATTGTTAATGCTTCGAGATTTGAACAAACCGCACCGATCTTTGCGTCACTTGGCATCACCCCCCTTCCCCAACTGCATGAAAATTTACTGTGAAGGCGGTATAAAACAAGTATAAGACAGAATAATACATTCATGTTAGACCTGGCAATCTTGAGATGCATGGAACTTAAGTATGCTACCCGCACTGGCTTCACGTGGTTTGTGCCTAAAACGCGAACGAATTATGGTCGCCAAATGCTTAGCTACATTCTTCCACAGTTCGTTAAATAATGCGCTGTGAATTGATGTTAATTTATGTACTGCTGACACTTATGTCATAGTGCTTTGTGCTTGCTTTTGTTTTTGCCTGTAATGTTCAAATACCGTTTCATTTGTGTCAATGTTGTTATTGCGAATACTTTACACATGTTGTATGATACACTGCGATACTGTTGACAAGTCATTGTAGGGTGCGTCGACCTCTGTCAAGCCTTTCTTCTGGCTTTTTGTCGATGCACCCAACATCCTCATGACGATGTTGAATAAAGAAAGGTATGTGAGTAGCTTAAAGTTTGAGGGGGCATTTCTTAGTTTGTGTCGCAGATAGGTTAGCTTACGAAACGCAGAAGAACATTTGTTATCAATGTGAAGGTTCTAAGAAAATTTATTAGTGAACGTTATGCCAAGGTACTTGTAACTCTCAACTTGCTTTAATGGAACAGATCCCATTTGATAACGGTACTCCAGGGGATTCTTTTTATGCGTTATGCGAAGAGAGACAGCTTTATCTATATTTGCAGCCATGCCCATTCTTCGCACCACAAAAATATATTATTCAAGCTAGAGTGAAGTTCCTCCTGATCATCCACGGACTTAATAGTACGAAATACAACGCAGTCATCTCCAAACAGCCGTACTTGTGTTCCTGGTTTGACGACGGTAACAATGTCATTAATATATAAATGAAAGAGCAATGGACCCAGGACGCTGCCCTGGCGAACACCTGAAGTGACTGGTAGGTATCCCGAGTTGTGATCGTCAACTGAAACACACTGTTGGCGATTATCCAGATAGTCTGTAATCAAAGTAATTATGATGGCGGAAGGTTAATGTTCCTTAATTTTAAAAGTAGCTTTTTGTGAATTACCCCATCGAATGCTTTACTGAAGTCTAAAAACACTGCATCAATTGGACCGTTGGCATTGAAAGCTTTGGGAATTGAATCAATTATTGTTACTAATTGTGTGGTAGTGGAACAACCTTTTCTGAAGCCATGTTGAGCACTTGCTAGTATGGAGTGTTCATCTAAGAATTCAGTAATGCGACTTGCGATTCTGTGCTCGAAAAGTTTGCAGCAAGATGACATTAATGATATGGGGTGGTAATTCTCGAGCAATAATCGATCGCCTTTTTTAAATACTGGAACGACTCGAGCCATCTTCCAATCCTCAGGCACTTTCGCGCATAACAAAGATGCTCTGAATAATACCACTAAGGACTTGGCAACAGTTTCGGCCTATCGCCTAAGAAACCTGCTTTGCGTACACATGTAAAAGGACTTGTTGCAAGAAAAACAGCACAGATATGTCACATAAAAGATAAATCTCCTAGATCGAGATGTGTGGTTAGCTTTAGACAAAAAAAGCCTATGGGAAAGTTTTGTACCAATATGGCTAAAAGATACATTCGTTACCGTGCTTGCCTTCGGGATGCCGCATACGCTTGTTCACATGGAAGCACTTGTAACATATTCGTTGTTAAAAAAATTCCAATTTATATATTGACACAAAAGCCTTCTCTGAATCAGGAAAAAGTATAGAATTGTTATATAGTACACACAGCATTTAGACCATCAGGGTACTATTTCTCACATTACGCAAATACTCATGAAAGACAAAACTGCAAGAAACAGCATAACACTTTGGCATATTCCGTAACTGATTATATTAATTAGTTTCCCATTTCATGTGGCAAAGTTGCATAGGGCAGATGGGATCTGATATCTGCGATTCAGATATGCGTTATTCTATCTGGCCACAAGTATTACATACTGATCATTGTGGGAATAAAGAAATAACAGGCATTGATCACCAGTATGTCATCATGTCACTTCTATCTGAAAAGTGACTATCATTCCAAGTCAAACTTGCAACTGGTGAACTTGCATTGAGCGTCATGTTTATGTGCCCATATATGTGTACCCCATGAACCGTTGCTTTAAGTTATGACCAGTGTGATGTCATTCCTGTATGCAATTGTGGTTTTGCACAATACACCTATAAAATTTTTGATCAACATCCTAGTACATTATCTTGTATTTGCACCACAGGCTTTCTTTCGCAACACCCTCTTCGCCCCCATGTTAACTGCTGCAGTCAGTAAAATAGAGCTTTAGATTATTTCCTAAACTGCTTTCATTCCAGCAAGTAGATGCCGAGCAGACGCTGTGGCACAAGTGAACATTTATGAGGGCGTTCATTCTTGCTGTTATTAAGGTGGCTGCAAGGTAAATGGAGGGAAAGTGTCCAGGTGAAGCAAAGCTCCGCTGTCGCATGCACGTAAACAAAGCTTATGGTTATGGCGTCAAAACATTATTTTCGTCAATCCTCCAACCATGGAGCATGTGGCGGCAGGTTGGAAAGCAGACAACGAGCAGACGGTGTGGCGCGATGAACACACCTTGAGGGACACTGAGCCTCCAAGTGCATTATTGTGAGTGGAGCCCAGCAGCTTCCCCAGTGCTGCAAGGAACCACTGTGATGGAGTACAGCTCACAGTACAGATTGTTAGCGTGAAAGGTTGGTGTGTTCCAGGGCTTCCGTGAACGAAGGGGCAGACTGAACTTGAAACATCCTTTATTGCATGGCAGCAACTTAACGTGGCAGAAGGACAGCCAAGGAATATAATGACAAAAAGCACACCACAGCTTCGCGGCCAGCGATGATATACACATAGTGGGCGAGGGTGATGTGATCATGATATGGTCCGCGTGATGGAAATGGAAACGCTATCACACATGTATACGTGTACATATATGCGACAGTTGGGCAGTGGCAGAGAAGGTGCTTCGCTGTGTCGTCACATGCGCAAAAAATTGCATAAGGAGCATTTGGATAGCTTACAACAGATGACATTTAGCACAAGTTGAATAATTGCAATACGTGGAGCAGTGATACAACTTCTAAGCTGTTCTCTGGTCTCCCCTCTTCATAAAGTGTAAAATGTGCAGAGACATCTCCGGAAACAAACGTGTACAAAGCAAGGAATCTGCTTTGGTACAGTACATATATTGAGATGCATAAGAACCTAAGCGAACAGGGATGCCTCTGCTATTTTTTATTACTTCAGAGCACATGAAATTGACAGAAAAAAATCAAAGACGATTACGATACTCCCTAATATGAAATTTGAGTGCAGCTCTACACGTGTTGTCATTTCGCCGGCGTGGACAATCGGTCTCGTGTGGCATGTTGCAGTTGAAGCGAAGTGTGGCGCCACTGCCGCGCTAATCTGGACATCGCGTGAGCCAGCGCATGGGTGACGTGTGGGCGTGATTCACAGAAGCCACCGCCAAAAAACCTCCCAGACATTGCATGCTACTCTGGCACCATCTCGTAGCTACAGACACCGCACTTCGCTTTTATTCTCACACTTTTGCCATACACTCTTCTGCTTTCTGCCTCGTGGCTCTGCAGCGCCTTCCTCTCAGCTTTCCTCCTCATGTCTCTTCTCACTCGCCACTTTTTTTCATCTCCGACTGCCATACTGCGTTCACTCTCATCTTTTGCTGAACTCGTTCGCTCGGTTAAACTGAGCCAACGAGTGGCCCTCCCAGCACGACAAAAGCTAATGGGAATGTGCTCAAAAGTAAACGGAATGACCAGCGAAAGGAATACCCTGAATGCATGCACTATTAACCACGTTAAAGGATTGATTGAATGCACAGTAGACGTGGTCTACAAGATATCTTTAACACGTGGGGCTGATTACGTGGGCCAAACAGGCAGGTGCGTAAATGATTGACTGTGCTACCATCGATATAACTGCACTCTGATACAAGCACCCGGAGACCTTGCCATACATTGCGCTTCATGCAAGTGCAAGCGTATCTTCCACAGGATGGTGATCTTGCTGAAATGTAGTAACTAAAGAAAAAGAGAAGTCGTGGAAGCCTACATCAAGATGACCCAATGTGCCATCGATATCACTAAGCAAGGATATTAGCTTAATGCATGACAATACATGGCGTGGGTAGACTGGGAAGAGCATCCCTGCACATGCGAGTAGGCTATATGAAGGTCTCATATTGCGAAAAATAAAACAGTTGTTAATTTGCACTCAGGTGTTGTGCATTGTTTTTCTCTGTTAAGTCCTGTCCCTTCGTCACTTTGCGCAACAGTCTTATGTCGAACCAACTAGCCCACTGGGAAATTTTCTTTAATTATATATAATATGCTCTGAGTGCATGTGTATGTGACAGTCTTGTTTGCAATGCACATGTGAAAGACAGCAGGAAAAGATGCAATATTAGATGCGAGCAAATAGAGATTTTCGGCGCCGAATAGAATAGTGCCAGAAGCAAATTGAATCTAATAATTTTCTAAAAATAAATAGCCGTTATCCTAATTAATATAAAATAATGTTTACATCCCAATATTTTTGGAGTTAGCAAGTTTCTGTGATTATATAGTACCTTATTAAGTACTGTATTGGAAGAAAGAACTGAGCATTACGAGAAAACAAGTACTTTATTCGCATGAACAGCGCTCTTCAGAGCATGCAAATGATCCCTGCAGAGCCTGTAAAGCGTGGCTGACTGAGTGACGTAGCCTGCTCCCGTACGCAAGTTCTCATGTTCTATGGCTATATTATGCCTGCCGTGGTGAAAATCTACCGCACTTTTCTGCAATTTAATGTTTATCTGGGTGCGGCTGGCATTTTGAAATACCCGGTATAAAAGACATATTCACAGTTACAAAAAGCGACTACCGAATCGAATAGGGCAGTATTTATTGTATAAAAACAAAGGTGCAAATATTCGCACACCCCTATGCAATATCAGCAGCTTCAAATAATGGTTTCGACGCTTAAATGCACACTACATGCGCCAGCAACCAATAGAATATCATATATTGACAAAAGGGTGTTCAGCTGGGCTAGTTGGTTTATTCTTCGAGGATTGTAGCAGCAGAACTTAAGGAACACGGACACAGAAGGAAAGACTAGACGAGGACACAGCTGCACTGTCAACTGACTTCTTTATTGAAATTCCTACTCTTATTGATTTCGTCGCCATATCGTTTCTCTTATCTATCAGAGGCTGTCTCAAAAAGGTGAGTTGCTTTTTTCTCAAGGCGACTGACGACGTGCTTACACATTGCAATCTTCTTTTACTTACTTCAAATGCCTCAAGAATCTCCCGAGTTAGCCTATCGTTGTTCCTTTTCAGGACTTGCACATCATGAAATTTGGGGGTGCACTTGCTTACCTAGCTATCTCGTCCCTTCTTTTTCATTTCCCAACGTTTGCAGTGCAAGGCCAGATTGTTGCCAGGAGTGCCTGAAAGTGCTAATGCATGCTCTCTTGTTTGATCATTAAGTCATCTTTCTCTTTGCCCTAAGTATTGTTTTCCTCAGGACTGGGGGACGGTGTACACTATTCCCTCGACGCAATCTCAGTCAAATAGAAATGAACAAGAAGGTACACGATAGCCAAGTAAGCTTGTGCACCCTGAAAAGTCCTGAAAGTCCTGAAAAGCAACAACAATAGACTAACTAGGGAGATTTTTGAGGCATTTGAAGTAAGCAAAACAGGAGCGTAATGTGTAAGCACACCGTCAGTGGCCTTGAAAAGAAAGGAAGTCGCCGTCTTGAGACAGTCGCAGATATGTAAGAGAAGAGATACGGCGATGAAAAAAATGAGAAGGAATTTCAATAAAGAAATCAGTTGGCAGTGATGCTGCGTACTCGTCTAGTCATTCCTTCTGTGTTCGAGTTTTTTAAGTTCTGCTGCTACAATCATCGAAGAATAAAACAACTTGCCCAGCTAAATACCCTTTTGGCATTCATTTTGAGTACTCTGAGCGTTTCTACTTGTTTCCTGCATCTGCTTGACTCATGACAAATATGTCTTCACATTGCCTTCTTCACTTGCCGGGCAAGCTTATGCTCATTTTGCATCAAGGAGAATGCTTTGGCGGAAGATGTTAGGTTGCTACTCGGGATGTTGTCGCCTTCCCAGTGACATGCAAGAAGAATGAAGATACTGCGAGCTGAAATGTGGAAACAGATTCGCCTACTCACCAACTTCCTCAAGGTGAGATCATCTGGGAAAAATTCATATCGTCTTTACTTGGCCAGTGACCGTTTTAGCAGTGAACACATGTGGAATAAGTGGTTCCTGCCAATTTTGAAGCCAGCAATACAAGGTCAAGAAGGGTACGAGAAGATAAGCAAGAACCCAGTGGTCACAGTAGGATAGGTGCAGCTCTCACAACCTTCTAAGGAAGTATTGCAACTCGATCAAGAATTTCCGCTTCCTCCGAGACTAGACACAGCAGGGAAGCTTGCCATTATCAGACAAGTCGCAGCAAAAGCGAATGTAGCGGACGCTAGCAGAGTTGTGGCTGAAGACTAGATACACTGGCTTGTTCTAAAGAATGCAAACGCCATGTGCGCACTTTCGTTAACGCTGTGAAGGAATTGAAAAAAGAAAACTTCATATTGTACGTTTCAGACAAAGGAGGGGGATTTGTAGTATTCGATGCCAGCAGCTACAATACAAGAGCATTTGAAGCCATCAACAAGAATTTCCACAAGGTAGAAAATAAAGACCTAGAGGAAGCAAAAATACAGTTCAATGTGCTTCTAGGAGAAACACGTAATGGTAGCCCGCTGTGCAACAAGGTTAAAGCACCAAAACCACCACGCTGTCCGTGTTTTTCAGTGGAAAAAGCCAGAAAATTGGCACCCCCTTCCACTCCATTTTATCGGAAGCAGACACGTGGCAATGTTGCTTTCGGCTCACTTTTTCAGGCAACTTTCCTAAGTTAGGGCAGAAGATCCGCTCGTTACCAGGAACTCTGAAGAACAAACCTCCGAGATCAGAATGTAGGAAATGAATGATTGGTACGGGTTCTCGATTGACATAGAAGACATGTACTATTAAATATCGCACGCGGATTTGATGAATGTGTACTGAGAGAGACCATCGAGGAGCAAGGAGCCATTCCATTTCAAAACTCGGTAGGAATGTCTGTGGAAACCTTCTTGGAGCTGTTGAGCGCCTATCTCGCTGCCACAATCGATGTACATGGTGGTACCTTGTTTGTCCTAAAAGAGGGATCTGCATTGGATCAAAAATAGCACCAATCTTGAGCGACTTGTACTTGGCAGCATGCGACAAGAAAATTCAAGGATCCATCAAGGAAAGGCACGTCACACGGAGCTATCGATATGTGGATGACTTCTTGATACTGTGCCAAACAGAGAATGCAACCGATTACCAACTTAAGGACGCCATACTAGAGTGCTTTCGATCAACGTGCCCAGAGCAGAACTTCACTAATGAGCGTCCGAACCACAGTTCCCTGCAGTTCCTCGATATTTTGCTAGAATTCCAACCGGGATATCTACGCTGGGGGTAGAAGCCCAGAGCACAGAAACAATTTGTTCTCTTCATGTCAAGCCATTCCAAGACTGTAAAAAGGGCAATAGCGAGTCCAGCGTTTAGTTCAGCACTAAAGAAATCATGCTAACATCAAACTGAACAAAGTTTTCAGTGGCAGTTAGGTAGGCTGAAAACTGCAGGGTACCCCGTGTCAATGCTATGCAGCAAAGCTGAAGGCCTCGTAGAGAAGATTAAAAGGAAACAAGAAAGCAAAAGCTGACCTGAACTTGCGGATGCCAAAAATAATTCTAAAAAAATTCGATATGTGCATGGACTGACCCACAGTCTCATCAAGATTGGTAAAAGACACGGCGTCCGAGTAGTGTGCTAAGCACCAAACAAGGCAAAAAGTATGTGCGCATGAGTGAACCAGGAAAAGAAAAGAACCACAATGTCAGATAATGCACCAGAGCAGATGCAGCCATTGCGTCGAAGAAGTAGCGTACACCATCCTCCTGTCCTGTGGAAAACAATACATAGAGCAAACAGGAAGATGCCTTAATGATTGATCAAGAGAGAGCGCATAATCACTTTCAGGGACCCCTGGCAGCAATCTGGCCTTGCATTGCAAACATTGCCAAATGAACAAAAAGTGAAGAGATAGCCAAGTAAGCACGTGCATCCCCAAATTTCATGAAGAACAAATCCTGAAAACGAACAACGATAGGCTAACTCGGGAGATTCTTGAAGCATTTGAGGTAAGTAAAACAGGTACGCAATGTGTAAGCGCACCTTTAGTCGCCTTGATAAGAAAGGAATTCACCTTTTTAAAAGAGTCTCAGACAGATAAGAGAAGAGATATGGCGATGAAATAAGTAAGAGTGGCAATTTCAATTAAGAAATCAGTTGACAGTGCAGCTACGTCCGCGTCTAGTCGTCCATTCTGTGTCCATGTTCCTTAAGTTCTGCTGCTACAATCCTCAAACTATATATTGACCATACCAGTTGTTTTGTCATCCTCATACTTTGTTACGTGCATATGGCCTTTTATCAAAAAATGCAAATTTGTCAAGAATCAAAAGGAAGTATCCAGTTTTCACACATTATATGCTCATCATGCCGTGCCACTGGTGTTTGCACAAACAGTGTGTACTCGGACACTAACACCAAGCAGCTGAATTTCTTGCACATGCAAGACGCTCACATCCCTCAGTATAAGTCTGTATACTTTGCTTAATCTAGAAATACACCTTAGGATTTCTGCTGTTCGCACCAATGTCCACATGACAAAAATGAAGTGTGCCCGAAATTTGCGTTCATAAGAACGGTGCATAAGGGCGTCCACATTTCACGCCAGCGCGCATGTACTCATGTAACCTTTCAGCTGGTCCTTATATTGCCCTCACCGATTATAAACACCTTCATAGCCCAGAAATAACTTCTGAAAGACATAAGATACGTGAACTAGGCAGAAAGGGCCGGAACCAAAGCTCACCCGCAACGGATATGCACGGTTCGCTTCAGAACATACGCATATTGCATAAAACGTACATTTATACGCCTAGCACGACTGTGGCACATTGCACGTACACATCACAGTACACTTACGCCTCGTAATAGTCAGAACCCTAGCGCTCGAACGTTCTGTACGTGTTCGCGGTCACCAATGCGCATCGCAGCCCGCAAAACAGCTCGCACGAAGCAAGGCACAAGCAGCACATTACGAATGACTGCGATGACACGACAATGAAGCTCATCGCTACACATCGTGTCATCACTTCTGAACACTGCACAAACTTCAGTCTTCGAATCGATGAAGCGCGCACACACAACACCTACGAACACCATATGCTGAGGTGGGCGATCGCAATCTTTTCATTTTGGCGCGTACCGAACTAGTGTCATGCTTATAGTGCAGGTGTAGGCGATGGCCTTCGCGTTTGTAACGCACTTGCAAAAGACGGCCTAAAACACACGAAATCGGCGGCTTCATTCCTTCTGACCCTCGCGTAAACACAACACACATCCGTCTGTTTCCTTTGGCGATCGCACGTATTGAAGAGGTCAGGAAGAGTACAGCGGCTTGCTGCATTCGACAAATAGCTTTGCAGCTGCTGAATAGCTCTTGCAATGATCACAATAAACCACACAAAAAACAAACTGGCGCTGCAGCCTAGGGGCCTAGGCCTCGCGCTCCACTTCGCTACGAAGCAGCACCATGTTTGTGCGGTCGCCGCATGGAGGCAAAAGTTCACGACCACCTCTCGAGATGTCACGTCGGCCATTACTGACGGACCGCTCGCTTGCGGTGCGGCGTGCGGCCATGGGCGGCTCGAGCGCAAATCGGCCCTAAACGAGTGAATTGCCGCTTCTCTTGCCCTTCTTCTCTCGCAGTTCCCATTCAACGGAAAGGGAGGGGGGACAGGGAAAAGGTGACGTGAGACGACAACTAAACGCTACTACTATAGACACGACAGCGGTTGCGGGACAACAGGATAAATTTAAGTTCAAGGTACGCTGCGCTACGTTTCTACTATTTCAGAAAAATAAACATCATGAAAATATGTCAAGCGGATAACTTACGCAGGACGTGCAGAAAAAGAGCCGCAGTAATCAAAGCACAACGCAGGGTCAAGGCGACACCATGGAAACGTCGTCACGTCAAATTAACTCTTCTGTATCCGCCGCGGTAGCTTCGCGGGTATGTCACTGCTCGAGGTCGCAGATTTGACCCCGACCGCGGCTGCCGTATTTCGACGGGGCCGAATAAAGAACGTTCATGCACTTAGATTTAGGGACACATTAAAGGATACCATGATGTCAAAATTAATGCGGAGTCCGCCACTATAGCGTGCCTCCTAATCAGATTGTAGCTTTGGCAGGTACAGCCAAATGAATCAATTTAATACTTTTGCCACGATGCGATGTGCCATGTGAAGCAATGAAAATACTCAGCCCTCCCAGAGGTTATAATATATGAAGAACTACTATGCCTAACGCAAATACCTCTCATTGTGCGTTCTGTGTACTACGCAAACAGTAGGAGTGCACACAAGGTAACGTTTAGCGTCAACTGAGCACACTCGCGTTGGACTGAACGTTGAAGGAATGAAACATTCGAAGTCAACATCGCCGTTAATGCTCGTCAACCAAAACAAAGAGCGCAGAAAGCTTCGCTTACATCGAATCCCACAGTGCCTGGGATCTGCTGAATGTTTCCTTAATTCCTTCTACCGGACGTACTCGTCGATGAGCTCGGTAGTTTCCTGGCCCCAACTCCTCTTCGAGCCGCAACACTCACCAGTGCGTCCGCACTCGGCGGCCGTTTTTACCGACAAGCAATTTGGATCGCGCAGCGGGTGGCTGACTGTAAGGGGTGGCGTCCTGCAAGGGCGGGTGGCTTACCGGGTCCTTTTGAGGGTTGGCAGTGTTGTCGCGATGGTTTTCTTTGATGAAAGCTGCGGCTTAGAACGGGTCATGGCCTGTGAAATCGTTTGACCCCACTTTCAATTTTGTGACCGAAGCTATTACGTTCGAGGAAAGAGCTTGCCGGTTGACGCAAACAGACCAAACAACGAAGATGTGTACCCATTTTTAAGGCTATTTAGGACCGTTGGAACCATTTTTTATTTTATTGCCGCAGTTCGCCGCGGCTCTTCGAGTGCCTATTTTATCACGAGCGCGAGGGTAATTCCTTGTGATCAGAATATTTCTATAATCAATCGTAATACATAAACAAGGCCGTCCTTCTAAGCGGCGCTGCTCTCATACCCCCCCCCCCCCCAATCTGCCTCAAAAATAATAAGTGATCAAAATTGACATTCTATTTTATACCGCCTACCTTGGGCCAGCTTTTGCGGCGGTGGGGCAAAGTGGGGGCAGGGGGCAATTTTTTTGGAGGGGGGACGGCGCCCCCCCATGCCCCCACCCGGCGCCACGCCTGGCCAAACTGCATGAGTGCGCGATCTTCCGGCGAGCTGGCTGTTGTCTTGACTAGCTCTCGAGTGGCGCTGCACACCCCATCATATCTACCGGTGTGCTTTTCTTAACGAGCTACGCTGTTCGTGCTCTAAACTTTAAACGAGCAGACGCCTGTTCCGACATTTCACAGGGCGACTACGGTAGGATGGCACGTCCATTGTGCATGGATTTCTTCGATTATTACTTCCGCCTTCTCTCGGGCCTGTTGACCCGCACAGAATGCCTGGCTTCTTACTTCGACCTTACTTTATCAAAAACGATTACAGTATTTGCCGGCGCTTAATCAAGCGCAGCCTTCCAATTGGTGTCATTTGTCACGAAAAAGGATTGCAGCTGTGTGTCGACACTCTATGAAAGTAGCAGCAGCATGTTGGCAGTAAATATTGGAAACTCTTCCAATGACACAACGTCACAGCAGTAAGCAAACACTCCAACGGAGCTCATCAAGAGACGTGAGAGAAGTCGGCAGGCCACGCAATAAACGAACAAATACAATACACGAAGGACGCATGAGCGAGCTCTGCCGTAGTCACTCAATAGGACAGCGGCGCAGATGTGACGAAGCGCAGAAAGCGTGGTATTCAGGTAATAAACCAGCCGTGGTTTTTTTGGTGGCGGCGGTGTTGGCCTGCTAAGCACGAGGTTGTGGGATCGAATCCCTGCCACGGCAGCCGCATTTCGATGGGGACGAAAACGTCCGCGTACTTAGATTTGGGTGCACGTTACAGAACACCTGTTGGTCCAAATTTCCGGACTGTCTCATTACGGCGTGCTTCATACTCAGATGATAATGATAATAATCAAATCACAATTTGGCACGTAAAATTCTACACTTTAATTAATAATTTTTAAGAAGTTATAGACAGGGATAAGGTGACTCAGAAAGGATGGCCAACGTTTCAATAGGTTTTGCACGTGCTCCCGTGGTATGTATACTCACGGGTGTACATGGGAAATTAGAGAAATAATAAATCCATAGTCTTTGAAGGTTCCAAGTGTGTCAGGACATCGTGAGTTTGTTGTTGGAAAAATAAACAATTGGTTCTTAAACTCTGTAGTAAGATAGACAGGGCGCGTCTCGTTCTTGTACCATGATGCTTGCATATATGAACGCGAGCAATTTTATATAAGCGCCACTTCCATAGCGATTTCAAATGTGTCTTTGTCTGCTTCACTTCTCCTTACCTTCCATACACACCGGAGCAAAGTATAATTTTCCGAATCGCCCAAGCAGGATCACTCTTATTGTATTGGACGTTTGTTTTTCAATATATTTGCGTTACCATAGTCTGGTCAGCGTTCAATAAAGAACGACAGCATTTCATTATGTGTGCATGTTTTTAATCAGTATTTGCCAACTATAGGCACTATGAGCCTATCTGTCAATCAAGCCTCTTACGCCGTTCCTGTGACCTAAATCGTCTACTAGGTTGGCACGCCAGGTATCCGCTCGTGGTCATGATGCCGCTGTAGTAGGAACCAGCACCTTTGAAAATGCGCCTTGCGTGGGCGAAGAAGCAGAGCCGCGTGCGCGGCTAGTCCGTGGGTGCGGGTGTTTGCGCGCGGGTGCGAATGATCGGTGCAGCCAGCTGCGGAGGCTCCCACCTGCTCTACGTGTGCAGGCTGGTGAAAACGCCACCGTGATCGTTTCTTTTAACTGAATATGCATATTGCGCATTGCACAATATGACGTAATATTGGGCACTATAGTCGGGTACCGTTTAGAAAAAAGGGGAGGCCCCGCCCAGACGACCGAAGCGCGACAGCCGATTGCCTCCGCGACTAAAATAGTGCGGCTAAAAAAAATTGTGCTTCTAAACCTCATAATTGTCGCTATAGACAAGTTGTTTTGTATGTTGATGACTGGTTTGGTAGAGCTCTGGTGAGTTGGTAAGCTACAGCACATTCCGGATCGCGAGATAAAAATAACCCCGCGCCGTCCACAACGCTGCCCGTCGATTTTTTTTAGCTTAATTGCAAGAGACGAAAGCGGAAAGAACAGCTCGGAATGGCTTTTGCACTGGTTTACATGTACATGGCACATTTACAACTCGTTTTACGAGCTTAAAATAAATCGTTGCTATGGAACAAGTACTTAAAAAACAATGCATTTCTGGCAAGCATTATAAACCTGGGGCGAGACGACGGTCGAGGCAGGAAAAGTACAAAAGTGCTTCGTTCATCGTTTTAAATAAATAATCTTAATTTTACCTAGCATTCAATTTATATTTTTTGTTTTCTGTGTTCACAAACTTATTTTGAAGAATGTGATAGGCTTTGATTTTCCTTTTCACGTTTTTTTTGTTTGCAAGGCTACAATCTCGCCAGTTCACGCAAGGCATTCCATACGAGTTTTCCGCATAGAGCCCAGCGAGGTGACATCGAAATGCGAACTTGTGTTGCCGATCGAGTCTTCTGTCGCCTAGGTGTTCACAACACCAAGGAGCCTCGACAAGAACAACAAGAGCGCCCCATCCTGAATAGCGATTCACGCAACAGGATGCTGTCCTGCTACACGTATCGGTGTAACATCGAGCCTGAACGCAGCGTGGAGGGCACGACCAAGTTTGTAGACGATGTGATCGGTGTCAGCGAAAGCAAAGTGTTCATGGTGAGGAGGGAGGTCAAAGCGTCGCATATTTCGGGTGGCAAACTGTCGACGCCCTCGTGAAAGCGCCTACAAAATGCCGAGAAAAGAAGACGCAGCAAGAATTACGACAGCTTGAAGTTGTGCGCGCTGAGCTCATGTGTGCTTGATTTCATTCGCCGCAACGAGATACCGACGGTCAAGAAGGTAACTAACGAGTTCTCGAAGAGTATAGATCTCCCCTCATTGAAGCGGTGTACTGTGCGTCGCCTGCTTCACGAGATTGGATTCAAACAGGAGAAGAGGAGCCGCAATTTGCTGCGTATCGACCGGGATGACATCGCTCAATGGCGGAATCGCTAACTTTGTGACGTGGAGCACTACCGGGCAGAAGGTCGAAAGATCTTCCTGGACGAGACATGGGTGACAGCGGGACACACTCGATGGATTGTGTGGACAGTCACCATGGTGCAGAAGTGCGGACGCCTGTACGCTCGAGTAAATGGCCAGTCTACGGGTCTGAAACAACCTTCTCGAAAAGGCCAGCGCCTGAATGTGGCGCACATCGGCAGCGCGGATGACTTGGTCCATGGCTGTTTGGATGGAAGAAAATATGCAGGAGTGCCTCAAAAGCAGAAACATCCCCTACAGTGAAAGTATGGTGAAAACTCAGCTGCTAGATTTGATAGCCTCTGTAAAACCACGCTTTCTGAGGTACATCCTACACAATGCAACAGAAAGTGCCGGTGGCATTGTGCTCAGGCTCCAACCGTACCACTGCGAATTTAGTGTTATCGTGCCCGTGCGGGCAAAAGTGAAAAATGACATCGCTGCTGACAATAGAGACTTCAAGATTTCCACCGTCAAAGACGTCTTGAGGGAACGATCAAGCACGTAACGGTGAAAGACAGGAGGACGAACATTCACCACGTTATAGACCTGGAGGCAAAGTTCAGGCTTGAGATACCTGGGAGTGACCACATCCAACGCATCATCATCCAAATGGGTGAAGATGACACTGAAGAAAGCGACTCCAACGGCGAACGGTCTGGCATCGAGCCAGTTGACGAAGCATAACCGCTTCTTATTAGCGAACGAGCAGGCCTCATTACGGCTAGCAAAATGTCCTCTTGTGACCTCTCAAACAAATAAGCAGTTCATTTCGTTGCATTTCTTTTCAATAAAAGCTCAGTTCTGAAAAAGCAACATTTTGATGATGATGATGATGATGATATATGGCGTTTTATGGCGCAAGAGCCAGTCATGGCCAAAGAGCGCCAAGCAATGTTTCAATGCAATCAGTGATGCAAATAATGACCAATGGTTTCGTGGTTGGCTATAACAATGCCACCTGGCTGTATAGGAGCCTAAAAAACAGTGGTAAAATAAATACGTATCTAATAAAATTGTTGCAATGACGTTGGGACGTGCTATGAATTTAAAACTTATGCTCTGATGGAATTAGGGAATGAAATTTATAAATGCCAGTAGCAATATTGCCTTAATGAGGCCCTTAAATGCAAGGCCATGTAGGTACGTGCTCTACAAAATGCTACTATCGCAGCAGCAGCGTCTGGTAAGATGCTGTGCTACGAATCTCTTCGGCCTATAACTTGCAATAAATTAATATCTTGCAGAAAGGTGAAAACTGATTTTCTGTTAAAAATGGATCAGCACTAAGAAAAATTGCCGGATGAAAAGGAATATTCTTTCGGTAGGCTAGAGGGAAGTGTTTTTTTTCCTTTCAGTTTCCAATTCTCTACACTCCAGCAAGACATGGAGCACGGTTAGTATCTGGCCAGATCTACAGCATATGGGAGGTTTACTACCGGTCAAGAGATAAGAGTGCGTGCCATACGTATGACCTATCCTAAGGCGGCAGAAAACGACCTCGATTCGCCGTATTTTTGTTATCGGTGGCAAATTCCCTGGTTGTGGCTCGACCATTCGAATTTATTCGAGGTTTCGGTGCCCCACTTGTGCTGCCTATTTCTTCTAAGTTTTTTTGCACAAAAATGGCTTTAAGTTTGAGGCAGGGATACCTATGGATCAGTGGCCAGCTTTCGTTGTAATGGATGTGGCAATTTCATCTGCAAGCATTTTGTCCTTAATGAATCTGTGCCCAGGTACCCAACATACTATGACGTGCTGATTAGATGTATATGCTGTGCACAGGAGCGAATGTAGCCCATTGAGTACAGGGTTGTTGCGTTTCTGGAGTGACATTAGAGATTTTATGACATTGAGACAGCCTATGAATTTAATGACCTTCTGCAATTTCATTTTCTTGATATGTCTAACAGCTGTCAGTACAGCAGATGCCTCAGCAGTAGATATGCTTGATTCTGGGTGCAGGACGTTAGAGTCTGAAAATGATGGGCCGACGGCTGCATACGCAACGCCAGCTTGCGACTTTGAGGCATCTGTGTAAAATTGCTGGCAAGAGCACTTCGACTGAAGTTCAAGAAATTGTGTGTACCTGGGGAGCGTTCTTCGTTATTTCAACGAACGTTGTATCACACTCAAGGAGCGGCCATTGCCACGGCTGACATAGCGTGAGAGGAGCTATTAGAGGGTTTTCAAATGCGAAACATCTATTCCTTGACTGAGTTTCCGTACACGCAGTGAGACAGGTTCTCTAACTGCCGGTCGATTATTAAATGGAGTTGCAGATGTCATGTTGTTTACACTTGGGTAAGAGGGATGTTCAAGGTTTGCATTTACCTTCAGAAATTACATAACACTTGAATACGACCTCTGAAGATGAAGCGACCAATCATTAGCTTCAACGTAAATACTATCCACAGGACTGAAGGCACCGATCGCCAGGCGGATACCTTGGTGATGTACAGGATCCAGCATCTTCAATGCACTCGGGCTAGCCGATTGATAAACTATTGCCCCATAATCTAAGCGTGTTCGTATGAGGCACTTGTAAAGGTTCATTATGCATCTCCTATCACTACCGCACGTTGTATGTGACGAAATTTTAAGAATGTTCATTGTTTTTAGGCATTTGTTTCTGAGGTACTTCAGGTGTGAAATAAACGTTAATTTCGTGTCTAAAATGACGCCTGAAATTTTGTGTTCTGTGCTCACAGGTATGTGCTGCCCCTGAAGTTCATCTTCAGGATTTGCTATAAGACCTCTTTTTTTGTGTGAAAAGAAGACAGGTACTCTAGCTGATATTGAGCGCAAAACCATTTTCATCGGCCCACTTAAACGCCTTCTTTAGACGAAGCTGTACTTGTCTCTCATAGATAGCGAGATTACATGGCTTAAATCCAATCTGAACGTCATCAACATGTACCGAATAAAATATACTTCGCGGTATTGATGAGCGCAAGGAATACATTTTTAAGATAAAAAGTGTGCAGCTAAGCACGCCACCGTGCGGTACCCCAGTTTCCTGCAGAAATGGACTCGAGAGGATACTACCAATTCTAACACGGAACGTGCGAGTTGATAAATAGCTTTGTATTATATTAGGCATTTTTCCGCGGATGCCCATTTCCAATAAGTCACGTAGAATTCCATACCGCCACGCGGTATCGTAAGCCTTTTCCATGTCTAAGAATACAGAAAGAGAGAACTGTTTATGTATGAAAGCGTCGCGAATATATGCTTCGATGCGAACGAGGTGGTCTGTCGTCGATTGGCCTTCCCTAAAACCACACTGATATGGGTCAATGAGATTCTTTGATTTGAGGAAGTGCAAGAGCCTGCGATTTATCATTTTCTCAAAGAGCTTACATAAACAACTTGTGAACGCTGTGGGCCGGTAGCTTGCCACAGAGGACGGATCTTTACCTTGTTTCAAGACAGGTACTACAAACGCCTCTTTCCATGTAAATGGACTGTCTGCTGTTTCCAAGGTAATGTTGAAAATAGACAACAGAACCATCTGCGTGTCAGGGTGAAGATGTTTAATCATTATGTACATGTCTGTGGGCTCCTGGTGCCCATTTTGTGCAGCCGTTCAAGGAAGTTCTGAACTCGGCAATGCTAAAAGGATGGTTGTATGGTTCAGTTCCGCTACCTTTACGGTTCGGTGCCTTACTTTCAGCTATCTGTTTATGTTTTTGGAATGACTGTGAGTAGTTTTCAGAGCTAGAAACTCGCTCGAAGTGTTGTCCGAGAGTGTTCGCCTGGTCTTGAAGGCTGTAGCCTTGATCCTCAACGAAGGGCATGTTGTAGGTTTGTCGACTGATTAATTTCCTTAGCCTATCCCAGACTTTTCGTTTTGCCTATAGGAATTTATGCTTGTGACGTGTTATTCCCAGCTTTCTCTTTTAGTGATACGACGCGTTCGTCTGCCTTTGGATTTCACGTGCTTAAGGTCGATGAGGTTTTCTATCGTTGGAGACGGACATTAGTAAACACCAGGCTTTGTTTTGCTCCTTACGCGCATTCTTGCATTGCTCATTCCACCACGGCACGTGCCTCTTTTCTTGTAGTCCCCTTCGTTTGTGGAATGTACTCTATTGCAGCGTCAATTATAAAAGCGGTAAAATAAGCAATAGCATCGTTCACACTAAAATCTTTAAAAGCATTTCGCTGCATCTCGGTGATTTCCTCAAATTTTTTCCAATCTGCGCATGCAACTATCCATTGAGGGGGGGTGTGGTAGGAATTCATTTTGTTCTAAAGTTTTGAGGCAGATGGGAAAATGATCACTCCCATATGGGTTTTTAACCACCTCCCATTCTAGGCATGTACAAGTGTGCATGCATGCAAGTGGTGCAAGTGTGCATGCAAGTGGTGCATGGCGCAGAGCAAGTCCCATTGTGGTGTGCTATAGAATGTCGGCTCCTTTTTATTTAATAAGCATGCGCCTAAAGAAACAAGAAAATTTTCTATTAGGCGGCCTTTGACGACGCATCGAGAGTCTCCCCAGAGTGGATGGTGTGCGTTGAAATCCCCAACGAGTACGTAGGCCTCAGGCAGCTCATCGATTAGACTGAGAATTTCTGTTCTTTGGAGTCCATAGTGGGGTGGTATGTACACAGAACAGATTGTAACGAGTTTTCCTAACAGTAAGGCTCGGACCGCAACTGCCTCAAGAGGCGTTCGGAGTTCCAAGGCCTGACATGCTACACGCTTATCAACTATAATCGCGAAACCACCGGACGAAGCGAAAGCATCGTCCCGGTCTTTGCGGAAAATGTTAAATTGGGGTAGAAAGCCTGTCTATGTAAGTTTTAAATGGGTCTCTTGGATACATAGCACCTTTGCGTTATATTTACGCAGGAGTTCCTTGACATCATCGAGGTTATGTAGGAGTCCCCTGACATTCCATTGTAATATTTGTGTCTCCATAGTTAAGAGTGTGTGTATGTTGTGTGTTCAGAGAGGAAAGTTGATTTAGATTGCAGGGCCTTTCCCGGGCCCCGTCATCGAAGTTTGTCTTTCTTACCGCAATCCTGAGACTGGCGGCGGTCCTTCGGCGCTTGCTGCGCCGTTTGGCTTGAAGTAGTGTCCATTGCCTCTTGCGAGGCACTGGACGTCCGCTCTTGTGAGCGGCGCATTTGTCTTGGAGGCTTCACCTGAACAGATAAGACCTTCGTGCCTAACAACCGTGAGGTCGATGGGCCCTCTTTCAGTTGGTTGCTGTCGCCGAGGAGACTGGTGGCACAACCGCGGCCACACCCTTTGTGGGCCCGGAAGATGCTGGAGTCTGCTGTGGCGTCCCCCCCCCTTACGCGCCGCACCAACATAGCCTGCTGTATGAATGAATGAAACACGTTTCCGCGCTACTTGAAATGATATGTTTTCTAACTTTTAGTGTGATAATATCCTTTTCTTTTTTCCACGTCGGACATGATCGGAAATATGTGGCGTGATCACTGTCGCCAGTGCAGTTCCGACGCCAGTGCAGTTGTCGGAAGTGTGCTCCTGACCACATTTTGCGCAAGTGAGGCGGCCTCGCCAGCTTAGTGCGCCAAGGCCAAATCATTGAAATTTGAAACATCTACGTGTATTTTAAATGTATGGTCTTACTCGTGTTTTGTGTATCCTGTATCGAGAGATTCTGGCAGTACACTTGTAGCAAAGGTGAGAATGTCAGGTTTTGTAGAAATTTCTTTGTTGTCGCGCTTGATCCTTATTTCTTGTACTTTCACAACATCCTGCTCCTTCCATCCTTCGAGTAGTTCTTCGCACAGATTCAAGAGATCAGCATTTGATACCACACCTCTAGATGGGTTCATAGAGCGATGGGGCGTCACTCTGATTTGAACATAACCAAAAGCCAGAATATTTGAAATCTTTTCACGTTGGAGCTGGTCACGTACTTCCAGCAGCAGGTCGCCGCTAGCCATATTAGTGATTTTGTATCCAGGACCTAGAACGTCGGTGAGAACATTCACAACGGTGAATGGGGAAAGGGTTCTTGCTGTCTTATCGGGGCGCTGACTATGTATGACGTGGTAGCGCGGGAAGGATTCCTTGCGTTGGGCAAAATATCGAAACCTTTCTGCTTCGGTGCACCCTCTTTTCGAAAGAGGGCGATCAGGAAGTCGGGGAAAGGTGCTTAAAGCCGCCAATAACTTAGTATATTTAGGCAGCTATGCCAGCCGCCCACCACCGAGCCCAACAAGGGGACGCTGCGAGACCCGAAGGAAACGCAGACGCCAGCTGTACATAGCTACTATAACCTAATATAATAGATCCAAGGTTGGATGAAGTACCCCAGGTTAACCCTTGCTGCCTGGAGAATTGGAAGTAAATGAGGTGAGAAGGAGACAGGCCAGGTGGGAAGTGCGAGAGATTGACGAAGGTTTAAGAAAGAGAAATACAGGAAAAGGCAACTATCGATTTCCCCCGGGTGGGTCAGTCCAGGCGTGCCGTCTACGTGAAGAAGAGGCCAAAGAGGTGTGTTGCCCCCGCCGGGGGCCTTAACTATCCGAACACCCGGCATCGGCTCAACCCCAATGATTCCCCTTTCCCCGGGCACAGCTAAGATGCGCACGGCTACACGCGGGAGGTTCCAACCCTCGTGTGCTCGGGTACGCGATGTCGCAACACACCAAACGCCTGCTGACGCAGACACCCCTGCAGGGGGCAACATTCTGCACCGATCGTGCTCAATTTAAGTACTGGCATGGAAACACGCTTAAATGCGGGAAAATATACACGTAAATACAATTACTAACCCTGAAACACTATGCGGGCCTGAAATGCTCATTCGGGCAGGCACTGTCCACATCGACACGAAAAAGCAGTATACAACGTGAAATTGACAGCTACTCTTAGCAGCCTACACGCCAAAGCACATTCATGTGGTCGCACTGCTTATTTTGGTTATCTGCCTCTGGAAAGTAATGAGAATAGGACAACAATTAAAAAACAGCATTAGCTTAGTGAGGCCTAGAATGCTCACTAAGGCAGCCATACTCGTGTTGACGTCCCCTATGGTGGATTGGAGCATGGTAGCTAGCTCGGCGAGTCGGTACATCCTTATATATATACCCACAACGCGCACTAAAAAACTGTGAATCGTGAGTCAGCGCTCGTGTTTGTCTATTCTTTGTCTGAGTTTTTAGTGCGCGCTGTGTGTAATAGCTATGTTTAATTAGCAGCAGTGAGAGCGAAATTGACCACAAATGTTGGCAGCCTCCATGTCGAAAGGAAAACAAAAGCAGTTATGTTGGAGCCATCGTCAAGCTTTACAAGCCCCTAAAGGCCAATGGTGCAGCGCAGGCGTGAGGTAGAGCATCCGCCTCGCGTGCAAGAGGATCGTGCTTCGAATCCTGGTGCCGCGCAATTTTCATTTTTAAAAATCCGCGCGTTGTTCATCATCATCATCAGCCTGGTTACGCCCACTGCAGGGCAAAGGCCTCTCCCATACTTTTCCAACTACCCCGGTCATGTACTAATTGTGCCCATGTTGTCCCTGCAAACTTCTTAATCTCATCCGCCCACCTAACTTTCTGCCGCCCTCTGCTACGCTTCCCTTCCCTTGGAATCCATTCCGTAACTCTTAATGACCATCGGTTATCTTCCCTCCTCATTACGTGTCCTGCCCATGCCTCCCCCCCATTTCTTTTTCTTGATTTCAACTAAGATATAATTCACTCGCGTTTGTTCCCTCGCCCAATCAGCTCTTTTCTTATCCTTTAACGTTACACCCATCATTCTTCTTTCCATAGCTCGCTGTGTCGATAGCCCACGCGTTGTTAAAGTTCCACAAATAGGCCTGGAGTGCGGCCTGATCGTGGTGACCAGAACCGTTAACTCCCTCACCAGAGCAGCACTGGCAACCATGGTGCAGTATTTGACCGCAACCTCCCAGATTAATACAACAATCAAACCCTGTTCCTCAGTCCCCAGCAGCTGCGAAGCAACTGACCACGGCGGTGGTCAGACCTGCGACGCTGCAGATGGTGCTCAGAATCCCCTGGTTCCGGACAGGCCTTCATTGGAATCTGAACCTGGCAACGTTTAACGCTAGAACGTTATCTAGCGAGGCGAGTATAGCAGTGCTATTTGAGGAATTATAGGGCAGTGAATGGGACATAATAGGGCTCAGTGAAGTTAGGAGGACGAAAGAAGCATATACAGTGCTAAAAAGCGGGCACGTCCTGTGCTACCAGGGCTTAGCGGAGAGACGAGAATTAGGAGTCGGATTCCTTATTAATAGGAATATAGCTGGTAACATACAGGAATTCTATAGCATTGACGAGAGGGTGGCAGGTCTTGTTGTGAAACTTAATAAGAGGTACAAATTGAAAGTCATACAGGTCTACGCCCCTACATTCAGTCATGATGACCAGGAAGTCGAAAGCTTCTATGAAGACGTGGAATCGGCGATGGGTAAAGTCAAAACAAAATACACGATACTGATGGGCGACTTCAATGCCAAGGTAGGCAAGAAGCAGGCTGGAGCTAAGTTAGTGGGGGAATATGGCATATGTTCTAAGAATACTAGGTGAGAGTCTTCAGTAGAGTTTGCAGGACGGAATAATGTGCGGATAATGAATACCTTCTTCCGCAAGCGGGATAGCCGAAAGTGGATGTGGGGGAGCCCGAATGACGAGACTAGAAATGAAGACTTTATACTCTGCGCTAACCCTAGCATCATACAAGATGTGGACGTGCTGGGCAAGGTGCGCTGCAGTGACCATACGATGGTAAGAACTCCAATTAGCCTAGACTTGAGGAGCGAACGAAAGAAACGGGCACATAAGAAGCAGATCAATGAGTTAGCGGTAAGAGGGAAAGTAGACGAATTCCGGATCAAGCTACAGAACAGGTATTCGGCTTTAACTCCGGAAGAGGACCTTAGTATTGAAGATATGAACGATAATTTTATGGGCATCATTAAGGAGTGTGCAATAGAAGTCGGTGGTAACTCCGTTAGACAGGATGCCAGTAAGCAATCGCACGAGGCGAAAGATCTGATCAAGAAACGTCAGTGTATGAAAGCCTGTAACCCTACAGCTAGAATTGAACTGGCAGAACTCTCCAAGTTAATCAACAAGCGTAAGACAGCTGACATAAGGAAGTATAATATGGATAAAATTGACCATGCTCTCAGGAACGGAGCAAACCTCAGAGCAATGAAGAAGAAACTAGGAATAGGCAGGAATCAGATGTAAGCGTTACGAAACAAAGCCGGCAATAGCATTACTAATAAGGATGAGATCGTTCAAGTGGCTGAGCAGTTCTATAGAGATTTATACAGAACCAGGGACACCCACGATGGCAATGGAAGAGAGAATAGTCTAGAGGAATTAGAAATGCCACAAGTAACGCCGGTAGAAGTAAAGAAAGCCTTGGGAGCTATGAAAAGGGGGGAGGTAGCTGGCGAGATATCAGGTAACAACAGATTTGTTGAAAGACGGTGGGCAGATTGTCGTAGAAAATGGGCCATTCTGTATACGCAATGCCTCATGACTTCGAGCGTACCGGAATCTTGGAAGAACGCTAACATAATCCTAATCTATCAGAAAGGGAACGCCAAAGACTTGAAAAAATATAGCCCGATCAGCTTACTGTCCGTTGCCTACAAAGTATTTACTAAGGTAATCGCAAATACAATCAGGAACACCTTAGACTTCAGTCAACCAAAGGACCAGGCAGAATTCCGTAAAGGCTGCTCAACAATAGACTATATTGACACTATTAATCAGGAGTTAGAGAATTGTGCTGAACTTAACCAACCCTTATATATTGCTTTCATTCGAGCAATATCTAGAAATATATATATATATATATATATATATATATATATATATATATATATATATATATATATATATATATATATATATATATATATATATATATGTGTGTGTGTGTGTGTGTGTGCGTGTGTGTGTGTGTGTGTGTAGCGGCTCCACATCCACCGTAGTACTCCATAAAGAAATCAGCAAAATCCCAATAAAGAAAGGCTTCAGGCATGGAGATACCATCTCTCCAATGCTATTCAAAGCGTGTTTACGGGAGGTATTCAGAGACCTGGATTGGGAAGAATTGGGGACAAGAGTTAATGGAGCATACATTAGTAACTTGCGATTCGCTGATGAAATTGCCTTGCTTAGTAACTCAGGGGACCAATTGCAATGCATGCTCACTGACCTGGAGAGGCAAAGGAGAAGGGTGGGTCTAGAAATTAATCTTCAGAAAACTAACGTATTGTTTAACAGTCTCGGAAGAGAACAGCAGTTTACGATAGGTAGCGAGGCACTGGAAGTAGTAAGCGAATATATCTGCTTAGGGCATGTAGCGCCCGCGGATCCGGATCTTGAGACTGAAATAATCAAAAGAATATGAATGGGCTGGGGTGCGTTTGGCAGGCATTCTCAGATCATGAACAGCAGGTTGTCATTATCCCTCAAGAGAAAAGTGTATGACCAAGTGTGTCTTACCAGTACCCACGTGCGCGAGAGAAACATGGAGGCTTACGAAAAGGATTCTACTTAAATTGAGGACGACGCAACGAGCTATGGAAAGAAGAATGATGGGTGTAATGTTAGAGATAAGAATAGAGCAGATTGGGTGAGGGAACAAACGCGAGTTAAAGACATCTTAGTTCAAATCAAGAAAAAGAAATGGGTATGGACAGGACATGTATTGAGGAGGGAAGATAACCGATGGTCATCAAGGGTTACTGACTGGATTCCAAGGGAAGGGAAACGTATTAGGGTGCGGCAGAAACTTAGGTGGGCCGATGAGATTAAGAAGTTTGCAGGGACAACATGGCCACACTTAGTACATGACCGGGGTAGTTGGAGAAGTATGGGAGATGCCTTTTCCCTGCAGTGGGCGTAACCAGGCTGTTGATGATGATGAAAATTATGATGAAAGGCCAATGCATGCAGACAAGCAATCACGAAAAACTGTCGGCTCGGTTTACTCCAATGCACAGTCATTGGTAACATCATTAAGCCACTTGAAGAAATAGGAGCAATGCAAACAGAGTGACATGCCTCTGTTAGGCGGTCTGCTTCCAGGTGGTTGTGCTACCCTTACTGTTCTTCCCAGCTTGGTGAGAGGAATAATGCCAATGGAAGAATGCTCAAAATACTATATTGGGCAGCCACCACCGAGCTTGACGTGCCTTATGATGAAATAACAGTAGTCGGGGCGCACTTGAAGGGCACCTTTGGCTGTTTGCATTTCAAAGAGCAGTCATGCGTAGCCATTGTTGGTAAAACAGCAGTAGTCGACGCGAAATTGACAACGACTGTTGGGAGCTTGCACGCAAAAGCATATTCATGCAGTTGCATTTCTTATTTGGGCTATCTGGCTCCCTGAAGCAATGCGAATACGAGAGCAATTATCAAACATTTTTAGCTTAAGAAGACTCAGAAAACTCATTTGTGCAACCACCGTTGAGATTTGTGGTCCCCTTGGTGAAACAGCAGCAGTCGGTAGCCCGCTTTAAAATCACCTTTAGCAGTTTGCACTTGAAAACGCAGTCCTGTCGTAGCCTTTGTAGGTGAAACAGCAGTAGTTAACGCGAAATTTACCGCCACTGTGTGCAGCTTGCATGCGAAAGCACATTCGTGTGGTCGCATTCTTTATTTTGGTTATCTGGCTCAGGCAAGTAACGCGAATGAGCGAACAATTCTCAAACATTATTGGCTTAGTGAGCCCCAAAATACTCATTCGGGTAGCTGTTAACTACAGTAGTCGAGGGCACGCTTGAAAGGCACCTTTAGCAGTCTGTACTTCAAAGCGCAGTCATGTCGTAGCCTTTGTAGGTGAAGCGGCAGTAGTCAACGCGAAATTTACCGTCACTGTTTGCAGCATCTATGGCCAAGCACGTTCATGTTGTCGCATTCTTTGTCTTGGTTATCTGGCTCAGGCAAGTAATGCGAATAAGCGAACAATTATCAAACATCAATAACTTACTGAGGCACAGAAAACTCATTTGGGCAGGCACCGTAGAGCTTGATGGGGCCCTTGCTCAAATAGTAGTAGTCAGGGGCACACATGAAAGCACCGTGACCATATTCCACTTCAAATCGCAGTCATGCTTCAGCCAATCTTTATTTTTTTTTATTTTACTGGGCATGTAATCGGAATGCAAGCGCAATTATTCACCCTAAATAGCTCTGCAAGCATTATTTGTACTAAAACTTCCTGAGTAAAGTTGAACGTGTTTTATTAAGGCAATTTTTTATTTCACAAGCCGTCGGCATAGCGGCAGCCGCATTCTGACGATGACATCAATTAAAGTTGTAAAAAAAGCTCTCAGTGCACTGCTTTGCTGGGCTTCATTCACTAGAAAATGTCTGTAACGATGAAAGCGTCATACAGGAAATGACAGCCACCGCACAATGTTATTCGTGATGAAAATTTGTACCAGCATGTGTGATCTGCAGCAAAACCGTCTCTTTAGTAAGACTGGAAGCGTGAAAAATGCAACAACACAGCAAGGTGCTGTTTCGCAATATGCCACCCTTTCATGTGCACTTCCGGCGAGTTGCCACACGCCAGGATGCGTAAACATGAACAGGGGTAAAAGGCAAAGTCACTCTGAAACCCACGTGACATTTTTAACAAAATGTCTTTGTAAACTTGTTTGTTTTCATGGCTGATGGAAATTTGTTTATTTCAAGTTGGTTAATCACATTGCGGAAATAACACTAGAAGCGAGGACAAAAACACAGTGTGTAGGAAGATTGAGAAGATGAGGTAGACCAGTGCGAAAAACTTTAATTTGATGGATGAGGCCAGCCCCGCTGTTTACAGGAGTTTGTGCTTTGAATGAGTTGGGTTAATGAAAATGTGTAAAAAAGACTTTGCTGATAAAAAAAACTTGCAAAAACAAATGCTTATATGAAATAAAGAGACAGAAATAAGAGTATGTACGCACACGCACGAGAGCAGGCACACATTGACACACAGACGAGAGAACTAAGAAAATATCAAATATAAAGAAATTGGAGAAATAAAGAATTAGACAAACGCAAAAAAAAAACACGGACACACATTTACAAGCAGACGCGAGTGGAGGTATTCGGAGCGGATTCCCAAGCTGCTGTGCCTATCTTTTAGATCCGTATGTTTTTTTTTTCATTTTCTTGCACCGTTCTCTTAACACTGTCGGATGAATTTTTAATAGCAACATGTCTAGAGAATCGAAAAGCATTGCGGAGCTGTGTGGTGGGAACGCATATCGTGCGCTGGCAGCAGACCTTATGCGTGATTGTGTCACATCAGGCATTCTACAGCTTGCGAGTCCAGAGAGCACGAGTGGACAGCAATCAATCGATGGTGCTGCACAACGCTCGAACATCGCCGGTATATGCTCGGCTATTTCTGATACTATCTCGACCGGGTGAGGTGGGTCTTTACCGCAAGAATCAGAAAGCAACGACGAAACCGGGCATCGCGAGGATGAAAAAAAAAGTAGAAAGAATGCATTCACTTGATTGGTACATGCTTGTGACTCTCATCCGAGTCTCCGAGTTCTGAGTCATCCGAGTTCGGATTAACAAGGGGGCCAGGATTGCCTTAAATAACCCCAGGCGGTCTTGTGGTCGTCGACATCTTCTTCGGGAGCCTGTGGAAGTATTGGTGCTTTCGTCAGCTTCTACCGTTGAGCTCCTGACCTTGGGTTTGTCTTCACTTCATCCATCCTTTTGGGTCAGCTCGGGGAAAAGGGTTGACGCCGTGGTGGAGAAGAGGGTGATTGTGTCGACATCGGAACGCCCGCTTGAGCGCTTCTCACACTTTAGAGGTCAGTCATACGGGGGCCAAGACAGCCCTAATTACCTCTTGCGGTCTTGTGCTTGCCGAAGTCTTCCCGGGTAGCCTGTGGAAGCATTAGTGAATTCGCCAGGCTCTGTCTTTGACGGCCTCCCGCCTTTCGGTTTGTCGTCTGTTCATCCATACTCTTGTGTCAGCCCAGATAATAAAGGGTGACGCCGTTTCTGAGAAGAGGGCAATTATGGTGGCTTGGGGACGCCCGCTTGAACGCTTCTCACACTTGATACGTCGAGGTACAGGCTTACCGTAACAGCCTTTCCTGGGACGAGGCAAATAATCGTATCATGGAAACGTATGCCTGAATGTCTCTCTGACAGATCGATCCTAACACGCCGTCCGCCGCCACGGGAGGCTTAAAGGGATATGCAGTATCCCAGCACCTCGAAGAGACGGGTAGACCTCATGCCTCTGCTTCGTGTCGCCGATCGTTCGATGGCCTGGCTGGTGTCTGACTCCTTCTCGAAGTAAACCACGCCAAGCCCAAAGCTCAACAAACAGAAAGCACCCAACAAACCAATAGAACTGCCACGTTCACTCGTCCTTCACATAAAACAGAATCGTATGTGCAGCCCTCGCTTGAGATTCCTGAAAGCTAACGAGCGAGAGAAGCATACTGCGGCGTGTGTATTTCAACCAGCCTAATGCCTAGCGTTTTTGTGTTTCCTTTTCCCGAGAAAGCCACGGTTGTCGTGAGACTGAGAACTTATTTAAAGCCAGCAATAATATGCGGTAATCATAAATTAAACACAGACAAAGACAACGCTTTTGAACAAAAGCAAGGAACGAAACGCCGCCCTTTTTCAACAAACTTGTAGATACGCTTAATTCGACAATTACTACTTCTTAATGCGCACTCGATTGGATTGCCTTCTGAAGGCCTTCAGGCCTCGCCAAAGACCACAAAGGGCACCCGGAATATGCTGCCCTCTGTCGTCGTCTACCACTTTGTGTGCCCGCGGCTTGCTCTTCCGTCCCTGAAATGGAGGCCGTAAGCGCGGGAGCAATCGCCAGCCTCCTTTTTCCCTCACTCTCCCGGTGCATTCTATTACAGTCACAGTCTGACTGGTCATGTTTTTACATCCGTATCTCTGCCCGGTTTAATGTTTCAGCCGCACTCTAAACTAGCAGAGACACTTTGTGGTTTTTGTTAGGTGGCGCCTTTGTTTTCTCACCTGCTAGAATAAGCCGTTTGAAGCTCTGCGTGATGGCCGAATCCCTTGTCTTACGGGTTATGGTATGGTGATATACTCTATTCTTTACTGAACCGAATTTGGGCTTGCTTTGCGCTTTCTAACCAATTTTTGCCACGCCAGGTGGTCGCCTAATGCGCCTCTGGAGTTCCCGTACGTCGGTTTGCCGGCCTGCTGGGCCACCCTGGCATTCTGCTCTCGTTTTGCCGAGTCCGGAAAGTCGGCTCAAGTGCGGACGTACGAGGCAGTTTTTCATCGCCTCGTTAAACCTTCCGGGGCTGCTTAAGCTAGTCTCTTCTCCGCAAGGAACTTGCTTCCGGGAGAGTACTTGCTTCTACATTCGCGATCTAATCGCTCTCTCCTTCCATCGGAATTGCTCCTTTATCGACCTTTCCTCGTCGTAACTTCACTGTGGAGCCAAAGAAAACAACATGGAACAAACATGCAGGATGTTCGTTTGTAGCAGTCTGTCGCCGCGGGACCCTGTTTTCAGTAAAAGCGTAACGCAGCGTCAGCGATGCTCGCTGCAATATTTCCTCTCCGCATCACGGCTCAGAATAAATGCACGCGGCGCAAATGGTGCATCGTAAGCTCGTAGTAATATTTTCGCCATGATAGACCATCACAAAGAGTTTGGGAATTCACTCTGACGAGGGGCTGACGCACAGAGCTGGCGCGACTTTGACCACTTCGAAGCGCGGGGGTGGCCATATTCTCCGTCGGCGCGGTCACCGTACGTGCGGCTCATGACGTGAGGCCAGAGTGCGCGCCCATTGGTGGATGCTTGTGTGTATCCGCATTTGAGGAGCAAACGCCTTTTTTTGCTAAAGTTGTACCAGACTATAGGTTGTGCTCGTTATGCGATCGTCGTTGTTTGTTTAACTTTAACTGTATGTATAAAAGATATGCCGGATCTGGCGTTACGTTGGGCCACTCGGTTTGTGCTCATGGTAGAGATGCCGTCGTAATATTAAATTTCAGTTATACTCTAGGGTTTCACTTGCTAAGATCATTCTTATGAGGCACGCCGTAATGGGACACTAGGGATTATTTTGGACACTTGGGGTTCGGTAGTCCATGCCCCTGGCACGGCATTTCGCCTCCATTGAAATCTGGCCGGGATTGGATGCCGCGCCCTCGGGCTTAGCAGTAACAGGCTAAAGCCACCGCGGTGGGTAGACGCCGTTGTTTTTTGTTCGTTTAACTGAATATGTACAGGATCTGCACTTATATCACCTGCATGGATGACATGGATGACATGCAATGTTGGTGGTCGTGATGCCATTGCGGTCGTTTCTTCAAATGATTATATATTCCGATACGCATGACACACATGAAATGAATGTCACGTCCTGACATTCATTGAAGTCATGCATACATGACTTGAATGACTTATTAAAGCTTTGCCGAACACCAAACAATGCTGTATCCAATGCTGTACCAAACAATGCTGCTATGTCTAAATGCTTCGCATAGCATCGATAGCCACAATGCGTGGCACCCGCATAATTTTTATTCATAGTATACTTTAAGTAAACTATGCAATAATTATGCGTTTTTTACTATTTGAGGCGCCTTATGATGAATTGTGAGCATGTTGTAGCTTCGCCCTTCCTTGTAAAAGAATGGTCACGCGAAGCTTGTTTTAGAAATGAGAGCTCCAGCAATGCCGAGTTTTAAAGAAATATAGTGACGCTTACGTTTGTGGCAGTGCTCATTCCAGGTTCCCAGGGTACGTATGTCGAGACTGTGCGTGTCAAAATCCTGTAACGCACCGTCGTTTGCGTGAAGCTGTTACGTAGATGGGGGTGGCCTTTTCAGCTTTGGACGATGCACGGGAGAGTCTGGAAGGAACACTGCTACGTACACGCCAGGAGGAAGTAATACGGGATATGCATGTGGGGGCGACGGGACGTGAGAAACGGCACGCGCTGACGAAGTAAGCCCGTGGCATAGACACATAGCACTTCGCATGCGCGTCTTTTACTGCACGTTCGCCTGCTGTCGGAAACGCTACGCTTGCAGAAGATTACGCTAGGATTTTGATGTAATAGTTCTCTGGACTCCCGCATGGTGGAGAGAAGTAATTAATAAAGAGAAAATGACACAGCTATCCAAACGTAGCAAATTGCTACAATGGAAACCCATACGGGATCTTCTGCGCTTGGTTATTGGGAATTACGCTAGGATATTTTGACGTCAGACTATGCACTGCACTCTCCACCGGCTGAATCTACTCTCCTAGCGTAATCTTCTGCCATCATCGCGACAGTACACCGGCAAAACCTGGGCGTATTGGTAAGCATACGAGCAACATATGACGCGCATGTGCAATGTCGTATCTCGACACCAGGCACTTGCTTCCTCAGAGGGCGCAAGAAAGCAGTTTCCCACGTGCTCACAGATCCCTTATTCTTTTGTGCCCACCTGTGCATGTCGGTCCACTGTTAGAGGGAACACGCGGGCGCGTGGCCTAGGCTCCGCGCAGCGCCATGTACGCGAAGTGGCGAAAAACCAAGCGCATGAGCCAAACGATGTAGGGACGGCGCGCGCCGTCTACTACCAAACCGCCCCTTGCGATCAGCTTCAAGGAGAAGCATTGAATTCTGTGCACTGCCACCCGTTAGACGTAGATCGCCCATAAGTACACTCACTTCTGCTGAAGTGGTGTAGAATGCGAATAATAAGGGGCAGAACTCTGTTTTGGAGGAGGGTAGTTTTGGAGACGCCAAGCAACGTCACTGTGCTGCGTCTTGGGCGAGTATTCCGCGGACGGGAGCGCATTCACAAGACCATCTGTAGCTGCATAGTCTTCTGCATGTATTTTCTTATATACGTTAGCGTCAGTCTCGTCACTATGATTTTGGAAGAGCGATACATTAGAATAACAGGTTCCCGTTTACTGGTTCGTCAGCGGTAGTACAAACAGCGGTGTAACTTGTGCTGCTCTCGTTGAGTCAGTCGCCACGGTCCATACCGAAGTGAATACATTTCGATCTGTCGTGCGATAACAGCCGAACGCGAAGCTTTCTCCAGAAAAACAGCTTTTCATGTCGCCTATAATGTTCTGAAAACTCGATCATTCGTATGCTCTTGGCATCCGAATGGCTGGCAATTCAAGCGCAACATCGTTCCTTTAAATCGCGTTTATCGCAAGGGCGGCTCAAGGCGTGTGGTCGCCCAGTCGCGCGCAGAAGAGACTGGGGGGGTGGGGGCAGCAGACGACGCGCGGCCATGCACCTGCGTCGTTTCGCGTATGCGCGAAGGCTGCCTCAGAGAGCCACCTTATCCCTGTTTATAACCTTTATGTGACAGTGTGCCACTCCATCTGTCTGCCCCGTTCCTGATAAAGGAATGTTACATACTTGAAATCGACAGACTACTGAAAGGATTGCATGCACCTCGACACCAGGAACGCTTTCTGGAAGTTGTTGTAAGTGCGTTTTGAGAGGAAACACGCACCTGACGCAACGTTTATTTGCCATGAAAGTCAGGCGTGTAATTGGTGCCTGGAACCTCTTGCACTCTGAAAGAAGTTAACGCCATTCGGAGGCATTTTGTCTAGAAACAGTAATCATCTTTCTTGCTTGCGTTTTTCTTGTTCGATACTCTGAGCTGTCTACTTTTCTGTCGAAAATGCTGTTTCACTCTTATTAAATGCTGGGAGCACCGGGCGTGCAGCGTTAAAGAAATGCACGTATTACAGAGGGCGATTAGTGTGTGGGGACAAAATAAGCTCCAAAGGGTGCAAATTTCAGAGCATGCTGCGAACAACATTTTAAAACCGCGTCCAGCGTTCGCTGAGAAGTAACTGCAATATGTTCGTAAACATTACAAAATGCTAATGCCAATTCCTCGGTTTTCATCTTGTAAAAGAAAGCGTTTGTGTCCCTTGATTATGTTGGTGAGTTTTAGAGGCCACTTTTTGTAATAAACTCTGAAATATTGAGTTTTGTCGCTTCATATGGGTCCAACTTTAAAAACTTATGGTAAGCATCATAGCCTGAGTTGCTTTCGCGTCATGAAACCTATCATAACTATCTTTAGTGCTGTCACCAGATTTACTGATGACAATGATCTTTTTACAATCTTCATGTATATTTATGAATGGGCTATGAGCATTCATATTACTTTCTCTGCAAGTAGCCCACATAATGCAGCACTATGAATTGAAGAAAACAAGCCTGAACAATTGTCATTACTTTAAAAAATTTGAGGACGCTTAAGCTTCGCCTTCAAGAGTGGAACGCGACAGCGTTCCTGTCGACCCGCCAAGGGGTGTAAGACAATGGGCTACAGGGCAGCCATCACTTACGAGGCGCCCCGCATCGGACGCGGTGAGCGTCGAGCCATATGGTCGAGCAACGCAGCGTTCGGCGCAGCAACGAAACGTGCGCCTGAGCAAGCGGAACGAACCAAAGAACTCGGTATCTCGGAGGGGGAAATGATGCACGCCAGCCAAACGTCGTGATCGGCACGGGCCGAAAGATAGACAGATAGTGATCTAAAGAAAGGAAGGCCGCATGATTCTGCAGAGGGAGCAAGGCGAAGCGTTGTCAGGGGAGAGAGAGTCCATGCCGCGACCCGCCTCGCACCGGTCCTCGTACAGCTCCAATGCGCGCGTGGCGCGCCATCTGTCGGGCAGCGCCGTACATGGAGAGGAGGGGGTCTTCTATGTTTGCCGCAAGATGGCTCTGCGTGTGCGGAAAGCCTAGAAGAAATGCAGCGGAAACGCACTTCGCTACTCGTGTAATTGCGACTTCTGTAAGTTACATGCTCATAATTACCGATATACACCGCAGTATAACTTTGCACGGCTCGTTTCGAAGGCAACACCGCATTCACTAGAGGCGCGTTTGTACCGCTTGGAAGCATCGAACTCGTGGCTGAGTGGTAGCGTCTCCGTCTCACACTCCGGAGACCCTGGTTCGATTCCCACCCAGCCCATCTTGGAAGGTGCTTTTTATTTATGAAGTGCCTGCCGTGATTTATCGCTCACGGCCAACGCCGCGGACGCCGACGCCGACACCGACGCCGACGACACCGGCTTTTCTGCGACACGAGCTCCTTAACGCTATCGCGTTAAAAATGAACTACGTTTCGCTCTTCGCGCCGGGGACCCCCCGTGGTTACGCAGTGGCTTTGGCGTTGGGCTACTAAGCACGAGGTCGCGGGATCAAATCCCGGCCACGGCGACTGCTTTTAGACGGGGGCGAGATGTAAAAACGCTCGTGTCCCATGCATTCGGTGCACGTTAAGGAACCCCAGGTGGTCCAAACTATTCCGGACTCCCCCACTACGGCGTGCGTCATAATAGAGGATATCAGCGAGCGAGCGACGCGCTCCCTGAAAACGCTGGCCGCCCCAGCGTGCCGCACATGCGCACTGGCATCCACGCTGACCAGCTGAGCTATAACTCTCTATAAATTTCGTGGTTTCGGCACGTAAAACCCCAGAATTCACTTCTTCGCGCAGGTGACCACCCGCGGGGACGACATCGACCTGCTGTTCGGTGTGCCGTTCGAAGACGCCCGGTCTGGTCCCGAAGTGAAGCTGAGCGAGGTGGTAATGAACTACTGGAGCTCTTTCGCCCGCAGCGGGTATGCCAATATGTGAGGGGCGCAAGCCGAATAGCTTGGGTAACCAAACGTATTGCGTTCAAGTTGACGTGCAGCAGGGGGCATATGAACGTCTGCATGGGCGCAGGCGTTCGTAGCCTTCCTCGCACTAAACAGAGCCCCCACTGCACTTGCCTAAAGCGCGGAAGCGATGCGTGACAGCACGTGTTTTCTGTCCTCAGATTTGTGTCATGACTTATCAGTTATGATCGTCACACACTCTTCTCATACTGTACTAATTCTGGTACCTACCAAGTTAACGAAACGACCATGAGAGCGCCAAGACGTAGGCAACTGTTTAATGACCTGCATGACATACATGTCATGATATTCATGTCGTGACCAATCATTCATGTTCACCATGCACTCTTATTATACTTTGTCTATTTTGGTACATACCAAGTCAACGAAACGACCATGAGGGCACCAAGACGTAGGCGGCTGGTTCAGGACCTACATGACATGCATATCCTCACATTCATGTCATGACCGTTCATTTTATGTTCGCCATACACTATTGTCATAGTATGCCAATTGTGGTACATACCAAGTTAACGAGACGACCATGAGAGCACCAAGACGCTGACAGACAGACAGACACTGTAAATGGGAGAACTGTTCTCCAAGAAGTGCTTCGCATTCAAAAACAAAAGAAAACCGTGACCACCAAAAGCACGTTACATTAACTTACGATAAAGTTCGCCTAACTGGCCTTTATTTGATCTGCGAGACTGAACGAAGTGAGAGTTGAGGCTGACAAAAAAAAATGAACAAGAGAGCATAAGAACGCACTCTAGTCGAAATCGGTAACGCTGGCAACTGTGAATATGAATTGCCACAGCATTATGAATAAAGCGACAGAACTCGAATCTGATCTTGCCTGTCAGGCAGACATTGTGGCACTCACTAAAACGTGGCTGCAGTCCGGTGCATTAGACTACGAGGTTGTACCGCCAGAGTATGCGAATGCGCGCAAGGACAGAAAATCAAGAGGTCGAGGGGTAACTCTACTATTAAGGCATCGAATACCCTATGCAGTTATGCCAATAGCCCCTTATATTGAAGCAGTACGGTGTAAGTTCTACGTGAACAATGAAAGCACCTATGTTAGTGCTGTCTACAGACCAGCTGACGCTGAAATATCATTTTTAGAAGCACTTTATGACTGCAAGCACACACACAAGACATACTTCGCGGCAAAAAAAAGTAATAATATAGCAGACGACTTCACTTTTCCTCGGTTAAACTGGGACTCGCTAAATCCAGTGGCGGTGACTGGCAATGTGATTACCGACATCATGTTCAAATTATTCTTGCTCAATTGGTTACAGTTCCAACGCGTTACCAAGGCTCCTCGATTTCAATTCCAGGTACTGTTTTTATCAGTGAGCACTTTTGAAAACATCCCTTTAATGCAGAAACATTGGAAGGCTTGTCTGACCATAAGATTGTTACGTGTTCCTTGGAATATCCAAGTCCAGCTCATACAGATGACACAACGAAATGGGTGCTTGCATTCAAGAGGGCGGACGACGCTGCCATAATGACATATCTTGCTCATGAATTTCCGAGCTTCTTAGACTTCTCCTCAGGCGAACACTCATAGGTAGATATCGTATGGACAACATTTAGAAATATTTTCAGGCACTGCATAGAGAGCTTTGTTCCAAAACCTTAAAATCTCTGATAATGCAATATCCGTGGATCGCGCGTGAAATAGTCCACATCAAGCGCAAAATTAAGCGACTCACAAGTGCTGGGGAGGCTGGAACGTGCAGCAGTGTTGGGTCGCAAATATCAGTGTTGTCCAGGTCCCTGAAAAGTAAAGTGTGGCGGAAAAACACTTCCTCACTCACTCTCTGCACAGCTTTATTAAATCGGCCCCTGATAATTTCCGCTTATGATATTTATGCTTACATAAGTGTAAGCATAATAACCAAGCACGTACGCCTACATCAGGCGGCAAACAGAGAGCCAGTCTTTTTAGAGCTAGTTTCAGTGTACTTTCACTGCTGATCATGAGCTTTTGGTACGCTACCCATGCTTATCGATCCGTACGCCCCCCCCCCCTTCATGTCACAGACGGGAGTGTTATCACTTTTACTGAAGGTTGTTGAAAAGAAAAACACTAGTCGAGATGTTATTCCAAACACCTTTCAAAGAAGCCAAGCTGAACCCGTAAGTAGGTTCCTTCAGCTGATACATTTAAAATCACTTAGCGCAGGTCGCCTTCCAGCTGAATGAAAAATTGCGCAAGTCATTCCTGTGCAGAAGTCGCGTCACACTTCTTCCCCTGCTAACTGCAGACACATCTCACTTACGTGCATCTCTCGTAAAGTACTTGAACATATCTGAAATATGTAACAGAGTATGTCTAATGTAACAGCATACTACACTCAAATCAGCATGGTTTTCGTAGTGGCCGGTCGGCTGTTGCGCAATTTGTAGAAACAGTATACTCTGTTTCAGATATCAGGTCAACGCTGTGGAAGCTACGCAACTAGTTCAGTTACGAAAATGTATGTCTCCGCGCGTTCTGTAAATGGTTGGCTATGCACTAACGGCGTTTCCTCGTGCGAGCACACACATGAGGCTGCCGCGTAGGGCTCCAAACAATAAAACCCGAAGAGAAAAAACTACAAAATGGAAATTATTCCAAAACAACGGATTTGCAGCTGTACACGACAGTTGCTTTGTTTCTAAGGATTCAATCTTTTTTCGTTCAATACTAAGCCAATGTAAAGAAGAACATCGCAGAATTGGGGTCAGAAAACATCGAACTATTTTCATGTGCGAAGGCAGCCACTGAAACAAGTATGCCTAGCGTCCACAGCTTTGCACCTGATGTATGAAAGGTGGATACGCCACCTTGCCAAAGACATTAAGAAACAACTACAAATTGATGTAATATTTATGGATTTTGTCAAGACATTCGATCAAGTTCCCCACCTTAAACTTATCTGTACATTTAATGCCTAGTACTAGATGGTCCACGCCGACGTGGGATTGAAGATTATATCTTACACCTTTACCAGTATGTATCGTATAATGACTATATATCGCACACCGTTCCAGCTTTATCCGGCGTACCAGAGTGTTCTGTTCGGGCCCCATTGCTCTTGTTATGCATCAATTATATAAGTAATGACATTAAATTAAACATTTCGCTCTTTGCAGATCACTATGCTCTGTACCGCGCAATTAAAGCCCATGATGACCTAAAAAACTGAATAATTATATAAACGTAATAGCTTAGTGGTGTACAGATTGGCAAGTGGTACTAAACGCGGCGAAAACAGTTAATATGAAGATAACAAACAAGAAATCAACCCTCTTCTTTCCTTACAGCATTATTTGTGTCATACTACGGAATGTTTCACAGTATAAGTTCCTACTTGTCTTGATAAGCTGCGACCTCAGCTGGAACACGCATGTACAACAAATACCCCAAAAGGCATTGAATAAATGATTTTTTCTTAAACGTTCGCTTACCGGTTCTATATATGAACCACGACTTCTCGCTTACACCAGTCTCGTCCGAGCAATACTGGAATATGCTATTGCTGCGTGGTTTCTGTACACTAAAAACAATATTCTTACACTCGAAACACTACATAGGAAAGGTGTGCTGTTTATTGGCAATCGTTAAAGCCTACAGATTAGCCAACCGAACTGCTGCAACTCGCTGGCCTCGCAACTTTGTCTAGCCGAGCCAAAGTATACAGGATAAAATTCTTGTATTTATTGTTACAAAATACTTTCAGACTAAATCCCAGACCATTCGTTCGATACAGCTCTTCCAGACAAACGTGCTACAAACACAAATTCGCATGAGAGGAATGTTACTGTAATAATAACGTATTTGGCTTCTTCTTTTTCCCACAAGCGGTTAGAGACAGGAATTGCTTGGATGAACTTATTGTTCTCCAGCCCACACTAGAATTGTTTGCTGAACTCGTGGAAGAAGCCGTTTGCCACAGCCATATATTGCGTTGTTAACTGTCTTTTTCTCGCTCGTTATTTTTGTAGTCTGCTTGTCCGAAATAATAGTCCACCCAAAAATGTTTCTACTTCTTTTGCATAGATCAGTTTCTTTCTATTTCGCTTATATTCTGTGGTCAGCATCATTTTACTGTCCATACTGTCTACGCAATTCACTCCCACCCCGATAATACTGCCAGTGAGGGATTGACAGTATTTGAAAACAATAAAAGCTTGATCCCCTTGGCAGGCATGTTTTTTATTTTATTTTTTTGTGAATGCTAATTGCACTAAACAAGATCCTGAACATACACACCAAACGCGCTGGTTCCACTAAAAATCTGGCAGAAGCAATGTTGCGAGGTGTGCTGACGGTACTGCGACTTGCATGGGTGCAATGTATTGACACAAGGTAGTGCACCCGCCGAAACAAACCATGTATAAGGGGTTGCGGGATGGTCTCTTCCCTCTTGACACGTGTCCAGACGTAAGTCCCCGTGCGGCGCAGACAAGCATGTTTAATTATTTATGGCGTGTGTTAGACTTCGTCTCCCACTGGAGAAACCTAAATGTTTTGTTATTCAAGAGTGGCACAGACGCAGTGGCACATTCTCAGTGACCCAAGTTGTCGTCAAAGAGGTTCATTGAAGTGCGGCACTAATCCATAGACAGCTAGTGACACAAGTGGGCTTAAAAGAAGTTTATTGAGGAACGGCACGTAGCCAGTGACACATAAACAGTTTTCAAAATTGAAGTGGGACGGGTTCATTGAAGAGCGGCCCATTCCCAGTGCCACACATCCAAGGGCCCAAGAATGGGGTAAAGAGGTTCATTGAAGATTGCCACATACCCAGTGACCCAAATTTACATCAAATATGTTAATTGAATTGTGGTATATACATACTTTCACATATCCAGTGATCCCAGTTGTGATGAACGTGGCTTATTTAAACGCGCCACATAAGTAATGGCTAACACTGACGAGTCCAACTGGTGAGCAGCACATATGCATCGTCACATAGCCGTTGTCCAAGTTTCGTACGTCGACTGGTTTCGAACCCGGTTCTCTCGTGACTACAGCGCGATACTATAGCCACAAGATCATGTGACCCAGTGACCCAAGTTTGCGGGAAAACGGCTTGAGATATCAGTAGACAGACAGGCATACATACGGACAGCGCCTGGAAAATGCATGGAGTTCCCGGATAATGATAATCGCATTAAATCCTATGGTGGATGGCCACCCCTCCTAAGTTTTATTGAATATCCTGATTCCCGTGCGGGCGTCTTTTTCTGATTTCGAGCGTAGAGGATTTGCATCATCCTCCAGATAGCACCAGTGAAGCGTTATTCCTACCATGTAGATGTCCAACGTGGATGCTAAACTGCTCCTTCCTTTCCTCCGGAGGACGTATTGTCCAGACAGGTTCTTTTCTTTAGAAAAGCATAAAACACCTTTTTCACACAAACAAAACAAAACCTAGAATCCGTATATAATACAGTGAAGCGATAGGTATAAAAGCCGTACACGACCACGCTAAATATTTATTCAGACCCTAATGGCGAGCTGGATGAGAAACTGACCGCTGCGTAGTAGCCGTCCTTCGCCTCGCTTCTGATGTCACGACTTTGACACACAGCCTTTTACGCACCGTGCCATACCTCTACTCGCATTTGTTCTCCACGCTCGCCTGCAGGGCTTGAATAAGCATCTTTCGCATTCGTAACAAGTTAGTGTTGTTGCTGGATGTGTGTAGCACTCGGTAATCCAGGAGCATTGTGTTGAGGACTGGGTGAGTTGGTATTTCGTTCTCAATTTTTTTCATTTCATTTTGGCCGGTTCGGCTGTTTCTTCCGTTCCTTGTGGCGCTGTGCCAGTTTGAAAACGGAGCCTTGGTTGCTGTAACTTTGTGAAAGGCCGCCGATATGCCGCGCTTTCCATCCAGTCATCTGACATGCCTGAAGACGCCGACACCACTCCGAGCCCTGCGCCTGGGTATTATTGGAGTTGCTCCAGGGAATCATGCACTTCCGGGGCAAAAAGCCGAAAACGATATCGGCGAGTGACTCACTAGCTAGCAACAGGGGGGCCGGTTCAACGACTGGGCTTCCTCAGCCAAGCCGTGTAATATTGTGTTTCTTTTTTCTTAGCAATATAGCACTCGTCTCGTCGGAGAACGCAATCACTTCATGCAATATTTTTGTTGAAGTGAGCGAAATACGCTTTGATAGAGCAAGTACGACAGAGCGATGTGCCGTGCAGACGCTATTCAAAAGGTCCTACCAAGCTGGCTAGACCTGTACTATCTAAATTCAGAGAGTGCTGAAGCTGTGCAAGGTGCGTAAAGGCGTAACAGAGTAAAGTAGAAACGGAGAAAAAGTGAAGGCGTGAGAACGGCGTTTCCTCCGCTGACCACTTGCACATCACAGACATTGAGCACAGACCAGCCCAACGTCGCGCATCATTAAACTATTTGCAAGCTAGTAAACTCTCGATTCTAAGAAGATAAATTGGGACATTTGCTGAAAATAGTAGCACAGTGTATAGTTTCCGCATCAGCAAAGAGCGCATGTATTCCACCTCTGATTCAGTCACTGCAGAACCATCGAGACGCTAAAATTGCGATGGACAACGCCGCAATTTTGTCGCTTCGCTGACGTCATAACGGTTGGCCGTATATTATTTGTGGCGAGCTGCTCCTAATGGACCTCATGTCGCACACGCGACACTCCTGGTGCGTACTTGCATGAGATTCCTACGCACTGCCTTCTAGCTCACGACAACGAGCTGTTCACGAAGCAAACGTTGAGTACAGACCTGCGCATATGTCTACAGTGCAGATGTATCTCGAGTGTGACCAACACCTAGCTATAATGAACATGACCCAACTGTCGGCTATGCAATCGACTCGCACATACCTGCCTAAATCGTGGAGCACCGAAGGTTCTGACCCGTACAAGTGTGTCATCATTGCGCTGCCGCCACGGGCCTAGCAACATTCTGCAATCCTCAACAAGCACTGCGGATTGGCCGACCCAGATTGCCAATGAGGACCGCCACTCAATAATATGCTACAGCACCTCTTGATTAGCCTGCGCCCCTCCCAGCCAGAACTAATGGCCGCCACGATCGTTTAAACCTGACGTGCAAGCGTGTTTTCCAATTGTGCTTACGCGTACGCGCGAAGCGTTTCTGTCTCGGTGGTGGCCGATTGCAGCGTCGCTGCAGAGGCTGCCGCTCTAGTGGGTAGCGCGATCGAAAAAGAAATGTATACAAGCTGAGTGCGTCAAGGCCAAACACTATACATGTGCGGCAATATGGCATACTGTATTTTTAAAGAGTGAAATACAACGCTTTCCAGGATGCTCCTTTGTAAAAAAAAGCGATTCTTCGCAATATTGGCGTGACTTATTTAGACATTTACAAGCATATAGAGCATCTTTGTAATGTAGCGCTATTGCATGCAATGTAGTTCTTGAGAACACTAATGAGGCTGTAAAAGAGAAACTTCATTCACTTGTATGGTGAACCATGACTATGACATTGATAAAAAAAGAAACTGCACGCCAAGATATGCGCGTAGAGGGTTCAGTTTCCTAGAGTATATCAAAGCACCAGACATTGTTTTAAAGGAGGGAAACTTAGTGGGAGGGGCCGAATAAATTGCTTAGGCTAACGTTTAGAAAAAGCAAATTGACATGTAGCATACGTACAAGTGAGGTGTTCAGAATGAATCAAGGAAAATGATTGAGCAGGAGTTATGTTGCCTAGTGAAAATGTCCAAGTCATAATTTATTGAAGTCCCTCTCTCTCTCTCTTGCTTTCTCCCCGACAGGGAGCTGCAACCAGTATACAAGTTGAAGGCTTGGCCCAAGTTCCGAAAAGGCGCGGAGGTGAAAGTAGTGGTAACCTCAGGTGCCTTCCGTCCCGTCGCTGCCTGGGGCTCGGACGTATGCGAAAAACTCCGCCCTGCGCTTTTCCGACCGTCGGACGGATCTACCGCTCCTAGACTCGTTACATGAGAGTTGATCAAGCATGCAGCCTCTCACGGGGTCGCAGTCATTCTGCGGTATTTTCTTCGCTTCATTATAGAATACTATTCGCAGGAATTGCAACAAAATAAACGTTATCATGCGAAATCTCGTATTTGAGAATTCTTGTACGTAGTTTTTGCACAGTATATTAAAGATGTCCTTCCATGTTCGAGCATCATCTAGCATTACTAGATGGGCGCATGACGCGTCGAAATAAGAGGGGTTCTTTATGTATGTATGATTTTATTAACCAGATATAGGCTGGATGCTAATGTGGGTTAAACGCTGCAACTGCAGTTTGACTAGGCCCTAACGATAACTTTACACATTTCTTGGCAGCAGCCATTTCTAGAGAATAGTAAAACTAGGGTGTCGCACCGAAAAATACAATATCGGTTCGGGTACGGCTTCAACGCACTCCGATTTTATATCGCCTCAGTTTCTATTCGGAGAATCAGGAATTTAAAACAGTTTGCAAACCGGCTAGCACCACTAGTCGGTTCGCGAGTGGTTCGCCACAGTATCACACTTTACATTATCAAACTCAAAAAGTAGGTCCAGAAGAAACGATCTGTTATTTATTTCGTCGATGCGACCTTTATTTATAGTCCTCGTCCCTGCTCCCTGACAGTTTTTAGCATCGCTTTCCGTAGGTAGCCATTTAGATACCTCCAAAGTTTCGCACAGCGTAATAAATCTTTTATTGCTTTTTTAACACATCCTGCTTACCTTTCGTGAAGCCATTTGCCATCTGTAACTTCTGTGACCTTAACGTCATTCGTTTGTGTACCCGCACACGTACCTTGAAAATACAGTTTCTTTCGCCGCACTATCAAACTGTACAATTATATGTTTGGCTGCATTCGTTCTCTCCCTATGAACGAGTTTCAGTGCGCTCTTTTTGAAAACCAGTAGGAATCTGGTTAGTGCAATTTCCCGGTTTCATTCTATAAATACAACAACCTACCACACTATATAATATACGCAGATGACACCAGTCTTTTCTTACAATCATGCAATGCTGATAACTTATCACAACTAGCAAACACCGTCCTCGATAAACTATATTTGTGGAGCAAAGCAAATTCTTTACAGATTAACTCTAAAAAAAAACCAAAGCTGTTCTTTTTGCACCCGCCCAAAAAAATGCAAATCGTAATCTAAACATATGCTATCGTTCAGAACGAATTGACGTACCGCGGACGTGAAAACACTGGGAGTGATTTTTATCAGCATTTAAGGTGGGACAAACACGTAGAACGCGTGGCAACAAGTATGGCAAAGGCATGCGGTGCGCTTTGTAGGCTTCGAGATGTTCTTCCGTTAAAACTACGGCTATTGCTGTATAACACCATATTTAGTTCTGATGCAAACTATTGCAGTCTTGTACGGGGGACAACGTCACAAAAAATATTCAGACATTATCTCTTTTACAAGAAAAAAAGCATTGCGCCATGTTGCTTGTATTTCTTACGGCAGTCATACAAGTACACTCTTTTCTAAGTTCATGTTCTTCCATTTCATTACAATTATCAGTTTAATCTTGCTACGAAATATATCGAAAGCGTAAAACGAGGCCACACGGGGTTCACTGATCTTTTCAATCTAAGCAAACCTCATCCCCTCAAACACGACATTCAGGAGCGAGAAGCTTGGGCCGTGCCTTTTTCACGAACTAATCATGGAAAGGACCGACTACCGTGCCGAATAACGGTATTACTGAACAGTCTTGAAAAAGAAAACGTGGATCTTAGGACGGTTTCACGTCGAATTTTGAAATAATATTTCATTAGTCTTGCGACTGCATGTGATCAGTGTATGTTGTATTTGAATTTCCTTTTATTGGTTGTAACTTGAGTATGGAATTATTTTGTATTTGTCTTGTATGTGAAAGTGCTTTTATATATTGTTATGTACCTGCAAAAATGTATTGTTTCACCACGTTACATAAATCTGTAATTTTCTGTTAAGAGAAGGCGTGTATTGCTGGTAAAAAAGATGTTGCGAATAGTGTGTTTTCAAAAACGGATGTTATCATGCCCTTAGGAATGTTTTTCAAGATATTTTTTATTTGTCGGTGTATTGTTGCGTGAAAAGTGTTCACAAACTGTCTGCTGCCCAATACTCTAGGGGCAGGGGCCTTTGTCAAGCCGCTTAAAATAGCGGCTTTTTGCTCCTGTCCTAGCATTTATACATTTAAAGATGAATGCTGAAATAACGGAATGGAATGGAATGGAATAATGCATGACTTCACTGTTTCGTTGGTGTTGGTATTGATGATGCATATTTCTTGTTTTTAAGCGCTGTGTTAATGTTTCAAAGTTGCTATTATTAAAAGTCGTATTGGCTATATTTGTTTTAATATCTTTTCAGTACTCTACTAGCTCGCTATTGGAATAGCCCTTCTAAAAGGCTGCAGCGTGCATCAATAAATAAATAAATAAATAAATAGTTAAATAAATAAATAATTATGCTGATGTCATGCCCCGTGGGAAACCATGCAAACCAAGCTTTCTGTGTTCTTGGCTTATATTGACGATTAGCGGGGATGTTGACGGCGAATCATTCATTTCTTCAACGTTGAGTTCAGCACGAGAGTGGTGAGTTGTCTTGAAAAGTTCCCTCACCAGGTCTGGCCATATTGAACTAACAAGCGCAGTACTGCGCTAGCGACCGTATCTGCTATTTATTACTTCCCTGCACGCCGCGAAAAGCGCTTCAATTCCAAATCGAACGCGGTTTGTCCTTCTAGCGGGCGCCGCGCTCCTAGCCGGAGAGTCAACGTATATCGCACAAGTGCGCACACGTACATAGCAGTGCTGTGACGTCGCTCATAGTGGCACGTGACTGAGAAGTATTCAAGACAACAACAGGTATTTGTTTGATACGTTGCTTCAATAGACCAAAAAAAGTTTACAGAAATAGTATAAACTATAAACCAAACGTATGCGTGTACTTTTTTTTTTACTTCGTACCGTAGCAAGAGATATGTACTTCTCTTTCGTCTGCTTGTTCCCATGTCGTGCAGTGGTGCTCGCGGAAAGCCAAACTATGGTATTTTCTACCGTGTTTCAGCGTGCAATGATGCTCTGTGAACCGCTTGTGTCTGCCTCAGTGCTCGGGTAACACTGATGACGCTAGTCAGGTGTTCTTCTCCACAGCGCGCAAAATCGTGCGCTCCATGAAACGAGACGAACGCAATGACTCGTGCACGAGACCGTCAGTGTAAACGTAGTTCGCAATAAATAAATGAATAATTAAAGCAAAAGAAAACAACGAAGGCGACGCCCGTGAAGGCTCCGTCACGCGATGCTCCTGCTCCGGTATGGGAGTACGCAGGGAAGGAATTTCGCTTGCTGAGGCTAGACGGGGGCCATTGGCGAGGGTGTATGTATTGGCTGTGACGCTCGGCTGCTGAAATCTTGGGTTCGCGGCTCTGAAATATGTATAACTCAGCTATTACTGCACCAATTTAAAAAGTTATTGTGGCAGAAGGCTCCCCAGAGAGCATGAAGCAACTTTCAGAGTATATCCAGAATTTCCTATGTGACCTTGTGAGGGACCCTTCGAACGTTACCTTGCGTGCACCACTGATGTTTGTCTGCGTAGTACACTTAGCACACAGGGGGAGCTGTTTGCTTGCGGCGTTCTTGTGCGCCATACTTCATTACCTAGGGCAAAGCATATTCCTTGCCTCACATGACGCATCGCATTGTGCCAGAAGTATTAAACTTTAATTGAGCTATGGGGCTGTATGCCCGCATGCCCAGAGAACCAACTATGGGCAGTCCGGCTAGACGACGACACCGCCAGGACGCAAGGTCTGGCCGCCACCTGAGGAAAGGGAGCTCCGGTGGGGCTAGTCCTCCGGAACCCCCCTCCCCTTGTCTCCAGCAAAGACATTTAGTAGAGTTTTCTCCCTCTGTGTACGTGCCAAAACCACAATCGGATTATGAGGTACGCCGCAGTGTTGGACTGCGAATTAATTTTGACACCGAGGTGTTTTAATGTGTCCATAAATTTAAGTGCACTAGCGTTCTTCATTTCGCCCCCGTGGAAATGCGGTATCAAAGTCCGCGACTTCAAGCAATCTCATAGCCGCAAAGCTACCGCGGCGGCCACAGAAGGGTTCATTAGACGTGTGACCGGTTCTGTAGTGTCAATTAGACCCTACGGTGTGCTTTAATGCAGCTATCCTTCAGCACGCCATGCGTAAGTTTCGCCTTGGACAAATTTGCAGGGCTTTCTTTTCAGAATAGTAGAAACATAAGGTACCTTTCCTTGAACTTAAATTTATCCCGTTCATCCGTAACCGCTGTCGTGTATAAAGCAGTAGCGTTTCATTGCCTTCTCGAGTCACCTCCCGCCTTTATATTTAGCTTCCCTCTGGACTTGCGCGTAAGTAGAAAGGTAAGCTCTGCAATTTCTCGAATGCTTTTGAGGTGGGTCGCGGATAAAATAGATGTAAAGGTGCTAATGTGGCGACACCCAAGGAGCCCTTGAGGACATTGTGCACATTGGACGCGGTGAAAACGTCAAACGAGTTTCTCACGCTGCCTTTCGTCTCTGCCGCGCTCCTGTCATGTATACACATGCTCTGAGCGACGCACCGACACGGTGTGCCAGACAGCAGCAGCAGCAGCAGTGGGAAAGTCGAAGGAAGAGGCAAAGAAAGCTTGGCTATAATAAATAAATAAATAAGTTTCGTCAGGGACACTTACGACTGATTACAGGTGGGAATGAGAAAAAATTATAGTCCCTTTCATGAAATGTCCTTTTCAATTATAGTCCCTTTCAAATTCGCAAGATTTTGCCTGCGTTCTAACTGTGCCTCGGTCAGTGCATAATTAAACCGCGCCTAACGACTCAACGATCGCTTGCCCGCGACGAGTTCATAACTGGAAGGAACGCTCCAGAGCGTTCAATTGGACATTATTGCTTTTTATTTTATACATTAATTTTATACACTCATGACGCGGCGCCACCTCTTCCCCATCGGCTGCGCCGTCACATTCCCAATGACGGATGCACTACACTCTAAAATATCCAGCGATTACTCTTACGGTAAATTAGTTTCAAGCGCGGCGCGCATGTAAATGAGGCGTCGAAAACGTTTCAAGCCCGTAACCGCTTACAGCGGTTACGGGCTTACACCCAAAATAAGCGTCACACTGCTTCATGTAAGCGTGAGGACAAGACTGCGCGTGCCATGGTTCGGTCCTGTATGAGCGTGAGCAAGCCGCATACGCGTGAAAAACGCAAATTACACGCTCGCACGGGATAGGCGAACCGTAGTATATCATGTGATCTGCACGGAACGTGGGTAACTGAGAAAACGCTTGGCTGCGGTCGGTGCCTTTTCACCTACCTGAGGGCAATACAAGAGTTTTCTCGCGAAGGCTGAAAAAGACTGCGGTGTTTCCGCAGAAATATTACGTCAAACTCTTGCCTTTGCCACTGAGTTGTTGAATTCGACTTCGCCTGCCATCTACTAGCCGCCTAGTTAGCTCAGATGATAGAGCGGCTACCCCGGAAAGGCGGTGATCCCGGGTTTGAGTCCCGCACCAGGACGAATTTTGTTCAACTGCGGAGCTTTGCATTCGAGGAACCCGTTTGGGTTTCCTTTGTCGCACTTAGCTACGTTTGGGTAGATGTCTCTATTTCCCTTTATTGCTTCTCTCCACCCTGCGGGTTTCCGCAGAACTATTACTTCAAACTTCATTTTTATGGACAACATGTTGAACTAAAATCAGTTGCAGCTGCGTGTCTCACCTAACTGCGTTTTGCACACTGTTCCTGCATTTTTCAAGTAGCATTTGGAAGCGAAGTAAGGTTTGGAGGTGGAAACAGTTCGTTCTGATCGCATCGAAAATAGTGAAATTTTCGGAACCGTCCTACGCCGTTTTAGAAGGGAACCTGCCACCCAGGTTTGCAAAGCACGCTCTGATTACTGCGGCGAGTTGACCCTCTTTCACATATCGCGTGCTTTAAAAAACTTCCAAACTGCAACATTTCAAGAGCGGTCAATTGCTACGTGTCAGAAGGAGCACAATCAATGTTAAAGCAAGTCAAAGGCAAGAGTTCAGTACGTACTGTTTTTAGTGTAATGAAATGTGATTTCACCTCTAAAGCATTATGCTTTGGTTATTAAGACTTTTTTTCAGATCCTGCGAAATGACCTCATGGGACCTTGCATTGCCTGGGCGAAACAGGCCCCTCATCTGAGGCTATGAGCCGGAAAGCATTGAGGTGAATGATGTGAAATCTCTAGAAAAGGCACTAGTGATGTGTCGACGCCTCTATTGTATGAAATATATAATGTATCCGACAGCATATGGCCCACTGCATAGCTTTCTGCAATCAATTATAAAGCCAGGAAGAAGCAACAACATTTGATGGGCGAAAATAAGCTGAAAGAATTTTTCACTGTGTTGTGCATTTAAATCAAGCTCATACAAAGACTTACCCCCGTATTCTTAAAAACGCCTTCACTCATCGCTTCTCCTAGACTCAGCCAAGTCGAAGCGACGGGCCTTCTTTCACTCGAGGCTCCGGTGCGTTTCATATTTGCTACTCCACGTTACCTCCACCGAGCAACGCCTTGAATATGCGCCCTCTCGGGTGAAGTGCACCGACCGTGAAAAGCGTCTGATATCGAGGGTATTCTTAAATGTGCTCAGCAAAAGCCCAATTAATTAGGACAGATATGTGTTTTCGTTAATTTCCCTTCCTAATCAAACGACAACATAGCGCAATGTCCAACTTTAGCTCCGCAACGCTGCCACTGTGAGCGTTCGGCTCACAGATCAAGCGGGAGCTGTGTTTGAGGCCTGGCTACAATCGCACCTCAATAGCTGAGAGTTATCTAGTTCACTATTAGCGGCGAGAAATTGGAGTGGCGCCCTCTCGCGAGTGACGTCGCGGCCAGGACGCCGCTGACTGCGGCTCGCTCGGCTGCCGCGCGCCCTCGTTCCCTTCGTGTATACGCTTGGGGTATGAGTGGCTGGAGCCGTACTGCTTGTTGAAGGATATGCCGGTTTAGTTCTGCTTCTATGCCTCAATGACAGCTCCTTCTTCAAAAGCGTGTGAGTCTAGAAAATTTGAGGCTTCGCTATCGCAAGCTATGCGGCGTGGAAGGTGCCTACTGGTTTTGCAATGCATATATGCGCCGTGTCTGTCCATAAATTTTGTGTAAGAAGAATGTCTACAAATTCAACTAGCGAAGTTCTGTATGATGCTTCGCTGAACACTTAACACTCCCTTAGTATTTAGCTATGAGAGACATTGCATTTTACAGGGAAGAAAAATCTTGGTAATTGGCGTCAAAATGTTATCCGTGTTAGGAAGAGACTGCCCAGCGAAGCTGTCATCATGGTTCTTATTACTCTGGTCAATCGTTCTAGTCAAGTATGGCAATTTATTAATGCATAAAAAAACGTTGGGCGCGCATTATTGAGCGCCTATCTCTTTCTTTTACGCATTAATAAATGGCCATACTTGACTATGTCTTATGAAAAAGTTTGCTGCTATTTCCACCTCTCCCTGAAACAGGCCTCCAAAAAACGAATTGCTTATGGCTGCTAACACGACGGCGCGTCATGTAGAGTATTTACATAATTAATTCACAAATACCATAGTAGCAATCACTTGAAAGAAATGTTTCGTGGTTAGGATCGAGAGCCAATCAATTGCAAGCGATGAAATGTTTCATGGTGGCCCTCAATAGCCTTTATCGACAATATATGGCACACGCCTCACGCAACGGTAGCACCCGACTGTCGGTATGGCGAGGCACCCATTGTTCGCGAAACCCATCAGTTCACTACAACTTCGAATTGAAACCATAAAGCATTTTTTACAGCGCCAATTGGAATGCCTAAAGTATTATCGAGGTACCACGCAGCTTAGATTACCTAGAAAAGTAAAATTCAAGCACCTTCTGCCTCACCATGTCTCGGTGCAGCGTTCTTTAATTATACAAACGGTGAACTATTCGCTTCGCCGGTACATAAAAGAGAACCTTTCAAACCTTCATAAAGAAAACACCACAAGCCTTACATATTTCACTGGGCTTTTGACCCTCCACCTGGGAATTATGATATATTCCATATGTCCCATACTATGCATGGTTGACGCTTCGACTACATTCTGGCTGCAGCCATACGGTCCAAAAGGCATATCTCACTAAAAAAATTTGGGCCGAGCAGTCTGTGTCAGTTTGCCAAACAGATTGGTCCTGTATATTCCTCAAGCCAGAAACCAGTAAATTTCTCAGGTGATCGACTTGAATGTGAAGCACGCAAAAGGGAATATATATTGGTATATTCCTTTTCGTATTCTGCAAATAGCTGTAAGCCTTCGTTACCTTTACTTCAAATTACTGCCACTTAAAATCAACACGTGAAGAACCGCCGGATTTTGAGAAGCAGAGAAAGAAGCAAGTTGGGCTTGTAGAATCTAAACTGCAGTGTTAAGTCCTCGTGTTACCGCCGAGCGTTTATCTGAAGAAATGTAAAAATTCGATGTTATACCATGAACCGCTCGTCGTGAGCAAACCTGTTTTAGCGGATTAAAATCAAAGTAACTGTTTTAGAAGTCATATATAGCCATCGTTTGTGACATACTTGTTGCACCACAGCAGGCATGTTATCATAACTGGATTCTTTTATGCTACGTTTTTTTCAGTTGTTGGTCCGCGCATGAAAAACCTGCAATGGGCTCGTCTGCGCTCCTTCGACCGGATCTTTTGCGTTGCCTTTGAGAGCTCCATTGCCTTCTAAGAAATGAGCTCTTTAAATAAATTTTCACGAATGAAGACGTCGTAAAAATATAGCTGAGACGACCGCCATAAGTGTAGAAACAGAAAGAACGACGGCGAACACACAATAACAACGCAGAAAGCGCCCGGACACCGCCCGAACTATAGTCACTGTACCCGAACTTTAGCAGACGACAGGCGCGAATCCGTGCCCTGACGTCACGCGAGCGGTGCTCGCAGCACCCTTATAGTTCGTTCTCGGGGCTAATATCTGAGAGAATGGCGCATGGCTGAGAAAAAAGAAAATTTGCACCGGCATTTGTCTACTGCTTTGTTTCCATGCGCCTCATTGGTGGTTCATGTTGCGGTTTTTATTCGTGGATATTATTGGTGATTTTGCCCGCGTGTATTGTGATCCAGCTGGATTGACTACGAAGAAGGCCCCAGGTAGAACGACCGATTGGCAGCTTTGTTGACCGTCAACACCAAGTTCCGTTGATAGGGGCGCTATAACGTAAAACTATTCCAAACTTTTCTACTCCAATTCTGCTATCAGCCCTCAACGATTGGTCAAACACTTTTTTTGACCACGCCCACTTCACCTGTCTATCACGCGACGTCACGAAAACCGCGATACCTCCCCATCTGATATGATGTGTACACACTGATTATGCATGATTTGACAAAAACAAAAAAAAAACAGTTATTTCTGATTCGACCCCTTTTGGCCATTAGCCCTCGGCTATTGGTAAAAAGTTTTCGGGCTGCACCCACTTCACCTGCCTGTCACGCGACGTCACAAAACCACAGAAACACACCGCGTCAAAGTGACGTGTACGCGATAAAGATGCATTAATATGCCGAACAAAACTGAATTTTCTTTGGAATAGCCGCAGGCTACCCCGTTCCGAAAGGAATAAAAGATGGCTGCCGCCGATCGCTCAGACGCTCGCTACTCGCACCTGCCGGAGAGCATGGGTGTATTTGCGTATAATAAAAGTTCTTGCGTGGCCGTGTAACCTCTTCGAGCCCTTTCGGGACGTTTACCACCTCATTCTGCCAACTCTTCTTTGCTGAGGGTCAGTTTTAGCGTCATTCTTAAGCTTCCGTTGCATGCCACCCTGAAGTAAGGGAAAGCCGACCATTCGCAGACGCCGGCACCACCCTCTTCATCCGGTTATCGATTTTCAGTGCCCTGACTCTGCCCCAGTGAATCCCTCTCCACTTGAGCGTTCTCCTCGCCTCTTGTCAGCCAATTAGATAGGACAAGCCGCTTAGTGTAGGCAATATTATTCGTTTCTCAAGCAAACAAAAGTGACCTCCTATGAACGAGGAGAGTGTTTGACTGGTCTGTTCAGACAACCCTGCGGGGGACCGCCCGGTGCTTGCGTCGCTGGTTACGCAAATTTGACGTCAGAAGATTGGAATAGAAACACATTGGAATAGTTTTACGTTATAGGGCCCCAGTTTGCTGAAAGCAACAACTGAGCAGCAAATATGGGTGAGGGAACCATTTTTTTCATGGAAGCAGATTATTTTGATGCGGTTTTTGTGAATTTGCCGTGGCACTCTCGATAACTTTTGCGATATAACAAACTTTACTGGCTCCAGTTGCTCATGCTGCAGGCACTGACACACCTGAAGCATAATATTCGAGGCAGCATAGGCTTTCGGAAAAAAAATCTAATTATAGCTTGTGGGAGATCCCACATGACAATCACTTATTGGATCCGCTTTTTAAAACCAAAATGCAGATTGTATCAATCCGCGCCTGTGTCCAGTTATCATTGCATTATCACGTATTCGATCTTTCACTAAAGGAGAAGCAGTTATAATATGCATGTGGCAGAATGCATGTGATTGAGTGCGTAGCTCCGGTAGGTTGAAGAAAACAAGCGTTTTTGATTCCTGTACTTTGCTTTAGAAGGCGTGGTGGTTAGTATGTTTGTCAAATTGATGCAGATATGCGTATTTCATGAGAACTGGTGCCTGCATTTCCAGTTCTTCATTACTTCACCAATACGTTAGGAAATGTTTTAGGCTTCCGAAAATTCACTTGTAGGTATAATCTAAGAAAAAAGAAAGTAAAAAGTGAGTCACGTCGCCTGGGCCCTTTTTTGCGCGACTAGAGTCACAAAATAAGAGTCAAGATTTCTGCAAGTGTCATTCGACTCTCAATGGCAAGCGAAGAGTCGTCGTGAAAGATCGTGACTCCGGTGTGACCGGTGAAGTTTGCACAAGGAGAAGCTGAAACTTGAGGAGTCGAAATGCTCGACAATCGTTTTTCCAAATTTTTCGGAATTTGTGTGTAAACATGTTTTCAAATACAAGATATTAATTGCACCATTATTAAAATTATCATAATACAGTTACCGTACAGTTCTACACATGTTTTACGTTTTATTATTGAACCAATGTGAAATAATCATTATATAGTTGCTCTTAAAAATTATTCTCGATAGTGAATAGAAGGGCACCGTGGCCCAAATGACAATGAACCGTTCAAATGTGGCATGTTACAAATAACTGTAGACCCATAAATTTACATAAAGTAATTTTATGCATAGAAACTTCCTATATTGAACGATTGTCTGCCCCTGATATCATTTATAAGCACATCATGTATACAATGTGAATTCGGTGTTTGCATATCCATACAAACACTGGAGCATTTTCATTTTATCCAGCTAAGTGCATGGCAGAAATAAGGTTTTGTTAATGGCACATTTACTTGCTTACTTTAAAGCGACAAATGCTTGGATTAGTTATTTATGTAATAGAACTAGAGCTAATGCAAGTCCAATCCACGTGCATGTACTTTTAAACTTAACTTAACAACAGTTTTGTAGACAAGATAATTAAAATATGAATTACCACATACATACCAAGAGGTATAACAACAGGAACAACTGAGTAACAGTTTCAACAGCAACATTATTCAAACATAACAATTTCACATCTTGTTACAACTTCTCCTCCATAATAGAGATCAAGGCACTCTGGAAGTGCTTCATCTCCAGGTTTCGCAGCATACATTGTACAACACCTTGCGACCCGATAGGAATATCGTTGTCTTCTGAATTCTAGTAATTCAAGCCTTGCGACTACAAAAGCAACGTCATTGCTCACAATGAAGATGCGAATAATCTGACAAAACTCTGGGTCGCCCCTCTGTGCATCAGAAGCACATATTCTACTTTGTAGGTTACCTGCCATAGCGTCACTGACTTTGCCTGCCAGGTGACGCCAACTAGCAGCGCCTCTTTAATGCATGGGTGGAGCTCAGCCCTCTCCTCAGATGTTGCACTGTTCGTAGACAGCTCATCGTCTAAAGCTAATTCACTGAACTCAAAACTTTAGAGCACTTGGTGCCTCTCTGCAAGGGTCTCGCAGATAATGCTGAAATTTTGGGCACGTGTTGCAAGGCTCTAATATATTGCTGCTTCGCCTCGAACCTCATGCCTCACAACTGCTTTAAGGGTGCAAAAAGGGATATCATGCGGGGGTAATGTATGAGATAGTGCATCTTTGGAATGAGACGGGCAGATGCGTAGCGACTGAAAAGGAAAATAAGGAACTCTAAAACTTTAATTTCGAGGTATGAAAGTGACTGCATGGAAGGCTGTCTGATAGAAACATGTCTAAAATTTCTCTTAGAAGGAGGTACACTTCCCATTTCTATTTCCCTATGGAACACTGGACCGAAATATTTTGCACAAAAGTCGGAAAAGACACCATTTTTTGATCTAGTGCAATTCAGGGCCTTTTGCCTTGTACAAAGACTTTATTTGGCGGCAGCGTTTTGTTTGTCACACCATTTCGACCACACTGGAACTTGCTCACATTTTGAAGGTCTGATGAGGTCAAAACATGCTCATCAAACAACCCTTTTAGCACATGCTGTATTACAAATGGCAATGCTCCTTCGAACATATTGTCACGTGGTGGTGACGTTGAAGAACACAGTAGCAATACTGTGAACGACCAAACTCACTTTTATTGGGCGAACCTGTGCCCACAAGACAGGCTGCACTTATGCACAACGATAGCGGCGAACACGGTCGGCGATCGTCGAAAATCTAATCAGCGGGTCAAGCGCGTCGACTTTTACACAGCAATCGTCCAACGTTCCAGACTAATCGTTGGGACCCGCGTGCCTTCCACAAAGTTCTACACCATTCGCGTCAGGAGATGGAATCAGATAACATGAGGTTCGGTGACAATAGACAGTGGATAGAAGCATCGATAACTTTCCAGAAACTTCGGATACATGCAGGCGCGTCCCGCGCTGTGCGATAACATTTGTTAGGCGGGGAAACGTGGTCGCTCGATAAACATAAGTACACGTGTCATTACCACCCTCTTAAGAAGCATCGACCCGATGCTGAAAACAAACGAAAGTAATAAAGCAAAGCACTCGTAGCAAAGAAAACAACAAAATAAGGAAGTTCTTCAGCGTCCGTAAAGGGGTTTAAGGCGCACTACGTGGACCACTTCAGATCGTGCGCGGCGCCGCTGTGAATGCGAAATGCCGTCTGGCACGACCTCATAGTCCAGTGCGCCAATACGTCGGAGGACCTTGTAGGGTCCGAAATAGCGTCCCAGTACTTTCTCACTGAGTCCTCGTCGACGTATCGGGGTCGAAACCCGAACACGGTCGCCGGGCTGGTAGTCGACGAAGCGTCGTCAGAGGTTGTAGTGTCGGCTGTCGGTCGTCTGCTGGTTCTTGATCCGCAGGCGGGCGAGCTGTCGGGCTTCTTCGGCGCGCTGGAGATAGGTAGCGACGTCAAGATTTTCCTCGTCAGGGACGTGCGGCAGCATGGCGTCGAGCGCCGTCGTCGGGTTCCTGCCGTAAACCAGCGTAAATGGCGTGATCTGTGTTGTTTCTTGCACCGCTGTGTTGTAAGCGAATGTTACGTACGGCAGGACCGCATCCCACGTCTTGTGCTCGACGTCGACGGACATTGCTAGCATATCGGCGAGGGTCTTGTTCAGGCGCTCCTTCAGACCATTCGTCCGCGGAAGGTAGGCAGTTGTCCTCCTGTGATTTGTCTGGCTGTATTGCAGAATGGCTTGCGTGAGCTCTGCAGTAAAAGCCGTTCCTCTGTCGGTGATGACTTTTGGAGCACCATATCGCAGCAGGATGTTTTCGACGAAAAATTTCGCCACTTCTGCTGCGCTGCTTTTCGGTAGAGCTTTAGTTTCAGCGAAGCGGGTGAGGTAGTCCGTCACCCCGACGAGCCACTTATTTCCGGAAGTTGATGTCGGAAACGGTCCCAACAAGTCCATCCCGATCTGCTGAAAAGGTCGGTACGGAGGTCTGATCGGCTGTAGTAATTCCGCTGGCCTTGTCGGTGGTGTCTCACGACGCTGAATGTCTCGGCATGTCTTGACGTAACGGGCGACATCGGCGGTTAGGTGCGGCCAGTAATACCTTTCTTGTATCCTCGATAGCGTCCGGGAGAACCCGAGGTGCCCAGCGGTCGGATCTTCATGTAGGGCGTGCAGTACTTCTGGACGCAGCGCCGACGGAACAACAAGAAGGTAGTTGGCGTGGACTGGTGAGAAGTTCTTCTTCACGAGTAGGTTGTTTTGAAGCGTGAACGAAGACAACCCACGCTTAAATGCCCTAGGGACAACGTCGGTGTGCCCTTCCAAATACTCGAATATGGCTTTTAGCTGGGTTTCCTCGTTGCTCTTCGGCGAAGTCTTCCGCGCTTATTATTCCAAGGAAGGCGTCATCATCCTAGTCATCCTACGGCGGCGGGTCAATGGGGGCGCGTGATAAGCAATAGGCATCTGAGTGTTTTCCTGCGGACTTGTAAGTTACAGTGTTGTCGCATTCTTGTAGTCTGAGGCTCCACCGTGCCAGCCGCCCTGAAGGGCCCTTTAAATTCGCTAGCCAACACAAGGCGTGATGGTCGCTGACGACTTTGAATGGCCTGCCATATAGGTAAGGGCGAAATTTTGCTGTAGCCCAAGCGATGGCGAGGCATTCCTTTTCGGTTGTAGAATAATTGCCTTCCGCTTTTGACAACGACCGGCTAGCATAAGCTATCACGTGTTCATGTCCATCTTTACTCTGGACTACGAAGGCACCGAGGCCTAGGCTACTGGCGTCAGTGTGCATTTCGGTATCGGCGTGCTCGTCGAAGTGCGCAAGTACGGGCGGCGACTGCATGCGTCGTTTGAGTTCTACAACTGCGTCGGCCTGCGGCGTTTCCCACTAGAACTCGAGGTCACATTTAGGTAGCTGGGTCAGTGGCTCAGCGATGCGTGAAAAGTCCTTGAGAAATCGCCTGTAGTAGGCACGCATGCCAAGAAATCTACGCACTGCCTTCTTGTCGATGAGCTGCGGGAACTTTGCGATGGCAGCTGTCTTCTGCGGGTCGGGGCGGACTCCTGACTTTCTGATGACGTGGCCTAGGAACAGAAGCTCATCGTAAGCGAAGCGGCACTTTTCTGACTTCAGAGTGAACCCTGATAACTTGATGGCTTCTAGTACTGTTGCAAGCCGCTTAAGGTGATCGTCGAAAAGACAACGATGTCATCCAATTAAACGTGGCAGGTCTGCCACTTCAATCCTGCTAAATTCTTGTCCATCACGCGCTGGAACGTTGCAGGCGCCGAGCACAGTCCAAATGGCATAACCTTGAACTCGTAGAGGCCGTCTGGGGTGATGAAGGCGGTCTTTTCGCGATCTCTTTCGTCGACTTCTATTTGCCAATAGCCAGACTTGAGGTCCATCGACGAGGAGTATTTAGCGTTGCAGAGCCGATCCAATACGTCGTCTATCCGTGGGAGGGGGTATACGTCCTTCTTCGTGATCTTGTTCAGACGACGCTAATCGACGCGGAAACGTAGGGTTCCGTCTTTTTTCTTCACCAGGACAACAGAGGATGCCCAAGGGCTTTTTGACGGCTGGATGATGTCGCGCAGCATTTCGTCAACTTGTTCTCTTATAGCTTCACGTTCTCGCGGCGAAACTCGGTAAGGGCTCTGGCGGAGTGGTCGAGCGCACTCCTCCGTGATTATGCGATGCTTGGCGACTGGTGTTTGTCGAATCCTCGATGACGTCGAAAAGCAGCCTTTGTATCGTCGGAGCAAACTTCTGAGCTGATCTTGCTTAATGACCGGGAGATTTGGAATAATGTCGCAGTCTGGTTCGAGAACCGTGGGCATCGGGGTAGATGCGGCGGAATCCGAGAGGATAAACGCATTACTGGTTTCCAGAATTTCCTCCATTTACGCGATCGTCGTGCCCTTGTTGATGTGCTTGAACTCCTGGCTTAAGCTTGTCAGCAACACTTCAGTTTTCCCTCCGTGCAGTTGAGCGATCCCTCTTGCGACGCAAATTTCGCGCTCTAGCAGTACACGTTGGTCGCCGTCGATGAGGCCTTCTACGTCAGCGGGTCTTTCGGTGCCTACAGAAATAACAATGCTGGAGCGAGGCGGCATGCTCACTTGATCTTTGAGCACAATCAAGGCATGGTGACTACGAGGGCTCTCCAGTGGTATCGCTTTATCTTCCGACAGCGTTATTGACTTCGACTTCAGGTCGATGATTGCGCCGTGTTGGTTCCGGAAGTCCATACCGAGAATGACGTCTCGTGAGCACTGTTGGAGGATAACGAAGGTGGGAGGGGAAGTCCGGTCAAGAATGGTTATTCTTGCCGTGCAGATTCCAGTCGGCGTTATGAGGTGTTCTCCAGCGGTCAGAATTTGTGGGCATTCCCATGCGGTCTTAACTTTCTAAAACTGGGCGGTGATGTGTCCACTCATTACGGAATAATCAGCCCCTGTGTCCACTAAGGCGGTAACTGCGTGGCCATAGAGAAGCACGTCGATGTCAGTGGTTCTTTGGCTGGCATTGCATTTAGGTCTTGGCGTCGGATAACGGCTGCGTGGTGTTGTATTGAAGTTGGAACGTCGCGTCGTGAGGTTGTCTTTCGTCGGTGTAGTCTTGGCTTCCTGACTTCGTCGGGACGGCGGCGTGTCGTTATTATGTCGTCGACATGGCCTCTTTGTCGTCTTCGTCGGCGGCGGAGGATCCTCCTCAGTTCGACAAACAGCAACCGCACCTCCATCAGTTACTGCCTTTAGTTTTCCGGATATGGGCTCGCAGAGCGGCCCCGGGCTGGGCCGGTGTATAGTCAGCGCTGCGGCGACAGGTAGCGGCCTGGTGACGGCGAACGGGAAGGTCGTCGTCACCAGGCCGCTACCTATTCTGGTTATGGCAGTAGAATTGAACAAAGGAAAACTTCGCAGTGTAGGATGCAACGACAGCTCTCTGCAGTCTCTAAAAAGCGTCTCTCTTCTCTCTCTCACGCACACACACGCGCACACGGTCCGTATCCTCTCGTAGTCGAAGCTCCACCCCACCTCCAAGATGCAAACACTACATGAGCGACGCCCTGCTCTTCGTCAATCGCCGGGGGCAAAGGTTCGCTCCGTCGAGGTGGTGCCGTCCCCACTCTACATTCATGACAGACGAAGGGTCCACTTCACTTTCTCTAGGAAGGGCGTCTGGAGTGGGCACGTTCAGTTAAAACAAACACAAGAATAAAAAACAGAACACACTGTCCCCTAAAATTCAACGCACTCATTTTTCCTTTCAGTCGACAAGTCCAACTGGATATAACAGCTTCAGAGGCCAATGAAGAAGTTTACGGTATCGCAGCCGCGCTGTGCAGGCTGGGACTTGTCTGTCTCGACTAAGGAGCACCTCGTAAATAACGGCTCTTTTCCAGAGGAGCCGAGGTAGCTTTTAAGACAAGATCGCCTTCCTTGCGCGACTTTTCTCTTTGCTGGCGGAGTTGTGCGCCATTGGTAGCTGCAGTAAATATTCGTTTCTCCAGCGACGTCAGAAATGGTCAAAAATAATTTGGCGATGTTTCCATCTTCGCACCATTTCCTTCGCTGAAGTTGTAGATAAAATGGTCGGATTACCATCAGGAAGCGCTAGCAATCTTTTGGCGGTGAGAAAGTGTGATGGTGTCAAGGCAGTTCTTTTGTGTTGTTATGAGTGCAGGAAAGTCGTGGGGGGTGAATTAATGACGGCCTTAACTTCGCTGGGGATTGTCGTCAACACTTCAAAGGTCCGATGCGCGTTTCCTAGTGCACGCCGAAGACGTACTTTGACGTTTTTTTATTAAACGCTCTCAAAAGCCTCCTCACCACGCTGCTTTCTCAACAGTGTGCTTCCATTGTATCTAATGCTCCGCACGTTAACTAGTAAATTCTCCTCTCTTCATTGAGTTGAATAACTGCAACAGGTCTTTCGACATTTTCTTAAATGTTAAAGCGTGTTTCTTGTACATAACGGATAGTTGTAAAACGACGGAAGGCCAGCTGTAATTTTTCTGCGGAGAGGTGCGATACGAGGTTCAAAATAGCACGAGTGACGGCGCAGGTATAATCCTATGCATAGCTTTTACTGGTTTCGTGTTCCCTCTGTGAAAAGAGGACCTGCTAAGTCAATCCCAACAACTTCAAAACAACTACCTGGAGAAATTCTATCAGTGGAAAGCGGTGCTGTCGGCACATTAGCTGCTTTTAGCCTCTCTCGTATACAGCCATTGCATGTTCGAATGAATTCTTTCACGACCTAAGATGATGTTGCAATCGAAATGTGCTGTCTTATTTCCGTCATAGTGTCCTGAACACCACTGTGCATTACAGCCAGATGACATTCTCTCACAATAAGTTCAGTGAATGCGTGCAAAAGGGGTAATAGCATGGGATGCTTGACCCTGTCTTCCTTTTTGGTATGCTGTAATCTTCCACCAACACGCAGAACTCCGTCACTTTCAATGAAGGGACTGAAAGTATAGATATCCGGCTTAGATACGGCTTTGTTTTCAATTAGCTTTCGCCGTTCTGCACCGTAAGTGTCCTCCTGTGCAATCTTAACCCACTAAATATTTGCTTGATTGAGTTCTTCGGCGCTGAGACCACGGTCAAGGAGTTCACCTTTCATCTTTCTGAGGAATCGAAAGACGCAAGCTGTGACACGAGAAGGCCTCAACCGCCGCCTATACTTCATGATGACTATAATGGTTTCCCTCAGAAACCGAACACACCTGCAGCAACAATTTCTCTTTCCCTTTCTCTTGGTTGGCACAGTCTCTGTTTATCGCAAATGATCATTCATGGCGGTCTTTTGCCAACCAAGGAGGATCGTGCAACCAGAGTGTGTTTGCTGACAGTTTCTGAACTGACACGCCTTGGGTGAGGCAATCTGCAATAACATTTGCAAAATGCCTTCTCTATGACAACTGAGTGCTACAGCATGCAGTTGAAAGCAAAGCATAATTCGAGTCAAATCTGAAATAAGTTCGGGCCATTTTTCCAGCTGGTCGTTAAGTGAAAGTTTTCCTGGCATGTGCGCTGAGCAGGCAAAAACAATTCGTAGTTTTGTGGTCGGGGATCCTTCGCGTATTACGCCTTGATTAGGCATGTAGTAAACATGACCAGTGTCATCCGACTGCTCAGGAGATATACACTCTGCATGACCTTCCTGCAGGTACTCTTGCATAACGGAATCGTATTTCCTCAACAATTCTCCATCGCCCCTAAGACTTGCAGTCAAGGTCTGCATCTGTCTCTCTGCGAAATATATGTTACTGGGAAGTTAACGAACAGAGTTTTTGCAAAGCAGAGTTACTTGATATCGGCCTGCACATCAGGTAATAGTACACTCAAATTGATCCTGCACTGTTTGGTCATGCAGCTTCAAGTTGCTCTCCTATTTTATGCCTTGAGCGTCCGGTTCCCTGAAGTTTTGCAAAAGTGAGTCTAGGTGGTATGGCTTGCGTCTCTCTATCCTTAAACTGCAAGTGTTAACCGCAACGAAGACTGAACTCCTCGGGCATACCGGGCCATGGAAGGTCTACCCAAATGCAGTGTTGATAGCCGCCAAACTCGGAGAATTCTTGCAATGCTCAACTTCTTTCCTGAGAAATTTCTACATGTGATCTGATCCAATTAGAAGGCTCACACCTGGAATTGCAGCCATGCTAGAAAGCAGCACTTTCTCAGCGATGGACCCTCTTTAGGCTTCTATTGTTTGGATGAAATGATGCTCCACCGGTGTATGTAGAATATCTTTGCAAATGAATGATACATTGACTTGCTGAAGAATGAATTCTTGGCCAATTTATTGCGCCTTCAGTCGCACTTCCTAAACGCGACATCTTTGCTCATGGTTTAATTTTCGCCAAAGGCACTGAGCTTCAAGGTGTAGCGCCTTTGAGACATCCTCTCTGATGAATGTTCTTTGGCAGCCTCAGTCTATGACTTCCCTTACCTAACCGCCTTTGTTATCACCAATTAACCATGCTCGAAAGATCTGCAAAAGAACCTATGAATTGTTGTAATCTTTAGCAGAGGGATAATCATTGGTTGTAGCAAGAGATGGAAGTTTCCGTGACGCAGCTCCTGCGATTCTCGTGTTGCACATAGAAGTCCCATGTCGCCCTCCACAAGTGCTGCAGCTTACTTTTGTGGCAATATTATACGCAATGAACCCGTACAGTGCAGCAGAAGCATCGCATGTCAGACATGAGCCTCTTCTTCTTTTGTTGAATGTCGAGAGTAATAGTGCAAAGTTGAGTGCTGTGCTCTGACAAACCACAGAAACAACACTTGGTCGTCATCTTTGTCACCGTTTTACTGTGGAGAACCGCAGCTGTCGGCATCCTCAGTTGTCTCGCTTGCCTATCTTGAACTGGCAGAGCCTTTTGCTGTGCACGGTTAGCAGTAGCACTTCTTTTCTGGCTTTCTACATCGTTTAGGACGAACTTATGAACCTTCGTCTACTTGGCGAGATGACCTTGTTCGATTTGGCTTCTATCGCCGAAGCGTCTGTACAGAATTCGTAGTCCATCTTTATAGCAAGCCTCAGTTGCACGCATACCCTTTATCGCTATAGGGCTGGTCCATGCAGCAACGTGCGAAGGTACTGGAACTTTTCACAAATTGAGAGACGAGAGTTCCTATGGATAGCCGTTTGGAATCGCTCCCAAAATGGCATTCAGTTGGCTAACTCACCGCGGAAAGTTTCCAAATGCACCTTGGGCAAGAGTACGCTGTCACCTCGGAGAACTGTTTCTTCTCTTTCGGTGTCACTTGATTGCGGTGCAGTTTCAGGCGGTCTGGTGTCCACATGAAGGGAGGTCCGCTTTTCTTGCAGATGACTGATCATGGCTGTTGCTTCATCGTCGTATCTTACTGCCTTGTCGTACACAGCCTCGACATCCGCTTCTGGGATCAGTGGTTCCAGCTTCTCGTTTGTCCTTAGCAGCTGCTCGTTACATGTTTCCAGTCGATGTATCAGGGTGGTAACTTGGCTTTAAGTTCCCTCTCGTAGGACAGGCTCGGCCTCGTTGATTTTTGGCCTAAGGCTTATCCATGCGTCTATCCATGGAAGCACTGGTAGATCTCGACGTTCGTTGCGTCTAAGCGGTCGAAAATACCAAGCCCGCTGTCGGTCGCGATGCAATTTTCCCGGGTTTCGGCACCATGTGAAAGGTTATTCACACAGAACTCAGTTTGAATAAAAAGGTTAAAGAACACTTATATTCTGGTTATGCAGTACAGTTGAACAAAGGAAAACATTGCAGCGTAGGACGCAACGTCCGCTATCTATATTATAAGGAGCGTCTTCTCTCTCATAGAAACACGCACACACACGCGTGCACGCTTACTGACATACGTAAGACATCAGATGATATTTTACGGCAAAGCTGTTCATTGCTAAGGTTCCGTGCATTTTTCATATCCATCAAAAATTGTATGTATGCAAAAAATATCATTTTCAGTAATGACTCTTTGGCGGCCCTCCGCATAACCGCGCGAACGCGCTCATGCCATTGATCGCGCGTTCATCGTCGTCGTCTTATTCCGCAGCTGGCTTTGTTGCCTCTCATTATGCCAGGGATACCATAATGCCCTCCCACTGGGTAGGCGCTGACTGCACTGGCCAACCGCAAGTCGGTGAAGCGATTTCGGTCTCTAATTATTCGCCTCAATAATGCCACGCGCTAGTAACGCTAAAAGCGGAGGATGAAGAAGTGTGTATGGCAGGCTGCTGCAGAAACAAACAGTAAACGACAATTCACTTGGAACTGACGGCTTGCCTTTTCCTCTCGCGAAAAACTAGTGGAGGTGTTGGGTACGCATACGCCCTATGCCTATTGGTCCTGAACCAGATGCTACCGACGTCAGCACCTCGTGGGTGGCAGAAATACATCGAAGCAGCCGTCGTTTCCAAGCTCTTCCACCGCAATACAGTCCCCTGGAAAGTTCTTCGAGGAAGATGTCAACAACAACCGCAAGCCAAAGCGAGGGGTTCCCAAATGCTGCTGTACCATGCATTGTCAACGTGCCTCGCACGCCTAACCCGTTGCATAGCGACGCGTTTGAGGACGTCGAAGACTGGTTAGACCATCTCTTTCTTTTTTGTTTTCTTTTCACTTCAGTGAGAGTGCCAAGATTGTGAACACATTTCTGTAAATCACAACAGTTCCTCTCAGAGCACTGCGTCAGCATTCGCGCTCTCAGAGCCATTCGTGCCATTTTTACGAGTAGAAAAATAAATAATTATTATGATTTGGACTTGGTCCAGCTGTATAGTCTTTTAACACAACTGTGTTTATTGGTTCGATGAATTGATGTTGCATTGGACTCGTTGGGACCAACATGAAAGAAAAAAAGCGCTATATGGGTCTTAAGTTTGACATACTGCAGGTACATTTGCAACTCCATTTGAGAAGCTTGGTCATGCATGAACACGCAGGGGCAATTCTCTTCGGTGACATATCTACCATTCACTGGTTCACTATGTGAGATGCTATATATATAAGCAAAATTTGATTGACCAAGTGATACCCGTAATTGAAAGAATTGGGTAAAGTTTCAAGGCAAATTTTTAACTTCCCGAATTTGATGGCTGACATAATGATTATGGTTTTATGATTATTAAATTTTGTTGTTTCATGGGATTGCTCATCCACTCACTTCGAATATGGTCCAATTGACATTTTAAACCCCAATGATGTCCAATTGTACGAACTTACGCCTGCAGTGATCTCTAATTGCGAGCAATTGGGTCTCACTGAAAAGTCCAATTGGACTCATGCTTTCTTTTATTTAGCCTTTTGAGCAACCCAATGTCGCCATACACCGACACCGTACTGTTTTTGCAACAGCTTACGTGCCATGTGGAGTACTTTGGCTTTATAGTATCCACCGGACACATTGTCATCGCCGGTCCACCATGCAGCGCTTTTCAGATTAAGTTTCTTATGGCACCGGGTTGATAAACTTCAATTATCGAGTCGACCTCGTACTGCGCGCAATCCAGCGTTTCGTCGGGGAAATCACACTGCAAGATCGTGACGAATGTGCTTTGTCACGATCTTCCAGATGAGGGCAATTTAAACAAAACACAAATGCACACGGTGCACAGTGCGCAAAGCCAACATAGCCAAACACGCAGCGTCTAGCCCGTCGAGCTATAGATATGACTCCAGGCAAGCGATCAAATCCGAACCATTACAATCCCGCTCCTAGTGGTTGTTGATCTGTATAAACGAAACTTAAAACACCAAAAAGCTCAGTATTTTAAAAGCAGTAATCATACACCACTGCAAGCCACATACCACTTTATTTTTTCCTTTTATACGCTGGATTTCGTTCTCTGCATCGGAGAGGCCGGACAGGCAGAGTGTTGCAGTAAGGCAGAATGCTGGGCTAGCTGCAATAAATGAAACACATTAGAAAGCAGTGCGAATTATAAGTGTGTTATTATGCGAGCTTGGCGGTATCCACCATGACGACCGCTCCCCATCCACTCAACAAGAGAAAAGCTTTTCGCCAATGAAATAAACTCGAACGAGTTGGTATGGATTCATGTCACTGAAAGGCAGGAGTGCAAATACAGGCTTGAGTAAAGAAAAGGGCAAGGCAGACGCAGTCGTTTAATTGTCTCATCCTTGTCATCATTCTGGCAATTTTTACCCTTTTTTGGTATTTGCATGTCAATCCTACGTTTTCATAGAACTTTTTTATTTCCTCCATGCAACTAGCCCGCCAGCAGATCCTCATGAAACGATGGATGCAGCTGGCATTATACGGCGCCACTTCTTTTACTCGTGGCTTGTATCCCGGCCGTAAAAACGTCAACATTCCCCCACAAATGCGTCCACATACCCTAAACAAGTTCATTCAGAGTCTGTCGTTCAGCACCTTAGCGCAAAGGCTTGCAGCTTGCACTGTCATGCAGGAACATGGCGTTTATTGCAATAATTTTGCTTCTGTGCGATTGAAGTGTATGGATACGTGTTTAAAGAAACCATTAAAAGCAAGCGTGTGCCTATGGCTTGTGTGAGAAACTACAGCTGCGAACCAAATTTTCATGTGATGTTTTCTTAACAATGCATATGACTTCGTAAAGTAGTCTATACTTAATTGACACACGCGTGCGCGTGGAAACCAAAGTTACGATAGAGTGAGCTCCGATAACCTGAAGGACAGGAGCCATACCAGTATGTACATGAAGAAAATTTGGCGATGCGTAGCGTCAACAGATAACACAGAAACGATTAGCGATATTTTATATTCATATTCATACATCATCGAGGATTTATCCCATCTTTTGTAGAATACCAGTAAAATGTTTTCAGTGCTACGAGCATATGAATGCCGTTTGTAGCAAACATATTTACATCAAGAATTGAGCCCACATTTCTTTGAAAGCTTTCATTCACCTTCTGCATACGAGGACGCTTGCCCGTTCTTTCTTTCCTCCTTGAAGCGCTTGGGTTCAGAGAGAGCAAGGAGAAAGTAAACATGTCCGCAATAGAAATTAGTAAGGGGCGATTCGAAGATTGGTGGAAGAAAATTAGAAAAACAAAAAGCAACACCAGTGCACAAAAACGAAGTTCTCAATAGGGATTCAGATAGTTTCGTACAAGAGCTTGGTGGCGCAACCAATTACCCCGTTCCATAGGGGACGCCAATAGCATTCATCGAACTATCCTTCCTCGACGTAGGATAAGTAGGAAACAATGACGTCTATCTGCGCGTCAAACGAAAAACTACCCCTTCCGCTTTGTGACTGACGCACGTTCGGCAGCTAGACCACAGTATGGTAGTGTACGAAGTGTCGCAAATAATGTCAAAACGTTACCGGCAGTATCTGTAGCCTGGATTGAGCAGCCAAGTCCCAAGGCAAACTCGGGAGTAGGCGTTAAAAAGAACCGCACCTGCCGGATCTACTACTAATGTACGCTTCTACGCATTGCAAGCTTCATCAACTTTACTGAATCCATTGGAGTACGAATACCAAATCAAGAGCGGATAACAAGCCACAGAGCTATGCGATGTATAACGAAAACGACACACCAAGCGCCGTCTTTACAGCCGGCATGACTATCGGAAAAATTACGTGCGGCTCGCGTAACATTTTCGGTGTTGTGCCACCGCTGCCATCGATTATTTAAAGCCCGTTCATTCGCCTGTGAAGCACGCAAGAGCGCAGCACCGGCTCCTGAAGCGGTAGGCTCATTGCTCTGCTGAGCTCGTGGTTGGATCCCAACCATGGTGGCCGCATTTCGACGTAAGCGGATCGCAGAAATGATGTCCCTAAGTTTAATTGCACGTTACTTTGCCACTGTGGATAATCAGAAATTAGGTTTTGCATGCAAAACCCCCAGATTTATTTTGTTTAACGTTACCGGAACACGCTTAGCCAGTACGCAGAAGGTGCAGAAGGTATTCATCATTAACCACGGGACATCCTGGAGCTGAAGACTCAAGGCATTCCTATGAATACGCAGCCAATTACTGCCTGTTTCCGGAATCGAATAAAAAGAAGAACTTAAAAATTGGACGCAGCCAACTTCGCATGTTATTCATGGTGCAATACATAAGCTCTAGCTTGCGCAATTCAGTTAGTGTGTGTCAACATTCCTCAAAGCTTCATTGCAAGCAGCATTTCGAGATAGCAGACTTGAGTTTCAAATGATGTCAGTGTGATAATATTCCATTTTTCATTTGCTCCATGTTGTTTCAGAACACGCCGGTCAATCTCCGCAGCCCTCCCATGGATGCAACTTGTGGCATTTGTACTCAAGACCACCCACAGTGATGATACAAGGCAATACAGCTCCAGCCTTGGAGGAATGTGTGCTGGTTCGAATACGAGTGCAACTGCCAGTTCTTTGTAAGAAGAGGAAACTAGCCAAGCTAAAAGTGAAACAGATGTTCTTTGTGATGAAGATGCAACAAGCTTCAGTGGCAGTGAATTCAATTTTGCTTTTTAGTTGAGCTCCGATAGTGATGCTGTTCAAGAAACAGATGAAATTGGCAGAAATGACCGAGGAAGTGCGCAGGTGCCAAGCGATGCCGAAGGAAGTGAGAGTGAAGCTGCAGGAGAGGATTTCATTGAGTATTTTGGAAAACTCAGACAGGAAACCCTACCTTATCAGGCAACAATAAAAGCACAAGCTTTCCTGCTTGTGCTTACAGACATTGTCACTGCAGGGCTGAAATAGACACAAGTTCGAGGACTTATGACTATGATCAATACCCTGTTTGTGGAGAAAGTTGTGCCATGCACTACGTACTCCCTGAGAAAGCTGTGGAAGAGGAACAAAGAACCGTTGAGGGTGCACTTATATTGTCTAGCCTTCCATAAATACCTCGGGTTATCTTGCAATGCCAAAAACAAGCCCAGTGTCAACTGTGATTCATGTGATACAGGAAACAGGCTTCAAGATTTGATGAGTTCTGCGAGCTTCTTTTTATGTTTAACTTAAAACAGCAGTTGCTTGAACTGTTAAAACAAGTTGGCAGACCTCTCCACACTAACTTACAGAAGCTGTCATCAGGGGTTCTAGAGCCAGGTGCTTTTTCTGACATCACCGATGGAGGTTTCTACCGTAGTGTATAAAAGCAGGTAAGCATGGCATGGAGTGAAATCACATTCATCTTCAATATTGATAGGGCACCTGTGTTCGATTCCAGCAAAAGCACAATTTGGCCACTTCAAGTAATGACAAATGAGACGCCAGTTTTGATGCGGTGTGTTTGTGTACTACGCAGAAAAACAGCAGTAGAGCACACAAGCTTATGTTTAACATCAACTCACACTCTCGTGTTGTACTAAATGTTTAAAATGAACATTCGCCTTCATTATCACTGCTAATTATCGTCAATCAAAGCAAACTGCACAGAAAGTTTCGCTTACATCGATTCCCCGATTGCATAGGATCTGCATTATTTTTCTTCCTGTATGGATAAAGCTGAAAACTCAGGTAAAACTGATTTTGCATAATGAACTGTTCGAGACTGCTAGGCTAGTTTCTAACATTTGGTTTGGCTTTCAGCAATTGCTTAGCGATTGAAATCTACAGCTAGAAGATGGCAATCATTCAGTTAGCTCGTAGTTGAGCAGCTTGAAGAGTGTGCCAACTTAGCGCTAGACTAGCACTCAAAAGAGCAATGTAATTAATTTGAGCAGTAAAGTATAAATGATGATTTTCTTGATTTTTCTATTGCTCAGTAAGGTCCCTAAGACTATATGCAGTTGTTAAACTTTAGCCATTGTCCATGGTTCTATGGTCAGTTGCTTGGATGTTGGTTACTAGCTGCTAGGAAAACAAAGCTGAGAAAAGTGTGCTGCTTTAATGTTGCATTTTTTGGTCGTGTATTATGCAAAGCAGCTGTATACTACAAAGATCTTAACTTGTTAGTAACACTACTGGTCAGTCTTCCTACTACGAGGTATGATTGACATGCCTAGTGATAAGGCATTAGTCACTGTACAGCATGAAAAACACTGAGGTGAACCAGTAGAAATAATGAGACACAGCCCTAATATTAATTTATTTGGTAAAATATAGTAGAGAGATCACCTAAGAAAACTATGACGCTGATGCCTAACAAATGATAATTTTTCTAATAAAGCAAATGACATTTTGCTGACAGAGATATCTCGTGAATGTGATATCTCTTCGGTATTGTGAATCCTCACATTAGGAGATCCCCCTGTTTGCTCTGAATAGGACATTCCTTTACCAAATGGTAGCACACACATGCTGCAATGTGCTGACATTCTGCCTCCATGCAAACATTTGATTGTGTAGTTGTTTTACTCGATCAGAAACACAATGGCCAATCTTCCTGACACTGTTTACTACGTGTAAGGTGCATGAGGTATAAGTATTTGCAAACTAAAAAAATATTTTTCTGAATATGCAGGTACAAGTTGGGTGATATGGAGATGGCCTGGAAAGGCCTTGTTCCTGCAGCAGTCAGATGGGTTGTTTGGTTGCTACACATCACAAAAGAAGTAACACGAAAACATGAGGCAAGCTAAAGACTGCATGAGCACTCAATAATAATAAAACGGCTTAGTAGGTAAAGGCTGATTATGAGGCTAAACGGTGTATTTCTTCTCACACAGTAGGTGGCTGCTGGCTGACCATGTGTAATTCGAGTTGAATAATGACACATATTTCAGTAGTGACATTATTTCACACACAATTAAGTGCATATCTTAAAACTGTGCATGACAATTTCTATCTCGGGCAGGGTTAGTGCAGATTCTCGTAAATGATGCATTGGCTATCTCGAGATCGTGTGGAAGTTTGATGTATGAATAGTATGCAGCATCCATTACTGAACATATATAAACCAAATCTGCTGTTGTTCTGAAATTGTACTGTTCTTTTGACACGCATTTCAGCAGTGTGTAAACAGGACCAGTATGTAATACTTAAACTGGAGGAACAGTGGGTTTGTATATGTCAATGTTGATTGTATAATTGATGTATATCTATTATGTGTACACCACGTGATAGTTTGTGTATACATGTATATATAACGTTACAATATTGGTTTTAAACTGCGTGTAATATGGCTCAATTGTGTTGGTGCAGTACAAAGAGTATACGCGTAGTGCGCGCCGTTGTACGCTCCACTGGTGGCGGCCTTGCGCAGAACACACGGGAGAGGCGCCAGCCACGTGCCGTAGTTTGTTGTGTTGTTGATAGTGCTTCTCTGTCTTATTCACGCTTTCAGAGCAAAATAGGCAATACCCCTCACATGTATGGGGTGGCCAAAGCTTCAAGTAATCTCCAAGAACTGTTGCAGGGTGGGGGGCTCAAATACCGGCGAAAACGTGCTGGCGATACAGTTCTAATCATTCCCCCGCAAAGCCTCATCAGCGGGAGCAACGGTAGCAATGAATCGTCGCTTAGGCGGGAAATTTCTTGTTCTTATCCTTTTCTTTGTCGCATTGGCGTTTTTTTCTACTCGATCAGAGTTAGACGCGTAAGCGACGAAGTTAGTCTGCAGGATAGCATGCAGTTTAAAGGCATTTCGCTAAAGTTCGGAATGTCGTTTGCTGCCTATATTGTTTTCCGCTTCTTTACTGCGTTGAGCTATCATGGCAGCACCACTACACGAGCGCATTGTGTTGTATTTTAAAGCTACCGAAGTTTGCAAGAACTGAAATTGTTAGTTTTATGTGGCCCAGCCAATCTTCGCACCCGCTCTCGCGCACTTCATGTTTTTGCATCTGTTTTATGAGTGGGTTCACACATGTTTAACGTTTGCTAGTTGCTTCGTGCACAGCTCTCGTTGATTCTTTTCGGCTGCGAGGTTTTCAGCCTGTCTCGCTTGTAGAGGGTTTAAATCACGCTGTGTCTTATCGGAATGATAACAAGCAAGTACTTCTTTAACACCTTCAATCTTTCCGCCCGAGGGCATCTTAGATATCGTGGTTTTTGGGGAAAGTTGTTTAGAAAATTAGTAGTTCAGGGCGAGAATTGCTAATAATTGCTGCATGTGGTAATTTTGTCCCATTTTTCGCTGAAAAGTTCGCGTCACGGTTGCGAAGTCGTAACACCTCGATGCTCACGGAGCAGACAACATGCCGAGTGATTTCTTTTATTCGCAACGTACTCTCTTCTTGCATGTGAATTTTGTACTCAACTGAATTTTTTCTTATTATGCTTACACCACAGAGGACGAAACCCGGCCTTGCCGCCAGCGCTCTTCTACTTTCAATGGCGCTGCTCTGCCTTTAAATATATCATGTGCCACGTCCATCTATTAATATAAAGAATGTACTTAAAAGTTAGTCAGACTATAGCTTTGCAAGTTTCCAAGCAGCTCCCTTAGGGAACTTAAAATTGCAAAAACTGTAGCGAGAACGGCAGTTCACCAGCGTACGCAGCAGAATTGCATCGGCGGTACAGCACTAACACGCAGTTTTATTAACCCGTGCGTTTGGTGACTTCGTTCACTAATGTACGCGTTTCCATCAGTAAATTTGCAATTACTCTTCTTGAGGCGACTTCGACTGGACTTATTCTGCGATATCACATGTATTCGTCAGCAGAAAAATCACAACGGCATATGCAGACATCGCACCATGCGGATTTGTTTGATACACGTTTTCACTAACGACGGGTGCTGATTATTGATTCGCGGAAGTAGAATTACGGCAAGGGAAGAATTAGAAAAAAAGGATCGAGGGATCGCATTACTCAACAAAATTTATCGGCTAGTTAACATGAGCTTCGCTTCATGCAAATGGGGTTCATGGCATTTGGCTGTGGGATGCACCTGGCACATATGTGGACCCTGTTGTCTCAAACACCGGTAACGGGTTCATGCCCGCTCCCACAGAGGTCAGCGTGTTCCCTACAGCTGTCACCGCAGAAGCAGCGGCCTGGCACCCGAACAAAGGAGAAATCGCAGCCGCGAACTCTAGCCATCCTTGCTGCAAAGGGTTGTCGTCTGCTATTGCTCACGCGCGTACTGTTGGAAACACGCGCTAGGTGGCTATGAGTGGCGCCTCTATAGCCACTGCACGAGGCGTATACTGTTTCTCGGAAATCACCTTTGTTTCAACATGCTAGGCAAGTATAGGATGTATAGGGTGCACTGACAAGGATAATGCAAATAATAAAATACCAAGTTGCCGTGGCATAGCAACGGCACTGGCTGGGGGGGGGGGCGTGGGCCTCGGGTGCCAGGTGCCAGTTGGAGGGGGGGTCACATGTGTCGATCATATATGCCGGCTTGACTGGGCGTAAATGGTGGCGGAACGGCTCGTGTGCGAGGCGCTCGTGCGATGCACTCATGTCCCACGATGGTTTGTGTATCGTCGATATGTACACAGTGTTACATTTATCAGTTTGTGGCGTTTGTATTAGTTTTGTAAGAGTTTCGCGGTATAGAAAAAAAAGACTGCATCCTAGGCACACCTTACTATCTCTTTGTCATTTTGTTGCTGTCATGGTTGTGTCCCACAGGGCAGGGTATTGAGCCCTATTCTCTTTAACCTAAGTATGCTTGGCCTTGCTGAAATATTGTCCAAGACAATTCACGAATGTACGCTGATGATATTTGTCTTTGGGCTTTTGCGGTGACTGGTCCTAAAGTGCCCGCAAGAATTCAGTGGGCAAGCACCCGAACTTGTTCGTATCTCCGCAAACAAGGCATTAGTGTGTCCATCGAATAATGCGCGGTAATCGCGTTTACGCGCAAACCCATGGCACCGTACCCTGATTCTCTCAATGGCCACGGCATCAAATACTGGAAGTATCACAACTTCTTAGCTGTGATTATTGACCGGGGTCTTTCTGGGAGCCCCCACTGCATCTACCTGAAGCGGAGACTAATTTCGACTGTACATATAATGAGGTTCCAGTGCGGATAATCCTGGGGAACGACGCTACGGTCCATGCTGCAGCTGAACAGAGCAGTTTCTGGCCTCCTTACTGTACTGCTTACCTGGTTTTGGCGAACACATGTGAAACAAACATTCGTACCCCCAAAGCTGTCCCCCACACGTCTTGGATTACTACACTGTGCCTTGACCCGTGCAACACTCATGCTTACTAATGACTACTTGGTTTCAACATATATAACGACTGAAAACCTTAAAGTAAACATTACCTAGTCACAATACGCTTGCTTTGCCAGTACAAAGCCCTCAAGCCACATTTTATAAACTTGTACCCAGATGGAAGAAGGCTATCTTACATCGGGGTTTACCCAGCAGCCAGACCACTGTTACCCTCTGGTGCCTATGACAGCCACACGTACGCCTCACGATTCCGGGAATTACGAAGAAGACCCGTCAATCAACAGTGGCTCTACGTCAGTTCACACTGTCATTACTGAACGAGACGTATGAGCAAAGAACGCACATTTACACTGATTGATTGCTCTCAGCCACCAGCACCACAGGCGCTGCTATCATCCTGGCCTTACAAGTCATAATTACATTGAAACTGTCCCATATAACGATGTCTACGGCCGCAGAACGTGACACTGTCATTACTGAACGAGACATGTGAACAAAGAACGCAGATTTCCACTGATTGATCTGCCTCAGCCAAAAGCTCCACAGGCGCTGCTATCATCCCGGCCTTGCAAGTCACAATTACGCTGATAGTGTCCCATATAACGACCTCTACGGCAACAGAAATTGCCACGCTACATGCCGCTGTTAATTACATCACGCAAGCCAAACCTTGAAAGTGGGTCGTTTTCTGTGTCTAATGCAGCCCTTCAGATTATGCAGTAAGCCTTACTACGCAAGACCCATGAAAACTGGTGTTTTAGACCAGAGAGGTTCTCAATCAAGCCCTCATAAACAGACATGACATCGTCTTCCAATGGCTTCCGGGGCACTGTGGCATCGTCGGAAATGACCTTGCTGATGATGCCGTCCGGTCAGTCCATAAAGAAACTGTGACACTTCGTATACCTTTACCAAGGACAGACACTGCGAAGTGTCGTTTACTGGCTGAAACCAGCGCTGAAGCTCCGTGGAATACGCCGATGATCTCCAACTGCCGTCTCCAAATGCTGGATCCTACTGGAGGCTGCAGATTCCATCGACCTTACCCTCCGTAATGCAACTTTACCGTGTCGCCTCTGGTGCAAATGTGAAGAGACGATCGAGCCCGTGTTGCATTTTTGTAATCTCTTTGAGGTCGAATACGACGTTCTTCGGATGGTGTTAAACCGATTAGGTAGCTGGCCATTTTCAGATAAAGATTCTCGGACCACGGCAACACGCGTTGCAGGCCCACAAAGTGGTGCGGGCACTGCTACGTTTCATGAAATCGGCTGCCTCAGTGACTGATTATAAGCGCAAAGTTATGGACATCGCACGTATTCACACTGATAGTACCTTCTTCCCTCCTTCTCTTTTCTTAATCACATTTGCCTGTATAGTGCAGCAACCTGGACGTGAGTCTGGTTGACCTTCCTTCCTACCTTTCCTTCCTTCTTTTTTTTCCTCCTCTACCTCCTCCTGTTGTCGTTGTGTGACTTTATGTCACAAATACAGTGTCCTGTTTCAACAGAACTGCTTGTTGGCCTAGTTCATCATCATCATCATCATCAGCCTGGTTACGCCTACTGCAGGGCAAAGGCCTCTCCCATACTTCTCCAACAACCCCGGTCATGTACTAATTGTGGCCATGCCGTCCCTGCAAACTTCTTAATCTCATCCGCCCACCTAACTTTCTGCCGCCCCCTGCTACGCTTCCCTTCCCTTGGGATCCAGTCCGTAACCCTTAATGACCATCGGTTATCTTCCCTCCTCATTAGATGTCCTGCCCATGCCCATTTCTTTTTCTTGATTTCAACTAAGATGTCATTAACTCGCGTTTGTTCCCTCACCCAATCTGCTCTTTTCTTATCCCTTAACGTTACACCTATCATTCTTCTTTCCATAGCTCGTTGTGTCCTCCTCAATTTGAGTAGAACCCTTTTAGTAAGCCTCCAGGTTTCTGCCCCGTAGGTGAGTACTGGTAAGACACAGCTATTATATACTTTTCTCTTGAGGGATAATGGCAACCTGCTGTTCATGATTTGGGAATGCCTGCCAAACGCACCCCAGCCCATTCTTATTCTTCGGATTATTTCCGTCTCATGATCTGGATCCGCCGTCACTACCTGCCCTAAGTAGATGTATTCCCTTACGACTTCCAGTGCCTCGCTGCCCATTGTAAATTGCTGTTCTCTCCCGAGACTGTTAAGCATTACTTTAGTTTTCTGCAGATTAATTTTTAGACCCACTCTTCTGCTTTGCCTCTCCAGGTCAGTGAGCATGCATTGCAATTGGTCCCCTGAGTTACTAAGCAAGGCAATATCATCAGCGAATCGCAAGTTACTGAGGTATTCTCCATTAACTTTTATCCCCAATTCTTCCCAATCCAGGTCTCTGAATACCTCCTGTAAACACGCTGTGAATAGCATTGGAGATATCGTATCTCCCTGCCTGACGCCTTTCTTTATTGGGATTTTGTTGCTTGCTTTATGGAGGACTACGGTGGCTGTGGAGCCGCTATAGATATCTTCCAGTATTTTTACATATGGCTCATCTACACCCTGATTCCGTAATGCCTCCATGACTGCTGAGGTTTCGACTGAATCAAACGCTTTCTCATAATCAATGAAAGCTATATATAAGGGTTGGTTATATTCTGCGCATTTCTCTATCACTTGATTGATTGTGTGAATATGGTCTATTGTTGAGTAGCCTTTACGGAATCCTGCCTGGTCCTTTGGTTGACAGAAGTCTAAGGTGTTCCTGATTCTATTTGCAATTACCTTAGTAAATACTTGTCCTAGTTGGTGCTTGCTAAAAGACACGTTTTTTTTTTGCCGCAAGTTCAAACACACACAAAAGGAAGATACATAAAGACAACACAGGTGGCACTTCCAACTGGTTTAATTTGGGCTGTCACCCCTGAATATATATACACATAGACGCATGCGCAGTTTTTTCTCGAATCTACGTTACCCAGCGCTCAAACGTTCTTTTTCCGATATGTAGAGCACAACAGATGCATCGCTAATGCAGTTTGAACCTTTCTTTTTTATATAGTAAGCTTCCATTAGCTCACGTGCTTTATGATTTCTACTTTTGCCAAGAATCCTAATCTCAGGAAAACGTGGTTTACACATGGAAGCCTTGCAGTGAGCTGGCAAATGTGCCCTGCCTACTTTGATTAGATTTAGTTCGAGTTCCCTGGCTCGTTGATTTATGCAGCGTCCAGTCTGTCCTATGTAGGACTTGCCGCACTCAAGGGGGATTTCATACACCACGCCCGTAGCGCATCTCCTGTAGGACGTGCCATGTTTCTTGCCACATCCTTGCGAACCGGTCTCCTCGCGACTGGTTGTCGAACAGAGTCGACCCAGTTTGACGGGGGCAAAAATGTCAATGGGTACGCCATACCGGCCTGCCACCTTCTTGAGCTTCTGGGAGACCTTATGAACATAAGGAATCACTGCATGTCCCACCGTTCTGGCACTTCTGCCTTGTGGCGCTCGTAACTTTAATCTTTTGTGTGTTTTAACTTACGGCAGAAAATATGTATTTTAGTGTCCTGTTTGTTTTGGCTGTCCCTTATCGCGGACAGTCAAGTTTTTTTGCGAGCACCCTTTGGCACTCGCAGGCCTCGGCGAGCCGCAGCGCACGGACCAGTCGCGGTTCCAGGTTTGATGTCCCCGCTGGTGCTATGGTGTCCTGGAGGTGCCGCCAATAACGGTAAATAATGACACGTTGTTTCAATTAGTAGAAACATGATTGAATAAATATGATTAAGGCCAGCCACCTGTTTCCTACGCTAAGTTCAGCACTACCGCGCCGCGGAAATTTTGCCGACACGCCCATGGACAAACGCATACAACACGTGCTATGAAACTCCTCCGTAGTGCCTAGGCAAAGTCATATACTCCAGGAGCAAAAGTCCCCACATGTGCTCTTTCGCACCCGCACTTACTCGTGCATGCGCGCACACGTCCGGCGTATCCGGAAGTACCACGCCCCGCTGTACCTAGTTCCAATTGCAGATACGCGTCCGGGTCCCAGCTTTCGTGCCTCCGTGGCCGTTTCGTGTTCTGGAGGCACCGCCAATATTGCGAAATAATGGCACGCTGTTGCAATTAGTACAAAGCACGCTTGAATAAATATGGGTGCGGCCTGCGGGCTCTACTACGGTCGCTACTGCCATAGGTTGGCACTGTTGCACAATACTCACTCACACTCACTCACCATAATTTTTGCAGGCCCCGCACTCACTCACGTTCCCGCTTGCCTCCACCTACACTCAAAAGCGCCCCCTCACGCTCGTATCACCTCCACTCACTCTCACTGGCACTCACTCGCACTCACGTCCATTCACACTCACTCGCACTCATCTCCACTCACACTCGCTGGCCCCCACTCGCGCTCGCACTCACGACCATTCACACTCACTGGTACTCCACAATCACTGGCACTCTGTCGCACTCGCACTCACCTCCGCTCCCACTCATTGGCACTCACTCACACTCGCCCTTCACCTCCACTCACGCTCTGGCACTCACTCGCACTCCCACTCACCTCCGCTCACATTCACTGGCACTCACTCCCAATCGCACTGATATCTTTGAAATGAGTGCGAGTGAGTGTGAGTGAGTGCACTCATGAGTGAGTGGGCCGACCTATGGCTACTGCTCCAACAAAAACTTCTGTGATGTTATTTACAAGGTACATCGTCGTCAGGCGCGAGAAAGCTGTGATCTGCCACGACTGACTTAGCACGAGCGCCACAGGTGCGAGACAGTCAGTCCGACACCGCGGTTGCCAAATCGGGCGTCAGTGCCCACTGCTTCATCTATTTTACCGCGCTGGCCGCCAGCATGCGAGCGTAAACAAACAGAACCCCACACCGCAATGCCGGCACGCCTAAGGACAAACACCTACAGCACGCGCTAAGGAACCTCCTCCATAATGGGAACACCGCGAACAAGAAGACTACGGAGTGAAAGGACAAAGGACGAGCGCTGACTCACAACTACGTTTACTGAAACACACATCAGGTATATAATCGACACAAGCGATCACATGGTCAATCGAAGAACGCACAAGCGGACCACGTGTATACAGGGCATCTGTTGCCGTATCGAGCTATCTAGGTGCGCTCCATCCTGCTGAGAAAGCGCGATCGAATGCTGTCTAATGCACCACGTGCCCTTTCCCTCAATATTGGCTGCTTCCACGACTAATCTGGTGGATGCATTAGTATGTTTAAACAAAATTGTCCTGGTAAAAAACATGTGGGCATGCAATGAGTGATGCCTTCGCACGTCATGTAGTCAGGCTGGACGAAGCTGGGTACCCGGGTAGCCTAATAACGGGCAGGTTTGTGAAGTTGATTAAATGGGTAAAAAAACACGACGACTCAGGAGGCCGAACGAAAGAGCAGGAAGAAGAACATGATAGTTGTACTCCATGCACATCACCTATCTCATGGCCTGAAGAACGTTGCAGGTCGTTATGTTGTGTAAGTTGCCTTTTCGGCTCCTTGAAAATTGAGTGCTACTTGTTCGGCGGTCGAAAGGGGAGAAAGTGGAGCAGAACGTAATCCGAACGTAAGGTGCAAAGGAAAACATGTTAGTAAGTATGTAGGCTGCAGTACCATTGTGGTATACTCGTTCCCGCTCAAGTGTGGGCAAGTGTACATAGAGCAAACCGGCCGGTGAATAAATGCAACACTTAAAGAGCTTGAATTGTCCTTGGACAAGAATGATTGTGTACATGTGTCTGCCCCTTGCCGGCAATGTAAGTGTAAGCCTCTGTTCAAAGAGACAGCAATTTCCTTAAAACGGTAATAGATGCCCTGTATACACGTGGCCCGCTAGTGCGTTCCTCGATTGACCATGTGATCGCTTGTGTCGCTTATATACCATGATGTGCGTTTGAATAAACTTAGTTCTGAGTCAGCGCTCGTCCTGCGTCCTCTCACTCCGTAGTCGTCTTGTTCGCGCTGTTTCCCTTATGAATGTATACCAACTCGCTCAACTTTCCACTTTAAAAGCTCCTCCGTTGTGTCTAGGCAGACTAATACATTCAAGGAGCAAAAGCCCCAGATTTTCTCTCTCGCCCCCGCTCTCGCTCGCGTGTGCGCACAAATCACTGGCGATCCCTTAAATGAACGTCTCGTCTGCCTATACAACACGGCGCGCGACAGGGCGGGATGGCGGAATCTGCTTCGTAACATAATTTGTTGCTCTGTCGCTCTTCCTTCAAAAGATACATTGACTCTTAGAGCGAAAGTTCTACTGCGCAACGTGACACAAGGTCATACATGGCGTCCCAATGACCTTAACCCGCCGGAGCGTAAGTGTGGCAGGTGTAACGTCACGCAACGTGATCCGCTGCGAGAAGGCATCGCAGCTGCGCTCGCTGGGAGCGTCGCTGCTGCGCTACCACGTGAATAGGCGAGGGTTCAGGGCTGCTTTGCCAGCGCTTGGTCGTTCAGTCTCGCCATGGATATCGCGTCTGCTGGGCCGTCTGTGCGTACGCTTCAGCGCGAGCGACAGGCTGAATCGAATCGTCCAGTACAGATAGGTAGACGGCAGGCTCCGAAATCTTAGTTAAAGGCAAAGTGGCCTGCTGGAACGCCGGAGCAAAGGGAGTACTGATTAGCACGTTATAGAGAAGCTTGCCAAGTGATTGACGAATGTGCCTAAACTTGGCCAGAAAATAATGTTGCGCGTAATGTCAGCGCTCGTTGAGAGCTTACAACCTCTCTTTTCACACGCGGCGGAGGTGCAGCAGGCTTCAAGCACTTCACCAATTTGCAAAAAATAAGTTTAATATCATGAGTCGGAAGAGAGCCCGCATCCGATATTAAGCTCATAAGAAGAGAACGATTTTTATTATGCTAGTTGCAAAAGACCATGATCATTGCGTTACGAAACCTAAAAAAGAACAGTAAAAAGTGGTGTACGCAATAAACTCCAAACAAAATGCCAAAAAACAGTGCTTAGTAGTCCTGGTAGTGAACTGCAAACGTTAAAGCTATAAAGGTCTACACAACACTTGTCTAAAGTTAAGATTGGCGAATATGGCCTTCGTAAATGGGCACGAAGTGTAGATAGGGTGACTAACACAAAGTCTTTTCTTGGTCCGCAGGTGCTGCCGACTTCCTAGCTAGCACAGCAAACGAGTATTGCACGAATAACAAGAGCCCTGACCGCCCGCGACGAGGGCGTCCACCATAACGCGCTGGAAACGCCGGAGTGCATGCCGTTGTTCAGGAGCATACTTCTGCCTCTTGGCCTTACGGGCATCCTAGAAGGGATGCAGCCGGTTTTCAAAGGCAGAACCGACGATGAGGGCTTCCACTCTGATAAGGATTTCCACGCTGATTTCGCTCTGGCGAATGTCGGCGACAGTGTTTTTTCCTTCGTGTTGGCGCCTCTGTCAGACTGTACCGACGCCGACAATCTGCCGACCATTGGTGAAGAGCTCGGAATCGGTACAATGTGACAGAGGCATCGACAGGAACGTATAAAACGCTGTCGCTGACAGTAAGCAGACCGAAGTCGGTGTCGGACCCGCCTAGTGTGAGCGAGCCTTAACAAAGTGCGGAAGGCGCGGGTTTGACCGATAGCCTGGTGGTTTTGCAATCTCGGCTACGTTGCAAGTGCTAGTTGGTCCACCAGTGCCGCGGGCTGCAGCGAAACCGCGAACCGACACCGAGTCGGCGCAACCAATCGATCGAGAATGTGCGCCCTTCTTGCTGCGTAGCGATACCCGGCCCTACAGCGAGGGCATTGCAGCGAGCTCGCTTATCGTCGTCTCATACACCGTCATCTCGGACACCATCATCTCGGAGACACCGTCATCTCGGACAATCCTGTACCATTTGCGTGAATGAAGCGTGCAGGGGTGCCTGAAGGTGGTCTCGGCATCGCTAAAAGATTGTATAGCCTGCTCGAAACGCTGGACGTGCAGTTTATCGATTACCTGGTTGATCCTTCCAGGAAGCATATTCCTTGTCTCAAAGGTTAAACCATGTTTCGTACATGCCGAAATAAGGCGAAACTGCGAATGGCTCACTAAATTAGTTATGGCTCCTTAGATCGTTTCTTCCTACTTGGATAACTGTGGCAATTCTAGAGCTAATACATGCCGTGAGCCTGAATCCCCTTAGGCGACACGTGCTTTTTTCAGAGGAAGATTGATAGGGTTTCGGCCCGTACTCTGGCATGACTGGATAATGTTGTGTTTATCGTATTTTTCGTAAGTGTCCGCCTCATCACCTTTCGATAGCATATTACTTGTTTACCATTACTTACCATGCTTACCATTACTTACCATTACTTGCTTCGTTGCTCTGGCGTTGGGCTGCTAAGCACCAGGTCGCGGGATCGAATCGTGGCCACGGCGGCCGCATTTCGATGGAGGCGAAAATACCCGTGTGGGTAGATTTAAGTGCATGTTAAAGAAGCCGTAGAGGTCCAAATTTCCGAAGTCCCTCACTACGGCGTGCCTCATAATCAGATTGTAATTTTGGTACGTAAAATGCTATAATTTTCTTTTGTTGCGAGTAACCAAGAATCATTGTTCGATTCTAGGGTGATAGCCTGAGAAACGACTGCCGCTTTCAACGAAGGCAGCAGGCGACCAATTTACCCACTCCCGGCACGGGAAGGTAGAAACAAAAAATATCATGGGACTCTTCTGAAGCCCCGTATTGAAAATGAGTACAATCTAAATCCTTTTACGAGGATCAGCTGGAGTGTAAGTCTGGTGCCAGAAGCCCCGGTAATTCCAGCTCCGATATTGTATACTAAGGCAGCTACGGCTAAAAAGCTCGTAGTTGGATCTCATTTCCGGACGAGTAGTGTATCTACCCGATGCGATGGCTCGGACTGAACATCCATCCAGTCCTTTCTCCGTGCACTTCAAAGTGTGTGTCGAGATAGCCGGTACCTTAACTGTGAAAAAGAAAAAGAGTGTTCAATGCAGGCCTGAATATTATTGCATGCTATAATTGATCAAGATCTTGTTTTCGTTCTTGTTTTTGAATAGGAGTCAATGATTAAGTGGGACGGACGGGGTCATTTTTATTGTAGCGCAAGAGGTGAAATTCTTGTACTATCGGAAGACGAACTAATGCGAATTAATTTGCCAAGAATGTTTTCTTTGATCAAGAACGAAAGTCGGAGGTTCTAACGCGATCGGATACTGGCTTAGATACCAGAGTTACTCAAGTGATTCGGCGGGCAGCTTCCGGGAAACCAAAGTATTTTAGTTCCGGTGGAAGTATGGTTGGAAAGCGGATACTTGAAGGAATGGACGGAAGGACACCACCAGGAGTGGAGGCTGCGGCCTAATTTGACTAAACAGGAGAAAACTTACGCGGCTCGGACACTGGGCAGATCGAGAGTGCTTTCTTGGTTTGGTTTATCGTGGTGCACGGCCGTTCTAGTTGGTAGAGCGATTTGCCGGGTTAATTCGGATAACGAACAAGCCTAACGAACAAACGATAACGAACGAGATAACGAACGGTGCGGGGTTCCCAGCACCTTACGGCCTTCTAGTGGGACATGCGGCTCCTGGCCGCCTGAAACGGAGCAATAGCAGATCTGTGATACCCTTAGACGTTCTGGGCGGCACGCACGCTACACTGAAGAAAGTAGCGCCTTTGTGTACACCGCCCGTCGCTACTACTGATTGAATGATTAAGGAAAGTCTTTGAACCGACCTCCGGCGCGGCCTTTCTGTTGCACCGGTCTGTTGGAAAGATGACCGATCTTGATCATTTAGAGGAAGTAAAAGTCTTAACAAGGTTTCCGTAAGTAAACCTGCGGAAGGATCATTATCGGACTGTGAAGGGTTACGAGCGCCACCGTTTCTGCTTCGCGCTAGTGAAGTGGCTAGTTGCGGCCGCCGCTTTCCGCCGCTGACCCGGTTGGACGCCGGGATGGCTAAACCAGAACATGTACAGGGACTGCCAGAATTTTGAGGGCACCCCGTACTCATTTTGCTGGGATAAGCGGACGCCGGCTGCAACCTTGGGCGGCTGGCTTGGCCGTGCCCTTGGCAGAAAAGGCGTAACGAGCTTTCTTGGGTGGGTCCGCCTCGGCACTTTCGCACGGAATGGGAGCAAGACGACTTTATCTGCTTTGCCTAAGTACGAGAGAAGCGGCGGAACATGCCGTCAGTCAAGGAACCGGAGGTCGAGAGCTAGTGCCGCTCGTGCTCAGTACGAAAGCAATACCGGTGCGAGCTCTCTCCCGTCTTCGGAGGCGAACGCTGCTGAGTACGAAATGGCTGGCCGCTGCCGTTTGCTTCGTGTGGCAAGTATAAAGTAGCGACCCCACTTTATTGCTGTGGAAGGGCGAAAGGAACGGCGTGGCGTCCGGGCGGTCATGAAGTGGCGGTAGGAGGGCGCGACTGCGAAGTATCAAAGGAACCGTGACCTAAAGCGCGCTCCCGTCCTCCGAGGCAATTGCCACGGAAACCGACAGGACCGGATGCTCCTGCGGGTCCTCCTGGTCAGCTCCTGCTCGTGATGCACGAGGTGTCGAGATTGCGGTTACATGCGAAGGCGGTGCCAGGCAGTTCGCTCACCGCCCAAGCAAAGACGGCTTTCTTACGCACGTGTTCCGTGATTAACAGACTTGTGCGTTTTGGGAAGGCGCCGCATGGCGAAAGAGGCCGTACGGCCAGACGAGGGACTTAACCCTTATGAAAATGACTGTTGAAATGTTGTTGGCGTATTGTTGAGGAATTGTTGACTCAATAGCCTTTCAACAATACCTCAAAATTATTGAAACCACAGAGCAATAATTCAACAGTAAAGTTGTTGGGAAGTTCACCACAAAAAGTCGTTGACTAAATTTTGTTGGTATATTGTTAAATAGTATTGAGTATTATTGAGCCATTGTTGAGTAGTTTTCAAGAATGAAGTCGCCGACTAAATTCTCTTGACATATTGTTGAATAGTATGGAGTATTATTGAGCCATTGTTGAGTAGTTTTCAACAATAAAGTCGTTGCCTAAATTTTCTTGATATATTGTTGTATAGTATTGAGTATTATTGAACCAATGTTAGGTAGTTTCCAACAATAAAGTCGTTGACTAAATGCTGTTAACTTATTGTTGAATAACATTGAGTCACGAGCAAAACTGAGTTTCGAAGTATATGTGAAAAACACACGCACATGTGTATGTGTGTGTCTTTTGCACATATATGTTGCTTTACTGATCACTTCATCACCATTGCATATATGCAGGGTGTTGTTTCACGTTGCTTGAACCATAGACGTATATACACGTGTTTCGGCTAACTTTACTCAAACTTTAAAAAGTATGCCGATGCTCCATAAGACGATGCGACCAAATGCATGTTGCTCACTCTTGTATGTGTCACGCTATTCTTGTATTTTTCCTGAGTAGTTAATTAGTCAAGAAAATTAGCCATTCTGAAGGAACGAAGTTAGGCGAGAAATTCCAATTAGAAAGTTCTAAGCACTTTGTAAAACGTCCGATTAGGCAATTTCTAACTTTCTATCTATTAAGTGTTAGTGTTTTTCAGCTTACTGCGGATGCCCGCGAAATACAAAAAATATCACCTGACATACCCGCTTGCGCGCGGTGCTTGCAGCGCTCCCAAACGAGCATACCATCGAGCAGGGTGTGTTGCCGCCTAAAAGGCGACAGGGCAGTGACGAAGGCGTTGGCTGTGGTATTGACGCCAGCGACGTGCTTCCCTCGCTGCGGTTCATGATTTGCGATATAAGCAGACGGGTGTTCACACCGGTTAAATGGTATGTTTTTGTTTGTGCGCGGAAGGCTAAGGAGTAGTGCAATCACGACTCGCAGGCGGGCATATCACGTGGTGTTTTTTGTGTTTCGCGAACATCCGCAGTAAGCTGAAAACCACTAATACTTAACAAACAGAAAGACAGAAACTGTATTTTCGGACGTGTTGCCAACTGCTCTGCAACTTTCTAATTGGAATTTCTTTCCTAACTTCCTTGCTTCAGAAGTTGGCTAATTATCCTTGCCTAATTAGCTAATTAAGCGAAATACAGAAATAGCGCGACACGCTACACGCCAAAGGGAGCATGCATTTAGTCGCGTCGTCATAGAGTGCATAGAGTTTACACTCGGCCTAAAGTTAGCAGAAACACCCAGCAGATATATATATATATATATATATATATATATATATATATATATATATATATATATATATATATATATATATATATATATATACGCAGTTTGCGAAGCCAAACGTCCCTACAAGTAGTGACAAACAACCGATGATTGGACGCATCTTGCATCCTGCATTTCCATCGGCGTCCATTATAAGGGGCCAGTGCCTGGCTGTGTGTTAGGAAACGGCATTACATGCCTCCATGTTAAATATGGTCAAGGTGGCGGAGAACGTTAACAAAATTCATTCTGGGGTTTGACCTGCCAAAAAATTACCGACGATTACGTTAGTTCCTAATGCGAAATTTGAGCGCAGCAAATAAGCTGTTTCACCTTTTCGATAGATTGAGGCAAAGAAATCGAGCAACACATGTATGCGCTATCACAGAATTTTTTTTTTATTTTTCACACGTATTCCTTTAACAAAGACCCCACTAACAGTTCTTGACAGTCATGAAGGAAGCTTTGTGGTCGGAGAAATAGACTGATATATGTTCGACTTGGTACACCAATGCTTGATTCTCAAAGACGAGATCTATACAAGTGCCTCGCGAGGTTGTCACAGCCGTGGGACGCGTTACGAGCGAGAGGAACGGGATGTTCTCCCGCATAAGTGTTAGGAAATTGCTGTTTGTCTTTATGTCAACATTAAAGTCCCCCACTACTAACATCGGTGTGGATCGATGGACGGTTAATGCGAGTTGCAGGAAGTGCACGACGTCTTTCGTGAGTGCGGTAGGGGCGAAGTAGGCAGCTACTACCAGCAAGCCGTTGGGCAACTTTGCGGCGCACAGTTCGCCAACTTCATGTGACGTGCCAAACATTTCGACTGGTATTGCAGAGAGACCTGTGCGCAAGTAGATAGCGACTCCCGCCGCTCTGTTGTGGTCTCTGCGAGCACCACAGCAGTATAGGAGCGAGGAGCGAAGAAAGGAATTAAGTTCGAGCCGGCGCTTTGACAACCGGAGACTCGCAGGAAGAGGGGGGAGGGGGGCGGCGTGTACACCCAGCGGCAAACCATGGGGGCAGAAGCGCGCGCAGCAAGCGGACAACATGATAAAGGGAGGAGGGAAGAGATAGCAGCGACTGACTGATGCCGCTGACGCCGATAGTGAGTCAACCCCAGCTGCGGAGTTGGTTTCAGGGACAACGCCGCCGACGCCGACACAAACAATATGATACCCTCGCTTCCGCAGCGCTAAGAACCAGGTCTAGCCGTGGGAAGGTGGTCACGTATTCGTCGACGTGCCGGGGCCTACGTGAAATCACCGGCGCGTCGGCAACTGAAGAGCACCCTATCCGCCACACAAGAACAGGGGGGGGGGACCCTTTCCTCCTCTTTCTGCATGGCGGCGACGGTGTTCTATGCAGTCACGTTATCTTGACTCTCTAGCGGCGTCAGCGGCATCCAGCGGTATCAGTCGGTCGCTGCTAGCGCTGGGGGGATGAAAGGGGGGCGGAGCTGGTTACGAGGCCGACGACAACGCCGACGACGACGCGAAACCCAGGAACGGACGCCAAAGAGCTGCGCTCTAAAACACGCTGTGATAATGAGCCGCACCGTAGTAAGAAACTCCATATTTATTTTGACCATCTGGGGTCCTTTAACCTGCACCGAACGCACAGTACACGGGCGTTTCTGCATTTCACCCCCATCGAAATGCAGCCGCCGCGGCCGGCATTAGATCCCAAGCACTCGGGTGAGTAGCGCAACACCTCAGCCACTGTGCCACCACGGCGGGTGTGGCGGAGAAAGGAGTGAACATCGTTTTTACAGAGTGCGTTTCGCTTAGATGTTACCCGTTAGCGCGCTACAGAACGAAATGAAAAGCTTGGCCGATATGTACGACATGACGCTCATATTTCACATGGAGGCCAAATTCTTTTCTGTGACTTAGACGGGGTGCTGGCGAATGTATTGGGAATCTGCTCGGCCTCCAAGCACAATCTGCGCTGCTATACGTTCTCGGTGACAAATCGCACAGCGCAGAAGCACACGCACAAATGTTTAAAGAATGGGACGACAGACCGCTTGCAGGTTGCCATGACGTCGAAATAAGAAGCACAAACAGCGACGTTCCTGTACTTTTCTGGCCAATAGTTGAGTTCGCATGGTTGCGGCACGCATTACTTTTTTTTAAATCCGAACGACGAAGACTGTGCGCGCACAAATTAGCACAGCGTTTTCGACGTTTGAATTTGGCGCCTTTTCCCGCGCATGCCATTAGCTCCGGCCGGTGCACTGCGTTACTGGGCTAAAGAAAGTAGTTCATCAAAGAAGCGAAGCAAAAAACTTTCAGACAGTTGCAAATCGCAACAATTCTTCAGTATTAACATGACATTACAACATTTGTTATCAAATAATAAAATTTGTGATAATATAAGCGTGTATTTGTATGAGCGCGCATGTATGATTGCGCGTTTTCGCTGTTGATGCTTGGCGCATTCCGGCGAGTTCGTGCACGCCGTTTGCTTGAGAGGTCCCTGCGTTTTCTGCGTTTTTTGTGTGCTTCGCTGTGACATCTTTGGAATATTCCTGCGTGTTGCTCGCCTTTTATGGGCTTGTTGCCTCGAAGATCGCCATGATCGCCTCCGACTCAGCGACATCAAGGGTGAGTGAGTGTTTCGAATTCCCCTTGTTCGTCCATTGCGACGCGGTGAACGGAAGCGCGGGAATTATTTCAGCGCTTGTGCGTGTCTTTCGCGCGCCTCTTTTCTAGTTTTCATTCCTAGTACTATCCTTCCGTTGCGAGAATTGGTTGTACAGCACTAGATTTGTGGTATATAACATGAAGTTTTGTGCTGGTTAAACTTTACACTCCGCTTGTGGTGACGTAAGGCAGCTATGTGGTGCCAGCTAAAACGGCATGTTGTACGCCATGATTTCTGATACGGTGTTCGAGCGCCGATTGAGTTAGCCTTATTAATGAGCGCAAAACAATGCGACGTGAAACCATCCGATCTGTACTGTAATCGAAGATATCTCGTTTGCGCAACGCTAGTACAAGGCGTGTGCGCGAGCTTGTAAAACGGGGGCCGGTGGGATCGGCGACAGTGTATTCTGTTGGGCTGTTCCCTTCAGGATCTAGTGAAGGCACATTCACACCGGCGACTTGAGCAGGTCGCGCGACCATTTGCGACTCGCGACCAAAAAGCGACCGAAGGCGACTGATGTTCACACCGGCAAGCCCGGCTGAGCACGACCCTCAAGTCGCAATCCCGGAGATTATCGTTCTCGGCGAGAACTCTCGGAATCTACGCAGTTCGCGCGCGCTCCTCAGATCGCGCGCTCGTCGCTCGTCTGCTGCCATCAGTCATGGATTTTGACACGAGCAAAGAGGAAGACGTCGTCAGTGTGCTGATGTGCTCAGCCGTGATGTCAGCCGTGGCAGCGCGGAAGCCTCCGAAAAAAAAGCGACGCTGGTGGGTGCGCCCGTGCCTCCGTTCCCGAGATGTGGCCGGTCACGCAAGCCGCCTCCTGCCCGAACTCCGCGCGCATGACGAGGAGTATTATCGAGAGTAAGTTGTAAAGTTCGCGGTGTCTGGAAATCGGGGCATAACTTGCGTGCTTTCTTTTGCTGCTGTGTAGCTTCCTTCGAATGCCGCCCAGCACATTCGACGCGTTGCTGGAATTGCTGCGCCCCAGCATCACGAAGGAAAACACCAACTACAGATCTGCAGTCTCGGCTCATGATCGCCTAGCCATGACCGTCAGGTGAAATGTATGTCATCTCAAGAATAGTATAAATCACGTGTGCGTATGCTTCGTATGTAAAGAAGCCAGAACACGAGCCATGAACATTTATGTGAGTTCAAAGCAAGTCCGACGCTTTCTTTATATACACTAACCGATTTAAGTACACTTTATACGTCGCATTTCTTTTTTCATTTGGCTGGGGGAGATAATTATGGCACTCAAGGTTGTTGCTTGCATGACGGAGCATGCATTGATTTCACGAGAAATAGCAAAGTTCTGTATTGGCGATTGGTGAGGTACATAATAACCTCTGAATAGCCCCTTGCACAGCTGGATTTGGGCAGTAATGTGCTATTATTTTTAAGAAACATTACTTTGCACCACTTTGAATATATGTCTCAACAAATAGTGCTAGAAAATACATTCGCAGTAGAGTTACTCCAAGTTCCCAAAGCTTTCATAGAATTAGGGCGGAAGAAAAGGTGACTGTACGTTCCTATGTCTTAATAAAAATGTACGTTTCTTTGGCTTGACAGGTTCTTGGCTACAGGAGAGACACAGCGGGACATGTCATACAACTTCCTGGTGGCCAGGTCGACTAAATGCGGCACTGTGTCATCAGTGTTCGAGGCTCTGTGGACTGTATTGAAGCCACTCTATCTTCAGCATCCGCAAGGCGCTGATTGGCTCAAGGTACGCGATACTTACTTCACTAGGTGTTTCGTAAGAATAATTTGTAACGTATTCCTTGTTTGTACTACTTGTTTGGCATATTTAATAAAAGAAACCACATCAAACATTATTTGCTTGATATGAAATGGCCATGGAATGGCTCTTATGCTTCAGGTATCCGCAGAGTTTGAGGAGCGGTGGAACATGCCACACTACGTCGGGGCCATTGATGGGAAACACGTGAACGTCGAGTGCCCGCGAATTCTGGAACCCTTGACCACAACTACAAGGATTCCTTCAGCAAATCGCTCCTTGCTGTCTGCGATGCACAATACAGGTGAGACTAGGTCCTTGCATCCCAATATTTACTCAACATTAGTGGTAGTGGCATTTCAAGATGGTAAACATCCAGCTCCTTAACCTTTTGAGGGTTGAATTATTTTGAAAAAAACTTTCCCAGGTGGTCAAATTACTTTATTGCGGATCTTGAATGTACAAAATGTATAAATTCGGGAATGAATAGTAAAAAATAATTAGGAACAGAATTTTTTTGGTGTCGGCATCACTCAGAACTGCCAAATGTTCAATAGTATTTCCGAGCGTGGTACTCCTTGAAACACGGGTCTACGCACAGCGGCTTATCGCAATCTGCACACCTAAAATGCGTGTCTGTTATCTTGAAGCGAGGAGTTGTGTTGGCGCACACGACATCTCTGCGTGCGGCTGCCTTGGCAAGAGGTCTGAGGCACCCTCTCGCGTAAGCGCGTTGCAGCAGAGAGCGAGGATACCTCGTGAGTGGTGGTGATAAACAAGCTAAGAGCAGCGACAATCAAGATAGAAACAAACTTCCGCCGCCTGTGCGAGAGCGTGCCGACAAAGAGAAAAACCACGTTTCGCGCGCCTCCGTTGCGATCACGCGGCGGAACCGAAACCGCGTTGCCGCAAAGAGCGAGAGCACCTCGCGAACGGCGCTGATAAACAAGCTAAAAGCAGCGACAATCAAGGTAGAAATCAACTTCCACCGCCCTGCAAGAGTGCCGACCACGGAGGTGCCGACAAAGAAAAAAAAAACGTTTCGCGCGCCTCCGTTGCGATAACAAGCTAAAAGCAGCGACAATCAAGGTAGAAATCAACTTCCACCGCCCTGCAAGAGTGCCGACCACGGAGGTGCCGACAAAGAAAAAAAAAACGTTTCGCGCGCCTCCGTTGCGATAACAAGCTAAAAGCAGCGACAATCAAGGTAGAAATCAACTTCCACCGCCCTGCAAGAGTGCCGACCACGGAGGTGCCGACAAAGAAAAAAAAAACGTTTCGCGCGCCTCCGTTGCGATAACAAGCTAAAAGCAGCGACAATCAAGGTAGAAATCAACTTCCACCGCCCTGCAAGAGTGCCGACCACGGAGGTGCCGACAAAGAAAAAAAAAACGTTTCGCGCGCCTCCGTTGCGATCACGCGGCGAAACCGAAACCGCCAAAGGGGCGTTGCCGCAGTCTGAGCGACGCGCTGAAGCTAGCAATCAGTTTTGTTTATCTCCCCAAAAGGTAGCACCAATTTCAAACGCATCTTGTAAGTGCTGAGAAGTGGCGGCATGTCGCGGTGAGCACGCATGGCCATTATGGCGCGAAATTTCAAACGGAGGGTCGGAACCGTACCCGTACGGCTAAGACCTTGCGGTACAGAAAACCGCCGCCGTACATGCGGCGAAAACCTTCAAAGGGAAATTGTAATGACAGGTTTGTATGCTTATGAAGTATCACGTAGCAGTAAAAAAATATCTATCATAGATGGTGAAATAAATAAATAAATATGCAGAAATGCATGTGCATGAGCACACACTGAATTGCACATTTTAAGTGGCTATGTGATGCACTTAAGACAGAGTGTTTATCACAATTACCTCTGCATGTCACTTTCTATTTCATACGTATCACAGGTAACAGTTTTTTGCGATCACGCTGTTTCTGTGCAGGTTCCTGTACGTGGAAATTGGCCACAGCGGCAGCGAGAGTGACGGCGGCATTTTTTCGAGGTCAACCCTGCAGAAAGAGATTGCCGGAGGGACACTAGGGCTGCCACCGCCAAGACAGGTTTGGAGTGAGGGGTTTCTCCCGTAGTTCCTTGTTGGCGATGAGGCCTTCCCGCTCAAGCAGTACATGATGCGGCCATACCCAAGACGGAGTAGGTGCACAGCATATTACTGAATATATGTTTATGTCTGTTATGCTATTAGCTGTTTGACAAAAAAACTTATTTGTGTGATAGGCTATGGAGATGAAACTAAATTGTGCGAAAAAGCTGGGCAATCCGCCACACTTACATTCGCTAATTTCAGATCTTCTTCAAAGGGAAAAAAACAAAGCCACATTATGAGAGGTTACATATGTTATTTTTGGTGTTACTACTGCTCATTTTTGCACAGAAGGTTTCCAAAAAGAGAAGCGCATTAATGGCAGGCCTAGCATCGCAAAAGAGAGACGCTGTGCTGTGCGATGCACTCTGAATATTTTGTGTTACATGTCGTTTTTGCCATAAGGTATGCCATACTGCACTGCAGAAGTTTTACTGTGTTATAGTGATAAATTTTTATTAAAACACTAATTGTGCATTTTTCCTCACTTCATTGATAAATGCTTTTTTTGCAGCACTGCATGAAGACTCATGCGAGATGCACAAGCGGCGAGTGTTCAACTACCGCTTGAGCAGGGCCCGCCGAGTCATTGAAAGCGCCTTTGGGATCCTGGCACAACGGTGGAGAATTCTGCGGCGACCGTTTAAAGCGAAGACCGACAACATTATTAGATATGTGGGAGCCTGCATAGTGCTGCACAATTTTTTGATGAAGGAGTCGGCAGCCTCTTCTGCTGCATACTGCCAGCCAGGTTCTGCTGACAGCGAGGACTGGGAAGGGCGACTTTCTCCTGGCAGCTGGAGGGAGGAGGAATCAGCCGGTGGTATCCTCTTGCCATCAAAGTCTACTGGGTGTCACGCTGCTCGGTACGATGGTTACTTGTATTTCAAAATATCTTTGCTGTTAGAAATTTTGAAACGTAGCCAAATTAAACCTGGCATATTATGTTGATAGGTATGCAAAAGAATTCGGGACAAGCTGGCACACCACTTCGTCACAGCCGGCCAAGTTCCCTGGCAAGATAAAGTGGTCACCAGTACTTGAACTGCACAAGGTGCGTTGTCAAATAAGTTTATTCATAACAAACACTCGCACTTTACATAGGAATTCCTTGTGCAAGAAATATCACAAATGCACAGGGAAACAAGCAATGGGAGTGTCATACGAAGCTAATACTTGAAATTAAAATATCACATGTCTTACCTGGACACATAAAAGTATTGCATTTTCGTCTATGTTTGACAAAGGCACACGTGCAGAAATATCACAATGACACCTCGAATACAAGGCAATAATTGGTAAAAAAAAAGTCGCAACAGTTGCAGTAGCAGCTTAAAATATTCCTTAATATTTCAGGCTGCAGGCTGATAATATAACTACAAACCTCACCACAGATCACTAAAAAAGGTTACTGTAAGGCACTGTTTCAAAAAAGAAAGTTTTCACAATACTGTAAAGAAAAGTATGAGGAACATACAAAAAAAATAACCTAAAATATTATGATGATTATGACGAATGTGTAACAGCACCCAAGGTAAGGGTTCCTTTCAATTGCTGGTGTTCCTATTTTCCACTTCTGCCTGATATATCATTGACTCCATTAGGTGCATCAGGTCTTGCGCTACATGAATTGGCAGTGCCCGCAGGCGCGCATCATTTCTCAGTGCAAAATAAGCAATGTCATCCCTTTTGTTTGTGGTTGTATGCTCCTTTAGTTGCACTAGATGTTCCATACAGGCTTGCGCAACAGCCTCATGGCTTGCACTCTGCCTGCATGGCTGTAGAGGAAGTATGTCATCTTGGATGCACCAGTACTCATGCTCCAGGCACATGCTATTTCTTGCACTTGTTGGCATGTGCAGCTTTGTTGCCTAAAATGGTAACTAAATTTTTTGTAGATTTATGTTCGGTAAACATCACACGTCTCTCACCTCGAACCTTCAGTTTGTTTGCGATTCTTTGATGTCCTCGTGCTGCAGGCAGTAAAGCGTAGAGTGTTAGGTTGTAAAAAAATGCAGTCTTGCAACCACTTCAAAGGGTTTCTTAATCGTAGAAAATTGAAAACATTGCTCACATACCGTTTTTCTGGTGGCGCCTCTACTGTTTCCACAGGTGTTTGTTCTGTGGCATCTCTGCAAAATCAACCACTATTACAGCACAGCAGGCAGTGAAGCATAGCGTGTTATGTTGTACAAGAAGAATGATGTCATGCAAGAATTAAGCGTTACTGATTGTTGGAACTTTATGATCTTTGCTCACATTAGCACTGATGGTATCTGCGCTGGCTCCTCTCCTATGTTCGCTGTAATCTCTGCAAAAGAAACCACTATTACAGCACAGCTGATTCAACATCATTGCGTCATTAAGCATAACCTCTGAAAAACCTGGTGCCTTTCTCAGTACTTCTGCGAATTCAGACAGCTAACATGGAAATTGCATTTCATGCAGTAATCCACACAACACGATTGTGTTAACAGTATGTTAAATTTACAGTTTTCTTTACGCAGAACTGCAGGTCTCCGTGTCTGCTTCCATGGCGACTGAGGAAACCCCTGGTTACTTCTGTTACTTCTGCTCGGCTGCAATGATAGTGGAAAAGCAACCTTTTACATATGACCTTGCTACATGTGGTCAGCTGCCTGCCAGTTATTCACGCCTACTCACCTCACATTATGCACATGCTGTAGTATAATAAGCGATGTGTATTTCTGTTCACCTCTTAAGAAAACAACATTGTCAATGTTTTCTGCTGTACTGTTCTTTCAGTTGCTCTAAATGGTGTTCTATTTTTACTACTTTTTGACTTGGTACTTGGTTATAATTCTTTGTCATTTTTGCTTTTGTTTCGTTTCTCAATCTTCATATTGTTATTTATATGCCCCTTTTCGGTCAACTTTATATTCCTTTTATGTATTTGCCTTGTGCTGCGTCTATTGCACCGTTGCTCTGATTTATTATTTCTGTACTGTATTTATATTGATATGTCCCTCTCGCCCATGCTCTTCAGAGCCTGTGAGGTATCGTAAAGAAAAAAAATTGTATGAGATGTACCAGCATACAAGCTATGTTTTGAAATGTTGTGAATTAGCACTTTTTGCCCTGATAAGTACAATTTTGTAAAGTTGTGAAGGTTCCACTTACGGTTAGCTTTACGTTACGGTCAGCCATTGCAGGGCAGAAACTACATAGTTTACGCCTATCTTAAATGTAGGCTGCAATTTATACGTTACCTTGATCGAGTGTCCTCCATACTGCACAGTACCCTGAAAGTTCACCGTCGCAAACCTGATTATTGTGGCATGATCCAGCTTATTAAATTTATAGGTCTTGCACATCTTAATGCCATGACATGCAGGTGTTCAAGGGCCACCGTATTTTTGGACAATAAAAAGTTTCTTTATGCAAGGTTTCGTCCGAGCGTGTTGCGCAATGACGAGGCTTATATAGCATAAAACCATGCACGATAACGAAACCAGTATAGGTGGGTTTTTATCCTGAGCACTCTACGACGCAGCAGTAGTGCCAGGGAGGTCAACACCTTGTAAAAATTATTGAGACATCAACGGCGGTGACTCAGCAATGCTGCCAGGTGAAGTAGCTCCGACTAGTATAGCTGTGACAGAGAAAGGTGCCTTCGATGGCATCTTTCTCCAATAGCGTTCTCCAAGAAGTCCAATAAGCATTCGTTTTGCACACTGTGAGGAATGTTGGCTGAACTTTGCTGCTAGAATTAGCAGCGCCTAAAAATTTTTAGAGAAATTTAGTGAACTTAAGCAAAGCATTTTGAGATCAGCATACAAGCATGCATACCTAATCATGTTCCATCATGCCAACTAAATTACAGTACAGTCTCAGTCCAATGTGACATGTAGATAAATTTTTCATTTGAAAATGGCTAAGAGTTCAACTTCCGACTATACAGAGGTGCAACCTATAGTAGTGAGTATATGGAAATAATGCTTTGTTTGCGATAACTAAGTTCATTTGAGGCTACAGAAATTTTTTTATTGTCCATTGCTTGCCAGTGCAAACACCATTTGAATGTATGCTGAGCATGCATGTCTCCTGTGAAACTTTCCTTTGCCTGTGCGTTTGCAGGCGTGAAATAAACTGTTTCATTGCGACAACAAAATAAACTTACACCACAGGTTCTGATGCCACCTCGGTTAATTCCAGCATGGCCTCGAAGTGGGGCCATTTGATGGTGGGGACATCAACCACTCCTGCACCACTACGCTGCTTGTCGCGCACCTCCTGCTGCTTCCTCTTGAAGATGTCTTTTAAGTTTTTAAATTTTTTCTCTGCAATGGTTCCTGCAAAATAAATGAGCAATTATACGTTGACAGCAACATGAGACCACCCGCACGAAATAAGGTATGCTATAAAGAAGCCTCTTCTCTCCTTTTCTTCCTAGTGTGTTAGCCGCAATATTTATCTTTTTCGCAACGCTTACGTAAATCGCAAAAAAACTTCAAATGTGTCTAGCCGTGCAGACTCGCAAATTTTTTTATAACGGCGTACGAAAGACCAGTGCTAACCACACGTTGCCACCACACTGTCCCTCGTGAACACACCCGCGAGGCTCCATCGTTCAAGCTAAATTCCTTAAAGACGTGCAAGTAACAGAGTATATAAGCATAAAGCTGGCAGGAATTGCGTGCGTACCCAAAATAAACAGGAAGCGATCATACAGTCAAGCATTGGGCCGCGATTTTGTAGCGTTGCTTTTCCCGATTAGTAAGGCTCTGCGCCCGCGGAACAACGTCGATGTGACCACACACGGGCGTTTCATAAGGGGAAATACATTAGCATTGAAAAATGCCCCGCAACGCGCCTCGTCCATATTTCACATGTTGCACACCCGAAACCAAATTGCACTTTCGCTTGAAGTACTTACGGGAGATGCCGAACATGTTTCCGATCTCGGTCCACGCGACGTCCTTCTTGTTGCGGTCTTTGAATGATGGGTGCAGCTTGTACAGGTACGGGTACTGCTTAACGGCCTCTATCAGCAACTCCGGCGAATACGCAGCAGCTTCCATGGTGGCGTGGACTTTGTATTTGCCGCGACGCGAGAGGAGGCCGGATGTAGACACATGAAAGATCACTTCCGGTGCGCCGCTGATTGGTTTATCAGTTTTGCGACCACGGTCGCGCGACTGAAAAATCGCGCAGAGAGCGACTGGCCCAAAATGGTCGCTTTTCAAGAAAGGCGACCATTTGCGACTGGTCGCTTTGCGACCAACTTGGTCGCGCGACCACTGTCAGTCGCCGGTGTGAATGAGCCCTGACTCCGCGGTGCTTCAAGGCCACTACCTGACGCGCCGCGCGGCCGATGTTCGCGCGATCGGTAAACACAGAGGAGGCTGTCGCGCAATAATGATAAAGAATTTCAAGGGTGTACATGCGATTCTATGCGATACGTGAGATACAATAGGGGTGATGCCACAGAGTGCTGCGAAATCGTCGAGTTATACGCCTTGCCAGCCGCGTGTGTTTTGTTTTCTACCAGTTCGTGCGCATTCAACTTTCTTTTTTCATCTCCGTTCGACGCCATCGAGTGCTTCGCCCAAACGGCTTCGCGTAGGCGCTCTTTGCATTCACGGAAAGGCAGATTTGATGGCACTCCAGGTCCTACAACATTTCAAATAATGTAATTTCGTGGAATTGCAGCTTTTCACACTTCAGTAGCTGGTTTATTTAACGAAGTTTTAAAATCGGTATAGGAACCAGATACCTGGCATATCTGCCCTGTTGTCCCACTGTATTTCGAGGCGGCATGTATACGTTATCGGCAACATAAACATCAATATTTAGCATTGTTTCTTGTCACCATAGAAGTAGCTAGTTATGTCGAAAAGCTATTTTTGCTTTGAATCCGAGCACTATAGAGTGAACAGATTGAAAGGGGAGCGCATCGTTGTGAACTAAATGACGACACTTTGCCAGAAGGTTGGAATAATGCTTTGTCGAAAGAGCATTTCTGTGAAATTCTTTCTTTGAGAGTAAGCAAAACTTCAGTAGCATCAGGTAGACGGGGAGTAAAAGAATGTAACACTGGTTTTATATGAAGGAGCTGCCTTCAATATGTGGCCATAACAGTGAAGTAGATGCGTGGAAATAATCTTTAAATTAAGTAGAGGAATGTGAAATAAATATTTGACAAGCTCACACTGCCATTGGCAAGAGCGGCCACACTTTAGTGTATTCAATGACTAGTCATTTGTATCCGTCCATTTATGTCAGCCTAATGGTCCATGTAGCTCTTTTGATTGTTGCTTTTGCTGCATTGTGGCTTCACATTTTAATGCTGACATCTTTTTTCAGATTCAAAATGAGCTGGGAGCCGCCCCAGCTGGAACGCTAAAGGTGAATTCTTTGGTCATCCATTCTGTAGCGTCACCATGATCAAATACAGTGATGCCGTGAAAATGTGTTGCAGGAAGCAGAAAAAAAACATTGCTGACGCAACTGCAAGGCATTTGCTCCAGTGATCTATTGGCGCAGAGTGCCTTCATTAGGAGACATGGTGCCTTAAAGCACTCAGCTGAAAGTCTTCGCAACTGCACCGGGACTGGGAGTGAATTTCAGTGTCACTTGTGAATATATTAAACGCAGAATGTGCCGTTTTCAGTGTATATGCCTGATATGAGAGGGGCGTTCAGAACTTTAGTGTGGACATTAGTGGTCTACATGAGTGCACATCTTTCTAGTTTTACCAGAACGAAGGTATTATGACCTATGTCATACAGCAGTGCACTGCTAGAGGTATCAAACCAGAACAGCAGCACCCTTTGGGAAAGTTGGCTGAAAAACGAGCAGTGATCGGGGCTTTCTGCATTTCAAGGGCCAAATTCCAAAAAGATTGATGCCGAGCTGGACGGTGTGCAGTGCCGGTTACCACATACTGTAGCCTGCATGGCATGAACCTCCTTGGCATTATGTCTCGTTAAGATGAAATTGGAAATTGGGAGGTTGAGGGGAAGTGGCAGGGCTCCTCTCTGGAGCAGCCAGTGCATGCCCTTTGCCATACTGATAATCCTACCTTAATGACAACCAGTGATGCATGTTTACCTATTACGCAGCCAAGTGCATTCCTTGTTTTGTATTAAGGGGCCACTAACGACACCCTAAATGAATTTAAAATAAAGCATCATTTTAAATATCTACTTCTGTAAATTTCTTGGTAGTTGCTTGATTATTAGAGAAAATAAAGCTAAAAGTTCAATTTTCTGAGTATCGCCCCAAAATCTTCGTGCTGACACCTCATTGTCACATCATGAATTCCAAGTATTTTTTCAAACTTGGGCTGTATTGGTTCTGTAAAAGTTCCTGATGCTTCTTATTTTGGGTTTTTGGAATACGATGAAGAACATCTTTATTTGTGAAAAAATTGCTACACCTGAACAGACAGCATCACAATCTATGACGTCACAGCAAGCTGGGGTGTTAACTTCAATGTAACACTGCCACCAATCTTTCCTCTTGCTGCTTTTACAGTTTACTCAGCCCCTTCACGGTACGAGGGAATCTCTGGAATTGTAGGAAGGTCATTTACAGATACATCTAAAATATTTCTCTTTAGTGCTTTCACCGTAGTTGCTTAGGGGTGTTGGCACAGTGCCGCTAAACACGAGGTCACAGGATCAAACTGCATTTTGATGGAGGGGAAATACAAAACTGCCCATGTACCGTGCAGCTTGATTTGGTAAAAATTAATCCAGAGTTCCCCACTATGGCGTGCCTAAACATCATATTGTCATTTTGGCACTTAAAACGGCAGAATTTAATTTATTTAATTTTACTTTAGTGCTCCTTTAAGCTGTAGAATTCATGATCTCTGCGAAAATTCGTGCTCAAGGTATTCTCCATAAAGATTAAATAAACAGTAGATATAAGTGTATATTTTGAATTGTGGTGATATGTGATGACTATTAGAACAGTGGTACAATGAGACAGACAGAATTGTAATACAATGTGTGACGGCACGATGATGCACATCGAGGAAAAGACCGAGTCTCCTAGAGGTCCCTGACATGGACATCAACTGACTGTCCACAAACTTCTGAGTTCACCCCGTGATCTTGTGCAGCCTGTGCTTTGTGAGTCGATTAATTTAATTGAGGTGTTGGTTGGCACATACTGTCCTTGCGGCTTATGTACATTTCATACGGTGGAGTGGAATCTCACATATTACTTCTGGAGCACAGCAAGCGAACGTGATGTGTAATGGTAATCTTAGTAATGATCGACAATCATGTCCCTCTTCAAGCTCCTAATGCTGTTTGCCAACACAAGCAGCAGCAGTTGCCGAAGATAGCATGAAAGAGATTCATTGAAAAGTGGCATGTGCCCAGGGTCGCATACCCAGTCACCCAAGCTGTTCCGTCAGTTGATTTTGAACTCTCACCTCAACATAGCAGCCCAATCTCCCCATTAGACCATGGGCTACCTATTGACACAAATGGATGGGAAAATAGAGACAAACACCTGAAAATATGAAGTATCCTAAGAATGGTATTCACAATAAATAGTACTAGATGTGCATTAGCACAAGCTCTTGGGCCAGTTGGTGCATGATGAACTTGAAAAAGGGGGGTACCAACAAAACAAAGGACGCACACACATGGAAAAGGCGTAAGACAGGGACGGACGCTGGTCCGTCCGTGTCTAAAGCCGTTTCCTTGTGTGCGTGTCATTTGTGTTTCGCTGGTACTCCCCTTTTTCAAGTACTAGATGTTTGGATACATTAGTTTATTATTCTTGTTTGTGCTGGATTGTTTTTCGGAAACATGTGGCATCCAGACAGCATAAGAAGCTAGTAAGAAGTCAAGTTTAGAATTCTAGATTTGCAACAGGTACTTTTGTAATTTATTTGCAGTAAGGCTGTTGTGTGAATGTGCTTGAAAGACTTAAAACTGTTTGGCTAACACTTACTTAAACATGCAGGTTCACATAGGTTGTAGGAGTGCACGTTGAGAAGGTTATCCTGGCACAGCTTACCATGGCCCGCCATGGTGGACCAGGAAAGTTCACAAGGGCCTTGCTTCACCATGTGTTCACAGAGGAGCTCATGGGCCATTTGGGCTTTGGAAATAAAGGGGCAAAGGGGCTCTTGACCCCACCAGGGTCAGTGCTGTTATAGGCAAGTACCATATATCCTTTCCGGTTGCATTTTTACATTCACATTTTTTTTCTAAAATTATGAACTTACCATTGGCATAACAAACGACTTTCAAGTAGCCCGGGTGTGCAGTTGTGTGCTACAATAGCCTACCATTTGGAATGACTGTTCATGTGATCTTAAGTGCCTAATGACGCCATACTCAAATGCTTCTAAAATTTAAAAGCTGCCTTCACTGCTGAAATTTTTTAGCGGCTCCACCACATAAAATGAGCTGCATTTGCGCATTAGCAGTGCTATTTGGCTGTCATTGCAAGGAATAGTTGTCTGTGAAGCACGCTCCAAATCTATTGGCATGGAGGACATGTTTAAGTAGCCTGAAAGTGTTATTCTAATACACGAATTGCGGAGATGCTATGCTCAAGTGTGGCTACTGCTCAGCTCGAGCAGGAGCACGTTCACCAAATTGCAGAAATCAAAACAGCTCTCCAGGTTCTGAGATGTGAAACAGTAGTTTCACTAATTTTAACAGACCACATCGAATTAAAGTTGTTCCTATCTTGAAGGAGGTCCATGTGATGCCAGTCAGCAGCCTTTCAGCAGAGGGAACCTGAGTGGTGTGGCAATTTTCTTTTGGTTGTTTCAATCAAAGAAACAACAGGGACAGAGTTGTAAGCTTCACTGCGAACAATACTATGTTTAGTGGGTGCTTACTCATTCTAAGCACCTAACCTATGACTCGTATTTATTAACATGCACTTTATCACTTTGTATTCTAAGATATGAAAAAAAATATTTATGTGGCTTTTCCCCATATACTTCAATAAATTTAGAATAGGCTCTTGGAGCCTAATGTATAAAGCTTCTTACAGACTATCGGACATGCCTACTACTCCCATCCTGAAATTGTTAGAACTGTTTCCTGCTTCCTTACTTCACCTACCTGTTAACAGGGTTATTATGAACCATTGCCAAGTAGATTATGGGCTTAAATCTATCAAAAAGATGAATGGGCTTTTCTGTCACTCTTGTTTAGCCCGTTGAGGATCACATTTTGGGGAGAAGTATGCCTGTCTAATTTAGGAGATATATTTTTTGTGGTGTGCAAATACTCAAAACTTTCGAATTGAATAGTGTCGTATTCAATTTAGTCTTGGAATGGTCACTACTTGTAAACGCGAGTATTATTCTAATATTTCGAAACACCAATAAAACATGAAATTTTAGCCAAAGTGCGGTAAATTTTCACCTCCAATAACATAGTATAGCCATAAAGCGTAAGAACTTGTAAGAATAGCAGACCAGGCTACGTTACTTAAGTAGCTGTACTTTAGAGGCTGTAGAGCAATCATTTATGCTTACTGAAGAGTCCTGTGCATGTGAAGAAACTTTTTGCTGCTCCATTTGTGCTTTTAATAAACAGCTCTTCATAACCAATCACAGAAACTTGCTAATTTTAAGTATGCTAGGATGTGAACCTCGTCTTACATTAATTGTGATATCAGCTGTTCATTATTCAGAAGCTATCCAATATTTGATTTGCTTCTGGCATTATTCGGTTCAGTCTCAAAAATCACTTTTCGTGCATCCTTAATATTGTTATTGCAGATTTAAGTTCTTCAGAGTGACTTTTTGAAAAAATAAACTGTTAAATATTTTTTTAAATAACAATAAAGTGGCAATACCATTTCAGTATTTGCAGTTTTAGATGTTTTATTTTTTTATGCAGGATAAAGCAGCATAACTTTTTGTGTAATGAAACTTACAAAAACTTGTGGCAACACTCCCAATTTACTGCAATGACAGACACCTAGGAGCTAAGTGAAAAATCAGTTTTGGAGAAACCCAAGGAGCGGCAGCACTATAAGAATATTTTCTAGAAGTCTCAGAAGGTTGCAGCACCTCCAGTGGGATGCTAGGCAACACTTTGTTCTGAAAAGGGAAATTTTTTCAAAATGTTCCGTCACAGCCACAGATGAACGGCAGTGAGCCCTAAAAGCGTTAAAGAAGTCAGTCCTATGGCATGTGGCGCTTAAAAGACTGAGAATTTCTTCGTATCTGTCACATTCTGCATGTGTCATGCTAAGCAGCTTGGTGCACAACTACACGGAATCCTCATTATACAGTCATTCACTCGTTTAGGCAGAAAACATACTTCGCTGTAAGCAGTGTCTTCTTTAATGTAGAAAGTCCTAAGTCATTGTAAGGCGAGAAGTACATTCCGATTGCATGTGAACTCAGGAAACCTAACTTCAAATGAAGCTACACTCAATTGTAGTGACATGACAGTATTGTATTTGGAGCATGGAAAAGCACAGTGAAGTGCTGCACATTTTAATTATGAAAGTTACAAGAAATAATTTTAGTTGTCAGTTAAGGTTTATTTATGAACGACATGAATTTTTTTCACCATTTTGTTTCTCAGCAAGCAAAGTTCACATCTTCGACATTGAGGATATTCATAAAGTTATTTTGCTACAGTGTTTTGTTCCTCTTTGCCCTTTCCTGCATTTGATACTTAGTTGGGTCCTGTGCCACTTTGAATAAATTTACATGGTCATGCTGTAAAGCTGTACCCGTGGAAATTTGGAATAAAGCAACACAAATACAATTATAACGAGGGCATATTGCATGCCATTCTTTTGCATGTGGAAGTTGCTTTTTAAAACTTGTTCTGGCTTCTTGTTTTTGCAGGCTTCACGTGTCACAAATTTCCTGGTACCAACATGCCCTATGTAAAGAACTCTGGCCTCGCTTCTCGCATGGGACCAATAGCCTCTGAAGAGAGCAAGTTGGACAGCTCAAACCAAAACACAAGTGTTGTGCTTTTGTAACTCTCTACATTTTTATGTTTTACGTTAGTCTTCTGAAGGCCCCAATTTGGATTTCTCAAATGCGCATACAAATGTAGTCCCTTTCTATGCCTTGACATTTTTATGTTAATTTTATTTATGTTAATTATGCTAGCCTCCTGAGAAGCCCACATTGGATTGCTCAATCCAGAATACAAGTGCTGTGTTTTGTTATAGTTCACTACATGTTTATGTTAGTTTTTGATATGGTTCCAGTAAGGATAGTGTTTCGTTATTAATATATTTTTTAAGTATCTTAAGTCATTTCATGCCAAACCACCCAATTTTATCAAGAACTGTTCCATTATGGCAAACCATTTCAACTTTGCTTGATTTTGAGTAGGTACAATGCGAAAATTTTTGAGAGAATTTGCTTTCATACGTACACTTGAGTCATTCCAGGGCAACCAACCAGTGCTTTTTTGACCATCATCACAGATATAGTCGAAGCTCCGAACGCTTCCTCCCCACTTATTTTCCTTCGCAACAATTTTTTTTAATTTTGGCAAAAATTCATTGTTCTTGCCGAGCTAAGCTAGAAGGCACTGATACACGTTTCTTTTGAAAGGGAAATTGTATGATCCAGATATTCAGATGGTGTTCATGTCAAGAGACTGAAGTGGTGTGACTGCCAAAACTTGTAAAGTTTGAATTTTCTTCTAACGTAGGGAAATACAGAAGGCACAAAATAAACATAAAATCAGACTGGTTGACTTGGGATAGCTGCAAAATATTTCAAGTCTTGGAGGTTCAGTTAATCAGCTCAAAAAACTAAAGTTCAAATTTTTTTGCAAAAAGCTTCGTGTTGAAGGTAAACAAATTAGCTTTGGTGGTTGGCGCAAAAGTATGTGTCACCCATCATTACACAGCCCTACATGTCTGCTATGCATGTGACGAGTAACAAAAGGTATTATTCTTTAAGTGCGATAAATTATTTTTTATGATGTTCATTTGTGGATCACACATACAGCATAAATATAGCATAAATATATGAAGCCATGTCATCTAGCAAGGAAAGACTGTTAATATAATTAGCCACAAGAACTACTCTACAAACTGACTGCCTTTTTTATCATTACGAAGGCAGGTGACGTCAAGCGCTGCAGCTGCAGTCTCAACTCGTATTTTTTTTAACATGAACGCAAAAAGTGGTCGCCAATGGTGTCTGACCAGATCAGACTGAACATGGCACTTATGACTTTTATAGATGAGCATGTTCCGGCTCTGAAACAGTGGTAGCAGACAACACCGCAAGAATTTGTTCATACTCATGTAGGTTTTCAGTCTTAATTATGAAGGTGTTTCCTACTTGCATCATCATTGGGCTCCAGGGAGCAGGGCACAAAGTGTCCTGCTCCCTCTATGCTGCACTGCAATGCGACATGCCCTTTAATATGCCTTGTATGAACAATATCGGCGCTCTTTCTGGATTTACTGCCTACATAATAGCTGATATTTCTTTTTGTAAACTGCATGAAACATATCTTTTAGCACTGCAGGATTCTCTCACGTATTTAATACGTACGAGGTCTGTTAGAAAAGTATTTGACCCTTTTTTGCGAACACCGGATGAATATAAAACAAGCGCGTTTTCATCAGCCGCCCTTGAACCTTTGTGCGCATGTACGAATTTTTTCCAGCCTGCCAATAGTGTGAATTGCTGGGGCGCAGCGTTTGAATGAGGTAGTATACAGTGCTCTCGTCGGCTTTTTATTGCAAGAAAAATGGCGGAGCGACTGCAGCAGTGCTACTGCATCAAATTTTGCCAGAAACTGGGCCACAGCCGAGTGGAAACCATTCGGAAGATTCAGGCTGCTTTCGGTGACTGCTATGAGCAGAACACAGATTAAGGAGTGGTACAACCAGTTTAAAGACGGACACACATCGGCGGAGAGCGAGCCACGCTCTAGTCGGCCATCAACATGCCGAAATGACCAGGTCATTGCCGAAGTGAACCCCGTGGCGATGCGGGACCGTCGTGTGACTATCCGAGAAATCGCGGAAGAGGTGGGCATCAGCACATTTTATCCACATTCCATTATCACTGAAGATTTGGCCATGAAGAGAGTTGCGCCGAAATTCATTTCCAAGCTGCTCATGGTGGAGCAAAAGCAAATTCATGTTGAAGTCTCCCAGAAATGCTGGATTCCACAAACAGTGACCCCTAATTCATGAACACCATAATCACTGGTGACAAGTCTCGGGTGACCCGCCGTGGTTGCTCAGTGGCTATGGTGTTGGGCTGCTGAGCACGAGGTCGCGGGATCGAATCCCGGCCACGGCGGCCGCATTTCGATGGGGGCGAAATGCGAAAACACCCGTGTGCTTAGATTTAGGTGCACGTTAAAGAACCCCAGGTGGTCAAAATTTCCGGAGTCCCCCACTACGGCGTGCCTCATAATCAGAAAGTGGTTTTGGCACGTAAAACCCCAAATATTATATTATTATATATTATTATTAAGTCTCGGGTGTATGTTTACGACCCGGAAACCAAATCCCAGTCGTTACAGTGGAAGCATTCCACGTCACCAATCAAAGACCGTTAAGTGCGCAGCAATATCAAAATGTTGCTGACTACTTTCTTTGACTGCCGCAGTGTGGTACACCATGGGTACGCACCACAGGGTCGAACAATCACTAAATACTACAACAGGGATGTCCTCCATGGCCTATGTGATGTTGTGTGGCACAAGATACCGAAGTTGTCAACAGGAAATTGGCGCATCCATCACGACAATGCTTTTCTCGCACTTGATTCAGACTTTTTTGGCGAAAAACCAGGCTCCTGTAGTTCGACAGGCTCCTTACTCTCCTGATATGGCTGCCTGCGACTTCTGGCTGTTTCCCAAAATCAAGAGGCCATTGAAAGGAGCGCGATTTCAGACAAGAGAAGACATGGCTGCAACGACAGCTAAGCTAAACTCCATTCGGAAAGAGGCTTTCTTGGAATGCTTCTAACAATGGCAGCACCGCTGGGAGATGTGGCTGGAGTCCCAAGGAGACTAATTTGAGGGTGATTAGGTTTCGAACGCTCCAGTTGTGCCAGGTTTTTTTTTCAGCCAAAGGTCGGATACTTTTCTAACAGACCTCGTATTGATATTTTAGGTGCAATGGCTGTATGGTTTACCTGGCCCACACGAAATACAAGCCTCTTGCGTTAGAGCATGTGTCCCTTGGCAATAAAATGCAGACCCTAACACCGCTTCTCTGTCATCTGAGTTGCAGACGAAGCCAGCTTTGTCGTCTGCATTCGCGGCCGGCAAGCTGTGCACACATCCCAGAAAAGTCGGTGCTGACAAAATTTCAAAAAACAATTTCTCGCATTTAAAAATAATGCCTTCTTTAACTTCACACATGCATAGCAGGCATGTAGAGCTATCCAATAATGTATCACATACTTTTTGGCCAACTACCAAAGCTGTTTTTTCCTTGAACATGAAGCTTCTTGCAAAAGAATAGAATTTGTTTTTTTTTGTACAGGCGATCAGCTGAACCTTCAGAGCTTCAAATATTTTTCTGCTATACTATGTCACCTGGGCTACGATTCTGTATTTAATTTCGGTCCTGTGAATTTTTCGTTACGAAAAAAAAGCTAACGGATTGCAATTTGACTCACTTTTGCCGGTGCTAAAAGCACTTGAAGTATTCAAACATTTGAAAAATTGGTTATTTTGGCAGTTGCATCACTTCGCCGTATTTCCACGCACACCATTTGAAGGCTTCGATCAAAACAGTGTGCATTTGAAAAAGAATGTTGATGTCCTCTTGCTCAGCTGAGCAGGAAAACTAAACTGTCACCAAAATGCTACAAAATATCTGGCAAAAATAAATAAAAGTGGGTAACGAGTTTTGAACTCTAGTAAACATATGGCAATGTTTCAGCTATATGTGTGGTGTCAAAAAAGAAACGCTGGTCGATTCGGCATGGAATCGCACACCTGCACGTGCATCTGTGCCATCGTCAGGGTTCAGTAAAAACTGCATTTTAGATACCTTTGTAAAAATGGTTTATTGCTATCTAAAATACATGAGTAAAAACTAATAGGTGTAAGTTGTCTTAAAGTTAAAATGCAACAAAATATCTGGTAATGGCAATGATGCGTCTCATGTTTGCATGAAACCATATCTTTTTCCGAATTCTTTCGTTATTTTTTGTGGCAGTGAATAAAATTGAAAAGGAACTCACACAAGCAGTAACATTGTATTCCAGCAGATCACTAATAGGTGTTTTTTTTTCATATAAAATCTGAAGCAGTTAATATGAATAAGTCGCTTGATATGGAATGACCTGTGCAGGAACGTTATCATGGGAGAAAACACAGCTGGATCATGCAACAGCAATGCAGCATAATAAACTGCTCCCATAAGCATCACTTATTGTGATTGCCATGTTTCAAAAGTACGTAAGGTTTACTGAAATTGGCAAACACCATTGAACCAACAAATAAGGATTGTACAGTGATCCTTTTTCAGTCACAGATTTTTTTTAAAGTTGTCTATGCCAGGTAGCATAATTCTTGAGCTGGATTATTCAGAGGTGGACATTACTAGCACAAGAAATGGAAACATTAAACTGATTCTCAAATTTATTAATTCACTTATAACATCACGGCACATATTTCAGTTTGCAAATTGTAGCCAGTGAGTTTGAAATACATTCACTTGAAATTAATTTCCTGGATTACACCAGTTTCGAGATTTTTCCATAAATGTGTGAGAAATACATGGGCATGCTGGTTACTTTTGTGCTTCAATGCATAACAGTGCGTTTTGTAAAAAAAAGTAAGTGCTACAGCAGTGAATTTCTACAGCCAGTTTGATGGCATGTGTCTCATTACTGGTGTCATTCTGGAAATTCATTCTAAGTGCATACACCTTGTAAAATTACTGGCTACAATTCATAAAAACTTTGTTTTTTTGTTAATCAGCTGACTATGGTATCTTGATTTCTCATGCAAGTAATGTTTGGCACTCTATCTAGAATTATGTTAGCTGCAACAGCCAGTCTTTAATAAATTCCATGAAACTTAAAGATAACCACCCTGGATATCAGGTCTCAGTTGAGTGGTGTGGGCTCAAGCAAATCGTGTCATGGTTATAGTACCACTGGCTGCCTAATAGAGAAAGCAAGTACCTTTTTTGAGTGTTCTTATTTACAGTCATGTCAGTCTGCTTGTACATTTATTTATTTAGGTATTTATTTTAAATGTATTTCTTTTGGGAAATGTGTTTTACTTGAGGGCCACGCAGACTACATCTTCAGTATTCAATTTTGTTATGGTGTCAAGCTGCAGGAAGTTTGTACTTTTAATTTTTAAGAAGTTTCTGATGTTCTCAAACTACAAATGGTTGTACATTTACACAGATGTTTGGTTACAAATAAACAGTTCACCTAGAAAAATGGTTTTTGTCTGCATCAGTTCAGCACTCTTGATTTTGTGGAGAACCATTGACAGTTGAAAAAAGTGGCATAACAGTACTGCTAGCAGGTTTACAATATGGTTTATTACAGGCAATCTAGGAGCATGCTTTTGAGCCCAGGGTGACAGAGGCCTGCGATACAAAACGCCTGTATTTAAATTTTATCACTATCCCCTCACAGCAAACATACACACGTGACATCAAAGGTAATTATATGCAACATAGCTCAGCAGTATTTTTTTAGGAAAGTGCAGGTTTAAACTGCTAAATACCCAGTGGGGCATAAAGGGCTTTCAACATAACTGGAGTGTTGATGTTCAACAGATCTGCAACAATTCTTCCATGGGCTTTCAATATTGAAGAACAACGCATTTCAGCAATACCTCAATGGTCTTTCAATTTTGAGACTCAACACATCTTCAACAATGTTTCAATGGGCTTTCAACATTGACAAACAACACATTTCAACAATGCCTCAATGGGCTTTCAATTTTTAGCTTCAACAATGCTTCAATGGGCTTTCAACATTGAAATACACCATAGTTTCAACGATATGCCAATGATCTTTCAAATTGAGAGGCCACAATGATGTTTTGACAAAATGTCGCGGGCCAATTACGAACACCTGTCAACAATTTCCTCAATGATGTTTCAACAATTACCCATTGATCAGTGGTCATTTGTTGACGTTGAACAATGATATTTCAATAACCTTTCAACAAATTTTTTTGTAAGGGTAAGTCCCGAAACTAGAACGCACTTGCGGCCAGGTTCTTGCTGTCTTCGTCTTGCGCCTCGAGCAGACTTGTTGCTTCGCCACCACAGAAAGGGCTCCTTCCTAGCACTGGATGAATTCTTTTGGAAAGCCGCGCGAGTACTTACACTGAAGTCGCGTCTGTCGTCTGAATTATGCACTAGATCAGCAGCAGGTGTGCTACGGCAATCCGCCGATGCGAAAGTGTGTCTGTGCATGTATGAGAGAGACTTTTACCCGACTGATGAGGAAAGTGACGCAGTTAGATAGAGGTGAGACCCCTTACCCTTATGAAAATGAGTGTTGAAATGTTGTTGGCATATTGTTGACGAATTGCTGACTCAATAGCCTTTCAACAATACCTCAATAATTATTGAAACCACAGAGCAATAATTCAACAATAAAGTTGTTGGGTAGTTCACAACAAAAAAGCCCTGTACTAAATTCTGTTGATATATTGTTGAATAGTATTGAGTATTGTTGAGCCATTGTTGAGTAGTTTCCAACAATAAAATCGTTGACTAAATTCTGTTGACATATTGTTGAATAGTATTGAGTATTATTGAGCCATTGTTGAGTCATTTCCAACAATAAAGTCGTTGACTAAATTCTGTTAATATATTGTTGAATAGTATTGAGTATTATTGAGCCATTGTTGAGTAGTTTCCAACAAAAAGTCGTTGACTAAATTCTGTTAATATATTGTTGAATTATATTGAGTGTTATTGATCTATTGTTGAGTGTTTACAACAATAAAGTCGTTGACTAAATGCTGTTAACTAATTGTTGAAAAACATTGAGCCTTGAGCAATAGTGAGTTTCGAAGTATATAAAACACGCACATGTGTATGTGTGTGTCTTTTGCACATATATATTGTTTTACAGAGCACTTGATCACCATTGCATATATACAGGGTGTTGCTTCACGTTACTTGAACCATATGCACGTACCGAGTGGGCAGGGGAACATATATATGACCCCTGCCCACCCTGCATGTAGATACGCCTATAGTTCAAATTACGTGACGGCCCCTCCCCCACTTCAGAGAGCGGGGAGCTAGGGGATCAAGCCCCATTCACGTTACCTGCCGGCGCGATATACGTCGGGTTTAATTAAGTTAATTACGTGAAACGCCCGGCACGGCCGGATATATATATATATATATATATATATATATATATATATAAGAGAAATGTGCAGAATATAACCAACCCTTATATATAGCTTTCATTGATTACGAGAAAGCGTTTGATTCAGTCGAAACCTCAGCAGTCATGGAGGCATTACGGAATCAGGGTGTAGATGAGCCATATGTAAAAATACTGGAAGATATCTATAGCGGCTCCACAGCCACCGTAGTCCTCCATAAAGCACGCAACAAAATACCAATAAAGAAAGGCGTCAGGCAGGGAGATACGATATCTCCAATGCTATTCACAGCGTGTTTACAGGAGGTATTCAGAGACCTGGATTGGGAAGAATTGGGGATAAAAGTTAATGGAGAATACCTTAGTAACTTGCGATTCGCTGATGATATTGCCTTGCTTAGTAACTCAGGGGACCAATTGCAATGCATGCTCACTGACCTGGAGAGGCAAAGCAGAAGAGTGGGTCTAAAAATTAATATGCAGAAAACTAAAGTAATGCTTAACAGTCTCGGGAGAGAACAGCAATTTACAATAGGCAGCGAGGCTCTGGAAGTCGTAAGGGAATACATCTACTTAGGGCAGGTAGTGACGGCGGATGCGGATCATGAGACGGAAATAATCAGAAGAATAAGAATGGGCTGGAGTGCGTTTGGCAGGCATTCCCAAATCATGAACAGCAGGTTGCCGTTATCCCTGAAGAGAAAAGTATATAATAGCTGTGTCTTACCAGTACTCACCTACGGGGCAGAAACCTGGAGGCTTACGAAAAGGGTTCTACTCAAATTGAGGACGACACAACGAGCTATGTAAAGAAGAATGATAGGTGTAACGTTAAGGGATAAGAAAAGAGCAGATTGGGTGAGGGAACAAACGCGAGTTAATGACATCTTAGTTGAAATCAAGAAAAAGAAATGGGCATGGGCAGGACATCTAATGAGGAGGGAAGATAACCGATGGTCATTAAGGGTTACGGACTGGATCCCAAGGGAAGGGAAGCGTAGCAGGGGGCGGCAGAAAGTTAGGTGGGCGGATGAGATTAAGAAGTTTGCAGGGACGGCATGGCCACAATTAGTACATGACCGGGGTTGTTGGAGAAGTATGGGAGAGGCCTATGTCCTGCAGTGGGCGTAACCAGGCTGATGATATATATATATATATATATATATATATATATATATACGACTTCACGTGGCATCTATGGCTGCCGCAAGGTTTTATTTGAAAAGTTGATGCACTTCTTCAAAAACACTCATTCACACGTACGTACATGTTTTCTTAATTTGCCGGGTGTCGCAGCTAATTTCAGCCTTAAGAGTATGGGAATGCAATGTAGCTGGATAAAACCAAGATAGTCTTGTTCGCGGTCGCTCGGTCATAGTCAAACTATTATTTTTTCATTCAGCCTAATTTGATAATTAATATTAATTAATTGTCTGACTTTTCAAATATGATAATTAGATGAAAAGTGTCAATGAGAAAATTGTTGAGCAACCTGAAAAACTTCCGATACAGCTTTCCGTTGCACACGGGCTACATAAAAGTTTTTTTCCGAGCATGAAAGTAGCCCGCAAATGCACGCAATAAAGTTGCCGCGTGACTGGCCGCTCGAGGCACTTTGCGTGTAATTGCGGGCTTAATTCTTACATGCTCGGAAAAAAATACTGTTATGTGGCACTTATCGACCAACAGAAAGCTGTATTGGGTGTTTTTCATGTCGCTCTACAATTTTCTCATTGACAGTTAAGTTACGTAAAACACCCTGCGCGCGCACGCATGCACGTACGCACACACGTGCACATACACACATATATATGTGACTTCAGGATAGAGGCATGTATAGTTGCCGCAAGGTTCTATGTGAAAGCTTGATGCACTCCTTGGAAAACAACTTTCTCTCACGCGCATAAATTTTTTCTTATATATATACCGGGTGTTTTAGCTAACTTTACTCACAGTTTAAAAATATGCCGATGCACTCTAGCTGAGACGACGCGACCAAATGCATGTTGCTCACTTTTGTATGTGTCACGCTATTCTTGTATTTTTCTTAATTAGTTAATTAGTCAAGAAAATTAGCCCTTCTGAAGCAAGAAAGTTAGGCAAGAAATTAAAATTAGAAAGTTCTAGAGCACTTTGTAAAAGGTCTGATTACGAAATTTCTAACCTTCTATCTATTAAGTGTTAGTGTTTTTCAGCTTAGTGCGGATGCCCGCGATCGAAATACAAAAAATATCACGTGACATACCCGCTTGCGCGCCGTGCTTGCAGCGCTCCCAAACGAACATAGCATCTAGCAGGGTGTGCTGCCGCTTAAAAGGCGACAGGGCAGCGACGAAGCGTTAATTGGCTGTGGTATTATTGACGCCAGCGATCGATGTGCTTCTCTCGCGGTGGTTCATGATAGCAATAAGCAGACGGGTGTTCACACCGGCTAAATGATATATGTTCGTTTTTGCGCGGAAGGCTTAGGAGCAGTGCATCACGACTCGCAGGTGGGCATGTCACGTGGTGTTTTTTTTTCGTATTTTGCGGGCATCCGCAGTAAGCTAAAACACTAATACTTAAAGGGACACTAAAGCGAAACAATAAATCAGTTGAGACTTATAAAGCATTGTTTGAGAACCCTGCAGGCAGTCATTTCAAAATAATAGTTTGATTATTAGATGAGAAAATGAAGGTTCACGTATCAGTATTTGAATTTCGCGCCGAAACCCCGGCGCCGGTACGTCAGGGTGACGTCAGGGATTCCAAAGTATGCTTTCGCATTTGGGCCGTGTTGGCCGAGTAAAGGTTCCCGAAACTTGCCATATTTAATATTAGGCACCATTATAACACAATGTAGTCAGTATGTACCGTTATATAATTAAGAAGGCCCTAGGATATGCCATGAAGATTCATGACGTCACAGCGACCAGGTGCGGTAACTTCAAGGAGGCGTCGCCACCCGTCTTTCGTTCTCGCGCTTTTTCTGCTTTACCAAGCGTCTTATCGTGGTAAGAGTGGTGTTTTTGGTATCGTAGAACGGTAATTTACTGATGCAGAAGAAATAATTTTTCTCTTTAGCGTCCCTTTAACAGATAGAAAGACAGAAACTGTTTATTCGGACGTGTTGCCTGCGGCTCTGCAACTTTCTAATTGGAATTTCTTTCCAAGCTTCCTTGCTTCAGAAGTTGCTTAATTACCCTTGACTAATTAGCTAATTAAGTGAAATTCAAAAATAGCGCGACACGCTACATAGAAAAGTGAGCAACATACATTTGGTCCCATTGTCATAGAGTGCATCGCGTCGTAATAATTTCAGCTAACTTTACTCTGAGTTAAAAAATATGCCGATGCACTCCGCACAAATGCATAATTTGCCGGTGCATGTTGCCGAAAAATATGCCGATGCACCGATGCACAAATGCATGTTGTTCAATTTTGTATTTGTCATGCTATTTTTTTATTTTCTTAATTAGTTAATTAGTCAAGAAAATGACAACTTCTGAAGCAACAAAGTTAGGCAAAAAATTCCAATGAGAAAGTTCTAGAGCACTTTGTAAAACGTCCGATTAGGCAATTTCTAACTTTCTATCATTAAGTGTTGTGTTTTTCAGCTTACTGCGGATGGCCCGGAATCGAAATACAAAAAATATCACGTAACATAAGTGCCGCTTGCGCGCCGTGATTGCAGTGCTCCCAAACGAACATAGAATCGCTAAGCTAATGATGTTTGATAATATTTCTCTTATTCGCATTACTTGCCTTGGCCAGATAACCAAAATAAACCATGCCACCACATGAATGTGCTTTTGCATGCAAGCTGCCAACAGTGGCTGTCATTTTCGCATTGATTACTGCCATTTCACCAACAATGGCTATGGCATGACTGCGCTTTGACGTGCAGACTGCTAATGGTGCCTTTCAAGCATGCCCTCGACTACTGCTATTAATAGCTACCCGAATGAGTATTTTAGGTCTGACTAAGCTAATGATGTTTGATAATTGTTCTCTTATTCGCATTACTTGCCTGAGCTAGATAACAAAAATAAACAATGCCACCACATGAATGTCCTTTTGCATGCAAGCTGCCAACAGTGGCTGTCATTTTCACATTGATTACTGCCGTTTCTTCAACGATGGCTACGGCATGACTGCGCTTTGACGTGCAGACTGCTAATGGTGCCTTTCAAGCGTGCTCCAACTACTGTTATTTCGTCACAGGGCCCGTCATGCTCGATGGTGGCTGCCCAAATGAGTATTTTGGGCCTTCTGACGTTGGCATTATTCATCTCAACAGGCTGGAAAAACAGTAGGGGCCGGTCCGCACGACTACCTGGAAGCAGGCTGCCTAACAGGGGCATGCTGCTCTGCATTGCTCTTATTTGTTCAAGTGGCTTGATGGAATTAGATGACTGTGTGGTGAAGTAAACCGAGCCGATGGTGTGTTTTTGTTATTGCTTGGCGGCATGTATTGGCCTTTAGGGGTATGTGAACTTGAGAATGGCTCCAACACGACTACTATTGCTTTCCTTTCAACACGCAGGCTGCCAACATTGGCGGTCAGTTCCGCCTTGACTGCTGCTACTTCACCATAGGGCCCGTCAACTTGAGAATGGCTGCCCTAGTGAGCGCTTTGGGCCTCACTAAGCCAACGATGTTTTATAACTGTTCTCTTATTCACATTATTTGCCTGAGCCAGATAACCAAAATAAACAATGCAACCACATGAATGTGCTACATGCTTTGGCATCAATGCTGCTAAGACTGGCTGTCAATTTCACGTTGACTACTGCTTTTTCGTGCGAAGCTGGACAGTGGCTGCCCGATGGAGCATTTTGGGCCCCACATAGTTATTCAGGGTTAATAATTGTATTTGCATTCAGATTTTCCAACATTTAAGCCCGTTTCCATGCCGATACTTATATTGAGCATGATCTGTGCAGGACGTTGCTTTTTCAGAATTAAGCTTCCATTAGAAGGAATATGTCACCAAATGAACTGTGTATTTATTTGAGAGGTCATGGGAGAATGCTTGACTGCTGCGAACCCACTGGCAAAATTTTGGTAGCCCTAATATGGGCTGTTCTTTCATTAATAAGAAGCTGTTATGCTTCATCGAGTGGTTCAATGCCGGACAGCTCGCAGTCGGAGTCGCTTTCTTCAGTGTCATCTTCCCGCAGGTGGATGATGATGGGTTGGATGTGGTCACTTCCAGACGTGTCAAGCCTGAACTTTGCCTCCAGGTCCATCATGTGGTGAATGTTTTTCCTACAGTCTTCCACTGTTGCACGGTTGATTTTTTTCCCCTCAATACGTCTTCAACCGTGGACAGCTTGAAGTCTCTGTTGTCTGCAGCGATGCCATTTTTCACCTTTGCCCACACGAGTTCGATAGCAATGAATTCGCAGTGGTACGGTGGGAGCCTGATTACAATGCAACTGGCCCTTTCAGCTGCATTATGTACAATGTAGCTCAGAAAGCGTGGCTTTACAGATGCTACCAACTCAAGCAGCTGCTTTTTCACCATCCTTTCGCTGTAGGTGATGTTTTTGCTTTTGAGCCACTCCTGTACTTTTTTCTTCTTCCAAGCTGTCGTCGGCAATTTCTCTTCTCGTCGGGAATGGTAAGGTGCATTCTCCAAAACAATGACGCTACCTGCAGGCAACTTCTGCAGAAAGTCATTAAACCATCCCTCGAAGCCTTTGCCGTCCATTTCTTCGTGGTAGTCGCCTGTTTTTGGCCTCGGAATATAACTAAGCAGCCGTCGACGAAGCCATGCTCGTTGCCGATGTGCGTCGCAATCAGACGCTGGCCTTTTCCAGAAGGTTGTTTCAGACCCATCGACAGGTCATTTGCTCGAGCGTATAGGCGTCTGCGCTTCTGCACCACGGTGTCTGTCCACACGATTGACCGAGTGTGTCCCGCCGTCACACATGTCTCGTCCAGGAAAAAGATCTTTCGGCCTTCCGCCGGTAGCGCTCCAGGTCACGGAGGTAGCGATCCCGCCATTCAGCGATGTCATCCCGGTCGATCGATAAGCAGCGAATTGCGCCTCTTCATGCTTGAATCCAATCTCGACAAGCAGGCGACGCACAGCACACCGCTTCAGTGATGGGAGATCCATATGCGTTTCGAGAACCTATCTTCTCGACCGTCAGTATCTCGTTGCGGCGAAAGAAATCGTGCACACATGACCTCAGCGCGCACAACGTGAAGCTGTCATACTTCGTGCTGCGTCTTCTTTTCTCCACATTTCATGGGCGCTTTCGCGATGGCGTCGACAGTTTACCACCCGAAATATGCGTCGCTTTGACCTCCCTCCTCACCTTGAACACTGTGCTAACGCTGACACCAAGCATCTTGAGTTTGTAATGGTTGCGATAAATGCATTGTTTTATATAAGTGCTTTTTCAAGAACAACTGATTCATTTTAAGCTCGGATAAAGAGTAATAAATGTGCCATGTACATGTAAACAAGCGCAAAAGCCACGCAGAGCTGCTCTTTCTACTTTTGTCACTGAATGATATCTAAAGAGCAGACGACAGGCAGCGTTGTGGAAGGAACGGGGTTATTTTTCTGTCGCGATCCGGCACATGAGAGCTCTACTAAACCAGTCATCAAAATACAGAAGTCTTTATTCATACCGAGAACTGCGCGTTTCAGAAGTACGATTTTTTGAGCGGGATTATTTTAGTCGCGGAGGCAATCGGCTGTAGCGCTACCGTCATATGGGCGGGCCCTCCCCTTCTTTCTAAAGTTGTACGCGCCCAAAGCAGGGTATGCTGCCGCTTAAAAGGCGACAGGGCAGTGACAACGGCGTTAGCTGTGCTAAAGACGCCGGCGATGTGCTTCCCTCCCGGCAGTTCATGATAGCGGTATGCACATACACATTGTTTTATTGATCACTTAATTACCATTATATATATACAAGGTGTCTCAAATTACTTCAACCATAGACATATTTACGGAGTGGGCACTAGGTACGCCTGAGCAGAACTGGAACACTCCCAGGGCTAACCTTCTATAGGCATACACAAATACTAGGGATATACGAATAGGCATTTTTGAAACCAAATTAAACGCGAATCTAATAGTGCCAAAAGTAAGTTATATTCATTAGCAAATACTTCTTAATAGCTTTCGAATCAACATCATTTTTAGTAAAGGGGAAATGAGACATCCACCCAATCGTAGCAATTACTACAAAGGAACCCCATACGGATTCCTCGAAAGAAAAGCTTCGCAGTTCAAGAAAAATTCGTCCTAGTCAGGGACTCGAACCCGGGACCACCGCCTTTCTGGAGCAGCCACTCCATTTGAGCTAACCAGGCGGCTAACAGATAGCAGGGCGAAGTCAAATTTATCAACAACTCCAAGCAAAGACAAGTGTTTGACGCAATAGTTCTGCGGAAACCCGCAAGGTGGAGGGAAGTAATTAATAAAAGGGAAATGAGACATCCACCCAATTGTAGCAATTGCTACAAAGGAAACCCATATGGGTTCCTTGAAAGAAAAGCCTCGCAGTTCAAGAAAAATTCATCCTGGTCCGGGTCTCAAACCCGGGACCACCGCGTTTCCGGAGCAGCCGCTCCACCATCTGAGCTAACCAGGCGGCTAACGGATGGCAGGGCGAAGTCGAATTTGTCGACAACCCGAAGCAAAGACTAGTGTTTGACGTAATAGTTCTGCGGAAACCCGTAAGGTGGAGGGAAGTAATTAATAAAAGGGACATGAGACATCCACCCAATTGTAGCAATTGGTACAAAGGTAACCCATATGGGTTCCTTGAAAGAAAAGCCTCGCAGTTCAAGAAAAATTCATCCTGGTCCAGGTCTCAAACCCGGGACCACCGCATTTCCGGAGCAGCCGCTCCACCATCTGAGCTAACCAGGCGGCTAACGGATGGCAGGGCGAAGTCGAATTTGTCGACAACTCGAAGCAAAGACAAGTGTTTGACGTAATAGTTCTGCGGAAACCCGCAAGGTGGAGGGAAGTAATTAATAAAAGGGAAATGAGACATCCACCCAATTGTAGCAATTGCTACAAAGGAAACCCATATGGGTTCCTTGAAAGAAAAGCCTAGCAGTTCAAGAAAAATTCATCCTGGTCCGGGTCTCAAACCCGGGACCACCGCCTTTCCGGAGCAGCCGCTCCACCATCTGAGCTAACCAGGCAGCTAACGGATGGCAGGGTGAAGTCGAATTTGTCGACAACTCGAAGCAAAGGCAAGTGTTTGACGTAATAGTTCTGCGCAAACCCGCAAGGTGGAGGGAAGTAATTAATAAAGGGGAAATGAGACATACATCCAATCGTAGCAATTGCTACAAAGGAAACCCATACGCGTTCCTTGAAAGAAAAGCCTCGCAGTTCAAGAAAAATTCGTCCTGGTCCGGGACTTGAACCCGGGACCACCGCCTCTTTGGAGCAGTCGCTCCAACATCTGAGCTATCCGAGTCTCCACCATCTGAGTGGAGTCCCGGACCAGGACGAATTTTTCTTTTACTGCGAGGCTTTTAATTCTTTCGAGGAGCCCATATGGGTTTCCTTTGTAATAATTGCTGCGATTGCTGGATGTCTCATTTACCCTTAATTAATTACTTCCCTCCACCTCCCGGGTTTCCACAGAACTATTACGTCAAATTTATATATCAATTTTCACCATTATTCATCTTAGTATATTCACAACGCTAGCAAGCTTCTGTCATTGTGCGGCACATTATGAAGTACTGTGCATTAAAAGCAGAAATGGAGCATTTGGAACAAATAAGCTATATGTTTGCATGCTCCCAGAATTCTTTGCAGATACAGGAATGAATGCAGTTTAACTGCCTCAGCAATGTATAGCATGCTGTCTGCATAACTTCTTGTGCTTTACATTATATACTGCAGTGCAGGCATGAAATTTATCACATTTTGCTCCAATGTTGTTTGTATGTGCACAGTTGACAATGAATATATTAAGACACCATTCAAAAAATATTAATGTTTACAAAAGTCGACTTGAAGATCAAATGAAATACACAACATTCAGTTTATTTTTGAAGGTTATGAATATTCTCACACCCCTAATGAATATGCCAGAAAGTTTGTGGGAGTGTGGCGGTCAGGTTAAAGCACCAAATGCCTAATGCAAGAAATGTGGGTTTGGCTCCTACCTGAAACAGTTGTCTCTTGTCACTTTAATTTTCTCATTATTTCAGTTGAATGTAACATTTAACTTCTCCTATTCTCTTTTAGGTTGCATAGTAGACTGAATATATCAACGAGAATAAGGAAAACAAAGGGGAACCATTCTTTGTTGCAACCATGTGATGTTAACATTGTGAAGCCTCAAAAAAAAAAGAAAAGTGGAAGTTAACGTTTCATGTAATATCAATGTAGAAATAATAGTGTAAGAGGCAATAAAGAGGGACAAGAATACAGCATGCTACAGGTGGGAACAGAACCCACATTTACCGCATTATGTGTGTGATGATACTATTGAACTACAGTGGCGGACTGTTCTCCTTTACAGTTTCCTGGGTATTTATGTAAAAGATCTATTGTCCTGGGGGTGTGGCTAGCTCTCTCACTCATAGCCTGACAGTGAATGATGTGTTCAACAGCAGGCACAGATGAAGCAAACTGCTATGCTGATCAATGAAATGAAGTGCATGCATACATGAGTTGCCCGTAAAATGTTTTTAGTTTAGTTTGACTTACATTCATCACCACTCACTCTTGTGCACATACACTATATCACTTTCCTAGCCCCTTACTCACACATCATAAACAAATGAGAGTGCATCAGTGAGTCTAGATTCACGAGTGCACACTTGTGTCAAAACTAAAACCCAGCCCAGTGCTGGACTGAGGCTGTACTATATTGGCCATGTATACAACTGCATGTCTTACAGTTTGATTTCAGTTCTGTATGTGATGGGTGCAAAATTTTTTCAATCTGGTTTGTATCTACACGTATGCTGCAAATAACAAATCTCGAGGTTTTAGTGTTGTGTATGATATCACATGACTATTTCATGCATATAGACCAGCAGCTATAAATAAATTGGAGCACCACTATGAAAATGCAACGATCAATTGCCCAGAAGCCTTTTATTATTTTATGCGGCACTGCACTCTCGAACTGAAAATGAATACTTGAAAGTCACCATATCTATGACAACACAGTGAAAACATAAGTATAGGTTTCTCCAGGCAATATACAATTGGGTAACATAAATTACTAAGTAAATCGAAAATCAAGAAAGGGGCTGACAGATGGAATAGCACACTGTGGTATAAAGATTATAAACAGGGATAAGTAGGCGAAAGTTCACATAACTATAGAGCACAAGGCCATAACAATGCAAGCATGATATGTTGCATGTAATTTTGCCATGTAGCAAGACTTTACAAGGGAAATATACAGACCATTATGTTCATGCGCCAGTATGCACACCGAGGAACTCGTAGATCTCTACTTTTGAAAAACAAAAATGAGGTGAAGCATAAAGGCTGGCCTATGTTTAACCGAAAACGTCAGGACTGAAACATGAATAAAGGCTGAAAATGTGCAAGGGTCATTTATCAACATTGATTATCACCACATAAGAAGTGTGCAAGAATCCTGATACAGAGGATGAGAAACTTTTGTAGGATGCCATCATACAACAACAGTGTCCTACCTTAAAACTAAAAAAAAGAAGGCATTTGTACCGTGTGCTCTTATAGCTAGCTTCTAGAGAGATCGCTTCACCTCAATTATCACTTCTGCCTCATCTTTTAAGCACTTATAATGCTCTCATGTTCTTGTGCAACAGAACAGAAAGGATTCATTAGGTGTGAACTTTCCCTACTAAAGGAGATAGAGCAAAATTTTGCACATTAGTGAAGCCAGGCTGTTCATTGTCCTGTCAAGGACAGAGAACAGCACTGGTCAAGCACAATTCCCTGTCAAGAATAAACAAGCATACCAGATGCTTATAAGATTCTGCCATTTCAGTTAAGCTATTTTTGCATTAACCTGTGAAAACTGCATCAGCTCTAGAATGAATCCAGCAATTGCTGTGCATCAATGAGCAATAGTTATTGATTTGGCTCTTCAATTCCATAACCAGCATGACTGCATTGAAAGCATCTGCGCCAGCTAAGTACCATTTATTAACATAAGGAATCATCCCCATGGACCTACACAAGTTCAGCACGATTCTCCTTCATACTGTTTTCCTTGAAATGCAAAAACATATCAGTATAGGACTTGAAGTGTCACCTTTGTTTCCAAAGTAGTAGTGCCATCTCCCTTTTGATGCTCCAGAGGCATTGCCCAATATATGGTGTGATTACTCCACCAGTTGTGTTGATTCCTGTCGCACATCCCATTCCCTTTCATGGGTGATTATACAATTGGATTTGACTATGACCTTTGTACAAGCTACCCAGGACTAGCAAACGTTAAAAAAAAGGCATTTGTTTTGTGTGCTCTTATGGCTGGCTTCTTTGACGCTGCACATTAATCAAACCTGTACATATAGAATTAAACATAAAGAACAGATACTTCAGCTGCAATTATCACAAGGAAATATATTACAGTACAGATTAATGTAATCAAGCATAATTCAGAGGTAAGTGCGTCATGCTGTGCAGTACAACAAAATACTACATGCAATTATACAACTCTCAAACATCTAAGCATGAGGCAGTCAGTCACCACATAATATAAATGGCATTTTGTAAGCATAATAATGACAACAGAGTAGCACTATGTTTTAGAGCACTGCTTGCTATCTTTTACTGCCCTGGTTTTGCTCATTGATCATACAATACTGTGTACACCTATTTGTCATATTGCCATATAGGAATATGAAGTATAGTTCGTGCCACCATTTTGTCACACACTGCTTGTAAACTCTTATATTTGCACATCATAGTTAAGTGGAATAGAGCTACATTTCAACAGGAGTTATAGTTTGGCAACACCACACGACAGACAACTGTAGAATGATACAAAGTATTTCTAACGAGAACGAACACCTCAAGGAACCCCAAAAGCTTCTAGAACATCCACTTACAAGTGAAAAACACATAGTCAACATTTACAACATGGACTAGCTGTTTCACATTCTGAAGACGTTCATAAGTGGCACTTTGTATATAAGATAAATAATAACAAGAACTAATCTAGAGAACTTCAAGATATCAAAGGAGAGCTCTGCTTCACAATTTGTATATTTCACACTGCAGCAGAACGCGGTCTGAAATAACCTTTGGTCAGCCCGACAAATAAATTACACTGTGAGGAGCTATTAATTTTTGTATTGGTATGGAAAACATCAAACTACGAAAGGTTAAAGGTAGCATGAAAGCAGTGCGTGGTTCTCTTACGTCACGCTCAATTATGCATCCCTAACCCGCCGTGGTGGCTCAGTGGCTATGGTGTTGGGCTGCTGAGCACGAGATCGCGGGATCGAATCCCGGCCACGGCGGCCGCATTTTGATGGGGGCGAAATGCGAAAACACCCGTGTGCTTAGATTTAGGTGCACGTTAAAGAACCCCAGGTGGTCAAAATTTCCGGAGTCCTCCACTACGGCGTGCCTCATAATCAGAAAGTGGTTTTGGCACGTAAAACCCCAAATATTATTATTATTATTATGCATCCCTTACATAATGATGATGTATAAGAGAGTTAGTATAAAACAAGCATAAGGAATTTGTGGGATACAAAGGGAAAAAATATGTTGCATTCAAAATGACATATGCTGACGTAAAAGGGCAATCAAATTTTTGCAATTTGATTATGAAGGAAACTATCTGTAATTAAAAAAAAGAAAAGAAATAACATATATTTTAGATAATTCTTCATGCGGATGCACTTCTCTCACTTGCCTGGAATGTTTCTGATACCTTGCAAAAGAACATTATTCTTTCTCATCAAAGATTTGCTCCATGGCAGTTTTCAGTGCACGATCGAACATTGTTCCCTTGATGTATTTTTCACATTTGGTAACAGAAAAAAAAACACTCACTGCTGTACGCATCCTTCTTCTTCTTCCTTCTTTGCTAAAGAACTCTCTCATGATCTCGTACTCAAGCTTGAAATTGGGGATGGATGCCACATTTAAGTGACTGATGCAGAACATTGGCAGAACTGGAACTCTTAATAAAGCGACCATGTTTGGCTAGATGGATAAGCTGATCAAAGGATATCAGGAGACCAGTGTCTGACTTTTGATTATAGTCAAGTTGCGAAACCTTTTTATTATGCCATGTATCACAGATACTTTGAACCTTCAAACAGATTCTAGCACTAGGTTATCATGTAGACAGCACAGAAATATGGACTGACTGTCACTCAAGCAAATGCATTTGTTTATAGATGTAGCGCTTAAGATGCAACAATCACCAGCACTCTGAACTTCCACGAACTGTACCATACGATCTTGAGGAAGACCCGCAAAAAGTTTCCGTTTCACACTCAGAATTTCTATATGAACATTAATTTCATCATGTCCAGTGCCTGTGCATTCCGAAAGAACAATTCGCAAAATGCGGCCAAAGATCCCATTGCTATATACATAAGAGTTCTTTCTTCTGGGTTTGTCCAAGCGGCAAGTGCAAAATGTAAGTGCTCCGATAGCAATTTTTTGGTATTCAAATTCATTTCCTCTCTGCTCTCCTTTCCCTATTAGCAAAACACAGTCCATTTTTACAACATTTTGTCGAAGACTGTAACCTTTCACTAAGCACTTAAAAGCAGAGTTTTATGTCATGGCGTGCATTCTGTATTGAATTCTCTGCCCAAAGCTTTGAGAGTGCTTGAAGTATGCAGAATTTGTGAACAATTTGAAAGTTGGCATAACGAGTCCCCTTAACAAATTTTGCAAGGGTACCATTCATAGCTTCAAATGGAAAAAGAGAATATCCCCACAGTGGACCCCAATTTTTCACACTTTCAACAAGGTGCAGAAGGAGGTGCGAATTGTAAGTCATATATTCTGTCCCATACAACTTTTCATACTCTTGGAGAAATTTTGTCATGTCTTTCTGAATTAACACAAGTTGATCCATGGAAACTGTTGGCCCGAGAAGGTAGTGCATCATACCTACGAAGCGCATCCAATTACAGTATTCTTTTTGTGGAATGTAATCCTTGAGTACAATTGGTGAGTAATATAGGAGCCAATTTCGCCACTCAGCTGCTTTCCAGTCTTTGATATCCAAAAGGGATCTCGGGAGCCTTGAAATTTCCCATGTTGGGGTAAGTGAAAGAAAGAAGCTGTTGGCATCATTCAATTCCTGACGCAGTCTGAATGAACGGCAGCGTCCTGACTTAAGCCACATGAACATTGTTGCTCTTACAAACCCAGAACAGACAGCGTGCATGTAGTCTACAACAAATCCAGCTCCAAATGAAAAAAAAATGTAAGTAGACTCAACACACTTGGTCCTCGTATGCCACAGCTCGGGCTTTGTTCATGTTTGGCTTTCTGGGCATGGTAGTCAAAAGACTTGCTAGTCCTCAGCTTCACTGCTGATTCGCTAGGTGGGTATACACGACACTATCCCCTTCGTTTCTTCACGACCACTCCAGGCTCCTCACACCATGCACAACCGTTTAGCCCATTAAATTGGCTCATGTTCATTATGCTGCACCTTGCAACACTGTCGACAGTACATGGCCCTGGGAAAACATTTGTTCTGCACTCAATGCCATTTTTGTCTGACCATATCAGACCATCACATGAAAGGCGATTCATGGCCTTCACAAAGGGAAGCAAGAAACAATTCATGTCTGGCTTTCGGCTGTCGACCCACAGTCCAGCTAAAAGTAAATTGCGGACACGCTGTTTGTATGGCAGCTCATTTACCATAACAAAAAGAGGCCACATGCTAACTTTGGAGCTCTCAAATAATGGCACCCCATCAGTGTTAAATGTCAGTGTGATATCACCTGATGTAATGGGCAGCCTATGGTAAAGCATACTTTGCGTTATGTCAGCAACATCATAAACCAAGGCAGCTGATTCTTTTTTAAGAGCAGATGAGATCAATAGCTCACGCAGTTGGGTCTCCAAATCTAAAACCAGAAAGAAAGATGATGCCTTCGTCAGTGCCTGAGTGGTATGATCGGAATGACACTTTGGACAAGACACCTCTGCTGTGTCCGTCAGTTCTCCAAGATAGCTTGTACAGTTGGTGCAGTAAAAATGCTGTACGTACATCTTCTCAGCACCACAGAAATGCTGAAAGAAAGAATACTTTGACCTTGGGTAGGAGGTTCCCGCTGGCAAGTGGGCAGCAATGAGCTGCACCAGGCTTTCAGTCGCTTCCTTTGAGCAGCCATGTCGTAGGCTATGTGCCATCACCATCAAGAAGCTCTCTGCTTTGGTCAGCTTTGCTCCAGCAAACAAAGGTTCTTCCTAAGAAGGGACGAATGGCAATGTAACATAAAATGGTATTGCGACAATGATACATATGCATTATAATTAAGAAAGCCTTACTTTTCTAGTTAGCAAATTGGAATAAGATTGATATTATGGGAACGGGGTGTATGTGTCACTCGCTTAACTGTTTATGAAAATATCTACACTAGCTCGTTTCCCTGCCTTTCTTCCCCTTCTTCCTCCTCCTTGTAAAGGAAAGATAGGAATGGACGGTGTACAGACATAAAAAAAAACTTAATAATCCCTATAATGAAACACACAAGAACAGTTTCACAAATCTAAGAGGACGTGGTACTCTCACTGTTTCTTATTGGAAGCAGTGCTAGTGACAAAAATTTTACATTAGCCAACTGCACCCTTATTTGAAGGTATGAATCTGGTTTTCGTACACCTCCATCCTCCTTCTATATTATCTTCCTGAAAGTAACATAAAGGTCTCTTAAATTGACCATGCATTTGTAAAATTATATATAGCACCTATACTTTCTCTGACAACTTTGGTTGCTCTGTAGTAGATTAGTTCGGCTGGTCTAGATATACCTCAATGTATACAGTTTAATGTTATATATAATCAGATTTTATCTCACCTGTATATAGGTCAAATATAGAAGCGCACAGGAAAAAATAACGCGACTTTAGAAGGCCGGTCCCGCGTTCGAAATGTCAGTAAAGTTAAGAAAAAAAATTAAAATATGGGGTTTTACGTGCCAAAACGACTTTTCGATTATGAGGCGCGCGCCGTAGTGGGAGACTCCGGAAATCTGGACCACCTGGGGCTCTGTAACGTGCACCTAGATCTAAGTACAAGGTGTTTTCGCCCCCATTGAAATGCGGCCGCCGTGGCCGGGATTCGATCCCGCGACCTCGTGCGTAGCAGCCCAACACGTACCATAGCCACTAAGCAACTGAATCATTGCTGGATCCTGTGATATTCAGCGCTTCACAGAATGTGTGTGTGTGTGTGTGTGTGTGTGTGTGTGTGTGTGTGTGCGTGCGTGCGTGCGTGTGCGTGTGTTTTGGCAAACGTTTATCAAGCGTAATTGATCGTGCCGACTTGTTTACATACCTAATAAATCGCCAGACACATGGTAAGAGAACATTATCAGGTGTAGGAAGGCGCGGAGAATTAGTATATGTTGTTTAAGCTGTTAATTTTTATAACGATCGATAGTGCTTCCCTTAAAGATAAATCTTGATAATAAACACTCAACAATAGCGCACGCGCGAAGCGCCCAGTGAAGTGCTCACCAGTTCAGATTTCCAGTTGTCTGAAGATGCCCCATCGTAAGAGCGGCCAGTTTCACATTCAGTTTCGTCAGGCTCGGTATTGTCAGACGATACTTCGGACGAATCGCTTGAACTTTGCTCATGCAGAGATTCTAAATCGCTGTCTTTGGGACCTACAGTGCCTTCTTGACTTTCGGGTGCGATCTCATCAGTGGAGCTAGGAATGTTATCTGAGTACTTCTCGCTACTGCTTTCACAGGAGCTGTCTTCACTTGAACTCCAAACATGCGCGGAAGTAGACGGCCCAGTCGGTAGAGCTCGGCGTTTAAAGCGATATTTTGACCGGCGAGGAACTTCTGCTGCGGGGTCCCAGAGGTACTTGCTATAGTGTCTCTTCGGAGGCATCGTGAGAGCAAAGCAAGGGCGACAGACGTTGTTTAATTAGACATGGAACAACGACATGCACGCTTCCAATCTATCCGAAACTACTGTGGTAGCAAGTAACATCCGAAACCAGAGTTTCAGAAATGTGCAGCGCCGCATTATAGTAACAGACGCAATTAACATAAACAAAATGAATTATAGTTTAAACTAAGCACTTTTTGATATTTAATATTTTACAAAACTCAATATTATATTTTATAACGTTAGTTAAAAAGCAAAAGTAAGAACATACGAGCAAACCGCTCATCAGCAGTTGCGTATGCGCTGAACTCCGCTTGAAGTCATCCCGCCAAAACCAACCGGTGCGGTGCTCAGCTACTTGTTCCCTTGGCTGCTGAAATGACTCACATCCTAGTGAAATGGTTTTCTGAGGACAAATGGGATGTCTATCCCATTAAATCGTTGGCCGATCCAGCTGTAGGGCTGCGGCTTTTAAGTGACCAGGACGCATTTAAGGAATTGCGCGGCACTGTCCACGACGTACGCTGGAGTGCAAATGAAGAGGCAGCGCCGGCAGAACTTCTATATATAGGTAAGTAGTACCAACGTTCCAAAGTGTACATTTTCTTTTGGTACTTTGCCTGTATTATTACGGTACTAAGTGCCTGGTGCGGCGCTTATTTCAGGTGAGCCAAGGTACCTAGAACGCAAGCGCGCCAAGCTGGCCGCAGGTGCCCCTATCGCCGGTACCCCACCTGCAGCAGTAGATGACGAGGCAGCGACCGCTTCTCGCGTGCCTGTAAGTTGTGCACTGCATCATATAATGTGCTACCGTATCTCATAGTGCATGACCCAATTCAAACAGCAAGCACTAGATACAGCAACCGTGCCGCGAGACGCGTCATCCCCGCTTGTGCTCCTGACAGTCGTAACGAAACTTTGGCTGTGCAATGTTCAGTTTGTCATCTGCTGTCAGCCTGTAAAGGAAAGCTAGGCTGAACTTGAAATATTCGTGGTATGTGAAACTCTTAAGGTCGGCTGGAAGTTCCATTTCACAGTTTTCTCTTATCGGAGCATTAAGGTCATGTGCATAAAGCTGCAGTAGTACATTGTCATCTTCCGCCAGCATTGTCATGTGCATAAAGCTGCAGTAGTACATTGACATCGAGTTTGTGACTGGGAAAAAAAAAAGTTTTTTTCTTTCAAAAGCTAGTGTAAACTGCGGCACCTATGGTGTGCTCTGACAGGGAATATTGTTGCGGACAGAAAAGTGTATGACAATATTACTTCAGGAATACTTTACCACTTTGATTAAAGTATAACAGTAGTGGAATTACAGGGTCAACGAGTGGTATGACATGACATGGTCTCAATATCTTGTATAGTTATTAATCTTTAGTTTTCATTTAACCTCAATTAGCAATTTGAATCACAGCGTAAACTGCACTTGCAACGAATTCCTCATAATTCCATCAATGAGCTTATTGGTTTATTAATTTTGCATCAAGTTTACTGGTTCATGTCGATTACTTTTTGTACGCAAATGTGCATACAGTGAGGTAGCTAAGCAGGACGTATGGCATGTGTTTGTTTTACATTCCAATCATAGACAGTGCCACTTAAAGCATCAAAACACACTGAACAGGTCAGGCATTATCTAGAATGTATTCAATCAGTAATGGTGCTCGTATTTCTGTATGCGTTCCACCTACCCTGGTAGAAATTAATTCACAAATGTGCCTATTCATCTCAGAGGCCACCTATGTTTTGCTCTGCAAATTTTTTTGCTCCTTGCTTGCTTAGTGGTTTGCCAAGTGGTGATTTAAACGGGGGTTTTCAGGAAGATCGAGGCTTGCAGTGATCAACAGGGGTTTGAATAAGGGATGTCTCTGGAGGCAACAATTCGAACAGGGTCCTTCCTCTGGGCAAAGCAGTGGCTGTCCTAATGAAGACTTCTCCAAATGTTGACTCGAGACATCCCTTGTTTGACCACTAGTAAATGGCGATGCAACTCGCTTGGGATATACGTGCAGAAATGCAGGTGACCACACCCGATTATCTGCTGGCTGCCAACAAAAACAACATAACACTGAGGACAGTGAACAGCAGCAAAAAGATACAAGCTATCTTGACACCGGGTGTCAACAAAAGACGTCATTAATGCAGCATGTAGCATGCATCTTGCAAGCTCTAGTCATTGTCGATATCTGTACAACAACCATAGAAAATTAGACTTGTCAGAAAAAAGCCCTAAGACAAAGTGCAACTGAGCCTACATGTACTTGCAGTATTCTCTTTAATTTAGATGGCTGGTAGTGGCTTATGGTGTATTAAAGGGACACTAAAGGAAATTATGAGGCTAACGTGGACTGTTTAAATATCGCTCCAGAAACCTGGCAACGCTTGTTTTATATCAAGTAAAGACTTAATTTACAAGATTGTGTCTCAACGATCGAAAAACCTTCATCACAATTCAAATCTCCTGCCACCCAAACAGGGAAGTGATAACATTGCACATGTCATCATTGCCCTTTGCTGTAGTTGGTAAGTAAAACAGCGCCCGACAAACGGCTTTTTTTTCACTAAATAGAAATGTGCGGCCACAGAGAAACCGAGCCAAGACCTAGCGGTGGATTCGCCACTGAAGCTACTTTTGATCGAGTGGTGTGGACCATGTGGGTATCCCACGACATCACATTGAAGCGGAATTATCTGCTACTTGCAGTATGTACGAGTTTTGCGAGGTACTTGCAGTATGTACGAGTTTTGCGAGGAAGCAAATCCAGTGCAGCACTACACATTAATGGAACTACTGAAACAGGAAGGCGCAGGCACTGTAAAGTCAAGCAAAAACAATCTTTTGACCACCCATGTAATTGTAAAGGGTAATGTCAATGAATTTTTTTCTAAAAATTAGATAGAACTGGACAAGTAACATTTTATTTCCTCTTATCATGCAATACAATGATGTTTTTGTAATGAGTGGTTGAGTACTAGTGACAAAATTTGGGTGAGGAGTGCCTTTATCATCAGGCAAGTACTTGAATGTCCCAGGGGAGTGTAATCGTGTCTGCATTTACTTCAATTTCTCGATTACTAAGACCTTGTTTGCGATAATATTGACACATTAGATATTCTTAAGCACTAATCTATCACATTAGCTTGCCTTTAGTGTCCCTTTAAACACACAGGGGTGACATGCAAAAGAAGAGCAAAGAGTGCTGCTATTAAAGGTGGAGTCTGCCTCGCACCCTGCATCAGGGATGCTGCTTGTGCATGGACTGCTATCCTGTTCATTATATTATGTCTGATGCATATTAACTGTTTTTGCTATGTGACTATTCTGACCATTATGTGTAGCTTCATGAAATTACATATTCGAATTTATTGTAAAATATAACTTTTTAAATTATAGGACACACCATGCTGCACATGCTTGAAGCGCGTGCAGGAGCTCGAAGAACAAAATGAATTCCTAAAAAAGTGCATTGACTTGTCCGCACTCACGAAAGGTAAGTAATTTGATGAACATTTGCTTACATATATTACGTGTACATGATAAGGGCTGCTTGTAGCTAGAAGGCATATGTGTGTTTGTTCAGTAGCTTGCTGTCATAGTATGGAAACTGCATGTCTTACCCATTGGAAAAATATTTGGAGGTTTTTGTAGTTGGGCTGGTCTTTCTACGATTTCCTTGAAGCAGCTATAAATGTGCAAAGACATGGTTGTCTATTCTCATTTTACCATTAGAATAGGGGAGTCAATGTGAGCAAAAAGACAGAAAGGGACTTGATTGCACATTTTAACCTGAAATTTCAGTTGAAATCGTTGCCGCTAAGTCCCTCTTATCGACAACGGCCACTACTTTGTCATGGCTTGTGTGACATCAAGAAATGCAGGGCTGCTCCTGTGTCATCTGTTTTGAAAGATTCCAAAGCCATGTGCATGCCATGTTGAATTGTTTTTGATATACACACTCGCACGTAACAACAGCCAGGTTGTGGCCAGTATTTTACGTGAGAAAAACTCGCAAACGAGAGAATGCCTGCAGAAACTATTTTGGGCTGACTGCTGAGATGCACACTGGGAAGTAAAATGGCACAATACCACTCACATTTACCATTCAGAATGCACTTAGTTTTGTCACCTGTCATTGCGGTCAGGTTGCTATATGGTTCAAATGTGATATGAGAAATTTTATAGGCAAATCTGCTATTGCACTGAATGTGGTCTGATTGTGCCAGCTTGTTCTGGACGCATATTGTTAAGCAGCACTGGCATCTGCGTCCTGCATTATCAACTCCGTAAACGTCTTGCTTCACTTCTGCGTATTTGAAATGCAAGGCAACGGCGAATACGTGAAAACCCATAGCAGTGAATCAAGACATCCACCATGAGGCTCTCCGATTAGTGACTGGGTTATCTAAACACACTTGTGCAGAGGAGCTCTACCGTCTCTCAGGAATCGCCAAACTCCAGGACACTATTAATGCTAGAGCAGATGTCACATGCATTGTTGGGAGTTTCCCCAGGACCGGCCGAGTGCTGCTCACTTTTGATGGGTTGAACATGGCTTTCTTGCCAAGCAGCAGTGTTCCCCTTTTTACCTAGATACCACCATAGCAAAAGAAGCAGCTGTGATGTCGCAGGGCATTAACTAGATGGCAGAGAAGAATGAGCAGGTTGAGCCACATAGTTGACTGAGACCTTGGGGTGGTATATACAGATGTGTCTAGAGACCCCATGTTTCGTATATCTGCCCTTGGCTTCATAGCTCCATTTCTTACTGGCACGCAGCTATACTGTCAGTCACCACACGTGACGACAAGCTCTTTCAAATTGCAGGCAAAATACTGGGCCTTGAAAGCACTGCTACCCTTTGCAGAGCATCAGCCACAAGATCTGCGGCAGTATACAGTGTACATAGACCGAGTAGAGGGTGTGAAACCTTTGACTGGCCCACCAGTGAAACATTTGTCGCATCATGTTCTCATCACATCAAGCTTTTGGCGAGAACCCTGTAGTGCAGGCCTGGCGGGCCCAATACAGTTGAGCCCACTTATAACGACACCGGTTTTAACAATATATCGGTTATAACGATGAGAAGCTGCTGCACCGTCGACTTTTGTATGTTTTCCATAGTGAAATAATGTGCTTGCTACAATGCTCCGACGGCACATTATCGGTTATAACGATGAAGTCTGGCTGCTGGGTGTCCGAGCCGAAAGGTAGTGAAGTGCGAAGTCCTTGAAAATAAAAAAAAGAAAACTTGAAATTCGAGCCGCTGCACGATAGGCCGCTGCTTGAACAGCTGCCGCGCGCTCATTTTCCAGCCATCTCCGCGCGGCTCTTTTCCATCACCCTTCCACTCCTCAGAACACGAATGGGCTGCAATCATAGCTCTATGGCGCCCTACCCTCCGAAACACAATCGGACAGCGCCAACTGCCCCGCAAGCTGATTGCGCTGAACCGTGGTCTCGCACTAGACATTCATTTGAGGGATTGCCAGCCGTTTGTGTACAGACCTGAGTAAGAACGGGCATAAGAGAGAAAATCTTGAGGATTTTGCTCCTTGAATGTATGAGTCTGCCTAGGCACTACGAAGGAGGTTTCTTAAAGCATGTTGTATGCATTTGTCCTCTAGACATGCCGGCATTGCAGAGTGCGTTCAAGTTAGTTTACGCTCCGCCACTGGCTGCCTGCGCCGTGAGCCAGTGGGCACGGACGCCCTATTTGGTGATGCGCTGTCTCTGAAGGGGCGAGGGTGTGACTGGTATTGTATAAGTCGTGGGTCGCTTTGTTGTCGCAAAGCGACGACAGATTGGATTTTTACAAGCACTGCTCCAGGTGGGCACATGTAACCGGCAAACGGAGGTCTCAGGAGAGCACCTGAGGTTATGATAAAGCAGGGGGCGCAGGGCCGCGGAGGCCGAAGCGTGCCACGGGTTGTTCGCAATAAGAAGTGGCTGTCCACGATAGCGGACAGCCAATTTTTTATGCGAACACCCCTGGCACACTTTGGCCTTCGCATCTGGTGCCTTTAATCTGCAAAGCCATATCATTTAAAACCCACAATTTAAATATGGAGGGCGTCACCTGGGTAATTGGAGATTTCAAGGAGATGCCTTCATTCTGCAGTGGACGTCTCAGGCCGATGAAAAATTGCAGTTCTGGGCAATTTCCTCATCTCGACAATGCATGATGTCTACACGGACTCCTCTCCTTGTTGCTTGCGATAGAATATAATAGAAAAACTTGAAGCTCTCCTACATCTCATTAGGTTTTGGGTCATAATCATTTAACGTACCTACAACTTCGTTGTAGCTGAGCGAGTTCGGCTTACACAGTGCTACTTTTCCACACAAGACTTCTATCGTCTTAGACCCCAGCACCGCTACCAACAACGCTCTCTTCTTGGCATCATCGGTAACTTCACTTGCTTCAAAATGCGCCTCAACCTTTACCAGATAAGCTTGCCACTTATCTGTTTCTTGGTAAAAATCCTATAGCCTTTGTGCCATGGTTGTCAAAGAGTTCGTCGCACAGCTGCTGCATCTCGGCACTAGTGTCTTGTTGGTGTCTTCTGTGGGCAGCTGCGGCTTTCCTTGGTTGCTCGTCGCCACTGTTAATTTGGCGATTGTCACACTGCCTCTGACAAGAGCTAGTCGGTCTCACCAAACAGAACAAATTGTTATTTTCAGCAGAGACTACACAAACCAAAGAGGGAAAGGGCAGGGGAGAAAACAAATGAGGGAAGGGCGCATGCACGCTCCACAGTTGTGCTTATCACTGGAAGTGCATGCACTGTAACATGCAGAACGACAGAAAGCTGAGCTAGTTGGTAAGGATTCATTATGCAAAAAAGACAGGACATGCAGACAGGACACAAGAGTAGAGAAGTGGACGACACGAACGCCGACTATCAACTGAAGGGAGCACTGAGGCGAAAAAAGAAAGACACAAAACTCATCTGCGCATGCTCAGGAAAGGTAACACCACGTGTCAGTCGGGTACAGGTGCTGGTCTACATGAGAGATAACTGTTAAGGCACTTAATCTCTTCCTTATGTAAAGTAATCGAAGGCTGACTTACGCACGCACTTCCACCATTATAGATATGCCATGCATCTACCATAAGACGCGTATCTTCATTCTTATGCCTGTACATAATCGCGCATTCATCTAACCCTTGCGCGCAGTTACAATCCCGGCAATGTAGCGAAAGATTAGAAGGCGATCCACCGGTTAACGACCTTTTATGTTCCATTAGCCTCTGATTGATACACCGTCCCGTTTGCCCTACGTAGGACTGGCCACAGCTAAGGGGAATTTTATAAACCACACCCACACGACAGTCAGTAAAACTGTTGTCCTTATTGTGCTTCACTGGACAAATATCTGTTCGTTTTTTTGCCTTTTACCCGCTCCTTTTTATTTCTGTACGGCAGCGCATATCTTACCTAGCTTATTGGGAGCAGTGAAAGCAACATTAACATCATATCTACTTGCGACTTTTTTAAGCCTGTGCGACACTGAATGAATATACAGAATAGCCACTACTTTTTTTTGCTATTACTACTTTCTGTAATCACGTCTGTCCCTCTCGAAACAGACCTCTTTAGGCGCTCAGCCACTGTGGCCACTGCTACACAAGGATAACCTGCTTTAATAGGCGCCGGACCTGCACATTGAAACTGGCGCTCATTTTGTGCGTGCAGGATCTGGTGAGTGAAGATTTAATGCACAAAATGAGCGCCAGTTGCCAAGGAATGCCAAGGAATCACGTGATGCTAATTATGCCTGGCTTTCAGCTAGTGATAGTGGCACCATTTTTTTCAGTATCGGTATCAGTAACGTCTACTTTTGAAAGCCTTTTGTGATGCCTCTACTTATATTTAAAACAATTTTGCATAGAGAATGCTATAAAGCTAGACTGTGTGGCTGAAAATTTTGTTGCATTGGGGTTTTAATAACTGTTAGTGCAGTGGTACTTATATTAAGCTCTTTGTGTTCTTTGAAAATGCATGAAAATTATGCCAGCAGTTGCACTGCTGCAAGCTGATTTTTCTGCAATAACAGCAATTGTTTAATTTCTCTGTTACAGATGCCGCCAAAATGGTGAAGCGATTGAAATGCATGACAGAAAAAGAGAGAGAGCAAGTTGTGGTGCCCAGTGTTAGGGTAACCAATATTTTAAGTGCATTTGTAGTCAATTGCTTTGCACATGAGTGAGTGTACAGGAATAAAACAGAACTGCATTTCAACAGCTTAGCTACAATTTTTTTTTCTTGTTTAACTGCAAGCAGACAAGGCTTTTTAAACGTATTGAACTTCAATTGTTTGCAGCAGCATACCCGGAAGGGTAGGTTATTTGTACTTTTAGGATCTTTGTATGTAGAATTTTTGTATTTCTCATAGTGCCAGCCAGGGGCTTACACCTAGTAATGCACCCATTCATGTATCACCCTTATATGCCATGCTGTGTGTGCTGTACATTTGTAGCTTAGAAACCCTGTTGTATTGTTGAAGCTGTTGTGTTCTGTTTATAGAAGATGGTGCACATATTTGGAGTACTGAAAGAACTGCTGCATAATAATACACAGCAACATTTGCTGTGCCATTTTCACAGAATTATATCTAGATGAAGATTAACAGAGTCGTCCTGTGTAATTATACAAATGGTACTATCTATTTTATGAATCAGCCTTACATAGATTTGTGGATTCTACAGAAATGCTTCATTACTCTCTCTGATAATATAAGGTTATCTTGTTCTTGCCGCTTGCACTTCAATTTTGTCATGTGCATTTCAACAACTCAAAACGCTAGTTATTACTTAAAGAAGTATTTGCATGATGCTTTCAAGTTTTTAATTTGTTGTGTGAGGTGAATGTCCTGGAGCTTAAAACCTTGGAGACATATTGGCAAGTGTCAAAGCACCCCAGATAATTTACTGTAATTTCCTGAGCCAATTTTGGTTTGTTTCCCAGTAGATAAAGTTTGCTCACATTTTGACACAGAAAGTGGTTACATTGGAGCAGGACATTGCAGCAGTTTGGCACTTTCTTTAGCTCACTCAGTAGTTCGTTATGCTGCTACATCTGGCTGCGCAAAGCGAGTTGAAGTGGTTGTCATAACATCGCAATGCCCTGCTCCCACAGGGCCACCTTTTGTGTCGTGACGTCAAAACACGTACACCTCCTGGGAAACAACAAATCTGTTCGTCCAAAAGCTATTATAGTAAATTATTCAGGTTGCCGAGTCCGAAATTATTATGCTGTGCTTGTGTTATTGGGGTCTAGGACCTTCATTTAGCCCCAAAAATGAAAAGAAGAAAATTTCATGCCAGTACTCATTTAGTATAGAACTTGAAAATTTTTTGTTTCGCACACATCATATGTTGACTACCCTGCAAGATGCAGGCAAGGCTCCCCCATCTGGATCTGCCAGTGGATGCCATCTGCTATACTGGCAATCCAATCTTAATGAGAATCGGGGGTGCATGTTATCCTATTATTAAGCCAAGTGTAATCCTTGTTTTGTATTAAGGGGACACTAAAGACGCCCTATATCAATTTAAACTGATGAAGCATTCTTTCAGGTCTCTAATTCTGTTTATTTCACGCGAGTAGGTTGATTATTAGATGAGAAAATGCTCAGTGTTCAATTTACCGAATTTCGCCCCTAAGCTCTAGCTCATTTGACATCATAGATTTCACATGTTTTTATCAACTGGGGTCGTTTGGCTCAGTAAAGGTTCTTGAAGCTTTCTATGTTCAAGTTGCCTCCTTTAGAGTACAATGATAAACGGCTTTATTTGTGAAAAAAGAAATTACCTAAGACCAAGCAGCCACCATCAAAAATCTGTGATGTCACAGCAAGCTGGTGCGGGAACTTCAACGCAGCAGCTTTTGAACCAATCTTTTGAGTTGTGCCTTTTAGTTTATTGTGCCTGTTGTCACAGTACAAGGGAATACATTTGTATTGTAGAAAGTAATTTACAAATGCATCTGGAATTCTCTTTAGTGATGACACGCCATGGTTGCTTAGTGGCTTTGGCATTGTACTGCTAACCACGAGCTCATGGGATCGAATCCTGCCTGCGGTGGCCGCATTTCAATGGAGGCGAAAGGCAAAGCCACCCATGTACCATGCATTGGGTGCATGTTAAAGAACTGCAGGTGGTCAAAATTAATTCAGAATTCCCCGCTATGGCGTGCCTCGTAATCAGAGCATGGTTGTGGCACATAAAATCCCAGAATTTAATTTCTATTTAGGGCTCCTTTAAGCTGTAACGTTCATTATTTCTGCAAAAGCTTGCCCTCAAAGTGTTCTCCAAAAAGTTTTAACTAACATAGTAGATATAAGTTTCTACAAAAGTTAAGATATAGCTGCTAGCATGGCCTTATCTAGTATTGCACCACAGATGGTCTTCACTTTAAGCAGTGTTTATTTTCACATCAAGGAAATTGGCAAATCAACCATCCTTTGTAGGTGATTGGCGATGTTATGCGATTACCATTCTTTCTTACGATCAGTGTGTAATTAGTGATATGTGATGAGGCTGTTTATGACGGAACTAACGAGACGGAATTCCGATTCATTGGTGAGGATTACTTGCTTCTTAATGTTATGCTTGTCATAAGCACCTGTGTCCACTCCACAATAATCTGGAGCAGCCTGCGCTTCATGAGTCAGTTCATTTCATTGGATCAGGTGGTGGTTCGCTGACCCCGCCCTTGTGGCTTACGTACATTTCGTACAGCTGAGTAGAACCTCGCAGATTACTTCTGGGGCACAGCAAACGAGTCCGATGTGTTGTAGTAATTGCAGTAATGCCAACAGTCATCTGCCTTTTCATCTCCTACTGGTGTTTACCAACACAAGCAGCAGTTAACCAAGTTGATGCAAAAGAGGTTCATGGGAGAGCGGGACATACCCAGGGTCACGTATCCAGTGGCTCAACCTTGTCCAATTGTTGGTTGTGAACTAGCTTCCCTCAGCATAGCAGCACGATGGTCTACCCATTAGACAATGGACTATCCAGCGACTCAGGTTGGCAGGAAAACGGTTAGGCATAGGCACCCGAAAGTATGTGAAGTATCCTAAGAATAACTGAATTTTCTTAATGTTTTGGATACGTTGGTGTACTTAATTTTCTTGTTTGTACTGGAGAGAACCTTGTTTTTCTGAAGCATGTGACATCCAAACAGCATAGGAAGCTATGAAACTAGTCAAGTAAGATTAGCATTCTCTGTTTACTGTATGGCTGTTGTCTAAACATGCTTGAAAAACCTAAAAACTACCTTGCTAACAGTTACTTAAAATGTGCAGATTGACATCGGCGGAGGCGTGTTAATCGAGGAGACAGTCCTGGCACAGCTCACAACGGCCTGCCATGGTGGGCCAGGCAAATTTGCCAGGGCCTTGCTGCGGCATGTTTTCAGTGAAGAGGAATTGATGGGCCGCTCGCTCTTTGGAAGTAAGCATTCAAAGGGGCAGAAAGAGGCCCTTGACCCCATCAGAGTGAACGCAGTGATAGGCAAGTACCCTACATGCATTCCCATTGCATTCTTTCATTCACTGTTTGTATTTTAAATTAGCAAACTTGCCGTTAGCATAACAAATGACTTTCAAGTAGCCTGTGTCTGCAACTGCATGCTACGATAGCCTACCATTTGGAATGGCTGTTCATATGACCTAAAGGGGCTAATCCATCCATACTGGAATGCTCCTAAACTTTAAAAGCTGCCTTAACTGCTAGAAGTTGATCGCACCAGTCAAAATTTGCATTTGCACATTGGTAGGGCTACCTGAGTGTGATTGCAATGAAGAGTTCTTCGTGAAGCATGCTACCCATCTAGTGGCATAGGAGATATGCTTAAGTAGCCTGAAAGTGTTATATTATTGGAATTGTGGAAAAGCTATGATTAAGTGCAGTTACTGCTCAACTCGAGGGGCAGCACTGCCACCAATCTTCAGTAATCAAAATGGCCCTCTCGGTTCTCTAAGGCAAAACACAGGTTTCACTTATTTTACCAGACCACATAGAACTATAGTTGCTCCTGTCTTGAAGGAGGTCCATGTGGTGGCACACAGCAGCCTTTAGCAGAGGGAGCTTAAGTTACGTGGCATTTTTGTTTGGTTGTTTCAATCAAAACAGCAAACAGTTGCCAGCATCGTTGTCAACACTGCTATGTTTAACAAACATCTATTCATTCTAGACACGCAATCTATTTATTAACATGCAATTTATCACTTTGTATTCTAGGATGTTGCAAAAACACACATTTGTGTGACTTTTTCCTACATTTTTAAATAAATTGAACTGCACTTAATAGGCCCTTAGCAGCTGTCTAAAGCTTAGACTATGAGACATGTTCACAGCTCCCATTCAGAAATTGTTGCAAGTGGCTCCTGCTTTCTTACTTCCTTGCTTGTTTACAGGGTTATAAACCATTGCTGAAGTACTGTGGGTTTACATTTATTGAAGAAATGAATGTGTTACAATTTCAGGATCACATGTTTAGGGGAACTATGTCTCCCAATTTAAGGGTTATATTTTTTATTGTGGATTTAGGTTCTTCAGATTGACTTTAAAAAAAATGGGAAAATAATTTTTTTAGGTGACAAAGTGACAAAAATTTTCTAGTGTCCTCAGTTTTACACCCTGTTTATTGTGGCATGCAGGACAATGTAGCATAAGGCTTACTTTAATATAATGACAGGAGGAGGAATAAACTTTTATTATAGAACCAGCACTTTATGATGGCCGGGCCTGAGCCTCCCATGAGGGGACATCGAGGGCTTTCCTCACGGGCGTGCTGGGTCGCCCAGGTTTGGTCGTCAAGGGCGGAGCTCCGCGGAGCCTCACACGACCTCGACGAGAGGTTCATGGTGTTAATGTGTGTGTACTGTGCTGGGCACTCCCACAGCATATGTGGAAGCGTAGCCGGGTGAATGCCACAGCACCGACAGTTGGCGGTAGTGTAAACATGTGAGAATATAAAGTGGAGGCGGGCAGGTGAAGGGTACGTGTTTGTTTGTAGCAGACGCAGGGTGGTAGCCTGTGCCCGACTGTACTGGGGGTGAGGTGGAAGTAAGGTTCGGCGACAGATAAAAGGCCTTAATGAGAATCGTTATAAGTGGTCAGATTGTCTCTGGTGTTCAACTCGTCTCCAGTGACTCCTGCGCAGTTGACTAGGCCTCGCACAATGGAGTAGGTGACCTCGTTGAGGTTGGGGGGGCGGGTGTGGGTGGACAGGGCCCGCATCGGCTGGGATCCATGTCAGGGAGATCACGTCTTTAGAGTGTGGTGCCTGGCAGAGGATGCGAAGGGCTTGAGGAGAAATACAGCCTTTGCTGAAATTAGTGATGGCTGAGTGAGAGTCACACACGATGGGTGTGACAGGTGGGATCTAGAGTGGCCAGTGCGATGGCCACTTCAGCCATCTTGGTAGTGGGGGTAGTGACGCTGGAGGTGTGGTGTGGGACTCCATCGCGTGTGGCGACGGCTACAAATTGTGTGCCATGGGGAATATTGGGCTGCATCAACAAATGTGATGCCAGGTACGTGAGCAAGGGCTTTTTGATAGCTCCGGCCTGAGCTTGGCGCCGGGCCCTGTTATATTCAGGGTGCATGTTTCTCCGGGCAGGGTCTGTGTGGATCCAGATACGGATGTAAGTCGGGATTGATTGTTCGGTGCCCTGTTGCTGATGGTAAGTGAAGCCAAGCGTGGATAGAATAAAGCGTCCCGTTTCAGTAAGGGTGAGCCATTCAAGCTGAAAGCGTTGTGGGGCATCAATGAGTTCAGCAAGGGGGTTGTGAACTCCCAGTTGGTTGATGAGTTCAGTGCTGGTGTAATGCAGGAGGCCGAGTGCTTGCTTGTAGACCCCCTCGTATGAGGGTGTCGAGCTTGTTTTGCTCAGCCCAGTACCAGTTGTGGTACGCAGCAACTTACGTAATGTGACATATGACAAAGGACTGCACAAGGCGGAGAAGGCTTTCTTTTTTGAGTCCTCCTCGTCGGCTGGAGATACGTTTAAGAAGGCGTAGGGTGTTTTGAGATTGGGCACAGTTCTTGTTGAGAGCCAAGGCATTGGAGCCGTTGGTAGAGATAGTGAGACCGAGGACCCGGATACTAGGGACGTGTGGGATAGGACTGCCATCTTGAAGGCATATGGGGTTGGCGTCACAGGGTCGGTGATCAGATTGGTGCTTGGGAGGGCGTCCCCACTGAATGGGCTTGTAGAGAAGCGCCGATTTAGCCGGCGAACAGCGCAGTCCGGTTCCTTGGAGATGGACTTCAACCGTGTCAATCGCCATTTGGAGGGCTGACTCCACTTGACCATCACTGCCTCACTCCGCCCAGATGGTGATGTCGTCGGCGTAGATGGTATGGTTGATATTGTCGACTCGTAGTTGCTGGGCAAGGCCAATCATGACTAAGTTAAAGAGCATCGGAGAAATAACTGAACCTTGCGGGGTGCCTTTGCTGCCAAGGGGAAGCTGGTCTGATCGTAAATCCTTGGCTGAGAGGGTGGCCGTGCGATTGCAGAGGAAGTCACAGATGCAATTCTAGGCTCACTCTACCAGGTGGATGTGGGAGACTTGGTCAGGGGTAGGTGTGTGGGAAAGGCTGTCAAATGCTTGTGTGAAGTCGAGTCCAAGGATGGCTTTCATACTAGGGGAATGGTCATTTAGTACTTGATGTTTGAACTGCAGCATAGCGTCTTGAGTTGAAAGGTGAGGGCGAAATCCAATGATGGTGTGGGGATAGAATATGACATTCCCAAAACGTTAGTAAACTAGGTATATGTCATTCCTGTTTTCTTAATGTGTCAATTACTACATTTTTATTTCCTGATATGCAGTATCTATTTAATTTGCTCGTGTTTGACTTGAAGTTCAATTATTGTGAGCACCTTTCTTGGATTTCATTATTTGCTTCATTACCCTAGTTTATTCTGATGTCTGTCACTGCTAGTTGCCATAACGTATTAGTTACTGTATTGTTAAATTACTAATAGCAGGTCCCCCTGACAGTTTTTGTAACTGCGGGGCCTTCTGTACTAAAGATGAATGATGAAATAAATAAAACTTTATACTTTATGAACTAGATGAAGCAGCAATACTCTGAACCTAGTGTGGTGGCATCGGCCTTGAAGCAAATAGAAAAATCAGTTTTGGCGAAAGCCAAGGGGTGAGAGCACAGTAAGAATTTTTCTAGAAATCTTCTCAGAAAGCTGCAGAATCTCTAATATTATGGTGGGTGACACTTCGTTCTGAAAGGCACATTTTTTCAAACATTCTGTTGCTGCCACATATGTATTTGTTTCCACCACTGTATATGTACGGCAGTGACCCTCAAAGGATAAGGAAACTAGTCCACGTGCATATTTCTCTTAGGAGACTGATCAGTTTTTCGTATAGCTGTCATGTTCTGCCAATGTTAGGGCAACCAGCTTGGCACACAACTGCAGTAAATCCTCATTACAACTGAGTCATTGAGGCAGGAAATGCACTTCATTACAAGCAGGATTTTCTTTAAAGTAGAGAGGCATAAGAAAGGCCATTGTAATGTGAGAAGTGCACTCCTTTAGCATGTGAGCTCCTAAGACGTAAATTCAAATGAAGCCACACTTAATTCTGCTGACATAAGAGTATTCGGAGCAAGGAAATGTGCAATGGAAGTGCTGCACATTTTATTTATGAAAGTTGAAAGAAATAATTTTAAGCACCAGTAGTCTACCCATAAGTTTTTTCACGGATGTCATGAGGTCTTTTTTTATCATTTTGTCCCCAAGCAAGAAAAGTTCACATCTTTCACACCGAGAATATTGAAGTTATTCTGCAAAGTGGGCTTTTCTTTTTGCCTTCTCCCACAAATTGTACTAAGTGGAGTCCTCCAGCGCCACTCCACTTTGAAAGCTGGTCATTCTCGGCAGTTGCACGAAACCTTTGGATAAAGCAAAGCAAATAATTTAGTTTAGTTATAAGGACGGTGTAATGTATGTATTGCTCTTACATGTGGGACATTAGTTTAAATCTCATGCTGTTTCTTTTTGCAGGCTTTACCTGCCACAAGTTTCCTGGGACAAACATGGCCTACATCAAAAACACGCTGGCCTCACTCCTTTCAAGGGACTTGAAGTGTCCGGAAGAGTCGAAGTTGGACGATTCAAGTGTTGTGATTTTGTAGTTCTCTACATTTTCTTTATTTTAATTTATTTCTAGTCACCCGAAGAGCACAGGTTCGATGGTTCAAACACAAGCGTTGTGTTGTGCTTAGTAGTGTTTTAGTACATCTTTATGTTAATTTTTAATATATTTATACCAGAAATAGTGTTCCTTTATTGTATTTCTTAGGTATCTTGGGTCATTTCATGCCTAACAATCCAGTTATCCAAAACTTTCCCGACAGCACACTATTTCAAGTTTTTTTGATAAAAGTAGGTACAATCAGAAATTTTTGAAAAATTCGGTTCCATGCATACACGTTAAAGTGGCATCTGTGCCATTGTCAGCAGTTTTAAGAAAGTCTACATATTAACGTCAGTACGCAGTAATTGTTTATTTTGCTCCCCCAGAAGATCAGTAAGAATTAAAAGGCAAAAATTTGCTGAAATTCAAAGTTCAACAAAAGCTCTCGGCTAATGACAAAGATGTGCTTTTCATGTATCCATGAAACCGGATTTTTTGCAAATTCTTTCATTCTAACTTCTTTAGTGGCACTCGCAGAAAAAAACTTTTTAGCGTCTTCCAGCAGGTCACTAACAGCCACGATTTTTCAGATAGAAATCTTAAGTTTGGCATGGAATGACCTGCCCAAGAACTTGTAATAATGGCAGAAAAGTCAACTGCATCGTGCGACAAGCAATATAGCACAAGAAACTGCTGCCATGCGTCACTTATCCAATTGCCAAGTTCTTTCAGAGCTAGATGTTTAGTAAAATTGGCACACGCCATTCAATCAATAAGAGCAGATTATACCTGTCTGCTGTGGGCTCATGCAAATTGTGCCATGATTACTGTCACTGGCTACCCAATAGAGAAATAGAGTACCTTTTTAGTAATCTTGTTTACCGTCGTGCTAGTCTGTGCATTTATTTATTTATTTATTTATTATTTGAGAAATTGTCTTTGCTTTAGGAACACATCGTTATTGTATCAAACTGCAGGCAGTTTGTAGATTGCAGTACTTTTTAAGAAGCTTTTATCTCAAGCCACCAGTGTTTGTACATTTAACAAATGTTTGGCTAAAATAAACACTTTATCTAGAAAAATGGTCTTTGTCCACATCAATATTTCACTGTTGATTTCGTGAAGAAGCATTGACCTTGCTGTGTTAAGCCAATTAAAGTGGCATAATCTTTCTGTTTGCAAATTTATAAGATCATTTATTACAGGCTATATAAAAGTGTACTTCTGATCCCAGGGTGACACAGGCCTGCAACACAGAAGTGCCTGTATTTAAATTTGCCCCTGTCCTCTAGTGTGCAAGGGCCATACAATGTGGCATCAACAGTAATGCTGCGACACAAAACGCAGCGGCAGTTTAAAAACAGTCGAGTGCAAATTTCAACAGTACTCAACAAAAATAGGCAGCATATTTCAAAGGGGTTTCAATATTGCCATTCAACACATCAACAATATGACAACTGGGTTTCGATATTGCCATTCAACACATCTCCAACAATATGACAACGGGGTTTCCATATTGCCGTTCAACACATCTCCAACAATATGACAACGGGGTTTCCATATTGCCGTTCAACAGATCTCCAACAATATGACAACGGGGTTTCCATATTGCCGTTCAACAGATCTCCAACAATATGACAACGGGGTTTCAATATTGCCGTTCAACACATCTCTAACACTATGACAACAGGGTTTCAATATTGCCATTCAACATATCTCCAACAATTTGACAATGGGGTTTCAATATTGCCATTCAACATATCTCCAACAATATGGCAATGGGGTTTCAAAATTGATTTTCAAGAATTCCTCAATGGTCTTTCAATTTTGACTTTTAACACATCTTTAACGGGCTTTCAACATTGACATCCAACATGGTTTCAACAATACATCAACGACTTCTCAAATTGAGGGGCGCCAATGATGTTTCTACAAGATGTCGCGGGCCAATTATCAACACCTGTCAACAATTTATACAATGATGTTTCATCAAAACTTCGATGTGCTTTCAAGTCCATATGTTAACGTTGCACAACAACTTATCAATGACCTTTCAACAATTTTTTTGTAAGGGCTGGCTGTGAAGCCGTGGCAGAGTCCACAGTGGCGTCGTCCATCAAATGGCCCTGTCTCTTTTTTGCAATTTTCGTTGAGTAATTTGCACGTACACACGTGACACACTGGTTCGGAGATGGTTGGTTGGAAAACACTGCTTCATGTACTCGCAAAAAATCGTCGCGCTCCTCGCTTGGGGCAATAGGAAGGGGTGACGCATTCGCTGGTGGATAGCCGTGAACGACTAAATTGTGTCGTGGTCCTACACTGAGGCTGGTGGATATCAAGTGGAGGTTTACGCGCACACGAAGGCACGCTAACCAAAAATAAAACACACAAACGCAAGTAGCGGAAGTGGAGTCCCTATGGACTTCCGTATGTTAAAACGCGGCTGCCGAAAAAGTGCACATGGGCGGAGCGTGCGCTGAAAGCTGTCGTTCGAAACCTTACACAGGGAGAAGCCACGTGCATGAAACTCTGGTTGTAGTTTACGGAATTGCACAAACTATTTTTCACGACTCCAAGCGGTGGATCACTCGGTTCTCGAGTTGATGAAGAACACTGGCAGCTGCGAGACTTGGTGTGAATTGCAGTACACACTGAGCACTTATTCTTTGAAGGCAGATTGCGGCCTTGTGTCTGCCCTTGGCTCCGTCTCTCTGAGGGTCGGATCACATGTCAAAAGAGCCATCGGCGCACCGGGAACGTGCGTCTGTCGACTCGTTTTAACCGCGTCGGCATCATGCCCTGTACGTGGAATGCTCAAGCGACGTGACAACGGCCTTGCGAGAGAAAGACGGTGGCGAAATATGTAAAATATGCAAATCACGGCAATGAGGCATTGCTACTGCAACATCACTAATCCGCGCCTATTAAGAGTAATTGCTGAATGACGCAGTCGGACACCTGCAGGAAAAGTGCGGTCGGAGCGCGAGGCGCGAATGTCTGTAGCGATATAGCGCACACGTTTGCGATAGAGTCGGAAGCGCACGCTTACGAGCACGGAAAGCGTGGCCTGCAAACGCCGGCCGGTTCGCGCGCCGTGCGCGAAGCTAGGGCGATGATACTTCGCGTTGTTTGCCTTCGGTGTACGCCGAGCTCCAAACCTGGTCACTCGTCTGCGTCACCGCAACGCTGTCGCCGCCCTTCCGGGCTTCGTCGTAGGAAGAGGAATTGGCAGAGCCTTGAGTGCAGCGGGGTGGAGAAGGGTGCCCCCTAAAGCCGGTCGACGCGGCACGCGAGTGCGTCGGTCGCGAGCACGACGAAAACAGCAGAGCAGAGTATCGCCGCGAAGCGGAAAATGTGTTCCTCGAGAGCGCGAGTGCCCAACGGTGGAGCTGAAGCGTTCCGTCGTACTCCGCCGTCGATCCAAGTACTGCCCACTCTCTGTCCCCTAAAGACTGGGCCACTGCAGCTGGGACAGAGGTGACGCTACAAGGGACCATGCCTCCCACCGGGCCATAGTCGCACTTCGACGGCGACCGCTATAGAGCTCTGTTATGCGGGGAAGCATACGCGGTATATTGCAGTGAAGTGAGAATTTACAAACGTACTAAGTGTAATCAATGTGTGCTTATTCAGTACACTTTGGCGGTGCCTCCAAGAAATTAAAAGTGAAAACTTAGCTGGTTTTTGGCTCCGATGCTCTCCTGTAGCCTCCGCCTTCCAGCATGTGGAATTTCGCATGCTTAAAGGCCGCCAAGGAGCTATAGGTATGCTTGGCTGTGTCAAGCTACCGAGAGATGGCCTTCGCTGGGAGCTTATCGGCTATCGTGTAATTATGTGATATTGAAATGAAATGAACAGATCTTACTGCAATACATTTCTGTATTGCGGTGCAACAGAAACCATTATGCATTGCAGCATATAAGGCCCTCGTCAAGAAAAAGGAATACCTTCAGCGCCACAAACGACACAAAAAGCGTCCCATCACATTGGAGCAAAAACAGCGGCACACTCCTCACATATCACTCCTCATCTTGTAAATATATAAACACGTCTTGTTTTCAAGCGAAGCTTGTATTAGCTCACAAGTTTTAGTGGCGATGTAATCACGCAAAAACGCAGTTGCTTTCAGCGCAAAGTAGCTCTGATTGACAGCTCTGTCGGCGCTGGAGCGAGCATCATTATTGAGAATTTCAGATGCATACGCATGCGCTCACGCCTCACGCGCAACCAATCACAGCCGTTTCGCTTCCACCGGCGACGGAAATGGCAGGAAAGGGCTTTGCGCGTACTGCGCCGGATTCGTTTCCGTTTCCGTTCAGTTCAGTCTCGGAAAACGGATGGGACGGGCTGTGCGTTCCTTGAGGAGCAGGCAGCCTTTGACAAGCGGCGGCGAGAACTCGCCCGTGAAAGGGCTCGCTATCGGCACGCCGGTCCAGCCTTCCAGATAGAGCCGCCCGAGCCCAGGCAATCCGATAGCAACGAGAAGATCCCGAGCAGAGGGAGCGGGTGGCCGAAGCAATCCGGCGTCACGGTTAAGTAACGTCTGGGTTACGTAACCGTGACGGAGGTCAAGCGCACACAGAACAAGCTTCGCTTACGCCCTTTTTCAGGTAGGGGAAGGCTTGGTTATGTTTATTGGCATCGTTAAAGAAAATGATAATACAATCAATGTTTACTCAAACAAGGCAAATAATCTGCGAAAGCGCCTGTTCCATTCGTATTTGTGTGTATCGTAGATTCTGAGCTAAAACAATAATAAATATGGGTTACGAACTAGCGCGAACCAACGCTTTGCAAAAGTATGCTCAAACTTCTATAAATCCTTGCACATGACCACAGGTGAATATATTTAAGCTCCATGCCATCTGATCAAATTAGTTTAACAAGAGGCCTCAGAGACACCACCGGACGAAACAGAACAAGTAGAGAGGTCATCCAATTGATATTAGCATATAGCTTCTACTTACCTCGGTAACCAATAAAATAGTCTAGGAATGGAGTGTGTATAGACAAAAGCAATTTTGAATTTGTAAAATTCTCAAGGCATGCATAAGGAAATTGCAGCAAGTCTAGTGTATATGCATGGAGAGGTGCAAAGAATAAAAAAATACTTTCATCGAACGCTATCACTTATGATTAAAACCCACCGTGCTTGCTCAGTGGCTATGGTGTTGGGCTGCTGAACACGAAGTCGCAGGATCGAATCCCGGCCGCGGCGACCGCATTTCGATGCAGGCTAATTGGGAAAACACCCGTCTACTTAGATTTACGTGCACGTTAAAGAACCCCAGGTGGTCTAAATTTCCGGAGTCCACCACTACGGCGTGCCTCAGAATCAAAAAGTGGTTTTGCCAATTTGATTTTTTTATTATTAAAGTATATTGCAGAACGTTGTCTTTACCGCGATACCACAAGAATCAGACTTGCCAACAGTTATTGTGCCATCAAGCCTGCTCCATGATTTCAATGCAAAGAAATGGAAACAAAGAAATAGCAGGGATGACTTGAGTATGTTTTTCCACTGAAACTCATGAATGTGTTCAACAGGACAGAAGTTCATCTTTATCAAGACTGCTATGTCTACATTTTTTTAAATTATGGGGTGTTACAAGCCAGAACTACTTACTGATTATGAGGCACGTCGTAGTGGAGGACTCCGGAAATTTCGACCACCTGGGGTTCTTTACCCTCCACCTAAATCTAAGTACACGGTTTTTGCATTTCGCCCCCGTCGAAAGGCGGCCGTCGCGGCCGGGATTCAATCCCGCGACCTCTTGATCTACGTCTACATTCTGTAACGTACGCTAGCAATAGCAATTAGCCTAGCAAGAACTATGAGTTATATATAAACAGCTGATGCGCCTGACCAACAGAAAAAAAAACAATTAGAGGACGCTTAAGCTTCGCCTTCAAGAGTGGAACGCGATAGCGTTGTCGAGGGTATTGGGGCATCCTCGCACCGGTCCCCGCACGGCCCCAGTGCGCTCAAACGAGACGAAGGGGAGAAGCGGGCGAGTGGCGCGCCACCTGTCGAGGCGGCGCGGTACATTGCGAGGCGGAAGTCCTCTGTGTTTGCCGCAAGATGGCTCTGCGTGTCCGCCAATCGCAGAAGAAACGTAGCGGAAACGTACTTCGCTACTCGTTTAGCTGCGACTTCTGTAATTTAGATGCTCATAATTACTGATATACACCGCAGTATAACTTTCTACGGCACGTTTCTAAGGCAACACCACATTCACTAGAGGGGCTTTTGTCGCGCTTTGAACCAGCGAAATCATGGCTGAGTGGTAGCGTCTCCGTCTCACACTCCGGATACTCTGGCTCGATTTCCACCCAGGCCATCTTGCAAGTTGTTTTTATTTATGAATTGCCTTCCGGGAGTTTTCGCTCATGGCCAACGCCGCCGACACTGACGCCTACGACACCGGCTTTTCTGCGACACGAGCTCCTTAACGCTGTCGCGTTAAAATTTCGATCACCTAAACTGTGCAGGCCGCTATTTGCTGGGCGCAGGTTCGCCCAATAAACAGTTAAATCATTATCTAGCGTTCTTGGCAATGCTGTTCTTCAACGTCGCTGCAAGGTGACAATTCAATAAATGAAATGACATGCGAGAATATTACAACGCTAGACTTGTTTCCCGACTTCCGTCTTTCCTGATAATGAGGTACTTTAGAAAAACACCGTTTTACATTATGTTTCTTTCCAGATTTTGGAATATTTGAAGTATTCACAAAAACCAGTCGTAAATACCGCTTAGAACGACAGGAACCTGAGCTAGTTGGTAAGGATTCATTATGCAAAAAGGTGAGGCGTGCAGACAGGACACAAGCGAAGAAAAATGGACATCACGAACGCCGACTATCAACTGAAGGGAGCACTGAGGCGGAAAGAAGAAATAAGACACAAAACTCATCTGCGCAAGCTCTGGAATGGTATCACCACGTGTTAGTCGGGTACTACATGAGTGGTGACACCACTCCCGAGCTTGCGCAGATGAGTTTTGTGTCTTCTTTCTTTTTTTCACCTCAGTGCTCCCTTCAGTTGATAGTCGGCGTTCGTGATGTCCATTTCTCTTCTCTTGTGTCCTGTCTGCACGCCTAACCTTTTTGCATAGTGACTACCGCGTTTATTTTTAAGACTTCATATATTATGAGCAAGCTAGCCTGTGGTAGATAGCATATTTCCAGTCATTGAACTCGATTCCTACAAGACAAAGAAATTACGCTCGCGATAAATCGAAATGCATTTTTGAAAATTTGGCAATAACTCAATGATTAGTTGGGTAAGCCTTGCCATTACGGCATAGTTTACAATTCCCGTTTTGCAGCCGGGGAGTTTGCAAAACCTATATACTATTCAGGATGACACCTATTGCTATATATTTTTTCCTAAAGATGTGCGACGAAAAAAATGGTCGCTGTAGTTAGTTTGGTGCTTCAGTGCTGAAAACGGCGACTTGCTAGAGAGTAAATGGAACAAGTTAACATTTGGCCGTCAATTTCGTGGCCTTGAAACACGTCCTAGCCTTAAAACCCGTTGCAAGTGCACATGGCTTGCCAGCTCACCGGCTACAATTCGTAAATTGAAATATGTGCCGTAAAGAATGGGAAGTTAATTATTAAATTTTTGTTCATTAGTAAATAACTGGTTCCAAATTCTCGTGCGAGTAATGTCAACAGCTTCGAATAATGTAGCTAGAGGGCTATAATTAGGCTATCTACCATAGGTGATTGCTAAATATCCCGTATGGTTTAAAACAAGCCTCCCACCCGCCGTGGTTGCTCAGTGGCTATGGTGTTGGGCTGCTGAGCACGAGGTCGCGGGATCGAATCCCGGCCACGGCGGCCGCATTTCGATGGGGCGAAATGCGAAAACACCCGTGTGCTTAGATTTAGGTGCACGTTAAAGAACCCCAGGTGGTCAAAATTTCCGGAGTCCTCCACTACGGCGTGCCTCATAATCAGAAAGTGGTTTTGGCACGTAAAACCCCAAATATTATTATTAAAACAAGCCTCCCCGTATGTGACATCTGACACGTGGCAACCTACATTGTTCATGCGGGGGTGTATGCCATAACAAGTGGGATTTCCAGGTACAGAAATTGAAAGCACGGAAGGAACTTAGGAAATTACAAAACATTTTTTCACCGCTCTTTTAGTTGTCCTTATTACACTGCTACTTGCACAGCAAAGAAAATTTGGCCGTTAAGGAGCATCGCACTGCGTTTTAGCCAGTATTGCTTGAGTGCTCAGTTGTGATCATGTATCGCTTGATCGACAGTATTTAGAGAATTTTCGTCCATGTACTCACAAAGATATGAGATATTGGGACACGTCCATATGTCGGGACGTAATTGCAATGCGTATGTTACAGGAGCGGTTCGTCCCAATACACGTCGTTCGATCGTGCCGTACAGTATTACATTATAAGAAGCGTTTTCTGTTGTGCACCCTTTGGGCTACCTGCGGGAGCACAATTATGGTGGCTGGTCGATGCGCTCGATGACGATATGTTCCTCGAAATAATAAACAGCTAGTAATCAGCGCAGCTCGGCCGAGCGCCTCTTGGCGCGCGCTCACAAAGTGGCTCAAGCGGTCCGCGGGAGCGTTCCACTTCAGACACGCTGAAAAGATGCCTTTTCGACGCGTGCGCTTGGATCAAGGCTCGGTGCGAAGAACTCAGGTGAGAGGGCGATTTTTCGTCCTGCAGCCGTAAAGATAAATGGCGCCTTTAGATTGGCACTCATTCTGAATAGTACGAAATTAGAAAAATCGCCTTTAGCTGAGAGCACAATTTTATTTCTTGAACTAGAATACTCGATCAGACAGAGATTACTTCCACGAAAAAGAGAACGAGTAATCAGCAAATAAACCGATTTCACAAAAGAACTTTTTTTATCATTTATTTTATGGCACGTCTTGCGATTAGGGAATTATATCCAGTGAGTTTGCAAGGCATATCAACATGAAACAAATTGTAAGGATCACAAAAGTGTAGAGATATCTGCCGATGAACTTGCAGTAAACTTGCGCTAGTTACGATTTTCTATGAAAACAGTCTTTCATGCTTTCAGGCACAAAAGTAACTGGAATGTCAGTGTATGTTGGCGCAAACATCTGAAATAAATTTCCTTTAACTTGTCTCATCCTGACAATTCGTTCATAAATTACACACGCTGCGAAACCACGGCCTAGAATTTGTGAATAGAAATATATGCCGTAAATTATTGAAAAAACAATGCAACTTCGTTAACAAGCGGATTACACGCTTTGATGTCCCTTGCAAGCAATGTGCGCCTCCACAATTATGGCTAATGGACTCGTCGGTCCACACTGCATTGCGGACCACAAGAACTACGGCCACTTCACATTAAACATAAGGCGAGGAAGGGACAAGTTGATAATTACGGGAGTCTTTGAGTAATCCAGTTCAGGGATTAGCTTTGTCCTATCTGCTACAGCCATTTTTTGACATTCTGTGTTGTTTTTAAAATACGGTCGTGTACTGCCATACAATTACGCGTTTTATGTTTTCATAATGCTATTTGTTTGCAGTCTTGTGCATATTGTACTATATAATTGCAGACTGGACAGTGTATTCTTCAAAATTCTGTTCCTTTGCACTGTTGTGTTGTTTTCGCTGAAAGTTGTATGTTGTGTGTTGTTTTCTGTTCTGAATAATCTGATGTTGTTGATTCTATACTTACTTTTCTTTGATGCACGTGTTAACAGAGGATCTAGCATTTATCTTTTTGATTGTGAGACCTATTCCTGCATATACGTCTTCGTTTAAACGTATACTTGAGATTTACTAAAATAAAATTTAAATTTATAATTCTGTATTGAAACAGAGACTCACGATAGCAAGTTTCACTTGTTTCGTACGTCGAATAGTGTCAGCCGGGTGATGAATATAACAATTTCAAGGCTTCACCTGAGCCTAAAACATGTTAACAAGGCAAATATGCATTTCAGAATATTTACAAGAGGTGCGCAACCACAAGGGCCAGTAAAATGAAAACTTCAAATCTTATATGCATATTATATAGGCTGCAATATTTCTCACTTTGACGCCACCGACAAGTAACTATATTTGGTATATATTGTAAGGAAAATACCGAACGTGAGCGCAGATTCAGCAGCATCGGTAGTATCAAGCGCGCGGCAGAGGCTCGAGCTAGGAGGACTGTACTCGGTGCATCCCAGAACCGGCTGTCCTTACGAACCTCATTAAAACTCCTGTATAAGTAGTGAAGCCTTGAGGGGTAACGTCCCCCACTCTACTATCCTGGTAATCCATTCTCGGACGCTACCCTCTACCATGCCGAACCCAGACCAGCAGACGCTTCCATCGCCACCCGTCCCTTGCGCTGGCATCGTTCGTCAGCGGGAGCCGCTAATCTTCAGCGGAATCGGCGACAACGACATTGAAGAGTGGCTGTCGTCCTACGAACAGGTGAGGGTTCACAACAAATGAAATGAATCGGAAAAGGTGCTTACGTATCATTCTGCCTCGCGGGCATGACCAGTTTCTGGTTCAGAAATCACAAGAGGGATATGCGAACGTGGTCGGCATTCTAGACGTCGTGAACAGAAGTATTTGACCGACCCATTTGGCCCTAAGGAAACTCCGAGCCGAGCAGCGTTTGCGTAGACGCGCACAGGACACAGGTGAGACATTCACCAGCTGTATAGAAGACGTTCTCGATTTGTGAAGCCGCGTGAACACTGCCATGAGGGAAGCGGAAAAGATCAAGCACGTCATGACGGGAATCGATGACGACGCGTTCCAGATGCTTCTGGGCAAGGACCCGCGCAGTGTTGGCAACGTTATCAGCTTGTGCCAGACCTATGATGAATTACGTGAACACCGAGCTCTGACAAGGCCACATCCCACACCAAATGCGGCATCAGTCTGCAGCCTGACCACCAACCCCGCAAAAGCCTCCCTGATAACCCAAATCATGGATTTCGTCCGCGAAAAAGTAGCACGACAGCTATCTCTATAGTACGTCACTCAGGAGTCTGCCACTCTGCCGTTTCATCTCCGTAATGGGATCCACGAAGAGGTCACGTAAGCGCTGCCGGCTGCTCGCCACACAGGGTGTCGACTCCTCTGTTTACCGCCACGACGACACCTACGTTGAGCTACTGACACTAACATTCCGTGAAAGATTAAGCCGTTGCCTTCCAGCTAACGCATCCATTGCACCCAAGACTCCTAGTCCCCATCGTAACTACTTCATAATTACCCGACACAGTGCTGCTACGCTACTGAAGTCATACTTTCAACTGTCTTTTTTGTTCTTTTTTGTTACTCGCGCACTGAGCGACTGACCGGCTCTTCTAAAACCATAAAAGCATGCCGCCAACGACACACCTGAATGTTCTATAGCTTGCCGCTCCCCCAACACCCTCATATGGCCTTTTTCTCTGACTCTTTTTTTTTTGCTCTTGCTCTTTGATTTTTTCTTCTTTTCCCCGCCATCCCACTCTCCCGGTCTTGTCCCCTTGTCTTGGAAGCCACGCTCAGAGACGTTAGGCGGCAGCTCATTTTCTTTGCAGTCTCTCCCTTTACAGCCAGCTCCCACCGGCAACAACCGCACGTGATGGCCTTCTACTAACGCGTCAAAACTAACCAGCCGAGGATGACGAGGCCACCTTTGACGAATATGGGTCCTCTTATCAAAAATTTGGCCAGCCTTCCTGAGGCACGTTATCCCTGTTTACAACATTTAGACCAAAGTGGTATTCTGTTAGCCCCATTCTTGAAGTTGTAATTTCTTTACGTTTCTTTTACCGTGCGCAACTCTTTTATTATGTGCTTTTATGGTGTGTCCGGCTTCTTAAGGTGTGTCCCTGAAAAATCTAGAAATCGCGTAAAGTTGCTCCAGGGGATTATTATGAATGCCTTATCTGCAACATGAAGTGCCTCTTTCGGGATATCGCACTAGGGACACTCCATCCTACCGAATAATGAGAGGTTTAATGTAATGTGCTTTATTGGCGTAGCCTATTTGTGTATGACAGTATGGGGCCATATCATAGCGTATATGTCCTGGATATGATCGAACTCTGAGAACAAAGGTCAGCATAGGTTGTGTTTTTTTATTCAGGGATGGCTCGTTAGTTTCTGCGTACAGACTAGGAACAGGAGAAGTTTGTAGGCGGCAGTTCCTAAGCATAGCCTCAGATTATGTACTGGATGTAGTCGCCTCGAGCAAGGCTGTCTGGCTGAACCATACACTACACAACCGTATCCTATTTGATGCGTACCTAAGATCGGAATATATGCAGGAGGCATTTACCGTCAGCGCCTGTGCTTCCGCGGCAACACTTTATGCACGTTCAGTGCATTGTTTGTTTGAATTTTCAAACTGTTTATGTGTGCTAGAAAACTTAGCTTCTTATCAAGCATAATGCCTAGAAACTTGTGTTGTTTTTAACTTGTAGAATGCATTTGTGCATCGTCAGGAGAAGTTACAGATATAAACACCTTTTTGGGAAAAGACCACACCGACAGTTTTTCCAGTGGAGACAATAAAGCCTTATTCGTTTGCTAACTCTATGAGTCTATTTAATGTTATTTGAACTTGTTGTTCGCAGCTTACAATGATCGATCGTGGGCACGCAATTGGGAGATCATCAACGTGTAATGAATGCATGAGAGAAGATGGAAATATTCTATTTACGGAGTTCATTTTCACCACTAGCAGAGTTGTGCTTAGTATACGACCCTGTCGGACACCATTTTCCTGGACCAATATACGTGAAAACGCCGTTTCCAAACGGAATAAGTGTTTAAATGTCCCTAGATTCGCCAGATCTCTTAATATCCCAAATCTCCAAGCAGTGTCGCATGCCTTTTCCAGGTCAAAGAAAGCTGTAACGCATTGTTGCTTATGAAGAAAAGCTTTCCGTATTCGATATTATAACCGGAGAAGATGATGGATTTTTGAACAGTTTTTTTCCTAACCGCATTGGTGAATGTCTAGTATATTTTGTGTTTAAAGAGTTACAACGGTGGTGTTCGCCTAGCAGCACTAGTTCTAGGTTTTAGCGGTAGGCTTAAGCAGGTCTCTGCTATATCGAAACGGTGAAGCAAGCAATTCTCATCGTCATTTTTCCCCAGCAATACGCCCCCTGCCCAGTGCCTTCAGTACACTCACTCTCCACCGAAAGAGTAGCCATCCTGGCGGCCTAAGGGCAGGAGAACACAGGGGGGTCATGGCACTGCTTGAGCCGGGAGACGTGGAAAATTTCCTGGCAGCGACGACGCTGGTGCGAAGGCGCTTCCATTGGCTCGATGAGGTCGTTTACCACGGATGTTCGTTTCAGTGTCCGATAAGGACCGTGGCACTTGGAGAGCAGCTTGGAGGAAAAAGCCTGGAGGGGTAGAGGGCACCCTCAACCAGACCAGCGAGTCAGGAGCAAAGAGCGCAACCGTAGTGCATGAATCGTGGCGATGCCTTTGGCGCCACTGGTCCTGGAATGTGAACAAAGGAGTGAGGTGGCGACATTCTTCGGCGTAAGCAGCCGCTCTAGAAACAGTCGTCCACTCCGAAGCATCTGGCCGGTAAGATAGAATCGTGTCAATAGTGCATGATGGTTCGTGTCCGTAAAGGAGAAAGAAAGGGGGGAACCCATTGGTGCTTTGCATAGCTGTGTTGTAAGCGTAGGTGACGAAAGGCAGAATGCGATCCCCATTCGAGTGGTGAGATGAAACATACGTGGCCAACATGTCGCCAAGGGTGCGGTTGAAACGTTCTGTCATCCCATTAGTTTGAGGATGATATGCCGTGGTAGTGACGTGAATGATACGACACTCCTTTAGCATTGCTGAAATGACGTCGGAGAGGAAAACGCGACCGCCGTCGTTCAGTAATTCTCGAGGGGCCAAACCAGGTTTTCAAGGATAAAACTGGCGACGTCTTTTGCTGTAGCAGATGCAAGGGCTGAAGTTTCAACGTTACACTGAGGTGGTCGATAGCAACAATAACCCAGCAGTTGCCGCTTGAAGTATTGGGAAGCGGACCATATAGGTCAATGCCGACGCGGTGGAACGCGCGCATCGGGCATGGTAAAGGTTGCAAGGGGCCGGTGGCATCTGATGTGGCGTCTTGCGTGGTTGACATGTGGCATCACCGGACATTATGGCGAACGGAACGCTACATACCGCGCCAGTAGTACCAAAGCTCGAGGCGAGAGTATGTCTTTAATACACCAGCGCGGCGGCTCTTCGGGTCGTCGTGGAACGTGGCGCAAATATCGAAGCGGAGGTATCGGGGTATAACAAGCAACCACTTGCGGCCGCTGGAACTGTAGTTGCGGCGGTACAGCAGGTTATGCCGAATGATGAAGTGCGCCGCTTGACGACGGAGCGTTCGAGAGATCGGCGCTTGCGTCATGCTAGACAGGAAGTGAATAAGCGAAGAGATGCATGGGTCCTTGATGGTATGTCGGAAATGTTCAGGGCGAGGGCACCGTAGGTAGAAATAGACGAGTGGACAGAACCAGAGGGCAGGGGTGACCGGGATAGAGCGTCTGCGTCTGAATTCTTTCGGCCTGAGTGATAAACAACGCGGATGTAGGCGCAGGATGTAGGCTCTTGTAGGCGCAGTGCCCAATGGGCGAGCCGACCAGTGGGATGTTTTAGTGAAGATAACCAGCATATGGCATGATAGTAGGTCACGATGTGAAATTGACACCCGTACGCATAAGGATGAAATTTTCCGATAGCCCAAATGATGGCCAAACAATCCTTCTCCGTAATCGAGTAGTTCGATTACGGAGAAGGGTGCGGCCGGCATACTTGGCGACGTACTCTTCGAAGCCATCCTTGCGTTGTGCAAGAACAGCGCCGAGCCCGACACCACTAGCGTCCGTATGCATCTCAGTTGGAGCAGTGGGATCGAAGTGTCGCAGTAATGGAAGGAGAGGTGAGAACGTGTCGCAGTTCTTGGAATGCGTCGTCAAACGCGGGGACCACGACCAGGTCAGAACTCCCAGTGAGAAGCTGCGTCAAGGGGGCGATGATAGAGGCAAAGTTACGAATTAAGCGTCGGAAATATGAGCACAGTTCGATGAAGCTGCGAAGCTCTTTCATGGTGGTTGGTTCAGGGAACAAGGATATGGCGCTCAGTTTTGTGGGGTCCGGGAGGATATCGTCTTTTGAAGCTACATGGCCGAGAATAGTGAGCGTGCGAGAGCCGAAGTGGCATTTCTTAAAATTTAGTTGCAGTCCTGCAGTGGAGAGGCGCGCAAGGACTTCTCGAGGCGGCTGAGGTGCGACGCAAAGCCGGTGGAAAAAACCACAATGTCACCTAAATAACGGAGGCACGTTTTCCATTTCAGCCCTCGAAGAATGGTGTCCATCATTCGCTCTAAAGTGGCAGGCGCGTTGCAGAGGCTGAACGGCATGACGATAAATTCATATAACCCATCAGATGTTACAAAGGCTGTCTTTTGGCGATCGGCCTCTGCCATTGGCACTTGCCAGTACCCGGAGCGAAGATCCAGCGCGGAAAAGAATTCTGCTCCCTGCAGACTGCCCAAGGCATCATCGATGCACAGGAGAGGATAGACATCTTTGCTCGCTATTCGGTTAAGACGGCGATAGTCGACGCAAAACCGAATATACCTATCTTTTTTTTAACGAGGACAACCGCAGATGCCCAGGCAGTGTTAGAGGACTGGATGATGCCACGCTCTAGCATGCCGTGAACGTGCTGGTCGATGATATGTCGGTCAGCGGCCGACACACGATACGGACGCTGGCGCAATGGTGCTTGTTGACCGGTGTCGATACGGTGAACGACTGCGGACGCTCGGTCCAAGGATGGTTGGTCAATGTCAAATGAGGCACGAAAACGTTGGAGGAGCTTGATAACGTCTGTGTGCTCCGCAGGTGTGAGTTCTGCGTCAACGGCACGAGCGAAGACATCTACAGGGGCATCGGTCGCGGCGGGAGGAATGACGGCACAAATCGGATGTGATGCCGTATCACTAAACATGGCGGCCGGGAGAACGCAATCAATAGCTTCAAAGGTACCCAGGCACTCGCCGCGGAGTAGGGATGATGGGCAAGCAGACGAATTGCGCACGTAAAGGGCAGCAAAACCTTCGAAAAAAGTGACGACAGCAAACGGAAGCAGAAAGTTCCGGCGGCGCGCACTAGTGGCCGACGACCGAAAAAGAACAGATGAGTTGGCAGCAGAGTTACATTACACAGGGACCAGAACGGCGGAGAAAGGTGCGATATCGATGTCAGAGGCGGCAACAACTTTAGGAGAATAATGGTCGTCAGGGTCAAAGCACGGCACTGATAACGTAATTTCGGCACGAGCGCAGTCGATAAGAGCTTGATTGACAGACAGGAAATGCCATCCAAGAATAACGTTGCGTAAGGAACTAGATAGGACAAATTCAATAATGCTTTGAATGACTACCTGGGCTGTGCACGACGCTGAAGGCTGAATGCGATGCGAGGTTGCCGTAAGCAGAGAAAGAGAGGTAAGGGGAATGGTAATTTTGTTCAAATTGCGGCAAAGCTTCTCACTAATAATAGAAACGGCGGATCTGGTGTCGATAAGTACGTGTATGGTGATGATGTCTACGGACAGTTCAACTTCGTTCACTGGGGAAGAATGAGGCCTTGAAATGTTCGACGTAAACGCAGTCCTTGCCTCTGGAACGGCGACTGTTAGTTTTCCTCTCGGGCTGGGCTGGATCGGCGAACGATTGGGCGAACGATTGAGCGAAGTGGGGAAGGCGACCGGCGTGAATCGAAGTGGTGGCGACTGTAAGACGAGTCCAGAGGAAGGTTAGATGGGTCCTGACGCAGAATTCGAGCAGGGCTGTAGCTTGAGGCGTCCCAACTGTCAGGTAAACGGTGGCTGCGACGGCGGCAGAATCGTGCTACATGGCCCGGAAAATGGCAGAAATAGCATAGTGGCTGGTTATAAGGTGTACGCCACGGGTTGACGAAAGGGGCTCCAGCGGCCGAGTAAGGGACGACCATCGGAAGCGAAAGTGGCGGCGGCACATGGTAGGTCCCGGTAGCCCGGTAGGCATCAGGAGCCGGAGGAGCGTAAGGCCGGGCTTCAACGTCAGCGTAAGTTAACGATCCAGCTGCAGCCTGCGGAGGAGGACCAGACGGCAGCGCCGCGGTAACTTGCGTCTGAATGACGTGACGAAGCCAAGGAGCCAGGGTTGTCGACGGCTCGGGTGTGCTATTCGCCAGAGAGTTGGCGTGCGACTTCGTGACGGATCAACTGCTTTATCTCCTGCATTAAAGCAGAGATGTAGGCAGCGTCGCGGTCGAAATCCAACGGAGATAGATCCGCGGTGTGCTGCTGAGCAGCGCGTGTTGATGCGCGCTGCTTGCGAAGCTCGTCGTACTGCTGACAAAGCTGTATGACCTCGCAATCATCCGGAGAGTATTCGCGACGAACATCTGGAAGGCATGGTCATCGATGCGTTTCATGACGTGCTTGATCGTTTCAGCTTCGTCCATAGATGAGTTGACGCACTTGTAGAGCGAGGACATGTTTTAATATAATTGGTGAAAGTGCCATCCTGGCGTTGAGCTCCGCCACGCAAGCGCTTCCGAGCGCGAAGCCGGCGAACGACGCGACGGCCGAAGACCTCTCCCAAAGTTGTCGTGAAAGCCGACCAGGCGGTAAAATCGGCTTCATGATTGCAGAACCATAGGTTTCGCACGTCAGTCAAGCAAAAGATGACATTTGTGAGCTTGGCGCAGTCGTCCCACTTTTAATTGCGCTTACACAGTCATATTCAGCCAGCCTGTCCTCCGCGTTGTGGTCGTCTGTGCCGCTGAATATAGCCGGATCGCGCTGCCGGATGACACCAGAGCAGACAATGGCCGGGCGCACGGAAGCAGCAGCCTGGGACGGTCCCGCATCATCCATTGCAATAGCTGCTGGTAGCGTCCCACTGCGGATTTCCAGGATGTCGAAGAGAAATCCAGCTGCTCCACCAAATACAACGAGGGTGTTTGCCTAGCAGCACTAGTTCTAGGTTGTAGCGGTAGGCATGAGGTAGGTGGTGGTGATGATGAAGCCTCAAAGGCACAAACCCACTATGGGGGATAGGCCATGAGTCGGATAGTAATATGACTCAATATATAAAAGAAATTGCTTAATAAATAAATAACACAAAAAATAAAAATAAATATGTAATCGAAGATGGACAATTAACTGTGAATACATGAGATCAAGTTTTTATCAACACTATAGTAAGCCTTGCATTAATTGGAATACTCAAAATAAAAGAATAAAAGAAGGATATACCTAAACTTGAGTAAGATAAATTATGAATAATAATGCTAAGAGTGTAACTGTGAATTTGTGCTTTTACTTTTTGAATTTTTAAACTGAAGTAGAAGTAAGTGAATTGTTGCAACTTAGAACTATTAACAAGGCATTCTTCTTGTGCCACATACTAAATTATAAGTGGCTTGGCAAACGTTCCTGTGGCTATATCCTAATACTGTTGCTCCGAGGGAGAGTATAGCAATACTGGCTAAAAGCAATCCTACATTTTGAAGTCGAATTTCTAGACATACTTTTCGATTAGTAGAACACCGCCGACATGATAATAAAGATGATCTATAGATTCCGGTTCACTGCAGAGGCAGCATAGAGGGGATACCGCCAGACCACATCTGTGCAAGTAAAAATTAAGTTTTGGAATACGGCAACGCAGCCTAGTAAATGAAACTTCGAATTTCCGGTTAGGACAGCATTGCCGGTTCGAAGAATAATTTAGGTGCAAAATATTTGTAGATTTTGCTAATGACATGGCTTTTTGGACTTCGCTCAAAGAAAATTGCCTATATCTGGCTGCAGTGATGTGCGCAGTTGCCGCCAGCACAGATAGCACAGGACCTGTTAAAGAAGCTCGTGCTAAGGAAACGGCTATTTCATAAATATGAATGTCTCGGTGGCCTGGGACCCATACTATATGAACTAAACTTAAGTGAGGTGGAGGTAATGAATAAAGCGCGTTCAAAGCTGTCGACTTTGTAGACGCAGTAAGTGCGGTACATACAGATAGAGAATCTGTGACGATAATAACTATTGTAGTATGAAGGCGTAATTTCCCCATGGCAAGAACAATTGCCAGAAGTTCGGCATGAAAAAATGATGGGTAATCTGGTAGGCGAAGTTAAAAAGACCAATCAAGGAATGGTGAGTAGACACCCACGCCTGCCTTCTGTTCGCACGAACAAGCATCAGTAGCTATTACATTTATTTTGCAGCAGGCCAAATAATCTTGTAAATGGTCATTCAAATATGTTGTGGGCAGAAATTTCTTATTGTGTGGGAAAATGTCTGCAAATTCAATTTTGAGCGACCCCTCAGACCTATGAAATGGAATTATTTCTCTACGGCGAACATTTAAAGGTGCTAATTGTGCTTGCACAATTACAACTTGTGGGGAATGGAAGCGTGACCACGTGGTCTCAAAAATGGATTTGGTTCACTAATAAATGCATATTGTCCATGTCGTAGCGAAGATTCATAAGCTCTTAAGTAGGTTCGAACCATAAGCATGCGGAATTGTGTGTGAAGAGTACGTAGGCGCGCTTCCTGGTATAATACATTATTAGCAACGAATTTAGGAAGACCTAAAGATAGTCGAAGGGCTTCTCTTTCTAACAGAACAAGGGGTCTTAATTTATATTTCGCACTTCCGGAGAACAGAACACAGCCAAATTCTAGAATCAATCGTACATACATACGATAAATCATACTTAGTGTGTCACTTCGCATACCAGAACGTCGGTTATTCAATCTACGTAGTAAACCTACGGCTCGTGTCCCCTTCGTACCAATATTTTCTATGGGAGAATGCCAGTTAAGTTTTCCGTCATATATGATACCCAAGTATTTAAGCGACTCTACCTGAGGAATGGCTCTCTGTTCATACACTAATGATAACTGCAACTGCAAGCGGAAAAACAAGGACTGCACTTTTGTTAACGTTTAGTGACAGATGCACATTGTGAAGCCAAAGATAGGTGAAGAGAATTGATGTATCTAGCTACCGCGAAAAATGCAAGGTCATCCGCATAGACATACAGATTCACATCCTGGTGCAGTGGTACTGAACTCATCAATAGATTAAATAGTATAGGAGACAGAACAGCCCCCTGGGGCACCCCTCTTGTCTGATCGAAATTTCTTGAAGGAAAGCCGTTTTGAAAACAATGAAATTATATGTTTCTTAGAAATTCAAAAATCCTGTCGTCATACATCTCGGAAAATCGTAGGACTGTAATCTGTCCAGCAATAGAGAGTACTCAACGATGTCATAAGCTTTTGCTATGTCAAGAGTCACTAAAGCATTAACTTCTTTTCTGTGCTGAGCAAGTTGGATACGGCTTTCCAAATATACATGCGCACACCAAATGCAGAGACCGGGCCGGAAACCTATTTGACTTGGGCTCAGTAACGAATTTTGAGATAGATGATTCATCATACCATAATGTAAATCTCCTTCAATTAGTTTTACCATACTTGACGTAAGATAGATAGGCCTAATGTTGTCAAGGTTGTAGCCAGCACCTTGCTCTTTAAGCAGCGGCATAATTTTGGCTGTCCTCCATTCTGGTGGAATCCAAGCATTTTTTAGAGAATAATTCACTATGTTCACAATGTCCTCAGAAGACATTTCAAACAACATTTTTAGCGTGGCAGTGGAAATGCCGTCAGGACCTGGAGCTGAGGCAGGCAGAGATCTATGGAAATTAGAGAGCTCTGACACTGTGACTTCCACAAAGTCATCGGCGATGGGAGGCCTTAGTGACCCATTCGGCAAACGTGATGTTAAGCGTTGCGCTAAGCCCTTTCCTATGAATTATAATGAAGCGGATAAGTCGCGCGGTGAAAGAATTATCGATTCAGTATTCGCTGGTGTCGGTATGAATTTTCTACACCGAACGAATCTGAACAGAGCTTTTTTGTTGCTCGGCTTAGAGAGGAATTCATGATGTTGTTCGTCATACTCGTGTTTGGCATTCGATACTGTTCTCTTGAATGCAGCAGCTGCGAATTTATAATCACTCCAGTTACTCGGACACCGATTGTAAAGCAATTTGTTCCATGCGGCTCTTCGTGTTCTATAATCCCGCGTGCAAACCGAATTCCACCAAGGAGAGGTAGCACTTTTGCTTATGTTAACATTATATTGGGACTTCTTTAAAGGACCTTTTTACTACAGCGCAAAGCCTCATGGCTTTGATGTCATTGAGTACCGTTTTCTGGGAATTGAGAACGGTCTTCAAGATACTCTGAAATTTCTGGTAGTTGACAGAAGTACGCGTCGGAGACTCCAGGGGAATAACAGGGCAGACAATATCAAACCTAATAGGTAGATGGTCACTATTCAAGGGTGAGTCGACAACAGACCAGGAAGTTACGGAAATTCCTGAACTGGCAGATGTGAGACCCAATGCCGATTTAGAAAGACCCTGAATAAAGGTAGCTGACTTCGTGTTTAAGGAACAAAAATTTTGATTAATTGCCCAGTCCGACAATCGCTTTCCACGTGAGTCTGTTTTGAAACCCCAAGACACATGATCCAAATTCAAATCTCTGGCTATCACAATTTCTTTTCTACAATATTTGACAAATGTATTAAGGAAACGAGTATCGCAAAAGGACAGACAGTTGGGCGAGTTGGTACGGTAACATGATCTTGGCTTGTAGCGCGAAGTGAACACGGATACAGAAAGGAGCAGACAGGACGAGCGCTAGTCCCGTCTGCTCCTTTCTGTGTCCGTGTTCACTTCGCGCTACAAGCCAAGATCATGTTAAACGAGTATCATGCACGCCTGTGGGAAAATATTTATTAACTAAGGAAAATGGGGAACAACCAGAAATAGTTACATCTATTGCTTGTATCTCACACTCCGTAGACATATACTGGTAGGAAATTTTTACTTTGTGGCATATTTTAGTTGTTATCAAGAAAACAAGTCCTCCGCCTCTCAATGAATGGTCCAATCGAAATAAACAATAATGTTTATATGAAAATCTTGGCCATTGGAGAGCCAAGTTTCCTGCAAAAGAATAGTGTCAGGAGAAAGTTATGAACAAAAACATATTAATTCGATAGCTGCAGAAATTATGGAACGTCAGTTCCACTGTAATACCTTTAAATAACCTATGATGTATTAATACCTACTTTAGAAACCGCTTGCTCCAAAATACTGTCTTTTAAAATATACTTCTTCGAAATACTCCATTTACCGTACTTTGTGGGTTTTGATTTAGGGTCAGAGCTGGAAGAGTTATGATTAGAATCTGATTTGGAAAGAATATATTTCACAAACATTTTGGTTTTTGAATGCGGGACCGAGATCGCTGAATTATCGTTAGGTGATCTTGTGCGTTTAAGCGTCGGGAGGTCCATTTTTAAATCCTGGTTGTTTTCCGACACTGATCCAGAGAAGCATCCGTTGTCGGTCTGCCGAGTTGAAGTTGATGGCCTCGCATTGTCTGCGTCTTGTACAATGACTGATAAAGGATCCATTAGTTGTCCAGCATTCGATGTTAGGGCCTGTGTGCGAGCTAGCGTTAGAACTCGCTAAAGGGCTGAAAAGCTGAATCATTTGTGATGTCGTCACTTGAGCTAGAATCCCCGACAGGTTTGATGTTAATCATTCCATAGCTTTTGACAACGCCTTTTCGACCGCTGTCGCAATAGAATCGGAAAGGGCTGAGTCTGCAAGCATTTGCTGACGGCCTGTCACAAATAATCGACGAGGCCTTTTAGCTCCGGGTCCGCTCGTTGCTGCTCAGCAAAGTCTTCCGCGCTTATTATTCCAAGGAAGGCGTCGTCATCCTCGTCATCTTGCGGCGGCGGGTTAATGGGGGGGGGGGGGTGGGCGTGATAGGCAATCGGCACCTGAGTGTTTTCACCCGGACTTGCAGGTTACAGCGATGTCGTATCCTTGTAGTCTGAGGCTCTACCGCGCCAGCCGTCCTGAAGGGCCTGTTAAGTTAGCTAGCCAACACAATGCGCTATGGTCGCTGACCACTTTGAATGGCCTCCATATAGGCAAGGGCGGAATTTGCTGTAGCCCAAATGATGGCGAGGCATTCCTTTTCAGTTGTAGAATAATTGCCTTCCGCTTTTGACAGTGACCGGCTAGCATAAGATATGACCCGTTCAAGTCCGTCTTTCCTCTGGACTAGGACGGCACCGAGGCCTAGGCTACTGGCGTCTGTGTGCACTTCGGTATCGGCGTCCTCGTGGAAGTGTGCAAGTACCGGCGGCGACTGCATGTGTTTGAGTTCTTGAAATCCATCGGCCTGCGGCGTTTCCCACTTGAACTCGACAACACATTTGGTTAGATGTGTTAGCGGCTCCGCGATGCGTGAAAAGTCCCTGACAAAGCGCCTGTAGTAGGCACACATGCCAAGGAATCTGCGCACTGCCTTCTTGTCGATGGGCTGCGGGAACTTTGCGATGGCAACTGTCTTCTGCGGGTCGGAGCGGACTCCAGATTTACTAATGACGTGGCCTAGAAACACAACCTCCTCGTAAGGGAAGCGGCACTCTTCCGGCTTCAGAGTAAGCCCTGATGACCTGATGGCCTCTAGTACTGTTGCAAGCCGCCTAAGCGGATCGTCGAAATTTCCGGTGAAGACGACGACGTCATCCAAGCATACAAGACAGGTCTGCCACTTCAATCCTACTTCAGTCACGCGCTGGAAAGTTTTAGGCGGCGAGAACAGTCCGAATGGCATGACCTTGAACTCGTAGAGGCCGTCTGGGGTGACGAAGGCGGTCTTTTCGCGATTTCCTTTGTCGACTTCTATTTGCCAATAGCCATACTTGAAGTCCATCGACGAGAAGTATTAAGCGTTCCAGAGCCGATTCAATGCGTCGTCTATTCGTGGGAGGGGGTATACGTCCTTCTTCGTGATTCTGGAAATCACGAAGGAAATCACGCCAGTCGCAAAGTACCGACTTTGCGACTGGCGTTTGTCGAATCCTTGATGACGTCAAAAAGCACTCGTTGTATCGTCGAAGTACGGAGCTTCTCAAGAGAAGTGGATTGCCACCTGTAACACAAAGGAACCAAACATGCCGTTTAAAGTTTTTATTTCAGCTCATAAAGGGGCACTACAACATTGATACATCACGCTTTATCACTTTCTCTACTGGTTATGCTACACGTCATCGACACTCACAGACAATAACACCGTTAATTACTAAAAAGAATTGCTTCAAATTTTCCTTTTTCCCCAGAACTATTGTTGAATGGAATAATCTTACTGATGACGTTGTAACTCAATGCTCATTGCCATTATTTGATTCGCACCTATGTTTATGTAGCGAGTGATTTACTGTGTGTTATTCAGTAACTGCTTGCATTTGTACATCGCGAGTGACCTATGGTATGTATCGCTGTATATTTACTTGGATGTTTTCACTTTGTATGCACCCTGCTAAGGTCCTGGAAACAGGACCGCAGTATCAATAAATAAATAAATAAATAAATAAAAGTAAACTTCTGAGCTGTTGGTGCTTAATCATGGGGAGACTTGGATTTATGTCAAAGTCTGGTTCGGGAACTACGGGCGTCGGAGCAGATGCAGCAGAATCCAAGAGGGCAAACGCAGTGCTCCTTTCCAGAATTTCCTCGATGTATGCGAACGTCGTGCCCTTATTGATGTGCTTGAACTCCTGGCTGAAGTTTGTCAGCCAGTTTGTCACTTTCGTGTTTCCTCCATGCGGTCGAGCGATCCCTCTTGCGACACAAATTTCGCGTTGGAGCAATAGTCGTTGGTCGCCTTCGATGACGCCTTCTACGTCAGCAGGTGTTTCGGTGCCGACCGAAATAACAATGCTGGAGCGAGGCGGGATGCTCACTTGATCTTCGAGCACACTTAAGGTGCGGTGACTAGGAAGGCTCTCCGGCGGTATCGCTTGATCTTCCGACAGCGTTATTGACTTCGACTTCAGGTCGATGATAGCGCCGTCTTGGTTCAGGAAGTCCATGCTGAGAATAACGTCTCGTGAGCGCTGTTGGAGGATAACGAAGGTGGCAGGGTGAATCCGGTCGTGAATGGTAATCCTTGCCGTGCAGATTCCAGTCGGCGTTATGAGGTGTCCTCCAGCGCTCCAAATTTGAGGGCGTTCCCATGTAGTCTTGACTTTCTTCAACTGGGCGGCGATCTGTCCACTCATGACGGAGTAATCAGCCCCTGTGTCCACTAAGGCGGTAACTGCGTGGCCGTCGAGAAGCATGTCGAGGTCGGTGGTTCTTTGTCTGGCGTTGTAGTTAGGTCTTGGCGCTGGTTCACGGCTGCGTCGTGTTGAACTTAAGTTGGAACGTCGCGTCGTCAAGTCGTCTTTCGTCGGTGTAGTCTTGGCTTCCTGACTTCGCCGCGACGGCGGCGTGTCGTTATTATATGTCGTCAAGATGGTCTCTCCGTCGTCTTCGTCGGCGGCGGAGGATCTTCGTCAGTTCGGCGAACAGTGACCGCACCTCCATCGGTTGTTGCTTTTAGTTTTCTGGATATGGGGTCGCAGAGCGGCACCGGGCTGGGCCGGTGTATGGTCGGCGCTGCGGCGACAGGTAGCGGCCTGGTGACGGCGAACGGGACGGTCGTCGAAGGCTCCACTGAGTGGCGGCGAGGTAGTCGGCGATATCGCGAGGTCGTTAGCCAAGCTGTGGTCGTGGCGCATTAACTGCGAACTCTCGGAGTCCCATTTCCCGGTATGGGCATCGGCAGCACATGTGCCCGGCTTCTCCGCAGTGATAGCAAAGTGGACGGTGGTCGGGGGCGCGCCAAACGTCAGTCTTCCTTGGAACGCCGCGTGAGGTGGCGTGTTGGCGTGGTGGACGACGGAACTGTGTCGTCACTGGGCCCTGCCCTGGGCGCGGAGGGGGAACGTGACGGCGGGCTACAGCGGCGAATGTCATCGCTTGCGGCTGAGGCTGCGGTGATTCAGGGGCTACTGCGAGTTGTTGCAGCTTCTCACGGGCGGCGTCGGCAATTGAAGCGACATGAGGCTTTGATGAAAAGAACAGCTTTTGTAGCTCCTCCCGCACGACCATTCGGATAGTCTCGCGCAGGTCGTCGGTGGCCAGTGACTGAACTCCGGCGTAGTTTGTCGAGTTAGTGCGGCGGTTGAATTGCCGGTTCCGCATTTATCGTGTGTTCTCGATGCTGGTGGCCTCGCGAAAAACTCCTCGATAGTCTTCGGTGGGCCCCGTACCATTCCGGCAAAAAGTTCCTCGTTTACACCACGCATGAGTAGGCGGACTTTCTTTTCCTCGAACATTTCCGGGTTGGCGTGGCGGAATAGCCGGCTCATTTCTTCTGTAAACATCGCGGTAGTCTCATTAGGCAGCTGCACTCGGGTTTCCCGTAGTGCTTGGGCTTTGTTCTCGGCGTACGGCGCTTGTAAACGTCTGCAGAAAGCCGCTTCGGAAAAGGTCCCAGGTCGTTAAGGTGGCTTCTCGGTTCTCAAAGCACGTCCCGGCAGCGTCTTCCAATGTGAAGAATACATGTCGCAGTTTGTCGTCGCTGTTCCAGCTGTTAAATGCAGCGACCCTCTCATACATCTCAAGCCAGGATTCCGGGTCCTCGAATGTTGAACCGCGGAAGGTCGAAGGCTCCCTCGGCTGCTACAGCACGATGGGGGACGCTGGGGCTGCCATTGGGGTAGACTTGGTGACAATCGTCTTGGTCTTCTCAGGCAGAAGTCCGTGCTCCGGGGGCCGCTGTTGAAGACGGTGGCTTACTCGACTGTCCAGGGCTACGTTGGTGTTCTCTTTGCGGTCCGGGCTTGGATCACGGCTTGTCGGGGGCGTCCGGTACATGAACGAAAAGCATCTCCACCAGATGTCACGTAGAGTGACGTAAGAAGAACACGGTAGCAATACCGTCAAAGACGAAACGAACTTTTATTGGGCGAACCTGTGCCCACAAAAACAGGCTTCACTTATAGCACAACGATAGCGGCGAACACAGTCGGCGATAGTCAAAACTTGATCAGCGGGTCAAGCGCGTCCGCTTTTATACATCAGTCGTCGAATGTTCCAGAGTAATCGCTGGGACCCGCTTGCCTTCTACAAAGTTCTACATTATTCGCGTCGTGCACACATGCGATCAGATTACACAAGGTCTGGCCTGGTCTTTTGGTTGACAGAAGTCTAAGGTGTTCCTAATTCTATTTGCTATAGAATGTCTGTATGGGGAGTTTTCAGCTTACAACGACACGAAAATTTCCTTGGACGTTAGACGTATACAGCTTCGCTGTAAAAGATTGAAGACTGGGACAAGAAAAGGCGACTGCCAGTTTCCTCCAGGTGTGTTAGTCTGGAGGTGCCGTCTTTGTGAAGCAGAGGCGAAAGAGGTGTATTGCCTCCGCCGGGTGCCTTAAAGGTCGAAACACGGCTTCGGCTAAAACTCCATATTCCCCTTGTCCTAGACACGGCTCAGCCATGCGCGGCTACACGCGGGAGGGTCTGACCCCCATGTGCTCTGGTACGTGGTGTCGCATGATGGCAAAGGCCTGCTGACGTAGACGCTTACGCAGGGTTTTGATCGATATGATGCGCTATAATGAACGCGTGTAAAATGTACGTGTGTATACAAATATCTGTGTTGGTGGTATGAACATCTCTGCGTGACGGAAATACACAGACGTATGTTATACACTTATATGTATATACGCATCGTGTACAGCATATTTTATATTTATATAGGCGTAAAATGACTATCTTCTCTGCTCTTTTTGTATTTCTCGTGGGAAGAAAGCATGGATGAGTATATTCTTTTAGCTTCTTATATCGTTTGCCAAACTGTAATTGGTAAGAAGGATTTGTCACACATTTTAAGCCATTAGCCTCGGTCCCTGTAGTAGGGTCTGTATTAAGTCTACTGAAAATAAGAACGTGATTATCCAAACCTAGGCCGCACTTATATATACATGTTATTTCATGTCTGCAACAACATCTGGAAACATCATGCAAACATCAACATCTGGAAATTGGTTATAAGTTCATGAGTGTGCGGCAAGGAAGGCGACGTGAAGTGCGGCCAATGAAGGCGCGGCGAGAAGGCCTCGAATAGGGCTACGTGCTCCGATGAAAACATCTTGATCTGCATTTCTCGCGTCTGCACAAAGTAAAAGCAATCAAAAGTATGCGCTGTTTGCGTTATTTTGCGCAGGAAAGCCTCAGGACAAGTCGCTGGGTATTCAAGGGGGCAGTCGCTGCGGCATGTACAGCTGGCTTCCTGTACCAGGCGGTTGGACTAGTGCTGTACTTTCGCGGATACCCTGCGCTGGTGTCAACTGTATTCGCACACAACGCAGCCGAGTTCCCGGCTGTAACCCTCTGCCTGGCCTCCTGGTTAGTACGATTGGTTACTGCAATGCGTCATGGTTAAGTCACTTGCAAATTCCAGCCGATCTGAACATCTTTTAATATGTAAGCATTTTTGGTGAGTACCCAGCCAAATCTGTCTTTTGCCCGAGAAGTGTAAAGCCTTGTATCAGCAGAAAAAAAGCGTAATACCGTAAGCTAAGACATTTTCTTGTTCTCATAGTGTAAGTGTGGACGGATGATAGCTTTATAAGCAAAAAGTAACAATTGAAACTGTAGGAACCGAAGGCCCACAGTGAATTGCCAGTTATTAAACACATGACTGCGTTGACGTCGCGGCTGCGATCGTCGAGCCTATGTGCCTGATGGCAGTAGTCCAGTCTGTTCTTGCACTGCGAGGCTCTGTGAGTACTGTTCACTACATGGCTCCGCACTCCCCCCCCCCCCTAGCGATGAAGGCACTGCCATTGAGCGGTTGAAGTTGTGGAGATGGCACTGCAGGAGCCGCGATTAGCTGGCTTCAAGCGGTCAATGAAAATTGCCTGTTCACGGCCGTTGAAAAGAAGTGTAAAAAACTTGGATTCACGCTTGTGGGCTTTGAAAGGACCGTCGTAAAGAGCTTGTAAAGGAGTGCGAGTACCGTCATGACAGATAAATACGAGGCTGCTATAAAGTAATCATGGGCTCATGTAAACATTTCTGCGGTCGTTACGAAGCGGCGGGGGTATAACAGTGGTCATTGCAATGCGAAGGTGGTCGGCGTCAAATTGTAGGTCAGCAAATGGCAGTTCTGAGGCGAAGAACTCACCGGGAACGCGAAGTGTCGTGCCTAAAACGAGTTCTGCTCAGGAACACAGTGCATCTGTTTGCAGAGCTGTGAAGATCTAGTGGCACAAAAGGCAGCCGTTCTGTCCATGGAATCATGGAGTCATGGGAATGAAGTGCTGCTTTTAGGTCACGATGGAAGCGTTATACCATGCCAATGGAATATGGGTAATAAGCTGTCGTTCGTATGCGCGTTGCACCCGGAACAAGGGAGACAGTTTGAACCGGGAAACAGTTGAAAGAGGGACGAGTCGAATTGTCTTCCTTTCTCTGTCGTTATGGTGTTTGGCACAGCGTAACGAGAAATCTAGGTATTTAAGGTGGCCCGGGCTACGGACTCTCAACCAACGTGAGAGAGTGGCATTGCTTCAGGCCAGCGTGTGAAGCAGTCGATACAAGCATGTATCGCTGGTTCCAGAATGGTGGCAGTGGATTAACCATGTCGATTTGATGAATATGGCCGAAACGAACGTCTGGTGGTGATAAATGATGAGGCGCGCTCATAGTGTGCCGAGTGACCTTGGCGAGCTGACACTTCATGAATGCCGGAGCCCAGCCACGGACGTCCGCGTTCATACGCAGCCACCGATAGCGGGAAGTGATCAGAAGTTGTGTGGCACGTACTCCAGGGTGCGATAAGGAGTCTAGTGCGTGAAAAACTTGCTGCCGAAATGGTTGTGGAAAATATGGTTGACGATTACCCATAGACATATCGCATATCACTGTGACGTTGCAGCCAAGCCGTAAGATAGCTTTAAAGCGCAGAGAATTGTTGGCAGAAAGAGAAAATAATTAAAGCAGGAAACCAGACAAACAAACCCGCTTTGGTGAAAGCGGTTGTGATGGCGTTCCGGTCCCGTTGATACGATGACGTTGAAGGGACGACGCATCGTCCTGACAACTCTTCCCCACTGAGTTCAGTACATACATTTCTTTCTTTGGCACCGGAAAAAGGGATGGATAGACATACTTAGGCAAGCGAAAGCAAGTAAGCAAAAGCGAAGTAACAGCCGAAACAAAAAATGTTTACGCCTTATTCGGCAATTCTTCTTATTTCGGCAGCATTTTTCAAGCGCACTCTAAACTACAAAGCCGAACGCTGCCACCAGTAAATAAAGCAGAAAATGAAAATTTCTGCACCAGCGGGCTTTGGAAACAAAGTACAGTGAACCAAATTCATCCACATATTGACTGCGCCTATCTTCACGCAACCACAATTAATTAAAATTTTCGGATGTTCCTCAATAACTTCTCCGATCACAACTGCTGAGGTCGCCCTCGAAGTGCTGTCGAAGCGCAGGACCCATTACCTCCAAGAACATGCAGCATGAGCCTTGCTTTGCGCCACCTTGCTTGTCTGGATTGACATTTCGTATCAATACTGTATAAAAAAAATTTCCCCGGCCTGGGGCATATGTTGGCCTGCAGAAATTCTATGAAAAAATATATATGGCGTAACGGTAAGCTTCATATCCGAGCAGAACCGAAGGCAGGCAATGGGCGTTTCTGGGTGAGATAATGAAACCCGCTGAATGCACTGCCTGCTGCATGGAGATAGAAAGGCTGATCCCTGCATGGAGCATTACTGCCACCGGTACGAGAAAAACCGAAAGGTGTTTTAAGAGGCGGCGTTAATGATAGACATGAATGCCTACAGAGTGCAAGTGCTCGCTTTCAGTTGTTGAGAGCGCTGCCGATGCGTCGGTCGATGCGTTGGTGAATGACGCCGCACGATGTGCGCAGGCGTGTCAGCGTCGATGCACCACGCAGGCAGCTGAAGTTCCGAGCGGAATCGAAGGCATGCTATGAGTGGTGCTGGGTGAGATATAATGACACCCCCTGAATTCACTGGCTACTGCACGGACCTTGAATGCTGCATACACGCGTCCAGCATCATTGCCACCGGTACGAAAAAACAAAACGGTGTTTTAAGCGGCGGCGTTAATGATAGACATGAATGCTGCGGGATTCTCACCCCCGTGCTCCTTGGACAAAGGAACGACAAGACAGTAGTGCAAACAGTCACAAGGGCATTCATTGCACCTTTCCTAGATGAATGCCTGCTACCCGAGTTGCTATCCCCAAAACATGCCGGTGGGTGCGCGATAAATCTAGGAAGTCGGACTCACCGCGACCGGATAACGAGCGAATATGTTCGCCCATACGGAATCCCAACGCCTGGTCGTTCGCGCATACGGTCACGCGAACGTTGGCTCGTTCCGAGGAGGCCACGCGAGACGGTCTCGCAGAAGCATGGATCGGCGCACGCGCGGGACGTCCGCGGCTCTCGCCGGCCCGTAACCCAAGGACAAGAGCTTTCTCCTTTTCGCGGCTAAGTAACCCCGCCAGTAGGCGGCGTTAGCAGCGCAACAGTCGCGCCATCTCGCGAACTGCGCTTCAACCACACCGACCACCGCGGACCCCAGGGCACGCGGCGAAGCCGCATTGCAGGAAAGGGAGCTATGCGGAAAAACAAGGCATCAGGGGACGCGTGAGAGTCGCGCGTCCGCACAATGCCCACTGAGTGCAAGCGCTGGCATTCAATTGTTTAGAGCGCTGCCGATGCGTCGGTCGATGCCTTGGTGAATGCCGCGGCACTATGTGCGCAGGCGTGTCAGCGTCGATGCACCACGCAGGCAGCTGAAGTTCCGAGCAGAATCGAAGGCATGCTATGGGTGATGCTGGGTGAGATGTAATGGCACCCCCTGAATGCACTGGCTTCTGCACGGACCTTGAAGGGCGCATACACGCGTCTAGCGTCATTGCCACCGGTACGACAAATACAGAACAGCGCTTTAAGCGACGGCGTTAATGATAGACATGAATGCCCACTGAGTGCAAGCGCTGGCTTTCATTTGTTTAGAGCGCTGCCGATGCGTTCGTGAATGCCACGCCACGATTTGCGCAGGCGTGTCGCCGTCGATGCGCCACGCAGGCAGCTCAAGTTCCGAGCAGAATCGAAGGCATGCTATGGGTGATGCTGGGTGAGATGTAATGGCACCCCCTGAATGCACTGGCTTCTGCACGGACCTTGAAGGGCGCATACACGCGTCTAGCGTCATTGCCACCGGTACGACAAAAAAGAACGGTGCTTGAAGCGGAGGCTTTAATGATAGACATGAATGCGCGCTGAGTGCAAGCGCTGGCTTTCAATAGTTTAGAGTGCTGCCGATGCGTCGGTCGATGCGTTGGTGAATGACGCCGCACGATGTACGCAGGCGTGTCAGCGTCGATACACCACGCAAACAGCTGAAGTTCCGAGCAGCATCGAAGGCATGCTATGGGCGGTGCTGGGAGAGATATAATGACACCCCCTGAACGCACTGGCTTCTGCACGGACCTTCAATGACACATCCACGCGTCTAGCATAATTGCCACCTGTATGATAAAAACAGAACGGTGTTTTAAGCGGCGGCGTTAATGGTATGCATTAATGTCCACTGAGTGCAAGCGCTGGCTCTCAATTGTTCAGAGCGCTGCCGATGCGTCGGCCGATGCGTTGGTGAACGCCGCGGCACGGTGCTCGTAGGCGTGTCAGCCTCGATGCACCGCGCAGGTGGCTGAAGTTCCGAGCAGAATCGAAGGCATGCTATGGGCGGTGCTAAGTGAGATATTGGGTGCGATCTTGCACGCGTTCCAAAATAGAACGGAGGCGGTCCGTTCCATCGAGCCGCGCAAGATTGGTCAATTTGAACCGCGACGAACGCGATGACGTCAATTGTCACGTGAGCCATGAAGTCTCACTGCTGATAATCATTCCTTGTCGTCTGCTAACGGAAGAACACCACGGAACGGACGGAGAGTCGGTCCGAAGCGATAGAACAGATTAGAACAGCTACCAGACGGCTTGTATTGGATTAGAACGTAAGTGCTTGGCAGAGTTAGCATCTTTCGTATCCGGTTCAATCCAATTCCGCGCTCCCAACTGTTGAAGAACATGGCGTTTGCTTTCTCTGCCGTGCCTTTTCGTGTCGCCTGTGCGGCTGCTGCAGACGCACAGAGACGACGACCCGAGGTAGATGATGCACTTGAAGAGTTGACGGAACACAAGTTCCGTCAGTATTTTCGTCTGTCCAAACGAACAGTGCGTAGCTTGTGCGACGAGCTTGACCCTATCGTTGGATTCCAGTGAGCCAGTGGCCTTTCCACAGAAAGGAAGGTGTTGTGCGTGCTGCCATTCTTCGCTACCGGAAGCTTCTAGAGGAGCGTTGGTCGCGAGGAGCACGTAGGCATGGCACAGTCGGCCGTGAGCAGCACAATTCACGAGATGACGGAGGCCATCATTTCCGTGTCTGCCCGGAGAAAGTTGGTGGACTTTCCCACCGTCTGCCAAGGATGAGGCAAAGGCGGCGTTTGCGCGACGCGGCGCCATTCCAGGCGTGCTAGCGTGCGTCGACGGCACGTTGATCGCCATTATCAAGCCAGAGGGACTCAGCCCGGCCGACACGGCGAGCTTCATGTCGAGAAAGGGTTATTACGCCCTAAACATCATTATCGTAAGTACCGTTGGAATGTTTTACTTCAGACTGTGGTCGCCATTTTTACTCGCCCATAGTAGCAATTGTTCAGTTTAATGTCCAAGGTGGCATAACTAGTAATGTAACGATTAAAAGAGGACATGCGGGGAACTGTTTACGAGCTCGTTGAAGTCTGACATGCCGGGAGTAATGATGAGTGCCATGTGTTTGTGTGCATAATCCGTCTGCCGTTGCAAAATTGTGTTTTAAATGGGCAGCAGTCGTAGCAGAAATGGATACACTGTAGGGAAGACACGATGGAAGCATTTTGAACGCGGAAGTACTTACATCCATTGCATGGGCTGGCTTTGGCTTGTATGGGTGTTCTCGCGCAATATCGGGCCTGAAGTTTTCATTTAGCTAACAATTAGTGCGAGCCATAGGCGTACACAAAAGGGGGGGGGGCATTTGCAAGACCCTGTGCACGCCTATGGCTGAAACAGTCTGCTACTTGTACCAGCGTACATGTATTCTGTTCTGCATATGAATGGCAAAACGGATTTCGAGCATATCTGCAGCGCTATTTCGTATTGCTCCCCATTACAGGTGTGCAACGCGGAACTTCGCATTCTTGTTGTGGACCCCCGGTTCGCGCCACGACTCTTGGGTGTGGCAGCATAACCCACTGCGTGCACGCCTAGCCGCACAACTGCAGCCTGGGAGTGTCTGCTTGGTTAGTATTCGTAATGCGTACCCCTAACTAGGGCAGAGCACTCACTTGTCACTTTCTGTAATAGGAGACTCAGGATATTCCCTCGAGCCATGGCTGCTTGTTCCAGTACCTGGCAGCCATGCCGGCACCACCTCTGAAGGCCACTACAACCGGGAGCACGCATCCATGCGCAATGTTGTGGAGAGATGTATCGGGGTGTTGAAAAGCAAGTTCCACTGCTTGCAGCACTTTCGGACACTGCTATACAGCCCCGATAGAGCAGCGCGAATCATTTATGCATGCGTTGCTCTCCATAACATTGCCTTGAACGCGGGCGACTGGACATTGGACGATTATGGTGCGGAAGTGCCACCAGCTGAGGAGCCAGAGGAGCTAGGAGACATCCAGGTGCTGGCACCACACGACGTGTTCCTCAGAGGAAGGCAGCAGCGCAGCCCCGTTGTCAACCTTTTCTGAAAGACACAGGACTGGTGAGTTTTCATAATATATAATTTATATATACAAATTGCAGCGCCCTTAGGCTATCACAGGGCTGTGTTTGTACAGCGGAAATACATTAAAAAATTTGTATACACAACAAGTGTACCTTCATACGGATGGTCAATGTTCCAAATCCACACATCCGACAGATTATGATAATTTAAACACAAACGAAGTACACTTATACAAACAATCCTTTAAATAGAATTCAACAGCCGTGGACTCGAAAACAATTGTACCTTCTTCACTATGCAAGAGTCTCCAAGGCTGCCACTTATTAACAGTAGTACTCGTGAAGCAGTCGTAAGGCAATGCTTCATACCCCTTCATCTGTGAAGAACTGCATTTGCTGCTGCTCCCAATCTAGCATTGTTTTGTGCAATATGCACATCACAGAGTGCTTCTTTCCTCATGTAACATTAGAAACACGACGCTACATCAGCTTGTATGTGTTGTGTGCATTCTGTGATATGCCACTTTCTGTAGATGCAGCAGTTACTTTCCACTCATGTCCAAACATGTGTTTGTTTCGCCATAGTTGGTGGTTAAAGTAACGGGAAATTGGCACAAAGTACTTCTTTCCTAGTGCAACATGGAACACGGTATCAAAGTGAAAGTGCAGCCTTTTCTTTAAATATCACATGAAATATGAAATGGACACATCCCTTGACCCATCATAGTCATGACAGACTTGATTGAAGCAGTACATATGATTGGCACTATGTGCTCATGGTGACCATCAGCAAAAGGTGCGCAAAATTTTCATGATAACACACCAGAATGAACGCAACCGCGCATCCTGTGCATTCGGACGCTCAGTGTGCATTGGTAGGAACGAGGCAATATGCTTGGTAGCCATCTCTTGTGCTACGTGTATCAAAACTTCTGTGCAAGCATGAATACGCAGGCGAGGCAAGCAAGTAAAGCGTAATGAATGCGGATTCAAACACAAACAAAATGTAACGCTGAGTGTAGCGACAACGTTACACTCGTCGCATGATGTCCAAATGGTAGACGTAAATTAACGTAAAAGCACAAAAAATAGATAGGTCAACTTTATCACACTCTATGATGACAAGTACATCACAAGCCTTGTAGTACAACATGCTTCAGGTAGCAAAACATGTGACAACATTGCAACATCAGCATCACACAATTCGTTTTCACCACGGCACATAAAACTTGCAGTTACATTTACGTTACCTTGCAAGAAAGTATGACTTTCACAGGTATGTCCGTTCCCTTGTCAGTGTTATGAGCCACTGACTAGAAGCATTCATTTCTCGGCAGCAATTGTAGTGCGATGCTAAACACCAGGTGAATCACAATTGCAAAAAGGTGAGTGCACGTGCCAGCTGTGATGATACATGTCACATAAAACATGAATAATTGGCTCTACAATTTCACAGCACCCAGAAAGTGTCAGACGTGAAAGTTATTCTTGCAATGACTCCTTGGAACGAAGACTAGAGGAAACCAATCACTGGCTTGGTGCAATGATGATGGTCATTTTAATTTGTGAAAGTATGCAACTTAAAGAATGACTAATTTGGGGCTCTGAAAAAAGGGCACATTGTAGTTGTTGCACCTTAGCCTCACTGTGCCGAAATGAAAATATCACAGTGCAAACACTATGCGGTAATGCTTCATAATGAGTGCAGTAAGCAGTGAAGCAATATAAATATCACAGTACAAAACCCATACACAGAAATCGACCACTATTTGTAATGATTCCGGTGTCAATGACTAGGCGCCTTCGAAATATGTAAATAAAGAAAGCACGCTGGCATTGCCGCTGGATAAGAATACATAGAAAGAGGCCAATACTACAGAACAAAAAATGGGTCCACGCATTACACCTTTCAACCAAAAAATCCTCCTGTATTACTCATAAAGGAAACTTAAACACTAAAACTCAAACAATAAATAAATAGCACAAACGGAACTGATGAAACACAAATGAATAAAATGATATTGAAGAAATGATAAAGTAATTTGTCTTGTTGCAGGTGCGCAGCGATGTCTTGCGCTATGGTGCGCACTTGCTCCCAGATCCCTTCCTGAGCTGCTGCCGTCCGCTCTGCCGCGACAGCGAGGTGGGTAGTGAAGGCCTCGATTCTCCGCAGCACCTGCAATGAATAAACATGGAGGAACTCTTCGCATCAGTTGCTGATTACTCGCAACCAGCTCACGGCTGGAAGCTGCTGTTTTCAAGAATTGCAACATGCACAACGATTCCCTCTCTGTTGAAAAGCCACTGGCCTGATGACATCCTTCGGCAGCGTCAAGCGTCGCGTACAAGCTATGCCCTCTTTGTTTGGACAGACAAAAACCTGCCGGAACTACTCTTCCTTCATCTACTCAAGTCCATATCTCACCACCAAACAGTCCTTTGCAGGGCTAACCAACCTTTTGCCCGGCGGCTGATCGTTGGCAAGACACGATACCGAGTCCTCTATACAACGCATATTTCTTGTTTACATCCCAAGCTGATTTGTTTTTCAGATTCATGATTTACTTATAACAAAGCATAAAGAATATTTATGTCCTTCATATAAAATGACACCAAAGGACCTACCAACCTGCAGCATCGCGTCGCCCTGTTCCACGCTGCGGGCGCACTGCGAGGACATCGTCGTCAATGTATCCACCCGTCGCGGTCGCTGTCGACGTGGTGGCCGAACAGGGTGCTGCAACACTGAAAGGATGCAGCATTTTCTACAGTTGCACTGCATTCTACGGTACGAATAAAAGTAGCTATGGCCATTTTATGGCTTATTGGGCTAGTTTAAAAAAAATACGAGAGCTCATTTTCTTTAACAGCTTGAGGATCAATAGCTTACCAGGTTCAGCGGCCACCCTTTCGGTACGTGACGCACCGCGCGGTGGATCCTCTGCCGCTGTACAGTAAACACATTAAAAGTTTACGAACTGCACACACATTTGGCGATAATTAAAACACTCATTCCTCTGATGCTTACGTGTCGCTGTGCTCCTCACGCCCGCAGCCTCGTGTGTAGCTTGGACGACGACTTCCATGGCGGAGGTAGGGACGTCAGCCTGCTGGAAAGTGTCATAAGCGTGGCTATTCGTTACAGTGCCTATGTTACAAGTTTTCGTACTACACATTCGCGGAAATATTCTGCAATTATTGAGTGCTTAATGCTCCCATGTATTGCCGTCCTCGTGCACTTCCCTGAAGGCATTTTAATTCTGTGTTGATCACTTAATCCCCCTTTTCCCGAAAGCGCAGCCAACTGAGATTCTAGTTGATTAACTTACCTGTTTTTCCATTCTCTCCTACGCTATTTTCCTGCTCACCAACGGTGTCGCGTTCCGCTAAAGGTACCAGTTACAGATAATGGCCCACTCTAAACCGGCACCGTTCAGGAACCCATGATATTACGGCGGCAGTGTGCTTACCTCTTGGTAGGGGAGGTCGGTCACACCGTGGAGGCGGACCGTCCCGGTGATCTGTAGGACTCGGCCACGAAAACCGTGTAGCCGCCCCCCTCCTGTGCTTCTGAAAATACACGCCAATGTCGAAGGACAAATCGCCCAGATCATTAGATGGTCACCCACCTTTGTTCTTGGGCATTTGCGGCAGCGTCGCGGCGGGCCTCAAAAACCTGTTTGAAGGAAAAATCACACATCCACCCGTTCGTAGCAATTGCTACAAAGGAAACCCATACGGGTTCCTCCAAAGGAAAGCCTCAAAGGTGAAGAAAAATTCGTCCTGGTCCGGGACTCGAACCCGGGACCACCGCCTTTCCGGGGCAGCCGCTCTACCATCTGAGCTAACCAGGCGGCTAGCAGATGGCAGGGCGAAGTCGAATTTGTCGACAACACGAAGCAAAGGCAAGAGACTCTTACTTCTCTCCACCTTGCGGGTTTCCGCAGAACTACTACGTCAAAAACCTGTTTGCGCCACCACTCCTGCCACTGCTCAGTGGTTTTGACAACAGGGCCTTCGCTGTTCAGCGCGTCGGCCAGCTGCTGCCACAGCCGTCAGCAGTCGCCAACAGTGAAGCGCGGCCCCAGCTCGCTGGATCTTATAGCCAGCTGGGGATGCTGCTCCATGAAGGCGACCACCGTCTCTCTCTGTGCCTCCGACACACGTGGCCCCTTCACCTATGCTGCCACGTTTAGCGCCATGGCTTCCAGTGCTCGACTGAACGACTGAACCAACCGCTTCAAAATTCCCGCCGTGTGCTTGAAACGGGGTGGTGCCTAGCGCCATCACTAAATGTTCGTTTCGCAAAACTGCGACACCACCTAGCGCCATTTGAAGATATTAACCGCAATATTTTGTTTAAGTCGTTGCGCATTCCAAATTGAATCTTTGAAAAGCAACACCAACACATTTTGCTACTCAGTCATAATAGCAAAATATTTCTCAACATGTTGGAAACACTTCTCAATATATTGTTACGTAGGAAGACGCCGACGAAAAGCTATTTACAAGTATATTTACAAGGCAAGACGCCGCAGTTGACCAAGAGGCAACAGCCCGCGCTAGCTTCCAATCGTCGTCTTCGTCTTCTTCCTACTCGGCTCTTCGTCATTGGGAATACTACCCCGTAGCACTACCCCCGGCGGCAAAAGCGCCGTCCGGAGCGACTAAAGGCCGGACTCTAAAGCAGTGTAGTAGCTCTTGGGCCTACTGACGTGCACGACATCACTAGACACCAGAGTAGATGACGAGGTTGAGCTCACAGGAGCAATTTCATAAGTCACAGGCGTCACCTGGCGCAGCACGCGGTAGGGCCCTGTGTATCGCGAAAGGAGCTTTTCGGAAAGTCCGACGTGACGACAGGGCGACCACAGGAGCACGAGTGCACCAGGCGAAAACTGTACGTCACGGTGGCGGGCGTTGTACTGACGCTGCTGCGTGGTTTGCGAGTCCGTCAGTCGAGCACGGGCAAGCTGGCGTGCATGATCGGCGAGGGCGATGGCGTCGCGCGCATACTCGGTTGTTGAGGTCGCAGCAGGAGGAAGTACAGTGTCAAGGGGCAAGGTCGGTTCGCGACCGTAGAGTAGATAAAATGGAGAAAATCCGGCGGTGTCGTGCCGGGAAGAATTGTAAGCAAAGGTGACGTAAGGAAGGGCAACGTCCCAGTCGTGGTGGTCCTTCGAAACATACTTGGACAGCATGTCGTTAAGAGTACGGTTTAACCGCTCTGTCAGGCCATTGGTTTGAGGATGGTATGAGGTAGTCAGCTTGTGTTGAATAGAGCAGGAACGCACAATGTCGGCGATAACTTTCGAGAGGAAGTTACGACCACGGTCAGTAAGCAGCTGTCGCGGGGCGCCATGCACTGAGATAATGTCACGCAAGAGAAAGTCCGCGACGTCAGTGGCGCAACTGGTAGGTAGAGCCCGCGTGATAGCGTATCGGGTGGCGTAATCAGTTGCGACGGCTACCCATTTGTTCCCAGAGGATGACGTGGGAAAGGGACCGAGGAGGTCTAATCAAACAAGAAAAAACGGTTCCACAGGGACGGTGATCGGCTGGAGATGACCGGAAGGTAGCACCTGAGGCGTTTTCCGACGCTGGCAGGGATCACAGGCAGCAACATAGCGTCGGACGGAGCGAGCGAGACCAGGCCAATAGAAGCGGCGGCGGACGCGGTCGTACGTGCGGGTTACCCCAAGATGTCCTGCAGTGGGTGCGTCATGCATCTCAAAGAGCACAGTCTGTCGTAGATGTTTTGGCACGACAAGAAGAAGATCAGGGCCATCAGGGAGGAAGTTCCTTCGGTACAGAATGCCGCCCTGGAGGACATATCGGTGAACGGATGCGTCGGTAGGTGTAGAGCGCAGACGCTCGATAAGTACTCACAGCGATAGGTCTCAGTACTGCTCATCGGCGATGTTAGCGAAGGCAGACACAGAGAAAATGCCGTCGGCGGTTCTACTGTCGGCGTCGTCAGGCTCGTCTACCGGATAGCGAGACAGGCAGTCAGCGTCCTTGTGTAGTCGGCCAGATTTGTAGGTGACAGAGAACGAATATTCTTGGAGGTGTAAGGCCCAGCGACCAAGTCTTCCTGAAGGGTCTTTCAATGAGCATAACCAACAAAGCGCGTGATGGTCTGTGATAACGGAAAAGGGTCGGCCATATAAGTATGGGCGGAACTTCGCAACCGCCAAACTAGGGCCAGACACTCACGCTCAGTGATGGAATAGTTGCGCTCCGCGGGCGAGAGGAGCCTGCTGGCGTAAGCGATAACACGGTCGTGGCCACGCTGGCGTTGTGCCAGTACTGCGCCAATTCCGTGACCGCTGGCATCAATACGGACTTCGGCAGGCGCAGAAGGATCGAAATGGGCCAGAACGGGAGGCGTTGTGAGAAGATCGATGAGAAGCGAGAATGCAGAGGCCTCGTTATCGCCCCACTGGAAAGGGGCGTCTTTTTTCAAAAGCTCGGTTAGGGGTCGGGCTATGGCCGCGAAATTTTTGACGAAACGGCGGAAGTACGAGCAAAGGCCGATGAAGCTGCGCACATCCTTGACACACTTCGGAACAGGGAAGTGCGTAACAGCATGGATCTTGCCTGGGTCCGGTTGCACTCCGTTCGCGTCAACGAGATGTCCGAGGACGGTAATCTGACGACGGCCGAATTGGCAGTTCGATGCGTTGAGTTGCAGACCGGCTCGCCGAAAAACGTCCAGGACTGCTGAGAGGCGCTCGAGGTGCGTAGCGAATGTTGGGGAGAATACTATAACGTCGTCCAAGTAGCACAGGCACGTGGACCATTTGAAACCGTGAAGAAGGGAGTCCATCATGCGTTCAAAAGTGGCAGGAGCGTTACATAGGCCGAACGGTATCACCTTGAATTGATAAAGACCGTCGGGTGTTACAAAGGCAGTCTTCTCGCGGTCGAAATCGTCCACGGCAATCTGCCAATAGCCTGAGCGAAGGTCAATAGAGGAGAAATAGCGAGCACCGTGGAGGCAGTCAAGGGCGTCATCAATCCGAGGTAGGGGATACACGTCCTTTTTGGTAACCCTGTTAAGGTGCCGATAATCCACGCAAAAACGCCATGAGCCATCCTTCTTTTTTACCAGCACAACCGGTGACGCCCATGGACTACATGACGGTTCAATAATGTTCTTGGCAAGCATTTTGCGAACTTCGGTGTGAATAACTTGACGCTCAGCCGGTGATACTCGATACGGGCGGCGATGAATAGGAGGGGCATCTCCGGTATTAATGCGATGTTTAACAGCTGTTGTTTGGGCCAAAGGACGATCGTTAAAGTCAAAAATATCTTGGTAGGAAATCAGAACGCGGTAGAGCGCACGAGCGTGCTCGGACGGCATGTCGGGTGCAATCATTTTCTGTAAGTCGGCGATGGGACAAGTTGCCGACTGCGATGGTAGAGGAGGATCGGTTGAATTGTCGTCTACTGAAATCGATGCTACAGAGTGATCCTCGAATGAGCAAAGTTGGGCCAGAGACATCCCGCGTGGCAGCACTTGTGTCGTCAAGCCAAAATTGACCACCGGCAGGCAGACGCAATTCGCCGTAATAGATAAAACAGTATGAGGTAGTGTGATCCCGTGTGTAAGGAGGACGTCTTGCATAGGAGCCGCGATGTAGTGACCGTCGGGCAATGGTGGGGATGACACGAAGTCAACGTAAGTCAGTGCCGAAGGTGGCAAGCGAACGAAGTCGACGGAACTGAAGCGAGTAAGGTGTTGTTCAGCGGGATCCAGAACAGGCAGGTCAAGGCGGAGAGTACTGGCGGAGCAATCGATGAGAGCAGAATGGGCGGAGAGGAAGTCGAGGCCGAGGATGATGTCGTGGGGACAGTGAGCGATGACTGTGAATAGCACGGTAGTGGAGCGATCGGCGAAGGAGACGCGGGCGGCACACATACCAATTACAGGGGCTGTTCCGCCATCGGCGACACGGACAACAGGCGTCGTGGCGGGCGTGATTATTTTCCTCAGCCGGTTACGAAGATCCGCGCTCATTACCGACAAATGCGCCCCAGTGTCTATGAGAGTTGATACAGGAACACCGTCGACTTGCACGTCAAGAAGGTTCAGATGAGTGGGCAACGTCAGGAGAGGATTTGGCGGCGTAGGGAGCAATGCAGCGTCACCTCGAGCGCTGCATCGTCCAGTTTTCCGGCTGGGAGCGGCGTCCGAAGGCAGTCGGCGAATAGGAACGACGGGGCTGGGGAGAGCGAGATTGTCGTCGTTGGGGCGAAGGCGAACGAGAATAAGGGCGGTTCGGCGCAGGAGAATCGGTGGCGGCATTATCTGAGCGGGCAGCATAGGGACGAGAAAGGCCACCTGGGGGGCGAGAGTAGGCAGTATATGTAGACTGGTTCAGGGAACTCCAGCGACTGCGACAGTGCCGAGAAATGTGCCCAATTCGATGGCAGTGAAAACAAATTGGCTTGTCGTCTGCAGTGCGCCATTCAGAGGGGTTGCGGAAACGTGGTGGGTAAGAAGGTGCGGGACGGGGTGGAATCGAAGAAGCCGGGTGGGGATCAGGGCGATGGGCCGAGCAGATGGTGTGAATACCCATGTTGGCGAACTCCTGGCGGACAACTGCCTGGATCAGGGAAACAGTGACTGCAGGTGCATGGGAGGGGCTGGATTCGAACGCAGCCGGATAGGCGGCCTCGATCTCACGCCGGACAATCCTGGTAACATCGCCAGTGTTGTTGGGACGAGGAGCGTCGGCACAGGAAGATGTCGCTGGGGTGTTGGGCAGAGGGGCAAACTGTTGGTCGATACGTCGGCTTTTAGCGAATTCCAGGCGGCGGCACTCTTTTATAACGGCATCCACCGTCGCGACGTTGTTAAATACGAGCAAGTTGAAGGCGTCATCGGCAATGCCTTTGAGGATGTGAGAGACCTTGTCGGACTCAGTCATGTGTACGTCAACTTTGCGGCATAGAGCCAAGACGTCCTGAATGTACGTGACGTAGGGCTCCGTTGACGTCTGCACACGACCGGAAAGCGCCTTCTGCGCGGCAAGTTGGTGACCGTAGGGATTGCCGAACAAGTATCGAAGCTTTTGCTTAAGCGAATCCCAACTGGTCAGCTCATCTTCGTGCGTCCGATACCAAACTCGAGGTGTGCCACCGAGGTAAAAGACGACGTTGGCGAGCATGATAGCAGGGTGCCACCGGTTATTCCGGCTGACGTGTTCGTACAGGCTGATCCAGTCCTCGACGTCTTCCTCATCTTTTGCCCAGAATAAGCCAGGATCACGGGGAGCGGAGAGGGTGATGTAGGTCGTCGAAGTGGCAGCAGGTGTCGGAGCCGGCGGTGTCGGGTTGTCGTCGCCGGGAGCCATGAAGGTAGGCTCGACGTACCGTCCACTGCGAAGCTCCGTGACGAGGTACAGGGAACGTCCACCTCCACCAAATATGTTACGTAGGAAGACGCCGACGAAAAGCTATTTACAAGTATATTTACAAGGCAAGACGCCGCAGTTGACCAAGAGGCAACAGCCCGCGCTAGCTTCCAATCGTCGTCTTCGTCTTCTTCCTACTCGGCTCTTCGTCATTGGGAATACTACCCCGTAGCAATATTATACGGTCCCCAAACAGACGTCAAAAGCGTGACGCAGCCTTCGACTTCGCTCATTGGCTGTTTGCTTCCTCTAGTTCTCGCGAACATTGCGGACCGCCTATTTCGTGACGTACAGAACGGACCACCTCCGTTCTATTTTGGAACGCGTACAAGATCGCGCCCATTATGACACCCCCTAAATGCACTGGCACGGACCTTGTAGGGTGCATACACGCGTCTAGCATTATTTCCACCAGTAGGATAAAAACACAACGGTCTTTTAAGCGGCGGCGTTAATGATAGACATGAATGCCCACTGAGTGCAAGCGCTGGCTTTCATTTGTTTAGAGCGCTGCCGATGCGTTGGTGAATGCCACGCCACGATGTCCGCAGGCGTGTCAGCGTCGGTGCACCACGCAGGCAGCTGAAGTTCCGAGCAGAATCCAGTGCTCGCTATGGGTGATTCTGGGTGAGATATAACGACACCCCCTGAATGCACTGGCTTCTGCACGGACCTTGAATGGCGCATCCACGCTTCTAGCATCAGTGTCACCAGTACGATAAAAACCGAACGGTGTTTTAACCCTTTACTGCACCTTGTTGCATTTGCGCAACATTCTGATGAACGGTGTTAAACAGAGAAGCAAAGTCCAGTTAGAGCTGCCTGTACATGTTGTTGCATTGCCGCAACATTCGTATAAAAAACGAGCCACCATGTGCTGCCATCTGTGCTGATTCTCCGCATCTTCTACCAAAACAAACGTGGCGCAGGCTGCACGCGCCTGCGAGCAGTAATACGGATAAGTTTTGCTAATTGTAAATGTATTTCTCCATAAAACAAAGCCCCCCCCCCCAAAAAAAATTCTTACGCTAAGCTCCACATCCTCCTAACTCTGTAGATAAAAAAAACATTGTTACCTTGGAAGTTTGTTCCTGGCGACGGAACGTTGCTATGTCGCGCAAATGCAAGAATGGGTGAAAAATGGCTCCCGAACGCTTTTATGGCCGAGCAATTCCTTCCGATAGTGAACGCACCCACCTTTCTAGGAGCGACGACAACCACGAGTGTAAATCCGTTTCGATGGAATATGTGTGCAAAATGTTTTCTGGCCGATTTTTTTTTTTTCAGAAGGATGCGGTGCATCCGCACGCTGCTGTGTCGCATCGTCACGTGCACAGCCTTACGTCTGTCCTTCTATGTTCTAAATTTTGACAATAACACGAAAACACTGCATTGTCTCCTGGATGCACGGGAATCTGCACCACCTAGTGCATGAAGTGTAGGAACAACCTGTGGCGCACATGCAAGTACAATTGCTTAGTTTTGTTCCACACTAAATCATAGGTGCACCAATGATTGTGACGCGCAAATACATGCTTGAGTATTAATCGCACTAAGTCTATCTTTCACCTTCAACTTCTTTATTTGTATGTTGTTGCAAATATGCAACGTACCCTTTGCAACGTTTCCTTTTGCAACGTACCCTTTGCAAACGTTGCAACGTTTACGTTGCAATATGCAACGTAAACCACAGAAATTCTCTAAAGTTAGTTTCCATGGGAATGCAGGTACTGTTATCCTTCCCTACAACTCCACGAAAAATATTTTGAGGAAAGAAAAAAAATTGTGCAGTAAAGCGTTAAGCTGCGGCGTTATTGCTAGACATGAATGCCTACTAAGTTGATGCGCTGGCTTCTAATTGTTTACAGCGCTGCCGATGCGACGGTCGATACGCTGGTCAATGCCGCGGCACGATTTTTGCAGGCGTGTCAGCGTCGATGCACCCCGGCTTCTCATCCGTACACTCGAATGGTAAACGTAATGTTACCGTGATTTATATTTTGTAATTTTAAATATTTGGGGCAGCTAAATAAAACTCCCTGAACGCCCCCCCCCCCATCACCCCGCACACACACACATATCTATATAGTTGTGATGGTCAAAAAAGCACCATGACTCCATTGTTATAGCATAAAAGAAGAAACACGACGTACGTGGGAACACTTTTTTTTATTGTCAAATGTTTATGTTGCTGGGCCACCAATCGTAAGCGATATCTAACAGGACATCAGCAGCCATTTTACACATTTCTAAAGTGTTGCTACTCATGCGCAAAATTACTCGGCAGTAAATTGATGCGACAGTGAAGATACACAGACTTCAAGCATGCATGAGGTAACGGTGCGCACGACGTTGACCTTTAATCGCCATAAGAACCTGAATGTGCGGTATGCTACATTGTGATACGAGTTAGGCACGGCATGAATTACGTGTCTTAACGGCACTATGCGCACATGGCAAACAAAGCAGAAGTAAACAAAGCTATAGGACGTGCAACATCACAAACAGAGAAATATGCAAAAAATAGATACAATGCGCTGTGCAAAAAATAAGAAAAACATAAAACCACTGGATGACACGCAATAAAATCTCGTTAAATTGTTGAAGCTAGACTGTGAGTGCACTTGTGTGTTAGTTTGTGCCCGACCTTACCGTTTTAAACTTAGAGATGAGGAAATATTCGCGAATTTTCCACTCATGGCGCGAGGGAAACCGGATTCCGATACATCTGCGTTAATTTTATCAAAGGACTCACCAGGCATCATGACATGCTTACGTAGGGGCAATTTCGGAAGTGTTTTGGCTTGACGCGTATGGTAACTAAATCGCGTTTTTAAACGACCTTCCTTTTCGGCCAACATATTGCATGTTACAGGTATCGCATTCAAGCATGTACATTTTGTTGGGACTGTGACAGTTTAATTTGCTCTAGATTTTTAACTGAAAACCAGTGAAGGAGCTGGTGACGATTTGCGTCGTTGCCATGTGCGCACAGAGTTTGCTGCGCGATTTCCCACAATGAGCGCAGCTATTGTGTTTATGGACAACGAGCTTTGCAGATGAATGGATATCGCAGAGGTTTCTTGACTGTCTGTAAACGACCCTCACTAGTTCTAGAAAAAATATTTTTTAGCCTTCGTTTCCACTACACTATTAAATAAATTACACCCTTTTGCCCCGCAACAATAATCGTCATCTGTTTTGGCCGCATTTACTTTCTTTAACGCGGCGAGCCCGGTACTTCCCAGTAACAAACGGCATGCGCGCTATCAGCATGACATTCCCGACAGTATTCCCGACAGAAAAGGAAGTAGCGGGCGCGGCGTTTTCAAGAAAGGAAGCGCAAGCAGGGCATATGACAAGTATTGTTATGTGGCACACTCTAAAAACAAAGAGAGTGCCTGGGCACTCTCTTTGAGGGAGTAGCGGCTTGTCCCATATTTCACTCTCTTTTCGAGAGTAGATCTACCCTCTTTGAGAGAGAGTAGGTCAACTCCTGTTGACAGAGTTTTGTTGCTCCACCGCAAGGGATTGCTAGTACTCTTCCGCAGAGTGATAATACTCTTCCCACAGGGAGTGCTAGTACTCTTCCGCAGAGTGCTAATACTCTCACCGCACGGGTAATGGCACTCCACCAGACCGAGTACTTCTACTCCCCCAAACAGAGTGCTAGTACTCTTCCCAATACCCCCTTAGCGAAGTCCTGGCCACGCATGCAGGCAGGAAATCAGATCAAATTAGGGTCGCTGATATACCGTTCCCTAGGCGGCTCCTCAGAGTCAGTGGCCCAATTCCAAGCGGCCTTCAGAATAGGCGTGAGCAAAGTTATGCAGGATTTTAAAGTCATTTTTCCTGGCTATTTGCTGCCTACCATGAGGCGTGACTGCTCGGAATCGGCCTATGCGTATGCGTCCCGAACGCCACTGCGGAAAAAAAAAGCTAATTAACATTTAATTAGCTAATGATCTTCGCACATTTCACAATCAGGAGACACATAGTCTAATTAGAACACAAGAGTCGAGGGAAACACATACTTATCGTGAACCACATTACTCTATACATCACGTAGATTCGAACCCGCGTACACTCGCATCTATACATTTCAAAGCACACATGCTAACCATTACACCACAGAGCCACCACGCTCAGTCGTGTTCTTTTAGAGGTTATATATATAACTAATGTATTTGAGGAATCGGCTGCGGTGGGTGGAGTTTCTCTGCAGTGTGCTGTGCTGTTGTGTACTGGAATACGTTTGCGTTTGCATCATTTCCATTCCTTGCTACGACTAACAAAGGAATACAACGTAGACGACGACGTGAGAACTATTCACGGCTTGTCGTCACCCCAGGAAAATAACAAATGTGCCGTTCAGCTCACGATCGAGTGCTTTTCCAGTCCATGCATTATATGTTCTCCGAAAATACGCGGATACAAAGTATCGTGCCAACCATCCACGTATGTGAATTTAAGTCGCGCGTATACTGGTGATCATTTCTGTTTATTTTTTCCGCCAGTTCCATTCGTATGTGGTCAACTGCGACGCCAGTACCAGGCATTTCGACGTGCCTCACGCTGCCGTGTAGGCGTTCTTTTCAAGTGCGCTAGTTTAGAGTTCGGTTCAGTCCGCTGTGAGCTGTTGTCCTGCATTAGCAGCGGATCGTTAGCGTTTTGAAGAGCATGCATTCCAGGATTTGGAGACTGCTTATGCCGACAGCCGCGTCACATGCATTGGCACGCATGTTTAAATGACTGATGTGTCCACTTGTTACGCGTGCACTGCTCGTATCCTGTGGTAGTGCTCGTTCTAAAAGCTTCGAAGACCATCTACATTCATACGTGTGTTCAATATATATGCACAGGATGGACTTGCCGGCTAGTTGGTTGAGCATTTTAGAAGAAACAGCGCAACGCAAGGACGACGCAAAAGCATGGACCACACCACGAAGCGCTGGTGTGGTTGATGCTTTTTTTCATCCTGGTGTTTGCGCTGTTTCTTCTTCCTCTGCGCCTAGATGAGCACGGAACCCGATTTGGCCAGGATGATACCATGAGTACTGCTCGAGCCAATATGTAATACGTGCTGCGAGCATACGCTCCATCAGCTTGTCTAACGTTGAGGTTAGTGCTATTGGGCTCATATGAGCGATATTATCTAAGGGTTTTCCGCGTTTAGGACTAGGGACAATTTCTGCATGCAGCCAAGAATCGACCATGACTCCTGTAGCCCAAACTTCGTTTATGAACCCCAACAGCACTTCGAAAACCTTGCCTTCGGTGTTTTTATAAAGCTTATACGGTATGCCATCCGGCTCTGGTGCCTTGCATGGCTTCGACAGGTCTATTGCCGCTAAAGATTTCGCCATAGTGAAGACAGCTTGTATACCCTCGATGTCGGAGAGTGTAGGCGGCGCGACTGCGTTCGCGGAAAGGCAGTTTTGAACAACGAAAGAAGGCGGTGCTGTGTCTAAATCCGGAAAAAAATGTGTGGGCGACAGTTTCTGCGAATATTGCTGGTGTCTGGCCCGATGCTAACAGGGAGCAGGCTGCGGGTTCTGGAGGGCGCCGACCCCGCTCCATTACTCGGAAAGTGGGTCCAATAGAGGCATTGGACGACGAAGGTCCAAGAGAAGAGCACCAGTCCATCCAGCAGCCAAGTTGTAAGCGGTGTTTATGGCGCCGAGCTACTGCAGTAAGTCGTTGGGCCTCTAACCGAAGGGTATTTGATGCAGGGTCACGTTCTGATGCAAGTTCTGCTTGGCGGGGCGACGCCCAGACGCAGAAGTTGCAAATCAGGAGCGGTTCGCGATTCACCAACCCACGACGTACGTGTTGCCTCAGCTAATGGCGCCTTAAGGCAATGGGACGGGTCCAGCATGCAGTTGGATACAGTGCTTTCTGATATCGCCCTGTATCGATCCCAGTCCACCACTCGACATAGTCGGCGGAGGCGGCCTTTTCCGCTCGAAGATAAACAAAGGTGAATCGGATGATGGTCGCTACCCCAGCGGTTGGGTTCACATGACCACGAGACGGTCGTCCTTCCTAGCCACCAAGATAAGTCCCGTGAGTGTGGCGGCGCGCGAGGGTGGTCACGCCAACGAGTAGGCACTGGCACATTATTAAGCAGAGTGAATTGGTCGTCGATAAATGTGTCCAGCACACACGTACCACTCGCACTGGAAATGGCGTCACCCGATGTAGTGTGGAGCGCGTTAAAATCTCCTGCTACCCAATGGGGAAACCAGGATGTTTCTGTCGTATACGTGCGCCAACCAGCCGAGACAGAACCGAGCCGCACGACCGCTGCAGGGGCGGGCATAGTATGAAACGATGATAACGTCCGTGCGTTGGAGACCAACCAATACGGCCACGACTTCTTGCCATAAAGTACACCATTGTGAAAGATCAAAGAGGGTCTGATGAAGACTGCATGTTACATAAGCTGCAGCCTTTCCTGGAGGGACATCGGACGTAGCACTCCTACGATCTAACATTGAAGGCGATGAGTATGCCACAAATCCTGAAATGGGTGACAGGCCGTTGGATTCTTGAAGCAGTAGAGCCCAAACACGCAGCTTCCTATATCTGAGACCCTGACGCAGCTATCCGACCTTTCCCGCGATGCCGCGACAGTTCCACTGTAAGATGCCTTCTGGCAGACTTGAAGACGTAGCAGCCATCATAGATTAAGATTGGCCACTACAACTGAGGTGAGATGCTGGAGCTGTTGCGCAACGAAGCGCAAGAGTTCTTGGGGTGAAAGAGGTTTCGGCGCACATGCCAGGTTAGCCATATGAGCAGGACTAGACGCCGACCACGAATGGGACGACCGCGCTCCGTCACGACGACGCCGGAGCACTGTGCGGTGTTCCTTGAGACGTTGGACTTCCTTTTCAAGGGTTGCCAGGCGAGCGTCGATCTCGAACTCTTCTTTTGCCAAAGGAAGCGGCGTGTCTTCTATCGATTGTGATGGAAATAAAAATGACAATGCTGGAGTGAGGCGGGATGCTCACTGGATCTTCAAGCACACTCAAGGCGTGGTGACTACGAAGGTTCTTCGGCGATATCCCTTGATCTTCAGATAGCGTTATCAACTTCGACATCAAGTCGGTGATTACGCCGTGTTGCTTCAGTAAATCCATGCCGAGGATGGCGTCTCGTGGGCACTGTTCGAGGATAACGAAAGTGACTGGATAAGTCCCGTCATGAACGCTAATTCTTGCTGTGGAGATACCAGTCGGCTTTAAAAGGTGCCTTCCAGCTTTTTTGAATTTGAGGGCCGTCCCATGCAGTCCCGCATTTCTTCAGCTTGCCAGCGAACAATCCAGTGATGACTGAGTAGTCGGCTTCTGTGTCTACTAAGGCTCCAAGTTCCAAGGGCGTTTTGATGGCGAGCGGACTCGTGGCAGCATCTCCTGGAGGCCGCGGAATCTACAGAGCGCATAGATTTCAATTCCAAAAATTTATGGGTATAATGTTCTTTTAAATTTTTGGTGCGAAACATGCATTGACATTTCCAAAGTCATGCTTTAAACTTTCAATTCCGCAACTTTGTGGGTTTAATATTGTTATAAACATTTGACGCCAAAGGTGCATTTTCTTTTCTAAAGTCGTACATTGGACCACGCAACGCGACAAGGAAAGTTGACAAAGCACGCATCAAGGTCTGGAAAGTTTTGTCTCGCAGGCGTACGATACCGAGCAGTATGCGTATGTTTCTCTATGGACCAAGCGTCTCACGTTTTCCTCGATATTCCACTGGTAGGTGCCCGAAGTGCGCATTTGATTGCGGTGAATATGCTTTCCTTCGCGTTTTTTTTTCGTTTCGGTGCCCCCGCCCCACAAAAGAAAGAGAGGAGACGTTGCTGTGGCGTAGTGAATTGTCGCATCGTAAGAGTTCGATTTTGGTATTCTCCTTTTGCGCAAAGTAATGGGCGACGCGACGCTTCAGTTTCCGGACACTTTTATTATACCATTGCGATAACAATTATACGGACATTCCAGGCGCATTCCAGCCGTCGAAGTCGCCCGCATGTTCCGTAGAAAGTCCAAGGGCGGTAACATCGGGACCGCGTGCCACATGCTGCGTGTGCGAATTAAAGCGCAGGGCGGGGGGTGGCATGGGTCAGCCGACGATGGTGGCTCAGTGTTGTATGCGTAACGGTGAAAAGTGAGGAGGAAGCGCGCCGCCTTCTGCCGCGCGCGGTTATCAGGGAGAGTGGAGCGAGCAGAAGCGGACCTTAGGATTCTGTGATCTGTGAATCTATGATTTCGCAACATGTTTACTTGCCTTGTTTGACACACTTTTGCCCTTTATCAAGCTGCATCTTCACATCTGTATATTCCATTATATATTCACATTTATAAGGTACGAGGGCGAGCCAAATGAAAGTGAGCCAACCTACCTGGCGCAATAATGCTTCAGTTCATTCCCTGCGAGGCACGCGCGTTGCACACAGGTATCTCTCATTCACAAAACTGACACGCAGGTGTGGGGACAAATGCTTTTTAATGCTCTCATAGACTGGGTTGAACATGGTTCCGTGAGATGATGGGCGCTCAAAAAGTTGGACAGCGTGGTGTCGTGAGGTTTTTGACAGCTTCAAGTGTTACCAAAAAAGAAATTAGTAGCCGTATTACTGCCTTTTACGTTGAACTTTGCATTTCATTGGCCGCTCTGAAGCGCTGCAGCAAAGAGTTGAAAAAAAAACATGTGAAAGTTTAAAAGACGATCGAAGAGTGGACCTAAGCCACCGTGCAGTGACCTCCAACGCAGTTGCAAACGTTGATGAGCTGATTAGACAAGAATGGGGGATAAGTACCGATGAACTGACAGAGCATGTGAGCAACATTAATGCTTCGGTTCACACCTATAATTCATGAACATCTCGGTTATCGGCTCTTGAGTGCGCAATGGATGCCCAACATTTTGAAACACCGCCAGAAGACAGAGAGGTTGGGCGCTGCCTTTGCTCATCTCAACGGTATCACAATGAGGGTTACGACTTCTTATCTGCAATTGTGACCGGGGACGAAGAGCCTGAAGCAGGATGTCCAAGCTTACGCTGGAAACATTCGAATTCACCACCCCCAAAGAAAACAAAGGCCGTCATTTCCGCTTTAAAAGTCTTATTAATTTTTTTTATCGTCAGGGGCCATTACTGGTCAAATTTGCAAAACCTGGATAAAATATCAATCGTTTCCGGTATTGTGAAACGCCGCATAGGCTGCGTGTCGCAATCTTGATCAAACAACGTGGAAAATTGACGATGGGGTCATCTTGCTCCACGACAATGCCCGCCCTCTTGTCCCTGATGTGGTTAACACAAAATTGGCAAAGGTCAAGTGGAAAACGCTGGAATATCCGCTCTACAGCCCAGACCTGTCGCCTTGGGACTGCCACATTTTAGAGAAATTGAAAAAAGAGCTCAAGGGAACCAACCTGATTCGTGTGGACGACGACGGGAAAGAGTGAGCTACAGACGTTTTGAAGCAGCAACCCGAGCAATTTTATGTGTGTGTATGTGTGAAAACTTTTACTTCCGTAAGGGGTGACACCGGATTTCCGGTACGGCTCGCAGGCGTCCAAGGAGCCCGATGTCATCCTAAGGGGCAGGGGTTAGTAGACGAAGCAGTTTGTCGCTTCGAACCACTGGGGAAGCCCAGGGACTTGAGGAAGGGTTCATTATATGCCGGTCAAGCATGTCGCATACATTTTTTAATAACTGCGTTTGGTAAGAGACACTCTATATGGACGGTGGTGAACTGTGCGGGAGCCATGGGTCTGAATGTGATAAGTGGTGACAGGCGTTTTACCGATGGCGGGTGCATGGACGTCGAACAAGGCACCGTGTTTTTTTAACAAATCGAGTAGATCACCAGTCTGAGTAGGCGAAAAGTCTGGGCTGATGGAACTTGTCACAAGAGAGCAAGAAGAGTCGAGAGGAGGCAAAGTTGACTACGCCAGTGCAACCTTCAACGGAACGAGGACAACGGGTTGAGTATCAAAAGCGGATGTGATAACTTATCCACAGGCCAACAATTTGGTATCGGGAGTAGTATTCAATGCAGTAACCACTGCACACACATTAGTTAAACGAAGAAGGCTGGGAGCGACCACAATTCTTCTAGATGAATTGCGACCATAAGGGTGTATGAACAGGTGGACGTGTAAAATATTGGCGGAACGAACGGCGATGACTTGTTCTCTAGGCGCCCAAAGCAGATAATCTGCGGCTTTTACGAAAGGGCTATGCGCATCATTGTAGAATGGCATCGCTGACAGGTGTCGGTCAGGGAAAGGAGGCGCTGGCGACAGCTGATAAACGCGGAGGCGGACGACAAGAAATCCCAATCGAAAATAAGTTTGAGAATTGTCCCACCTGTTGTAGCTGCTGACTGGATCGTACTAATCAAGCCAGTCTTTTGACTGGCTTGATTAACCGCGTAATCCGATGAATACTTGGGGGTCAGGTTGACGGCTGTTGATTGTCGAGACAGAGGAAGACAGGACATAGATTGCGGCGTCAGTTGTACAGTGTGGGCTTTGACTGGACATTGCAGCATAGGGCGTGTTGATGCGACGACCCGGGCGGAGCTCCAGGGGGGAAACGTTGAGAGGTCTTGTGGAACAAGGAGCAGCTTCCACGACTTCTGAGGAGACAAAGAGAGAGAGAGTAAAAACTCTATTGAACATAAATAAAATAAAATAAGGCACGATGGTTGGAGCCCCTATTCCAGGGCCCCACTGGCACGAGCGGCTCGCTGGGCTTGGTCCAGAAGAGCCAACTGACTCTCCCGACCCTCGTCCGCAAGCCATGCCTCCCACTGCCTATTCTTTATTAGTGGATGTTGGTGTAATATGGGGCTGTCTATGTGCGGAGGCCTCCTGGGGCACTCCCATGTAATGTGTTTTAGTGTGGGTGTGTCTGTGCACCACGGGCACTCGTCATTGAACCTCGTGGGGTGTATTCTGTGTAGGTGGTGCAGGTTGGGGTATGTATTCGTCTTAATACGACGCCAATCCCTCTCCTGTTGGCTGTTTCAATCGAGGTGAGGATGTCCAAAACGTCTCCGCTCCTGTCTTTGCGGTAGAAGAATGTCACGACAATTCGGTGGAAGGTAGTCGCTAGGCCATGCCGTTGCTCGGACGTTTAATCCTCGAGCAATGCGGTCTGCCCTCGCGTTTCCTGCCAGTCGCTCGTGTGCCGGACACCATACGATAGTGTGGTGCTCCTCTAGTTGAGTGGCTAAAATTTCGATTATTGATTTGGGTGCCGTTCCATGTAGAAACCGGCGGCAAGCCGCTTGTGAGTCGGATAATATGACAGCCGAATTGGTTTGGTGCTCGGTGTCCTGAATGGCCAAGGCGATGGCTGCAGCCTCTGCCACGCATGCCGAGGCGATTTTGAAGGATGCTGTTGTTATGTTATTGTTGCATGTAGATACTATGGTGAAAAGGTCCGAGCTAGCTCGACTGGCATCCGTATAATACACCACCAGTCCCATGCCAAAACGTTTGTGAAGGGTCTTTACCCTTGCTCTGCATCGTCCGGGAATTGGTACTTGGGGTGCATGTTTTTGGGAATTGGTGCCACCACGATGTGCGATCGAACGGGGCGATCTATCTGTGCCATTTCCTCTCCGCAATACCGGGGTCTCAGGGGAAAGCCTCACCTCGCCAATACTTCCCTGCCCTGAGTTGAAGAACAAAATCGTTCTTTCTGAGCATATAACGTCGCGGATGCGTACTCGTCAAAATATTGTGCACGCCCAGTCCCTCGAATCTCTCTGTGCTAGCGCATTCGGGAAGACCAAGGGCGGCTTTGAAGGCTTTTCTTATTATTGCAACTGCCTGTATAATATCTTGGTTTGTCAAGGCCTGATACGGAAGGGCGTATGTGCTTTGGCTAATTACGAATGCGTGAACCAGGCTGATGGTCTCTCCCTCAGTTAGGCCGTCTCTGCTTCTTGCCACTCTCCGTATTATTCTGGCCACGGTTACTGTGACCGCCTTTACTTTTTGAAGGGTGTGGGATATTCCAGCGTTCTACTGTATCCACATCCCCAATATTCTGAGTGTCTCCACTTCACGAATTGGCGCCCCGTCGAGAGTCAGAGCGGCACCCAATCCTTCTTTCTTGCGTATTTCGCACGAACCCGAGTGAATTCCGATTTTTCGGGCGCGCATGCTATGTCCGCCACCCTCGCGTATTCCACGACTGCGTCTATGGCCTTTTGAAGGGTTTCTTGCTGGTCCCCGTAGGACCCCTGGTGAGCCCAGAACGTGATGTCATCGGCATATATCGCACAGCCAAGATTCGGGTGTTTATCTGGCTCCAGGGCTAGGTTTCTCATCCCTACATTAAATAGCAGTGGAGAGAGTATAGCTCCCTGAGAGTACCTCTGTCAGGACAGTTGAAGGTGTCGGACCTCGTGGAGTCTAATCCGATGGTGGCCGTGCGGTCGCTGAGGAACGAGCGCACGTGGTTATAAATTCGCGTTCCGCAGTTCACCGCTTCCAGTCCCTCCAGAATAGTGTGGTGGCAGATGCTGTCGCAGGCCTTTTTGATGTCCAATGCCAGTGCAAACTTATCGTCCGACCCTCTGTTGGGGTGCAGGACCTTGTGCTTTAGTAGTTGAAAAACGTCCTGCGCCGACACGTGGGGTCCTAAACCGAACATGTTGGAGAGGAACATGCTGTTTAGCTCTATGTGGTTCGAGAGCCGCACCTGCACAACCTTTTCAAAGAGTTTCCCCGCGCACGACGTTAAGGAGATGCGTCGAAGGTTGTTGATGTTACGAGGCTTACCTGGTTTAGGAATGAGAATAATTTTTGCTTCCTTCCATTCTTTTGGAAGGACGCCGTCCTCTGTCCAGACCGTGTCGTTAAAGAATTTGGTCAAGCCCTTTTAGCGTGTCACCACTAAGATTGCGAATCATTGTGTTCGTGACCTGATCCATGACCATGAAAACCATGACCATGACCATGGTCATGAAAACATGACCCCAGGGGTCATGTTTTTCCTGAAGAGGAGTGTGCCGCTGCATAAACCTCTTCAAAGGTTATGGGGGCGTACAGTTGCGGCTGGTCCTGACCTTCGTAAACGGGTTTGGTGGACTGCCCGGTCGGAACAGTTCCTACGTATATCTGTTTAATTTCCTCTTTCATGTCAGCTTCGCGACCTTCAAAGTCGTTTTCAAGCAGATTGAGTGTGCGATTCGCGACTGTTTTTGTTCCTCCCGGGTCAATCATACTTCGAAGAATGCGCCATGTTTTCTTTGTAGTCAACGTGCCCCGAAGCGAGTCGCTGAAATGACGCCAATTTTGCCGCTTAACATTTGTGCGTATTCGTTAGCTTCTTGCGCTAGCTGAGCTATCCGTATCCTGAGTTTGCGATTAAGCTTCTGCCTTTTCCATGTTATTGTGAGGCCTCTCCGGGCTTCCCAGAGATGCAAGAGGTGACGATCCACGGCGGGAGCCTCTGTTGTCGTTTCAATTGTTGTTGTGACCCCAGAGTGAATAACTCTGTGCTGCTCCACCCATTCTCCTACTTCTGTTATACTGCCGATTGTTTTCTCTTTTTCACGAAATTTGGTCCAGTCGGATAGCCTTGCCTTGCCAATAGCCCTTGGAATCGACGCTGCATTAACCGATATGCTTAAGATTAAGTGATCGCTTCCTAGGTTTTCACCTACGTTCGTCCATCGCGTCTCACTTTCCTTGTTAGTGAACGTGAGCTCGGGGTAAGTGTCCTCGGACACGCTGTTCCCGATTCGCGTTGGCAGATCCTGTTGAGTTAGCTGGAAAAGTCTGTAGCGCTCTAAAACGTCTGCTATCAAGATACCCTTGGGATTGACTCTACTGTAGCCCCAGTTTGAGTGTTGTGCGTTAAACTCGCCTAACAATATTAATTTGTTCCTACCTTGAGCTAATCGCAGCGCGGTTGCCACCAGGTTTTCGAAATCCGCCTGTTTTTCTCTGGGAAAACTATAAATGTTGACAATAATTGTTCTAGGTTCGCCCCTTTTTTGCTGCCAAATCGTGATTATCTGGTGTTGAACAGGTTCCCAAAAAAATAATTTACGCTAATCGCGACATCTTTCTTGGCAAATGTGGCTACCTGAGGGTAATCTGGGTGAGCATAAAGTTCTTACCCTTTGAGTGTTTGATTTTGTTTCCCTATTTCCTGAATACAGATAACGTCTGGAGGGATTGGCGCCGATTCTATGTAATTCGTGAAATTAGCCAATTTAGTTCGTAGCGCGCAGAAATTCCATTGCCAGATTTCAATGTGTCCGGTGTTTGTGCTGTTTGCCATATTATCCATGGATATTACTGTCACTGTCAGTGTGCTCTATAGCTTTCGGTGTCCTGGTAGGAGTTCCCGGACTTTGACTGCCCCTCTTTCGGGGGACGGCTGCGGCTTTTGTTTGCACATGCTCTACCATTGGCTTGTGTTTGTGTAGCTCTGCGAACATTAGTTGCATCTTTTGTGCTAACTGTTCCAGCGTTACCGATTGAGCGCTGGAGGCAGTACTTTGTTGCAGTGATGTCTGCGGTGGTGATTTGGAAGTGTGGTGCGTAATTTGTATGGGTTGCTGTGATGTGCTGTTGTTTGCCATGCGCTTAAAAGCTTCAAACTCGGCTCTTAGCTCCGGTAAATTGTTTCAAAGTATTTGTTTTCTTCTACTATTTTCTTGTACTCTGGCTTTTGTGTGATTGGTGTAGGTGTATTCTTAGCATTGGCAGGGGGAGATGCGACTTGCACCCAGCTCACCTGATTATTTTGAGGGGTGCTGCATGCCAGTAGGATCCCTGGTTACTTGTTTCTTGGGGCCTTCTTCTTTTTTGTCTGATGTTGCTGCTGAGGCGCCTCGGGTCGGGATGCCGACCGTCTTCTCTGGCCCGGCTGCCCGGAAAAAGATCGGCTCCGCGACGGCGAGCGGGTTCTGGAGCAGCTGCGACGATCCATCGCCGGAAGGAACTCCAGCTCGGAGTCGTCGTCTTCGGCGGCGAACCACCGTAGCTGGCTCTTCGTTGGTTTTTTACCCGCCGTGGTTGCTCAGTGGCTATGGTGTTGGGCTGCTGAGCACGAGGTCGCGGGATTGAATCCCGGCCACGGTGGCCGCATTTCGATGGGGGCGAAATGCGAAAACACCCGTGTGATTAGATTTAGGTGCACGTTAAAGAACCCCAGGTGGTCAAAATTTCCGGAGTCCTCCACTACGGCGTGCCTCATAATCAGAAAGTGGTTTTGGCACGTAAAACCCCAAATATTATTATTACTTTCACAGCTTTAAAGGCACCGTATCACGAGCAGAGGGCGCGCTATCTACACTAACTAGACCATACACTGCGCATCATAAATCATTATCATTGCGCATTATAATGATTGTCCATGACACGCATTTTGGAATATACAAAAAATGAAATGCAGATGTGTTCACGGTACAATACATACAAACATGACTCTCAAGTAAGTGCCAGCGGTTACAATGGTTATGTGTAGTGAAAAGAAAATGACTTAAACATGCAGATACGAAGGCGTGATGTTTAGCACATGGCATCTCTAAGTGCAACCTCGAATTATCTAAAAATTAATATGTTAAGCGTACAACTTCGAGCCACAGCGACATACGTCAGAAAAGCCACATGTAAAATAAGAGACAGAAAAAAGCGCTGAAATCATGTGTGTACACTGTGTGGGAAGTGTATATTTGTGCTCAATCTGAAGTTAGACAGGTTAGTTTTCCTTTGTTTTCATTTATTCCAGACGAGACAGTGTTAAATTTGTCAATCAGGTAAGATTCGCCAAGCTCGCGGTCATGGTTGGTGCGGAATCCAGATTCGAGTATTGTTACTTTGAGATTATTAAATGAGTGGCCCGGCATGTTAACATGTTTCGAGAGTGGTAGATTTGGTTGGGATTTGGCATGTGACCTGTGGTTGTTAAAACGGATCCTGAAAGGTGTTTCAGTCTGGCCTATGTATTGCATGTGGCAAGTGCCGCACTCGAGCAAGTACACTACGTTATATGAATCACAGTTGAAACTGCCTTTAATAGTGAACATGAATTGGCTGGCTGGGCTGGTGGCAGTCAATGTAGGCGTTATATGAGCGCAGACTTTGCAACGTGGTTTATTGCAGCGGCTGTAACCGGTCGGGTTAGAAGTGGCCATTTTCGAAGACGTTAGTATGTCACCTATGTTTTTCGAACGTCTATACACGACACGAGGTGGCTCAGGAAAAATCGCTTTTAACCTGTCGCTTTGGGTAAGAATGTTATAGTGTTTGCGGAGTATGCCTGGGAGCTTAGGGTTAGATGCGGAATGCGTGAGTATCAAATTAGCCGACTGGGAGCCACTGGGCTTGTTTCTGCCTTTAAGAAAGTCCATCCGGTCATATCCTGCCGCTCGGTGTATCGCGTCATCGATCATCTTCTCTGGATATTTACGGTTGAGAAGTTTCTTTTTGAGTTCCTGGCAACAAGAATTAAAATCGCCTTCTTCGGAACATATGCGCTTAAAGCGCTGTGCCTGGCTATATGGAATCGCAGTCTTACAATGACGCACGTGGCTGCTTTCAAAATGAAGAAATTGATGATTATCAGTTGTCTTTTTGTAGAGTTTTGTGATTAGGCGTCCATCGGCAATGGTAATCGTGACGTCAAGGAAGTCTACAGATGACGGTGAGTAATGATGTGTGAATTCGATAGCGGGGTGTGCCTGGTTGAATCCAGCAATGAAGTTTAGGAGTTCCGTTTCGCTATGTGCCCAAATACAAAATATATCGTCGATGTAGCGCTTAAAGTAGATGGATTTTAGTCGTACACTATTAAGGAACGCGTCTTCGAGCACTCCCATAAAAACGTTCGCATAGTTGTTGGGGCCTATTTTAGTTCCCATCGATGTTCCACTAATTTGTACATAATGAGAATTATTAAATTCGAAGTTGTTAAACTCGAGAACTAACTTAAGCAGAACCTCGAGGGTTGAGCTATCAATCTGGCTATTACATTGGAGGTGTTCATAGGATTTCAAGACAGCCTGAATGCCATCCCTATGGGGAATATTCGTGTAGAGGGAAGTGACATCCATCGTTACCAGAAGCGAGCCTTCGGGAACGGTTAGATCTATTATGTCATTAAGAAAAGCATTAGTATCCTTAATGAAAGAAGAAAATGTGGCTGGAATAAATTTGATTAGAGTGTCGACGTAACGAGAGATGTATTCTGTGACTGTTCTGATGCCGGATACAATGGGACGGCCTGGATTATCTGGTTTATGTATCTTGGGCAGCAGGTAAAAGCGCCCGGCTATTGGACTAAGTGGGATCAAGGAGCGTGCTGTTTTATCGTCGATCTTCTGCTTCTTCACCAATGCTTTTATGGTCTCCTTAATGATGGAAAGGAATTCGTCGGTAGGATCACAGGGAAGTTCTTTATAAAATGTGCCGTCAGATAACTGTCTTACGACTTCTTTTTTGTAATTTTCTTTTGTCATTATCACGACCGAGCCACCCTTGTCCGCCGGTTTAATAACAATATCATCGCGCGTGCTTAGGCTTCTAAGAGCATCGGATTCGCTAGTTGAAAGATTTCTCTGGAATGGGGCGCGTGTCTTGTAGGTGTCGAGCACGTCGCAAGAAACAGCTTTGATATATAGGGCTAGGCATTTGTCCCGTTGTGAGGCAGGCGTCCAGTGTGTGCGGACGGTATAGCTGGGTGGTCCTGTTTACTGCTAGCGCGGCCATGAAAATATTCTTTGAGTCTTAAGTTTCGGGAGAAGTTTTCAATGTCTTTCATTAACTGGAATTCGTCGAAGCCCACGGTGGCTGGACAGAAATTGAGGCCTTTTGAAAGAACCCTTTCTTCCGTAGGCAGAAGCGCAACATGGGAAAGGTTAACTATGGCAGTGGCCGGGATGGTTGTTTCCGGCAATGCTTTAGCAACTGGGATTACACAAGTTGCCGAACAGGTTTGTTTGGTAGAGTATGTTATCGCCCGGACATTGTCCCGTAACAGTTTCCGACTTTTTATTTTGTTTAACGCGTTCACCTTTCTTTCTTCGTAAACATTCAGCAAATGTACTTCATGCGGGGCAAGTTGGCCAACCAAGGTTTTTCCTACATTTAAAAGTGAACTCGTGATACGGTGCCTTTAAAGCTGTGTATGTGTTGTACACGCGTTACTGTACTCTGACGAAGGCTGGTCCACCAGCTGAAAACGTTAAGTAAAAGAAGTCTGCCAAAAAGTTCGTCGTCTCTTTCCTGCGTATATATATATATATATATATATATATATATATATATATATATATATATATATATATATATATATATATATAGATATATATATTGTCACGTGGTGGTGACGTTGAAGCACACAGTAGCAATACTGTGAAGGAAAAACTAAATTTTATTGGGCGAACCTGTGCCCACACAAACAGGCTACACTTATTGCACAACGATAGCGGCGAACACGGTCGGCGATCGTCGAAAATCTGATCAGCGGGTCAAGCGCGTCGGCTTTTATACATCAGGCGTCGAATGTTCCAGACTAATCGCTGGGACCCGCGTGTCTTCCAGAAAGTTCTACACCATTCCCGTCACGCGATGAAATCAGATAACATAAGGTTCGGCGACAACAGACAGCGGATTGAAGCATCGATAACTTTCCCGAAACTTCGTATATATGCAGGCGCGTTCCGCGCTGTGCGTTAACATTTTTTTTAGGCGGCGAAACGTGTCCTCCGATAAAGACAAGTACACGTGTCAGTATATATATATATATATATATATATATATATATATATATATATATATGTTGAAAAAACCAGGCTTAGCTTGGTTAAGCCAAGAATGCGTTGCATATTGCGCGGTCAGGTGGTGGCTGCGGCCGCGCGCAACCGCGCCAGTTGGGGCCCAGCTTTTCCTCCGTGACGTCACGCGCCAGCGCAGCGCCCCTAGCGGGAGGAGCGGGAGTCAGGTGGTGGCTGCGGCCGCGCGCGACCGCGCGAGTTGGGGCCCAGCTTTTCCTCCGGCTGTCGTGACGTCACGTGGTTGCGCTAAAGGTCAATGGTCGCCGCCCGGTCGCGCCCAAGGGCTGAACTGAGTGATTGCAATATGCAACGCATAAAAACCAGGCTTAGCTTGGTTAAGCCGAGAATGCGTTGCATATTGCGCGGACAGGTGGTGGCTGCGGCCGCGCGCGACCGCTCCAGTTGGGGCCCAGCTTTTCCTCCGTGACGTCACGCGCCGGCGCAGCGCCCCTTGCGGGAAGAGCGGGAGTCAGGTGGTGGCTACGGCCGCGCGAGTTGGGGCCTAGCTTTTCCTCCATGACGTCACGCGCCGGCGCAGCGGCCCTAGCGGGAGGAGCGGTAGTCAGGTGGTGGCTGCGGCCACGCGCGACCGCGCGAGTTGGGGCCCAGCTTTTCCTCCGGCTGTCGTGACGTCACGTCACGTGGTTGCGCTAAAGGTCAATGGTGGCTGCTCGGCCGCGCCCAAGGGCTGAACTTAGTGATTGCAATATGCAACGCATAAAAATCGACTACCAACATTATGAAAGCACTTTAGTACCGTTGTGGCCGAGGAGGATGTCACCAGCGCAAGAGGGGACACAGAAACCAAGAAAGGCGACAAGGACAAGCACCTTGGGCCGAAACTGCACTCAAATGTTCAATGTTTTCGTATCGTTCGTGGCCTCACTTTTCTATTCGAACCCCTCATATATATATATATATATATATATATATATATATATATATATATATATATATATATTGCAACAAAGGGCGGTCCACTCCGAATCGCCGTCAGTTGCATTTCGCTTCTCAAAGAGACAGGCAGCGTATAGAGTGAGCTCCGCAGCCCTTTGCAATGTGATGAACGCACATTAAATCATGGATGCTCGACCTCAAAGAGTTCTGAAGTGATGGCAACCCATTTCCCTCATATTTACCCCTAACTTGCATTTGTCTTATTTTGATGCTGTAACGCTTTCGAAATTTTGACTTTTGCTTATTGTTGTACATTCATTGGTACATATATGTCTGGCATTTCGCAATAAAATATTTTTTTTTGCAGGTACAACACTACCAAAGTTTGCGACTACTTTCCGAAGAACTGCACAAAAAACGACATCGTAAGAAGCACTCTGCGCCAGCGGCAACCATCATTAGCACATGAGCCGTTGCTTGTTTTAGTGGCACTCTGACTTCTTTCGCGAATCACCATCTCAAGTATCTTTCCCATGGCATGGGCACGAATTTAGTTCTTGATAAGTGGGTATTACTTGCACAAGAAAGCAAAAGGGCTATTTTACTAAATGCCAAATTTTACTAAGTAACATTTAAGCTAATAACTTCTTTTGTTCATTCACTTTCTACTTCGGCATACAGACATAAGACAACAGACATACCTTGCTACATCTCATCAAAATTCATCAAAAGTTGGCGAAGGAAGAGCAAAAGAAGCACAACAGAATTGGATGCGCGTGGAATTGGATGGCGAGCAGGCAGTGTATTTCGTCCTTGTCATTATTTAGACATGTAAATGCGTATCGCTTTCTTTTTGGTTTCCTGAACAACATTTCCCAAATAACTGTATGCTTTCCCTAAGTGTCAGAATTTCATCATTAGCACCCCATGCTACTTACAAGTCTTCCGATCCCCCCAAGACCATGGATGCGAGGACTTGTGCAATGACAATAGAGATTGCCATGGCAACAACGCCTGCCTGGGACGTGCTGATGTCTGGAAATTACTCGGTGTTCAAATTTGCGATATAAACTACCACTATTTCGGCTTCTGTTAGGTTTTCTATAGAAAACAGTATCTGATGTACGTTCTGCAGTAATGTTGCTGCGTTATGGCCCGCCCTAGAGGGATGACGTCTCGACAGCATCTTCTCGAGCTTTCTGGTATGGAACGCTCTTTATAAGAGAAGGCGACAGTAAGACACACAGATAAGCAAAACGTTGCCCGTGTGCCTTACATTGCGCCCTTGTCTTGGAAAACAAAGTACGTTCGCCTTTTCTGTGAAACTGCTGCCACATGCGAGTTCACAAATAGACGTGGACAAAGGAACGATAAGGAAACACGTGGCACAATCTTTCGACTGTTTTTAGAGCGTTGTCACCGAATGTATATGTGCATACGTATGACACGCGAACATGCACATATCACCCTTGGATCAGCCAAGAGGCACTTTTTTTCGGAAGCCATGTGACGCCACATCAGTGCAGTGCTCATGTTCGTGTATTACATGTATGAGCATGAATATTTGAATCTGTAAGCGAAAGTTTAGTCTGTTTCGATATAAAGCCGGCGCAAAAAACGGACAAGCGTTTGACGAGCTCATAGCCACCCGTAGAACACTTGACATTGTGCACAAGCACGCCGTAACAATTTCACAATGAATTTTACAAGCACAGTAAACATGATGACGCAGTAAGTTAACATGCATGAAATTTGTACAAGGGAAAAATGACTAGAATGCATGCACAACAAGCGGTTTGACTTCGACAAATAAGGCTTAGGTGGTTAGCTAATGAGCAGATATGTAGTTTCGCTAAATAGGCATTTACCATAGCTTTAATTTGGGACAAGGAGCAGGACAAAAAGATAGATCCGTATCGTCAGCGTAAATGACCAGATTAGGTGATTCGTGAATGCTAGCGGTATCATTGTGTATAAAAAGGAAAATTGGTCCTCATGTGGATCCTTGAGGAACACTGTGCTAATTGCTCGGAGCGTATGGAATTTACCTGAACCGAGTGCGATCTATTATTCAAATAGTTCTTTAGCAATTCAGGTTCAATACCACGTATGCCAGGACTGTTAAGCTTGCGTAGAAGGGTGTTGTCATGAACGCAATCGAAGCCTTTTGGAAATCTAAGAAAAGGAAAAGAGTTTATGTTTTTCGTTTTGATATTGCCAATAATTTGTATTTTACTGGGAACAGTGTCTGACCAGTACATTTATATTTAAGGAATCTGTACTGCGAGGAAGTTATAACGTTGTACTTTCGGAAAAAAATTTCGAGATGAGCATTGCTGACTCCTTCAAAGACTTTTGACAAACCGGTTAGAGCAGAAATTGGTCTGTAATTACATATGACATTCTTTGTTCCACGTTTATAGACTCGTATACACGTGCTATCTTCACCTGATCTGGGTACACTCCACTTTCTAACATACGATTTGCGATGTAACACAAGAGATTGTATATAAAGGAAGATGCATGCTACAGTGGTACTGCGTCTATAGCATGATGTCCAGGTGAACCATGATTTTTCACAGTATGAGAATTGAAGGTATTTCATGAGTAGACATTGGCATAAGCGCAATATAATTTCGCAATGGAATGACTAAGTTAGAATGTGTGTGCAGCACTGATCTGGTCACCGACGTTAATTTAGAATCTCCCGTACAAAAGAAAAACTAATCGAAAATGTTTGCGGGGTCAGTGCCTGTAAGTTCACAATTGTCCGACATAACAGTAAGAGCCGAATCTGAATTGCGTTTATTCGCTACAGAAGGAATTTCACGCCAGATTTTTCAACAATAGGTCTGTACTTATGTAAACTGATCAATGTAGTCAGTTGCCTTAGCTGTTCTTATGTCATGGTTGAGTTTATTTGTGCGTTTTTTTATTTTGTGAGAAGATTAACATAACGGCTCTAGATAAACTTCTGATGCAAACATTTTTCCGTCCTAATTCTTTTGTCCAATTCCCCATTGATCGATGGCTTTTTAAACTTCTTATAAGATTTCACTTCTGTTAGTGTAAAAGCATTCTTGTAGAACTATATTGCAAACGGATGGACAGTTGGGCGAGTTGGAACGGTTACGTATTCTTCGTTGTATCGCGAAGGTACACAGACGAAGACTAGGAGGAGGCAGGATAGCACTCGTCCTGTCTTCTTTCTCTCTTCCTGTGTCCCTTCGCACTATATACCAAGAATTCTGGTAGATCCTGATAAACTGTTTAATACATCCAGATTATGTCTCCTTTAGATCAGTTGTATTGTACAAATTATCCCAATGTGTACTTTAAAGTAATAGTTTACACGTACTCATCGTATTAGCCTTAATTACTCCGTATAACCATGGGGCGTTCATATCGCTGCATCACAGGCAGGAAACAAACAATAGGAAAATTATCGCTGATGTCATAGGAGAGCAGTGGCTTAGCCAGAGATTTCGTTCGGCTGGGGCTCACGTTGCAGCTCGGCCTCCTCCTTATTGAACTTGTCTGGGGATCAAATACATGGGTAAGTCTATTGCCATTGCCATCGCCAAAGATGCTGCAAAAGAATTCTTGAATGCTACGCAGTGTTAAGATAAGTAAAATGTGTGTTTTTATGAAAGATTATACGCTTGTAAAAAATTGCGCCAGAAATAACTGATATCAATGCTTCCATGTTTTTTGTCTATTTAATAAGTGATGAAAATATCACACGAACTTATGAAATATATCAGATTGAAACCAGAAAAGCAGTGCATGCTGCTGATATGAAAAATGTAAAACCCATGAAATTAACAAGTTGAGGATAAATATTTTAATGAAACTTTTTCGTTGACGAACTTTACATTTTTGTAAATATGCAATGGCCAGGAAAAATCTCCATGACGCTGTGTTTTGTTCCAATGTATTGAACAAGAGCAGCTGTCAGCGGTCGTGTATTGTGAGCAATGCCCGGAAATTATAGTCTCAACAGAGACAATATATAGAAAGCAGTTCTGCAAGATATACGAGGGCGAGAACAAAAGAAACTGAGCCAATGTGAATATATATCACAAACGGGGTACTTTATTTAAATGTGGCCTCCATGAGCCTTTAGGCATTTGTCCCACTGACTGAAGAATTGCATGATTCTTGTGTCATAAAACATCTTGGGTTGCAGCTTCAAAAAATATTGGAGGACGAATAAGCTTCGCCTTTAAGAGGAACCTTTAGCTCGGGCCCAACTCCGACGCAGCGTATTCAATGTTAGCGTTCTTCCAAGATTCCGGTACGCTCGAGGTCATGAGGCATTGCGTATACAGGGTGGCCAGTTTCTCTAGAACAATCTGTCCACCATCCTTCATCAAATCTGTGGTTACCTGATCCTTCCCAGCTGCCTTCCCCCTTTGCATATCTCCCAAGGCTTTCTTTACTTCTTCCGGCGTTACCTTTGGGATTTCGAATTCCTCTGGACTAATTTCTCTTCCATTGTCGTCGAGGGTGCCACTGGTACTGTATAAATCTCTATAGAACTCCTCAGCGACTTCAACTATCTCATCCATATGAGCACTGATATTGCCGGCTTTGTCTCTTAGCGCATACATCTGATTCTTGCCAATTCCTAGTTTCTTCTTCACTGCTTTTATGCTTCCTCCGTTCCTGAGAGCATGTTCAATTCTATCCATATTATACTTCCTTATGTCAGCTGTCTTACGCTTGTTGATTAACTTCGAAAGTTCCGCAAGTTCTGTTCTAGCTGTAGGGTTAGAGGCTTTCATACATTGGCGTTTCTTCATCAAATCTTTCGTTTCCTGCGATAGCTTACTAGTATCCTGTCTAACGGAGTTACGACCGACTTCTACTACACACTCCTTAATGATGCCCACAAGATTGTCGTTCATTGCTTCAACACTAAGGTCCGCTTCCGGAGTTAAAGCCGAATACCTGTTCTGTAGCTTAATCTGGAATTCCTCTATTTTCCCTCTTACCGCTAACTCATTGACCGGCTTCTTATGTACCAGTTTCTTCCGTTCCCTCCTCAGGTCTAGGCTAATTCGAGTTCTTACCATCGTATGGTCACTGCAGCGCACCTTGCAGAGCACGTCCACATCTTGTATGATGCCAGGGTTAGCGCAGAGTATGAAGTGTCATTTCTAGTCTCGCCGTTCGGGCTCCTCCACGTCCACTTTCGGCTATCCCGCTTGCGGAAGAAGGTATTCATTATCCGCATATAATTCTGTTCCGCAAACTCTACTAATAACTCTCCCCCTGCTATTCCTCCTGCCTATGCCATGTTCTCCCACTGCCTTGTCTCCAGCCTGCTTCTTGCCTACCTTGGCATTGAAGTCGCCCATCAGTATAGTGTATTTTCGTTTTGACTTTACCCATCGCCGATTCCACGTCTTCATAAAAGCTTTCGACTTCCCGGTCATCATGACTGGATGTAGGGGCGTAGATCTGTATAACATTCAGTTTGTACCGCTTGTTAAGTTTCACAACAAGACCTGCCACCTTCTCGTTAATGCTATAGAATTCCTGTATATACCAGCTATAGTCTTATTATTCAGGAATCCGACTCCTAGTTCTCAGCTCTCCGCTAAGCCTGGGTAGCACAGGACGTGCGGACTTTTCAGCACTGTATATGCTTCTTTTGGCCTCCTAACTTCACTGAGCTCTATTTAGACTAGATAACGTTCTAGCATTAAACTTTGCCAGGTTCATATTCCAATGGCGGCCTGTACGGAGCCAGGGATTCCTAGCACCCTCTACTGTGTCGCAGGCCTGACCGCCGCCGTGGTCAGTTGCTTCGCAGCTGCTGGGGACTGAGGGCCGGGGTTTGATTGTTGTGTTCATATCGGAGGTTGTGGCCAAGTACTGCACCAGGGTGGCCAATCCTGCTCTGGTGAGGGAGTGTGTTACCGGTTCAGGTCACCGGCCACACTCCAGGCCTGTTTATGCAATTTTATGAACACGCGGATTTTTTTTAATCCGGTGGAAAATTGCGCGGCACTGGGATTCGAACCACGGACCTCTTGCACGCGAGGCGGGTGTTCTACCTCTACGCCACCGCTGCATCTATTTTTGACCGTTTTATTTTGACCAAATATTTGACCGTTCGAAAAAAATAGAAGCACGAAGTTTACAAATTCATAGGTCTGAATCAAGAACTGATATCGCGGTTCTGTAAACGGCATCCATTAGATCTTTCAAAGCGGACAAATTGATTATGTCATTTGACATCTTACGTGAATTTGTTACGTTGGTTACAACGGTTTTACAAAAGTTGTATTTCCCTATCACTACATTTTTTATATTCATGTGTAACATATCAATTTTTTCCGCTTTGGATGTACTATTAGATGCAATTCACAGATTTGTATTATCGTTTTAGTGGTTGAGTTACAGAGCTGTAAACTTGATAGTTTTCATTGAAATTTTTTTATTTTCGCCAATTTTTAATAAAAAATTGACGACCTAACTCAAAAATTCGAAACCAACAGTCACTAGATTTTAAGTTTCTCTTTTAAATGCAACAAACCTCGTCAAACATGGTGCAGTGGTTGCCGAGAAAAACGAATTTTCCTTTTACATGTATTTAGATAGGAGCACTCGAGCTAAAGCTTCCTCTTAAGAGCGGAACGTGAAAACATTCAAAGATCCCTGGCTGCGTCTCACGCTTCCCGGCAACTGCAGCGTATGTAACCGCAATGTTTGCCGAGAAACGCTCGCGTAGAACGCTATGCACGAAGGCGGGCTTCCTGGTCGAAACACGGCTTCTTGCAGGGGCCGCGGTCAGGTGGAGGCGAGCGCCATCTGGAAGCCTTTCAAGGAAGTGGGCGCGCTGTTCCGTGCACTTTGAGATATTTATGCGCCGGCGTGCGCAAATGGCGGACGCCGTGTCCGGTCTGTGCTTTGTAGAAACGCTGCAAAAAGGTCTTGTTTGAGTTTTAGCGCAACAAAATTATGTTTTCTCATATTAAACATCACAATCCCAGAGTAATCATTTCTGTAGGTTGTGTGTAAGTCGTAGTTACGATATTTCCACCTATTCTAGCTTAAGAAATTCAATTAGTTCAGTGAATTGCTTGCGACCTATGAACGGCCTGGCTGTGTCTGGTTGGAAAACCTTTTTTGTCAATGCGACATGTGGCATCGGACGCGGAACGCCGACGCCAGATTATCTGCGACACGGGCTCCTTGACACTATCGTTTGAAAAGTCTGTGACACTTTCATGTCAAATTGACGAGACGAATTGGGTTCCCTTGAGCTGTTTATTCTATTGCCCCAAATGTGGAAGTCCCAAGGTTACAGGTCTTGGCTGTATGGCGGATATCACAGTGTTTCCCATTTGAACATTGCCAATCTTGTGTTAGCCACATCAGCGTCGTGGGGACGGGCTTTGTCGGGGAGCAAGACGACTACATCATCAATTTTCCGCGCCGTTTGGTCTTGATCGGGACATGCAGCCAATCCGGCGTTTCACAATACCGGAAACGATTGATAGCCACTCCACGTTTAGAAAATTCGGTCCGTAATGTCCCCTCACGATCTAAAAAAATTCAACAACCCCTTTTCCGCGAAAATGACGACCTTTGCTTTCTTAGGGGGTAGTGAATTCCAATGTTTGTAGTGTAAGCTTTGCCATCGTGTTTCAGGATCGTAGTAGGGGCACCATGATTCCTCATAGGTCACAATTGCACGTAAGTAGGCGTCACCCTTACTGTGATACCGTATCAGATTTGTCAAGGCAGCGCCGAACCTCTCCGCCTTCTGGCGATGGTTCAATATGTTGGGCATCCAATGCGCACATAAGAGCCGATAGCGGAGATGTTCACGAAATATGGTGTGAACCGAACCGTGACTGATGTTCACACGCTCTGCCAGTCCATCGATGCTTATCATCCGTTCTTGTCTAATCAGCTCATCAACATTTGCACTTGTGTTTGGGGTGATTGCACAGTGACTTTGGCCCGGTCTTGGATCGTCGTTGCAACTTTCACGTCCTTTTTTGAACTGCTTGCTCCAACGCTCCACAGTGGCCAATGAAATGCAATGTTCAACGTAAAAGGCAGCCATACGGCTACTAATTTCTTTTTGGGAAACACCTTAAGCTGTCAAATACCTCACGGCATCAGGCTGTACAACTTTTAGAGCGTCCATTATGTCACGTAACCATGTTCAACCTAGTGCATGCGAGCATCAAAGAACATTTATCCTCACTACTCCCGCATGTCACTTTTGTAAATAAGAGATGCCTCTGTGCTAGGGGCATGCCTCGCAGATAATGAACCGAACCATTATTGTGCAGGCAATAATGGTTCGCTTTCTGTCTCACTATCATTTTACTCGCTCTCGTACGTTAGAAATGCGAACATACAATGGGGTATACAAAACTGAAGATACAGCTTGATAAAACGCAAAAGTGTGTCATTGGATACAATGCTCAATGCACATGTACACAAAACTTCTCAACAAGAAAACAGAATATACGTAGAAGCCTCCTATAGATCTTGGTATGTAAGAAAAAAGTCACTGTATATAGTGCGTGAAACAAGGCAAGTAAACATGTTGCTAAATCACAGATTCATAGATCACAGAATCCTAAGGCCCGCCACTCCCCTTCTCCTCCACTCCGCATGATAATCGCGCGCAAAAAAAGGCCACGCAGTTCCTCCCCACTTTTCTTCCTTGCACACACACAACACTGAGCCACCATCGTCGGCTCATTCATGCCACCCTATGCCACCGCCCCCCCTACGCTTTCCCTCGCACAGGCAGCATGCGGCGCGCAGTTACGACGTTATCGCCCTTCGACTTCATACGGAACATGAGGGAGACGGCAACGGCAGGAGTGCGCCTGCACTGTCCGTATAATGGTTATCGCAACAATACAATAAGACTGTCCGGCAACTGAAGCGTCGCGTGACCCATTACTTTCAGCAAAACAAGAAGCACCGAAATCGAGCTTTTATCATGTGACAATCTTGGCCAATCCCCATGAGAGGGTATGCGCCAAACTACAGCTCATAATCATCATCATCATCATGCAACGATTCACTGCGCAGCAACAATGTCTTTTCTCTTCTGTGGGGCGGGGGCACGGAACGAAACGAACGCGAAGGAAAGCATACTGACAACAATCGAATGCCTTCTTTGGGCACCAACCGATGGAATATCGAGGAAAACCTCAGACGCTTGATCCACAGAGAACGCAAACGCATACCGCCCGGTATCCTACACCGGCGAGACAAGACTAACCGGAAAAGTTGCCCTGAAGCGAACCCGTTGCAATCCGCCGAGTCCCCACAGTGATGGCAGCGAGCGACTATTGTTTCGTTTAATCGTCTGCTATCCCGAAAGCGTCCAAAACATTGCCAGGCGAAAATTCACTCGGCCAGAGAAAAACAAGCTCGCACCGAAGTGCGCCACGTGGTGTTCGGGGCAATACGAGAGAAACGCATGCGCTCTGGCTGGCTCTGGCAGCCCGCGGGTAGCGAGAACAAGAAAATTGAAGAGGCTCAATGTGGTCCTCGCGAATAAAAGTCAAAGTAGAAAATTAAATAGGAACGTAGTTACCTTTGCTGGCTATAGTGTCTTCACATGGATGCTTTGCGCTGGTAAAAAAAAGGTTGATATTATTTTCTGTGACATGACAGCACAAATTAACCACCACAACGCGTCGTCTTATCAGATCTCGAGGCGTGCTTTCTCAACTTAAGAGTAGTACACTCTAGTCAACTTATCTGATAGTACGTTGATTTGGCTTGTCTCATTGTGTGGTCCAATGTACGACTTTAGAAAAGACAGTGCACATTTGGCGTCAAATGTATATAACAATATTAAACCCGCAATGTTGCGGAATTGAAAATTGAAACCATGACTTGGGAAATGTCCCTACACCTTTCACATCAACGGTTTATAAGAAGTTTATATTCATAAAGTTTCGGAACTGAAATTCATACGCTCCATGGATCCTGCGGCCTCCACCAGATGTTACGACGAGCCCGCTCGCCATCGAAGCACCCTTGGAATTTTGCGTTTGGATGAGGCTCCTTCCTTTATGCGATTCCCGATGTATGGGTCTTGCCACGAAATCCAACCAGAGTTCGTAATGATCGCACCGAAATGTCTTTTCTAGAATAAAAAAGGCATTCTAGACAATGTCCGGAATGATTTCCGGTGACGGGGCTGTTTTGGTCGGCGGTGCATAACAGCACGAAAAAATTTCGGGGGAGTGCTGAAGACCCATAAGCACCCCTGCCCCCTTGGCTGGGGCCCTGTCGGAGAGCACACCAGAGATAATGTTATTGTACATCGTATTTGTAATACATACGTCTAGTAGACTACTTGTTTCAACAATTACCCTTGTGGGTAAATATATACAATTCCAGCAGGGAACGGATGCGAAAGTAATACTGAATTTCATATCACAGAAATTGTTCCATACTGAGTAAATATTTATTTCACCCATAACAAGTACACGTCGGTAATAGGTCAGATACACCAGTAAACTTTCTTGGTAGTCGAAGAAATGCCGTTTGTTACCAGTAGGAGGTTTGTACATGGCACATAACTATACGTTGGTAAGAGATACAGTAGTGCATTCAACACTACAATCTATTACACAAAATTCGTCTATGACAGAATTTTTGTACAATTTTTCCCATATACCGCGAGCCTACCACCGCTACCACGAGGCCTTACTAATCCATTTAACCCATGTAATCATATAATCCAGTAGATTTGTCAAAGTCGGAATGATCCTAATGTGATGTTAGCCATGTCTAAATATACACCAAAAATCAAGTTTACAATTTATGGAAGTAAAAACAAGTTCATCTGGTCATCCTTGTGCTTGATACTACGAGCATTAAGATGAATGGCACTCAGTCGTTTCTCTACATAGCCGAACTTCGTTCTAAAGTCTTCGACATTATAGCCAGCACAAGTTGGTCGGCATTTCGTCGCCATGATACGACAGTCCATCAAGGAAAACTTCACCTTGTCATTTTTTCCACATTACAGTCATCAGTGATCCCGGAGCGTCAGTCAATTCACTTTGACGTGCAAGTACGTTGCCCCCAATAGACATTGATTTCTTGCGTTCAATGGTGGCATCCCAACACTGCTTACTAAACTGCTATTAATGCTTATTGACATAGAGAGGCTTTCCATATTAGGAACTGAGCACATTGTTATTAAGCTCTTCCTTCCTTGCTTTAGAAAGTAACGCTTTCCTCTTTCCTTGTCGAACAAAAAGAACTGTAATGTTCGTCCCGTGGGAATTCCTTGTTTGGATGTGGCGACATGTATCGATGTCTAAGTGACAGACCGGTAACGTCGCCATGTTTTATTACATCAGCAGGCTCTGCATTCATCTTTACACCCTTTACTTCCAAATAATTGGGCTTCGTGTAGTGCCGTAGCTCTTCAACTTGTAGTCCCAACCACTTGTTATGGCTCCTCAAACCTTCGTACACTTAGCAAGTTCACTGGCTTCCTTTAATAATGGCTTAAGCGCAGAGGTGATCTTCGCCTCAACGCAGGCGTCGCTAAATATTTCACTCTTTTTCACAGAACCTAGTTTGAATCTCATTTCGCGTTTGAAATCATGAAAAGCTTTTTCTAACTCTATAGAGAGTTTAGACAAAAAGAAAACAAACAAGAGTAATGAAAAATATGGAAACCGCCAAAAGAATGGCAGCAGTGCCACATTTTTACACCACGCTGTAGCAGTATTGACCGGGTTTTTATATAAACCATTTCAAGTAAGCACTATGTTTGTCCTTGCTTGTGTACCCCTTTGTTAGGGGCGTGTGAATGTTCGAAATGCTCAATAAACTCGCCCATCTGGACGTGCGGACCACTCAGACACCAGATTTCACTCCATTTCAGATTTGTTGCACTTATGTGTGTCCGTAAACAAGAGACTAGTGGGTAGGTATTAGCGTGAGGTAGAAAGACACGAATAATATATTGGGTGTTAGTAGGAAAAAACAGACAAAGAGATAAACAGACGTATCGCTAATGCACTTCGTGCCTTTTTCTTTTATTATGAACAGCCTCCAACAATTCTCGTGCGAGCCTGCCACTACTATTTCCCACTTTTCAGAGCACAGCTCTTTGGCGCCCGTTTGCGGCTCGCGTCGCCGTTGAGCCTCGCCGTCAGCCAACCAAGGTCACCATCCGTGCGCTGCCCTAGCTGCGCGCGCTCCTGCTGCCATCTCTTGCGCGCGCCTGACGTGTTCTCGCCTATCCTCTTGCCCTATCCTCCGCACAGCGCCGTTGCGGTGACTGTCGCCGCTACCGTCCACTCCGGCTTCGCCGTCCCTTCTCTCGCTGTCGCGGCACAGCCGCGGTGCCGGCAGGCCCCGCACACTCTCAAGTTCAAGAAATGGCCACAGAGGGCGAGAAAATCGACCGCGCCACTGCTAATAAAACGAGCATAGTGGAAGCACTCAAGGGATGCCCCAGTTAGTTTCAATGTCTCCCGCTTGGGGCGCCGTATTAAGAGCAATTTTTACTTACAAACTTTCTCCTACAATTACCGAAGCATGTTTATTACATAAAATAGGCCATAATATTATTATTGCTAATTAGATACTGCACTTCTCATTAGTAAGTTTGCTGTTTTTGTCATTATAAACGCAAATAGCGTTCAGCTTCATCGATCTTCCACGTGACCTCTGGCCTGGATTTAATATTTTCACCGGCATTTTCGAATGCATGGCTGCACGGAATCATTCGTTCGGACACTTAGACTGGTTGCTTTTTTGTTGCTAAAACTAGTTTATTGCGCTTCGATGTCTCCCGTTATTTAACTTGTGGTGAAGTGACGTGTTTGTAAGCGGACATGTAAGCCCGAAAGCTACGTTTCGGTCGTGAGCCATGCATCTGCATCGAAACGGGAACCGCATTCTGCGACTGAGGACAGCAGTACCGGTGAGTCGTTCAATATCGCTGCCTGAATCCTTATGTAATATCGCTCTCGTTAACCTACAGGCGGAGACAAGTTAACGAACTAGATGCTGCATTACATATAGGCAGTCAGGATCCTCCGTTGCTGCTTCTGAAATAAACTTTTAGTTGCAAATTCACGAAAGAGAAAGCGACATCGGAACACGCGTCACATTTTGTATCTCGTTGTTGCTGTAGCCATGGATGACAGAGTAGCTTTACCAATTTATTTTTTTCGAGTCCGCCTGCAAGTTCTTTCGCCCACAGAATTGAATAACCTTTTGATAAACTGAAGCTTAAGCACTCAATTTAATCTATCAGACAGTTTCTCGCATGATAATTCACCCATATTTCGTACCTGTTCGTTCCAAATGTTCATGCTGTTCGGTTTACCTGAGGACATTTCTTTTTGCATTAGTGAAGAGGTGCATCAGGTTCATGCAGAAAAAGAATGCACCATTTCTAATAGCTTCACGTCTTTTTTTGCTTGTGAAGCCAGCAGTGTGATCTCTTCTAGTGTATAAATGAACGCACAAATGTTCTCATTTGTGATCTTAATAATACTTAAGCTGCTGACATGCGTTTGAGTTAGGCAGACATGAATTTTATGGAGAGTAGCAATATTTATTTACCATGCTGCTAAGCACCCTAGAACAAACAGTGTAAATTTGCAGGTGTTCTGTATTCACAAACCATTACAATGTATATGCCACACCTTTTCGCATTTCATATTGCAGAATTGTGCTTATTAAATTTCTGATCCAGCCAAAATTTGTTCCAGACATGCAGTAATGAGGACGGCACCAGCATAAGCAACAAACTCCACGAAATAAAGAGAAGCTGCTGCCTGCTACAACAAGGTCACTGTGTGGACTTTGGCTGCTACTACAAGGTAAACAACACCTGGTTCAGAAATAAATATGCTTGATATATGCTGTATTGGCTTGCTAGTCTTGAGATACATGCCATTTTTTGTAGCGGATGATATGATCGTTTGTTGGTATTTACAGTTCAGCATAATTGGTTCGAACATAAAAGAAAACACTACATGAGTTTGGATAATCTCTGCTGTATCTCAAGTGTCACTGTTCTGCCCCAAAAGAGTCTGTGCCAAGCACATCTTGGTCATCACGGGAGCCCCCAGCTACACGAACAGGAAGGGGCCAGAGTCGAATTCGCAAGGCTTTGCACCACGTACAAAGTCGTTCCAGAAGTATTTGGATGAGATATCAAGTCTACAGACGACTGTGTCAAGAGTAAAAAGAGCCTCTGCCATCATTCCACCTGTACAGATATTGGCCAAGTCATCCAGGTACCTGAACAACAAAAATTCTTTGTCTTCAGATGTATCTGCAACCTCTGAACAAGTACAGACGCCGCTGGCCAAAACAGTTCCGCCAGCTTGCCCTTCCTTAATGAGCTTCGTGGCCTTTTTAAATACCATTTGTGCTTAATATACTTTTTTCAGTGAATGAAAGCTTTTTTCATTCCACGTTCTCGTTAAAGATCATTCCTGTTTCTCATTAAAACATTAAACGCCAACCAGTTCTTTGCTCATACTTAATACCGGTCACTGTCTAGTAGCATAACATATGTGTATCAATATATTGTAGTGTACGTTGCCATGTGCAATTCCTCTCCTGAAATAACTGATGTGGCATTGGCGTGTGTCTTGCATTAACATTTGCAATGTTTGCTATGTAGCATTAAACTTTTCCTAATGTTTTTGACTTTCAGTGCTTGCAAGGTAGAGTGGCTTCTTCCTTGAATGCAAGCTTTCTTATTCCCATATTTAATTCCTAGCCTCGTTCAGAATTGCTATTTTTGCTCGACACCCTGTGTTTTTGCGCAAGCTACATTGAAGTGATCTGTTGCGGAATCTTGTTTCGCTGCGGTCCGACTTGGTACTCGTCACCGTGTTGCCTTTCTCGTATGTGGAAGCCTGGTCAGTTGCATTGGGAAACAGTCTCTCGAGACAAGCACCCGCTCCTGCAGTCCGCACAGCGACATAGACTCCGAATTTTACACGCACCGTAATTGGTGCTCCCCATTCCATCCTTTCCTGCTGCCTCCAGTGTGCAAATTTTGCTTGTGGCCACCCTCGGCCATGATTTGGCGTCAACGAATACTATCAAAACATGATTACATGGTTCGAAGTGTATGAAGCTGATATCCACATTGGAGGAAACGCATGCAAAAGTGGCTGCAAAATGGTGATGCCCACAAAACTGAACATGCCCATATTTAGAGAATGTGGGGCACCACGTGTGAGTTGCATATTAGCGGCACGCGAAAGAACCAAAAGAAATGTGCAGTTTAGAAAGGAGGTAACGCTGAAATACCGGGTACTTCGTGTCGCTATGTTGGCTGCGGAAGCAGATGCTTGCGTAACCCGATTGCATTGCAATGCAAGTTGCAAGTAGCAACCAAAAGACCAAACAGGATTCCGTAAAGGCTACTCAACAATAGACCATATTCCCACCATCAATCAGGTGATATAGAAATGTGCGGAATATAACCAACCCTTATATATACCTTTCACTGATTAGGAGAAAGCGTTTGATTCAGTCGAAACCTCAGCAGTCATGGAGGCATTACGGAATCAGGGTGTAGACGAGCCGTATGTAAAAATACTGAAAGATATCTATAGTGCCTCCACAATCACCGTAGTCCTCCATAAGGAAACCACCAAAATCCCAATAAAGAAAGGCGTCAGGCAAGGATCAAGGATCAAGGAGCAAGGATACGATCTCTCCATTGCTATTCACAGCGTGTTTACAGGAGGTATTCAGAGACCTGGATTGGGAAGAATTGGGGATAAGAGTTAATGAAAAATACCTTAGTAACTTGCAATCCGCTGATGGTATTGCCTTGCTTAGTAACTCAGGGGACCAACTGCAATGCATGCTCACTCATCTGGAGAGGCAAAGCAAAAGGGTGGCCATAAAAATTAATCTGCAGAAAACTAAAGTAATGTTTGACAGTCTCGGAAAAGAACAGCAGTTTACGATAGGTAGCGAGGCACTGGAAGTGGTAAGGGAATACATCTTCTTAGGGCAGGTAGTGACCACGGATCCGGATCATGAGACTGAAATAATCAGAAGAATAAGAATGGGCTGGGGTGCATTTGGCAGGCATTCTCAGATCATGAACAGCAGGTTGCCATTATCCCTCAACAGAAAAGTGTATAACAGCTGTGTCTTACAAGTACTCACGTATGGGACAGAAACCTGGAGGCTTACGAAAAGGTACAACTTAAATTGAGAACGACGCAACGAGCTATGGAAAGAAGAATGATAGGTGTAACGTTAAGGGATAAGAAAAGAGCAGATTGGGTGAGGGAACAAACGCGAGTTAATGACATCGTAGTTGAAATAAAGAAAAATAAATGGGGCATGGGCAGGACATGTATTGAAGAGGGAAGATAACCGATGGTCATTAAGGCTTACGGACTGGATTCCAACGGAAGGGAAGCGTAGCCGGGGGCGGCAGAAAGTTAGGTGGGCGGATGAGATTAAGAAGTTTGCAGGAACAACTTGGCCACAATTACTACATGACCGGGGTAGTAGGAGAAGTATGGGAGAGGCCTTTGTACTGCCGTGGGAGTAACCAGGCTGGTGATGATGATGATGTAAGTTGCGCATCTTCGATGGCGACTATCAGTGCAAATAGGTAGGACAAACTTTTCAATCTGCTTGCGCTGCTGGTTGTTGCTTGTTACCAGACCACCATGTTCGACGAAGGCAAGCACTATGCCTGCAGCCGGACGGTTTAATGTGCCGTAATCGACCCGTGTGCGTGTATGCTCACTGTTGTCATGTCGATCATAGCCAATGTGTAGTGCATATCGCCAATGCCTTCTGTTAGAGGTATGCTGAAATGATTTCATTGCATAGCCTCATTTCAATACTTTACCACTTGGTCATGGTTGCCGTGTTACATTCTCGGATGTGGCGGCCTGGTCAGTTGCATTGGGAAACAGCCTCTCAAGGTAAGCATCTGCTCCTGCAATCCGCACTGCGGCATATACTCCCTCTCTACACGCACCGTGATCGATGCGCCCCGTTCCGTCTTTTCCTGCTGCAGCCTTGTGCAAATTTTGCTTGTGGCCTTTCTTGGCCGTGATTTGGCGTCAACGGAGGCTATCATACGTGATTACATTGTCCGAAGTGTATAAGGTTGATATCCACATGGGTGGAAAGGCCTGCAAAATGGCGATTCCCACAAAATATACCATGTCCATATTGAGAGCAGGTGGTGCACAAAGTGTGAGCAACGCATTAGAGGCCACTGAAAGAACAAGAAGAAACGTGCAGGTTGGAAAGGAGGTAACGCTAAAATGCCAGGTAGTTCATGTCGCTGTGTTGGCTATGGCAGCAGATGCGTGCATCACACAATTGATTCGCAATGCAACTTACAGCGATTTCCAATGCAAACAGGTGGGGCACTGTTAGTAGACCGCCATGTGCGACAAAGGTAAGCACTGTGCCTGAAGTCGGATAGCTGAATGTTCTGTACACGACCTGTAGTGCGTTAATGCTCACTGTTGTAATGTGGATCTTAGCCAATGCACAGTGTATTGTATGAACCTTATGCGGGGATTGAATGCGGAGCCTCATTTGATCATGGTTGCCGTGTTATGTTTCTTGCATGCCGCGACCGGGTCAGTCTCACGAGGTAACTATTTGCTCCTGCGGTTCACAAAGCGACGATGACTGCCAATTTATACACACCGTAATTGGTGCTCCCCATTCGACCTTTCATGCTGCAACAGTGGGAAAATTATGCTTTTGGCCCTTCATCAGACGTGATGAGCGTGAACGGAGACCAGCATACGTGATTACATGATTCGAAGTGTATGAAGTTGATAGCCACATGGCTGGAAAGGCCTCTGCAAAAGTTGCTGCAAAATGGTCATGCCCACAAAACTGACCATGCGCATATTGAGAATGTGAGACATCAAGTGCGAGTTAAACAGTGGCACGCGAAAGAACGAAAACAAACGTGCAGGTCTTAAAGCAGCGAACGCTAAAATACCGGCTAGTCCATGTCCCTCTATTGGCTGCCGCAGCAGATTGCTGCGTCACCCGCTTGCTTTGCAATGCAAGTTACTGCGACTGTCGTTGCAAACAGGTGGGGCACTGTCCAATTTGCTTGCGCTGCTGATTGTCGCTCGTTATCAGAACGCCCTGTGCGACGACGTAAGTGAGCTTCTCAGCGCATTTCAATATGGATATTTTATTTCTGCTCTTGTACGAGAAGGTGCACTGCTTTTCTTCTGCCAAGAAAGTCCCACGTCCTGTTCACTCACTTGTTGGTTATTTGTATGGGCGTCAGTAGAGGCCCTTTGGTATCCTGACAATTGGAACGCACCATCTACGCAGCAGTCTAAGCACTGAAGCATGCCGCATAGGCAACAGGGCGAGCACTGCGCGTATCAGCGCACGCCACCGGCGGAAAGCGGCCATATTGTATTTTGCTCTAAATAAACTGCACTTCCGCTTTCTGTTTGAGCAACGCCATCTGGCGTCCGCCCCGCTAAGTTCCATTCTAATCCTAAGTTCCAAATAAGCCGCTGCCTATTTTTGTACCACTTCAGAAGGTACAGTTTCCCTTCTCTAATGTTTGTTCTTTATTCTATGGTGCCAGAAGCGGGCGCTCCGTTCCTCTGTCTCTGTCTCCGTGTAACTTGGCCGTGCGGCTCTCGGCCGTGTCTCTCGCTTCCCCGTTGGCGGGGCGCCTTCCTCAGTGGCATTTGTCGCCTCTGGCAGTGTGCCTGCTTGTCCTTGTCCCGTCCCCACTCTTGCCCTAAACCTCCCCTTACGTGGCGCAGTGCCGTTGCGGTGCCTCAAAAGACAGTTATAGCGTTTTGTACCCTTACTTGTACTTCCCACCCAAGCTTTGTGCGGCCACATTAAGGCCTGTCTGTGAGTTAATAAGTGTGTGATCTCTACTCAATACCCCTGTTTTCCACCCGTCACCTCATCACACCTCAGAAGAAACATTAAATAATAATTGCTTATCTGCCCCTCTTCGCGGCGGTGACGCACTATCAGATGGCACGATGGTGTGTCGCGAGAACGCCGGCTAGATAGCGGCGGACCGCGGCGTGTGCTGCCTAATCCTAAACGTAGAACCGCTTCCTTTCGGCACTGCGTATTCTCTATGCGGTTGCCAGTTGTTGAATAAAGGCAGCAGCTGCGCTCAAAGATCACATCACCAAGAAGCGTAATCGTCGGCCAGTTTTTTTTATTGCGAAAGCAATACTGCTCGCACTTTCGACTCATCGGTGGTCGTGGCGCCTCCTTACACAGCTGCGCGTCACGTGACCGTGTGACGTCACGCCAGACCGAGAGACGGGGCCCCTGCTCGCGGCATCGATGGTGGAGGCGAAGCCTTGCGCGCCGCTGCTGTGGCGCTACCGAGAGAGCGCGCGCTCGCTGGTGTGACGTCACGCCAGACCGAGAGACAGGGCCCCAGCTCGCGGCATCGATGGTGGAGGCGAAGCCTTCCGCGCTGCTGCTGCGGCGCTTCCGAGAGAGGGAGCTCGCTGGTGTGACGTCACGCCAGACCGAGAGACGGGGCCCCAAATCGCGGCATTGATGGTGGAGGCGATGCCTTGCGCGCCGCTGCTGCGGCGCTACCGAGAGAGGGCGCTCGCTGGTGTGACGTCACGCCAGACCGAGAGGCGGGGCCCCAGCTCGCGGCATCGATGGTGGAGGCGAAGCCTTGCTCGCCGCTGCTACGGTGGCTAGAAAGGGAGGTGTGAATACCGGCGGCGCAAACGTGACCCCACAGCGCACCGATGCCGCGGGGCGGCGCTGTTGACAAAGGCGGGGTAAGCACGCAGCCGAAATTAAAGCCGAAATTAGCGCCTCGCCAGCCTCGCGTCGGCTGCATGTCTATCACCCAAGTGAAAGTGAGCCCGTTTCGGGTATCGCGCGCTTTCTGCGAGCGTCAAAGAATGAAGCTTTATCATGAAAACAATGTTATGTCAGCCCACATCATTACTCCTGTGAAATTTTACGGGCCCAATGCGCACTGTATCGAGATTCAAACACGTTTTGTCTCTGCGCATTTCGTGAGACGGCTTTGGGAGTTAGGGGCTAGTGGGGGGCTTCGAAAAAATTTCGACCACTTCGGTTTCTTTAACACGCACTGACATCATACGGCACACAGGCGCCTTGCATATCGCCTCCCTGAAAATGCGACCGTCGTCCTCGAGATCACCAGTCAATCACCCTATGGGTGCCGTAGGACCTGTAAACTGCAGACATTACCTGATAACGTCTGGACGTATTTACAAACCACTTTTTGTCTGCGCTTGCAGACCTGTAGCATGTCATTTTGACGCTCATATAAGCAATTTACTATGATTGCAGAGAGTGAAGCAACAGATCTGGTCATGAAATCGTTTATTTACCAGTGAGGAAAAAATGTACAACACACAAGGTTTCTGTGTTTTTCGTTTCTTCTCACTGCTGTGCTCATTGACACCTTTAAGCAAGAAGTGAATCATTGTGAGGCAATAAAAACGTATAACTGAGGCTGTCAGGGTAGCAGAATGGTCTAGGCAGCCAACCTTTGGTATTTCACCAATTGACTGCAAAATCTCGGCCACAGCACGCAAGCGTGTTATAAACGAGTGAGTTTGTTTTCAAGGGCATAGTCCAGCTTATAGAACGATTCTGAGGGATATAAAAGGCCCCCAAGGTCCCACTCTTTGGATGCCTCTGATGGAAGCTCTCTGCAGGGGGATATTGCCTTTATCACTAAGACATGCTGCTTCGCAGTCTTCACAATGAGTGGGCAAAACACGACTTCTCGCCACATAACCTGCAAAGTAATAAACTAGCCGTGCGTCGCTGCGGTTCTCAACATAACTTTGGTGGTCCACAGCATCTCGCCCTCGAATGACGGAATGTCCCGAGGAACACTCCAAAATAGGCGACGAGACAAACTGCACAGCGGAGGCGCAGGTCAGCGCGGGAGTACCACGCCGTAATACCACGCCGCGAGCAGCAGCGCCACGTTCCCCCTGGTGGAATCGGTGCGCAAGGGGGTCACGCGCGCCCGAACGAAAGCGCCGGCGGTATTCACACCTCCCCTTCTAGCCACCCTACCGCTGCTGCGGCGCTACCGAGAGAGGGCGCTCGCTGGTGTGACGTCACGCCAGACCGAGGGACGGGACCCCAACTCGCGGCATCGATGGTGGAGGCGAAGCCTTGCGCGCCGCTGCTGAGGCGCTTCCGAGAGAGGGTGCTCGCTGGTGTGACGTCACGCCAGACTGAGAGACGGGGCCCCAGCTCGCGGCATCGGTGGTGGAGACGAAGCCTTGCGCGCCACTGCTGCGGCGCTTCCGAGAGAGGGCGCTCGCTGGTGTGACGTCACGCTAGGAGGATAAATGGGGCTACAGCTCGGCTCCTCGCAGTGGTCCACCCATTGGTCAACCATGTCGCAGTGGTCCAACCACGCCCACACCATCAGCCGAACCAAGGCGCAGCCAAGGGTATTGCTTTCGCAATCTTCCAGGCTTAACCAAGCTAAGCCTTCAGCCAATTTTTCATTCCGTTCTCTGTGGCTCACACTTGCAGACAGTGCAATGAGCAGGTAAGTGCGCATTGCCTTTGTTCTTTAATGATTGGTTGTGCTCGTGCTCATTGCCTCCCTGCAAGCGTGAGCCGTAGCTTCGTGCGATGAAAATACTGGACAAAAATATAGTGACACGTTGAAACGAGAATAGTTGAAGGCGTTCCACATAAGAGAAGAATAGGTATGAACCATGTTTCATCGCCTAACAAAGGCAATCGCACACCGCAGGACGCGCCTGGTTGCATCGGAAGTTTCTGGAATGCTATCGATTGTTCCAGCAGCTGTCTGTCACCGAACCTTGTGTTCTCTGATTGCATGTATGCGCGACGCGAATAGTTTAGAACTTTATGGAAGACACGCGGGTCCCAGCGATTACTGCGGAACATTCGATGACGGATGTATAAAAGCCGACGCGCTTGACCCGCTGGTCAGATTTCCACAACCACGGATCATGTTGGCCGCTATTGCTGTCACTTGAACATAACTTGCTTATGTGGGCACACGTTCGCCCAATGAAACGCAAGTTTCGCCATCCCTCTCTTCACCGTCACTACCACGTGACATATGGTGGAGGTCCTTGTTTTTGCATGTACCGGATGCCCCCGACAACCAGTGATCCAAGCCCGGACCGCAAAGACAAAACCAACGTCATCCCGGATCATAGAGCAAGTCGCCGGCTGCAACAGCTGCCCCCGGAACACGGACTTTTACCTGAAACGACCAAGATCGTTGAGAAGACAACGCCAATGGTTGCCCAAGCATCCCCCATTCTCCTGCAACAACCTCGGGACCCACCACCCTTCCATGGATGAGCGACTGAATACCCGAAATCCTGGCTCGTGACCTTCGAACTAATCGCGACTTTCAACAACTGGGACTCCGACGACGAGCTGCGCCATGTATACTTCTCCTTGGAAGACGCCGCCAGAACGTGCTTTGAGAACCGGGGGTCGACCTTAACAACATGGTACCTATTCCATAGCGGCTTCCTGCGGGCCTTTACGAGCGTCGTGCGGAAGGAAAAGTCCGAAGCTATGCTAGAAACCCGAATGCCACTACCAAACGAGAATCTTGCCATCTTTACAGAAGAAATAATCCGACTATTCAGCCACGCCGACCCGGAAATTTCCGAGGAGAAGAAAGTCCACCTACTCGTGCGTGGTATGAAGGTGAAACTTTTCGCGGGAATGGTACGAAGTCCACCTAAGACCATCGACAAGTTTCTACGCGAGGCCACCAGCATCGAGAAGACACTCGAAATGCAGAACCGGCAATTCAACCGCCGCATGAACTCAACAAACTACGCCGGAGTTCAGTCATTGGCCACCGACAACCTGCGCGAGACTATCCGAGTGGTCGTGCAGGAGGAGCCACAGAAGCTGTTTCCTTCATCACAGCCTCAAGTGGCTTCCATTGCTGACGTTTTACGTGAGGAGTTCCAAACTCGGAGTGGCCCCTGAATCGTATCGCCGCAGCCTCAGCCGCAGGCGGGGACGTACGCCGTTGTAGCCCACCGTCAGGTTCCCCCTCCGCGTCCACGGCAGGGCCTAGTGACGACACATTCCCGTCATCCACAACCACCCCCGCCGCCAGCACGCCAACCCATCGCTCCACGCAGCATTTCAAAGAAGACACGCTCCCCCCACCACCGTCCGCTTTGCTATCGGTCCGGAGAAGCCGGGCACATCTACCACCGATTCCCTGACCGCGAGATGGCACTGCGAGGGTTCGCCGTCAATCCACCGCGTCCATAGCAAGGTGAATGCCCACGTGAATCGCCGACGATCTCGCTGCCACACAGTGGAGACCTCGATGACCGTCCCGTTCGCGTCACCAGGCCGCTACCTGTCGCCGCAGCGCCGTCCATACACTGGCCTAGCCCACGGCCGGTCCGTCATCCCATACCAGGAAAACTAAAGCCAGCAAGCGATGGAGGTGTGGTTGCTCTTCATCGAACTGACGAAGATCCTCCGCCGCCGACGAAGACGCCGAAAAGCCTTTTTCAACGAAGTATTGCCACCTGCAGTAGTGGGCACAGCGCAAGAGAAGTGGCAAGAAGAACAAGATGGAAGAAGCGCCCGTGCTACCCCGCCCGCTCGATAGCCAGTTCCCACCACCGTGTTTTTCTGCATTAAACGCCGTGAGTCCTCTTTGAAGACATGTGACAAAATGTTAAAAGTGCAGGGTATTTCTTACTCATGCCGCAGACCCCGCCTGGAAGCGGAACCACCAGCCCAGTACCAATGGCTCGACCGAGACTCCCGTCCATCGGGCGAGCCATAGGGTTCAGTGGACTGCCTCTGGAAGACCACACTGCGAGTGCAACCACCTCAACTCGTATGGATATCATGATGACTACCAGTTACACATTTAAGAACCCACGGGTTCCGAAGTCGTTCCATGGCGACGTGTTCGAAGACGTCGAAGTCTGGATGGCTGACTTTGAGCGCGTGGCCGACTACAACGAATGGGACAGCGCGACTAAACTTAGAAACGTCTGTTTTTGCCTGGTGGATGGCGCGCGCTCGTGGTGTCAAAACCGTGAGGAGCAACTGACGTCATGGCATGAGTTCCGCCGTCAGCTCCTATACACCTGCGCCAGTGCTGATCGCCGCGAACGAGTAGAACGCGCGATACAGGCCCGCGTCCAGCTTCCCACCAAAAGTGTCACCACGTTCGTCGAAGACATGACGCGCCTCTTCAGATCAGCAGGCCCACTAGTGACTGCTGACAGGAAGTTGCGTCACTCGATGCGAGGAGTCAAGGAGCAGCTTTTCGATGGTCTTGTGCGGAGCCCTCCGAAGACTGTCGCCGAATTTTTATTTGAGGCTGTCAGTATGGAGAAGATGCTTCAGCAGCGATCGAACTACTACGAGCAAGAAATGAGCGCGACTTCTCATACCGATATTTTTTGCGGCCACCGTAGGCAACAGCGATAACCTCTGAGAAATCATCCGCACCGTTTGCGCGAGGAAATGCACAAGGTTTACAGAGCGTCACAGGCTACAGTGAGCTCCATTGCGAGTGTTGTAAAAGATGAGTGCACCTAGCGCTCCGGTCCACCTTTCCTCTTGCTAGCACCGCGCCTGCACCGCGACGGCGTGCCACCTACACGGAAGCCTTCAGGCCCCCAGCTTCATCATCCCCGTTGTTTATTCACGCCGCTCACCCCGCTGCACTTTCACCAGCCCAGAAGGTACACTACAATCGCATAACGACGCACTCCTCCAGCTTTTCCCCCAGCCGGACCTCCTGCTGCGCTTCAGTCGGAGCAGCCAGTGCATTACGCCCACGATCGAAGCATGAACCCTCGGAAGACGGGTTTGCAGTCCTCTGTGCTTCCGCTGCGGGGAGGCAGATCATTTGTACCGCCAATACTGACGTCTCGGGTTGCGGGGCTCTTTCGCCTATTCGCCACCACCTAGAACTTGCCAACGACCACGGGATATTGAAGATTGTCTGGCTCAACAGCGCACGCCACCGCCTACTGGGCGACACTCATGCTTGCCGTCGCCAAGGCGAGTTTCACCATCGCACCAGCGATATTCGAGCGCAAGATCTCCAAGTATCCGCCGGGAAAACCAACTACAGCTACTTTTTGGGGTGAGGCCGCTGGGAGCAGACGCGCTGAAGACCTCCGATCGAGGTGAACAAGAACGGGCGCCGATTCGACGTCAACTACAGCTGAACAGAATGACGGGCTTTCGCTCGACATACCGGTGGTGATTGATGGTTACGCGGTTAACGCTTTAGTGGATACCGGTGCGGACTTTTCTATCTTCAGTGGGAAAAAGGCGACGCTTCTGAAGAAAGTAATTACCCTTTGGCATGGTTCGCAGATTGTTCGTCTCCTGCGATAGCTTACTGGTATCCTGTCTAACGCAGTTACCACCGACTTCTATTGCACACTCCTTAATGATGCCCACAAGACTGTCGTTCATTGCTTCAACACTAAGGTCCTCTTCCTGAGCTAAAGCCGAATACCTGTTCTGTAGCTTGATCTGGAATTCCTCTATTTTCCCTTTTCCCGCTAACTCATTGATCGGCCTCTTATGTACCAGTTTCTCCCATTCCCTCCTCACGTCTAGGATAATTCGTGTTCTTACCATCCTATGGTCACTGCAGCGCACCTTGCTGAGCACGTCCACATCTTGTATGATGCCAGGGTAAGCGCAGAGTATGAAGTCTATTTCACTTCTAGTCTCGCCGTTCGGGCTCCTCCACGTCCACTTTCGGTTATCCCGCTTGCGGACGAAGGTATTCATTATCCGCATATTATTCTGTTCCGCAAACTCTACTAATAACTCTCCCCTGCTATTCCCAGTGCCTATGCCATATTCCCCCACTGCCTTGTCTCCACCCTGCTTCCTGCCTACCTTGGCTTTGAAGTCGCCCATCAGTATAGTGTATTTTGTTTTGACTTTACCCATCGGCGATTCCACGTCTTCGTAGAAGCTTTCGACTTCCTGGTCATCATGATTCGATGTAGGGGCGTAGACCTGTACAACCTTCATTTTGTACCTCTTATTAAGTTTCGCAACAAGACCTGCCACTCTCTCGTTAATGCTATAGAATTCTTGTATGTTACCAGCTATATTCTTATTAATCGGGAATTCGACTCCTAGTTCTCGTCTCTCCGCCAAGCCCCGGTAGCACAGGACGTGCCCGCTTTTCAGCACTGTATATGCTTCCTTTGGCCTCCTGACTTCACTCAGCCCTATTATATCCCATTTACTGCCTTCTAATTCCTCCAATAGCACTCCTAGACTCGCCTCACTACATGACGTTCTAGCGTTAAACGTTGCCAGGTTCATATTCCAAAGGCGGCCTGTCCGGAGCCAGCGATTCCTAGCATCCTCTGCTGCGTCGCAGGTCTAACTGCCGCCATGGTCAGTTGCTTCGCAACTGCTGGGGACTGAGGGCCGGGGTTTGGTTGTTGTGTTCATATAGGAGGTTGTGCCCAAGTACTGCACCGGGGTGGGCAATCCTGCTCTGCTCTGGACGAAAGATCTGATCAAGAAACGCCAATGTATGAAAGCCTCTAAACCTACAGCTAGAATAGAACTGGCAGAACTTTCGAAGTTAATCAACAAGCGTAAGACAGCTGACATAAGGAAGCATAATATGGATAGAATTGAACATGCTCTCAGGAACGGAGGAAGCCTAGAAGCAGTGAAGAAAAAACTAGGAATTGGCAATAATCAGATGTATGCTTTAAGAGACAAAGCCGGCAATATCATTACTAATATGGATGAGATAGTTCAAGTGGCTAAGGAGTTCTATAGAGATTTATACGATACCAGTGGCACCCCCGACGATAATGGAAGAGAGAATAGTCTAGAGGAATTCGAAATCCCACAGGTAACGCCGGAAGAAGTAAAGAAAGCCTTGGGAGCTATGCAAAGGTGAAGGCAGCTGGGGAGGATCAGCTAAAAGCAGATTTGTTGAAGGATGGAGGGCAGGTTGTTCTAGAGAAACTGGCCACCCTGTACACGCAATGCCTCATGACTTCGAGCGTACCGGAACCTTGGAAAAACGCTAACATAATTCTAATCCATAAGAAAGGGGACGCCAAAGACTTGAAAAATTATAGAACGATCAGCTTACTGTCCGTTGCCTACAAAGTACTTACTAAGGTAATTGCAAATAGAATCAGGAACACCTTAGGCTTCCGTCAACCAAAGGACCAGGCAGGATTCCGTAAAGGCTACTCAACAATAGACCATATTCACACTATCAATCAGGTGATAGAAAAATATGCGGAATATAACCAACCTTTATATATAGCTTTCATTGATTACGAGAAAGCGTTTGGTTCAGTCGAAACCTCAGCAGTCATGGAGGCATTGCGGAATCAGGGTGTAGACGAGCCGCTTGTAAAAATACTGAAATATATCTATAGCGGCTCTACAGCCACCGTAGTCCTCCATAAAGAAAGCAACGAAATCCCAATTAAGAAAGGCGTCAGGCAGGGAGATACGATCTCTCCGATGCTATTCACAGCGTGTTTACTGGAGGTATTCAGAGACCTGGATTGGGAAGAATTGGGGCTAAGAGTTAATGGAGAATACCTTAGTAACTTGCGATTCGCTGAAGATATTGCCTTGCTTAGTAATTCAGGGGACCCGCTGCAATGCATGCTCACTGACCTGGAGAGGCAAAGCCGAAGGGTGGGTCTAAAAATGAATTCGCAGAAAACTAAAGTAATGTTTAACAGTCTCGGAAGAGAACAGCAGTTTACGATAGGTAGTGAGGCACTGAAAGTGGTAAGGGAATACATCTACTTAGGACAGGTAGTGACTGCGGATCCGGATCATGAGACTGAAATAATCAGAAGAATTAGAATGGGCTGGGGCGCGTTTTGCAGGCATTCTCAGATCATGAACAGCAGGTTGCCATTATCCTTTAAGAGAAAAGTTTATAACAGCTGTGTCTTAGCAGTACTCACGTACGGGGCAGAAACCGGGCGGCTTACGAAAAGGGTTATACTTAAACTGAGGACGACACAGCGAGCTATGGCAAGAATGATAGGTGTAACGTTAAGGGATAAGAAAAGAGCTGATTGGGTGAGGGAACAAACGCGAGTTAATGATATCTTAGTTGAAATCAAGAAAAAGAAATCGGGGGGGGGCATGGGGAGGACATGTAATGAGGAGGGAAGATAACCGATGGTCATTAAGAGTTACGGAATGGATTCCAAGGGAAGGGAAGCGTAGCAGATGGCGGCAGAAAGTTAGGTGGGCGCATGAGATTAAGAAGTTTGCAGGGACAACATGGCCACAATTAGTATATGACCGGGGTAATTGGAGAAGTATGGGAGAGGCCTCTGCCCTGCAGTGGGCGTAACCAGGCTGATGATGATGATGATGATGATGGTTCGCAGGTTCGGATGGCTGGTGGTCACGTACTTACTCCACTGGGAACTTGCACGACTAGAGTTCGGATTGGAGGATCGACATTTGTGGCGAACTGTCTTGTCCTGCGCGAATGCTCCCGTGACTTGATTCTCGGGGTTGACTTTCTACAAGAATACGGCACTGTTATTGGCCTATGGGATCGTGTAATCACGTTCTCAGCCGACCGAGCAATCGAAGGGTACGACGACAACCGACGTAACGACGCCCTTCGTGTTTCCGCCGAAAGCGTTACGCTTCCTCAACGATCCAATGTCCTAGTCGAAGGTATGTGCGGTGGAATGCGCGAAGGTGAAGTTGTCGCAGAAAGCAACTTATCTCATCTACGGATGCAAGGTGTTTGTGCGGTTAGGTGTGTGCTACAGCTAAGTCGTGGCCGTTCTCAGTTGCTTGTCACCAATTTCAGCAACGAGCATCACCACCTTTTCCGCGGTACTTCGATTGCGTTTGCCGACAGAATAGAGAACATGACTGAATATTTTGCCTCTGAAGCCGTGGGGATGCCTGACAACTCTCTGGGCAATACCGACATTAATTGAGAGCTATCGAAATACAACCAAGCAGCACTGCGCGAGCACTTGCTTGAATTCAGGGCATGCTTCGCAAGTTCATCTAAGCTACGCCAGACTTCAATCACAAAGCACAGGATCATCACACGCGACGACGCACGTCCGATACGCCAGCAGCCCTATCACGTGAGGCGAAAGAACGAGAAGCATTTCGTACGGAAGTAAAAGAGATCCTTGAAGACCGCGTTATCGAACTTTCCAAGAGCTCATGGTCGTCTCCGGTCGGTCTTGTCAAAAAGAAAGACGGAACACTACGCTTCTGCGTCGACTACCACAAGCTATATAACGCAACTAAAAAGCACGTGTCACGTATCGACGACTCGTTAGACAGGCCGCAGCGTGCCCAGTATATTTCGTCACTCCATTTGAAAAGCGGGTACTGGTAGGTTGAGGTAGACGAACGAGACCGCGAGAAAACTATCTTTGTGACTCCGGACGGCCTCTACGAATTTCGAGTGCTCCCTTTCGGCTTCTGTTGAGCCCCTGCTACTTTCCAGCGAATTATGGATACCGTACTCACTGAACTGAAGTGGCAGACTTGTCTCGTGTACCCTGATGACGTAGTAGTCCTTTCTGGAACATTTGAGCAACATCTTCACCGCTTGCGGCATGTGCTACAAGCGATCCGTTTGGCTGATCTCACGCTTAAACCAGCAAAGTGCCTCTTATTATGAAGAGCTCAAGTTTCTCGGACACGCGTCCTAAGCGCCAGAGGAGCTCGACCCGATGTCGACCCGATCCCGACAAGCTTTCCGCGATTGCAACAATTCCTGCTCTGGCCGACAAGAAGGCCGTGCGACGTTTCCTAGGCTTGTGTGCGTATTATCGCCATATCATTAAAAACTTATATCTGTTAGCGGAACCCCTGACTCGCCTTACGAGGGATGACACGCCATTTGCCCGGACGAGTGAGCAACAAATGTCCTTCGCTGAACTACGTCAACTCATGCAGTTAGCACCCACTCTGGCACATTTTGATGACGACGCTGACACCGAGGTTCATACTGCCGCCAGTAACATCGGTCTTGGTGCAGAACTCGTCCAACGTCTAGACGGCATTGGAAGAGTAATAGCTTATGCTGACCGTTCGCTGTCCCGTGCTGAGTCGAACTATTCTGCCACAGAAAGAGAGTGTCTCGCGGTTGTGTGGGTGGTCACGAAGTTTCGCCCTTATGTTTACGGCCGTCCTTTCAAAATGGGGAGAGACCACCATGCCCTGCGTTGGTTGGCAAAAACGCGATCTTTCAGGACGACCGGCAAGGTGGAGATTGCGGCCAGAGGAATTTGACGTCACTATCATTTACAAGTCTGGCCGCAAGCACGAAGACACTGACGCACTGTCGCGTGCACCTGCCGAATCACTCAGTCAAGAGTCAGGGGCTGATGACGGCTTCCTGGGGGCCATTACTGCATCGGATTTGATAAGACGGCAGCGTGGCGACGCGGAAATTCGACTTATCATTGACCACTTAGACTGCAGGCGAACAACCATTCCACGCCATCTATGTCGCGATTGACGTCTTTCTGTCTACGCGACAACGTGCTTTCAAAGAAAAACGCCCGTTGTAATGGCGGAACCTACCTCCTGGTGGACTCGAAAGACTTGCGCGATCACATTCTTTTCAATTGCCCCGACGAGCCAACATCTGGCCACTTAGGCTCCTCACGAACGCTTGCCAGAGTACGCTATATGTATTACTGGCCCAGGCTTTCGGCAAGCGTCAAACAGTATGTTAAAGGCGGCCGTGAATGTCAGCGGCGAAAGTCACCGCCCATGAAGCCCGCCAGGTTATTCCAACCTATTGAACCACCTCATAAGCCATTCGATCAAGCCGGCTTGGACATTCTTAGGCCTTTTCCTCTCTCGACCGATGGCAACAAGTGGGTGATTATCGCGGCTGAAGATTTGAATGAATGAACAAATGTATGTTTATTTCATCTTGCGTACAATTTCAAGAAAGGAGCAGGGGCAAAAGGCGCACAGCGCCTGACGGGGACCCTGTACCCGCAATATGCGCTATTATTATACATTACTTAGTGGTAGTTCTTTGGCAGTGAGCGGACACACATAACATTACATATTTTTACACATTGTACACGAGTTTACACAAACTGAGAAACAGAGTTCACAACATAATTGGGTTAAAGTTTGTTTACTGATATAGACGGTGAAATAATAAAATGTTCCCCTTTGCCCCCTCCTCCCCTTTCCTCTCCCGGTCCACAAGCAAAAAAGTACAGGTTACACATGTAAATTACCATAATACACTACACTGCAGCATATAAACGTGAACATGTATGTATCCCCGTAAAACATAAAAAAGGAAAAAAGCAGGTTATATATTTATGTTGCAACAATCGCTCTCTCAAACACTGTGTTAGCAACAATTCCTTCACATGGTTTTTGAAGGCGTTTCTAGTCATACTTAAATCAATGTTATCTTCTAGCTTATTTAGGATTGTTAGTACTTGGTACCTGGTTGTTTGTTTACTATAATTGGTCCTTGTGTTTAAGGTCTGTTTTCTTTTTAGTCTCATAACGTAAGGAACTTCATTAATGTTTTCGTGTATATATAGTGAATTTGTATATATATACTGTAGTAGTTTAAAATCATAAACGTCGTTAGCTTTAAGCATTCGGTATTTAAAAATAACGGTAATGTTCTTAGTTCAAAACATGGTCCCTGATAGTTTTCATAAGTGCGCAATATTTTCTTTTGTAGAATAATGAGCCTGTTGTAGTTAGTTTTTTTTGTGGTACCCCTTACCAATGTGCCGCACGATCATCTGGAGTAGAACAGTGAAGTATATATGTTTTGTTTCAGCAAGATAGGTATTAAGTGTGCAATTTTATACAAGCATCCAACAGATCGGGAGAGTTCGGTAGCTAAATTATTAATGTGTACATTGCATGAAAGGTGCTCTTGGAACCAAACACCAAGAAACCTTTGCTCCTTAACCCTGGTTATCTGTTGCCCTTCAAAAGTTCAAACTATTTCCCTACTTAGTAGCGAAGTAGAGCTATGCCACAACGAGATGAGCCAACACGGACGCGCTCCCATAAGCCACACCTTCTGAGGTCGCGCAGTTCCTCATCTGCCACATTGTATTGCGCCATGGTGCACCGTTCACTGTAATTACGGACATAGGGACGCGTTCACAGCACAGCTCATGCAAGAAATTTTTCAACTGAACACCAGGCATCGAGAGGCGACTGTGTACCATCCGAAGTCCAACGGACTTACTGAGCGACTAAACAAGACCATCACGGACGTGATCTCTATGCATACTGACGTCCAGCACAAAACATGGGATCATATTTTGCCTTTCGTGACCTTGGCGCACAATACCGCCGTACAAGGAAGCACGCGCTTTACTACGTTTGGTCTCCTTTACGGCCGCGAAGTGCAGACGATGCTAGGCGCTATGCTGCCGCGTCAAGTCGACGAACGCCTAACTACAGACGCCGAAGAATTTGCTCAGCGCGCTGAGGAAGCTCGCCAGCTTGCGCGGCTGCACATCGGTCAGCAGCAGCATGCACATGCACGGCGCTATAACATCCGCCACAGACAAGTATGCTACAGCCCTGGTTGCCAAGTGTGGGTGTGGACTCCCGTGCGCCGCCATGGCCTTAGTCAAAAATTGCTCAGCCGGTATTTTGGCACATACAAAGTGCTGCGCCGCATTAGCGACCTGAACTACGAGGTCATTCCGGACAGTGCGGCTCAAAAACGGCGTAGACAACAACCTAGCCCTGATATCGTTCACGTCGTACACATGAAGCCATATGTTGCGCATGCGTGATTATTATTTTTTTCTTCATTTTTTTTTTCATTTTCGATGGTTGTGCTCATATTTGCAGCTATTGCGGTTACCTCTCCGGTTCATGAAACTCTGCATGTGACGTTTCGCGACTGCTGTACTTAATGTTTTCCTGTCGCTGTGACTGTGATCTTTGCGCGAGCATCTGTCTTGACCCATGTTTCTTTGCCACCTCTTTTTCTTACACCACTTCTTCACTATCGAGCCGATTCTCTTTTCGAGGAAGGGGGAAAATGCCACCTGCAGTAGTCGGCACAGTGCGAGAGAAGAGGCAAGAAGAACAATAAGGAAGAAGCACGCGTGCTACCCCCGCCCGCTGAATATCCATGCCCCACCGCCGTGTTTTTTCGGGAACCAGCTGTCTGAATTAAACGTCGCGAGTCCTCCTTGAAGGCACGTGACAATATCAACGCGACGGCGCCATCCCGACGGAGCCAGAATGTCAAGAATATGCCGACTTAAAACGATCTAAAGACGCGACAATCCAGCTTCAGTTCAACACGACGTAGCCGTGATCCGACGCCAAGACCTAACCGCAACGCAAGAAAAAGAACCACAGATCTCGGCGTGCTTCTCGAAGGCCACGCAATCACCGCCTTAGTGTACACAGGAGCCGACTACTCCATCAAAAGCGGACCCATCGCCGCACAGTTGAGGAAGGTTAGGTTGCATGTGAAGGCCTTCAAATTCGGACCGCTGGCGCACAGCTAATAGCGCCGGCGGGAATCTGCACCCCAAGAGTTCCATTTCAAGACCGGACCTACCCTGCCGCCTTTGTTATCCTCCAACACTGTTCACGAGACGTCATTCTCGGCATGGACTTCGCGAACCAACACGGCCCACACGAACCAACACAACCAACCAACCCAATTCAAAGTCGATAACGCTGTCGGAAGATCAAGTGATACCGCCGGAGAGCTGTCGTTGTGACCACGCCTTGAGCGTGCTCGAACATAAAGCCAGCATCCCGCTCCACTCCATCATTGTCATTTCCGTTGGCACCAAAACACCTGCAGGCGCAGAAGGCGTCATTGATGGTGACCAACGTCTAGTACTCGACCGTGAAATTTGTTTCGCAAGAGTGATCGCTCGACTGCACGGAGGAAAAGCGAAAGTGTTGCTGACAAACTGTAGCCAGCAGCTCAAGCACATCAACAAGGGCACGACGATCGCATACATCGAGGAAATCCTAGAAACCAGCAATGCGTTTCTCCTCTTGGATTGTGCCGCATTAACACCGACGACTGTAGTTCCTGAACCACACTTCGACATAAATGCATGTCTCCCCGTGATTAAGCAGCAACAGCTGAGAAGTATGCTTCGACGATACAAAGACTGTTTTTCGACGTCATCAAGGATTCGAGAAACACCAGCTACAAAGCATCGCAAATTAACCAAACAGTGCGCCTAACCACTCCGCTAGAGCCCTTATCGAGTTTCGACGTGAGAACGTGAAGCTATAGACAACAAGTCGGCGAAATGCTGCGCGACAACATAATCCAGCCGTCTAAGAAACCGTGGCCATCTCCTGTTGTCTTAGTGGAGAAGCAGGACGGAATCCTACGTTCTTGCGTCGATTATCGCTGACTGAACAAGATCACTAAGAAGGGCGTACAGCCCCTCCCACGAATAGACGACGCATTGGATCACCTCTGGAACGATAAATATATCTCGTCGATGGATCTTAAGTATAGCTGCTGCCAAATAGAAGTCGACGAGAGAGATAGCGAAAGACTGCCTTCACCACTCAAGACGGCCTCTACGAGTTGAAGGTCATGCTATTCGGACTGTGCTCGGCGCCTGCAACGTTTCAGCGCATCATGGACAAGGTGTTAGCGTGGTTGAAGTGGCAGACCTGTCTTGTTTGCTTGGATTACGTCGTCGTCTTCGCCGGAAATTGCGACGATCCCCTTAGGCGGCTTGCGACAGTACTAGAGGCCATCAAGTCATCAGGGCTCATTCTGAAGCCGGAAAAATGCCGCTTCGCTTACGATGAGCTTCTGTTCCTAGGCCACGTAATAGGCAAATCTGGCGTGTGCCGCGACCCACAGAATACAGCCGCCATCGCAATGTTCCAGCAGCCCATCGACAAGAAGGCAGTACGTAGATTTCTTGCCATGCGTGCCTATTATAGGCGCTCTGTCAAGAACTTTTCACGTATTGCTGAGCCGTTGACACATCTAACTAAATGTGATGTCTATTTCAATTGGGAAACGCCGCAGGCCGACACATTTGAAGAACTCAAACGACGCATGCAGTCGCCACCGGTACTTGCGCACTTCGACTAGTACGCCGATACTAAAATCCTAAACTGTACTCAACCATCCGCCGCCAACCGCTCTGTCGCCTTCACACAACAGCGTGATGCAGGTACCTTTTCCGACTCTAACAACACCGACGTCGAAAATTCGCTTCAACTGTATGAACGGGTGAGCACTAGCGACAACTGGGACCCGCTCTGATGCTCACAAACATAATATTTTACCTGACGGGTACAGCACAAGTGTGGTTTCTTAATCACGAACAGGAACTCACGAGCTGGGAGGTATGTAAGCAAAACAGCACATCGATCTTTTCGGCAAACCCCTCGAACGCCGCCGTGTTGCGCAGATAGAAGTTGCATGCCGAGCTTAGACTTGCACCAAGTCCAATGTGACGTACTTCCAGGACGTGCTCACGCTTTGTCGCAAAGTCGATGACAAGATGCGGCAAACGTGAAAAATTGCGCATATCCTCAAAAGTATCGAGAATGGCACGTATACACTCCTGGTTTTTAAGAACTCGTCCACAGCGCAAGACGTCATAAATGAATGCCGATGCTTTGAAGAAGTCAAAAGTCGCCACGTTACTCCGAACTTTACGCGTCTTCCGAACACAGCTGCGACGTTTACCAGCGAGGACCTCCTTCTCCCACCCGTTCCACCCGTTCCTGCTGGATGCGATACTAGTGTGTGCATCATCCGCCGTGAGATTGGAGCTGCCTCCTCAGTTCCCCTTCAGGTGCGTAACCTCGACAAGTCCTATGCAGCCATTTCCCTAATCCAAACTGTTGTGCGTCAAGAAGTATCAAACGCAGGATTACAGCCGCTTTGCCCAGCCAACAAACCTGACCGCCGCCCATCCGCGGCACCTTAATTACACGGAAGCCCAACCATTCGACCTTGTTATGAGAATTCCACAGAATAACGCACTTGCAAAGACAGGCCCATTTACTTCTTTTCTGGACGCCTTGGACATATTTCCCGCCATTATCGCAGTGCTTGGAACTCGCAGCCTCGACCGAGCTATCGAAACATCCGACGTCCAGGTGGTAGTTCCCGAGGGCCGCTACACAATGACCACGACAGCGTTCCGCCATCATGGCTAGCACGATCAAAGTACTCCTCTTCGCCGTCCCGACAGCTGCCCCGCTCACGTCTGCGTCGTCGCTCTCCTTCTCCCTCATACTCCCGCTGCTCTTCAGAAAACGGACTGGCGCATCTCCGAGAGGTAAGCCTGCACGACGAACCGGCCCGAAATCCCTCTGCTCACACTACGGCCATCACAACTTCCTCAACGTAGACGTGGATGGTACACCTGTCATCGCACTCATTGATACCGGCGCCCACATACTGGTCATCGACTGAAACGTTCGTATTCGTCTGAAGAGAGTTCTTACCCCCCCTCCGATCGATATAGTCGGAGGAGCCGGTGGTGCGACTCCGGCTCTTTCGGGTTTGTGTACCGCCCATGTAACTGTTGCCGGACGTCACTCTTCAGTTTTGTTTTACGTTTTGGATCTGTGCCCACATGCAATCAGCTTAGGACATCACTTTCTTCCAGCACATTCGGCTCTTATTGACTGCTCTGCAGGGGTTATCTGGCCTTGCCTCATGTCATTGAGCCTGCTGATTCTGCGCACTATTGGATGTGTTCCTCAGTTTACACTCGTGTACCACATCTTGTCGTGACATACTTCGACGTCTCTCCTGATCCTTCTGTGGACGACGGCGATTACATCATGTCGCCCAACGCTGCCGTCCCCTGTTCGCAGAATGGCATGTTCCCACACTCGGTCATCAGTGTAAAGGGCAATGCCGCATGTCTCCCTATTGTGAATTTTGGACTATGCCCTCAAGTGATACCTTAGGGCATATCTCTTGCAACCCTAGCTCCAGCCTCCGACTATCATGTTACCCCTCTTAGCTGCTACTGCTGCTGCTATTTATTCGAACCCAACGACGTTAGATAACATAACGAAGATGATCGCCACTGACCGAACAAACGCACACGGTTCGGGCCCTGTTGATGTCGTATGAGGACATTTTTGATCTCAGTGACCGACGAATGGGCCAAACAACACTTCTTAAGCATTGCATTAACACCTGCGATGCCAAACCCATACACCAATATTCCTATCGTGTCTCTTGTGCTGAGCGATAAGCTGTACAAAAGGAAGTTGACAAAATGCTTGCCCTTGATATTGACACAATGATGTGGGGCTTCCACACCGCGGGACGGCGCGCGCAACGGCCGGCACCATGGAAGACGACGAAGCGCGTAAGCTGCACGCTAATCTTCTGGCCCGCCATTAAAGAGAAGCGTCTATTTTGTAAGACTCGTCTTCAATCTACATTTTTCTGGTGGAGGTGCCGGGGTACATGCTACCATTCCCAGATCGAACGTCGCCTACAAGCCTAGTACGAAGTCCGGTCGAGCTGACTCATGTTCACGTACGGAGAAGCCGTCGACTTCAAGGACTGCCACCTGAGCACGAGCCTCTACCCAATCGAGTCGCAAAGATGGAGTACATTAGTTCCGTCTTCTTCCTCAACGGCACCGACCGAGGTCGTCCTTAACCAGCCGCGAATCCTTCCATGGGGACACTTTCGAGGATGTTGAGGACTGGCTCGATCACTTTCAGCGTGTCGCAGAATTCGACGGCTGGACTCCAGAACGCAAGCTACGCAACGCCTACTTTGCCCTCGAGGACTATGCGCGGACATGGTTTGAGAACCGTGAGGCGGCCTTATCGACATGGGACGAATTCAGACGCCAGCTAATCAGCACATACGCCAGCCTCCATCGCAAGGAGCGAGCCGAATCTGCAATTCAGGCGAGAGTACAGCGGCCGAACGAAAGTGTCGCAATGTTTGTCGAAGATACGTGCCGACTTTTCCGACGCGCGGATCCATCCATGCCGGAAGAAGAGAAGGTCAGGAACCTGATGCGTGGTGTCAAGCAAGAGTTATTCGGTGGCCTAATACGCAACCCACCAAAGACCGTCGCAGAGTTTCTCGCGGAAGCCATATTAATGGAAAAGGCACTGCAGCAACGAATAAGGCAGTACAACCGCAACGTGGCGACCCTATCGCGTGAGCCTGTCGCTATACCCTTGGACAACACCGACGCCTTGCGGGAGCTCGTTAGGCTTGTTGTCCGAGAAGAGCTCCAAAAGCTACAGGTGGCTCCCGTATCAGTACCGCGACTCGCTCTGGCTGAGGTCGTCCGGGAAGAAATCAGGCAGGCACTACAAGTCACGGAGCGAAGCGAGGCACCAGAGCCCGAGGTACGGCAGCCACAGCCTCGCATGTCGTATGCGGAAGCTGCGCGAGCTTCGTTTTCTCCGACTTCTCACGATGCGCGCGATGTCCCGGACTTTCATGGTGTGCGCGCCGTTCAACAAGCGACTGCCGACTTCAGGACTCACCACACGCCATTCATGGCTGAAACACGACCACCCCGCATGAGCGACGTATGGCGCACTGCAGACCGGAGACCCTTGTGTTTCATTGCGGTGAAGCCGATCACCTATACAGGGCTTGTCCTTACCGCTGAGCTGGGCTTCGTGGATTTTCACTGAATGCGCCATGGCCACGCAATGGTGAACGCCCACTCGAGATTGAAGCCTACCTCGCGGACGCCACCAGCTCGTTTGGCCCACGATTCCGTGACCCCCGGTCACCGTCACCTGCCCAATACAGGTCTTCCAGCCCCGTCTTCACGCCGAGCGCAACAAGGCGTCGCTCACCCAGCCCTGCCTCCCGGGAAAACTGAGTCCAGCGACCTGCGGAGGTGAGATCGCTGACGTTGCGAACGCTGAAGATCCTCCACTACGACGACCGCGAAATGACGTAATTGAGGTGCAGAGAAAGCAGTGTAGTTCTGTGTCAGTATCTTGCGACGTACCAGTTACCATAGATGACCACGAAGTCACGGCGCTAATCGACACGGGTGCGGACACGTCTCTTATGAGCCAGAGTCTCGCGCGCACACTGAACAAAATTTCGACGCAATAGACCGGAACTCAGATTCGTACTGCAGCAGGGCATCTCATAACTCCAATGGACCGGTGCACGGCACGAGTCAACATTCGGGGCTTCACGTACATCGGCGACTTCGTCATTCTTCCTCAATGTTCAAAGGACCTTATACTCGGCTTGGATTTCCTTCAGGCGAACGGTGCCACCATCGACCTGCAAGAGTACAGAATTAGATTCGCTACTACGCGAGCCATAGCGAACAGTAATGACAACGGCAGTGACATCGCGCTTCGCGTAGCTGACGATCACGTCACGTTGCCACGCAAGAGCAGGGTGCTTACCCTTGTCCGATGCGACATGGAAGACGACGCCGAAGGAATTGCTGAGGCCAACATCCCCCTGCTTCTTGAGCGCCACATTTGCATAGCCAGAGGGGTTCTTCAGGTGCGAAACAAATGTTCAGTCGTTTTGCTAACAAACCTTAGGAACGAGTACCGCGAGGAACGTACCGCGAGGAACGACAATCGCATTTCTTCGCGAAATCATTGATGTTAATGCCATTGCCACATTGGAAATCACATCGTCTCAGCAATCTGAGTTACCCAGCCTCAACGAACGGATTCATGTTAACGCTGCTCTACCGGCCAGACCATCAAAGAGACCGTCTACTGAGTCTCGTGAATGAATTTGCGGACTGTTTTTCAATGTCGTCCAAAGTACGGCGCACCTCCATCACAAATCACCGCATTCTTACGGACGGGTCTGCACGTCCTGTTCGTCAGCATCCTTACAGAGTGTCTCCAGTGGAAAGGGAAACGATCAAGCATCAGGTGAAAGAGATGCTCCAAGACGACGTGATCCAGCCGTCCACAAGCCCGTGGGCCTCCACTGTAGTGTTAGTCAGAAAGAAAGATTATACACTACGGTTCTGTGTAGATTACAGAAAGTTGAACATTGTCACCAAGCGCGATGTTCATGCATTGCCACGCATCGACGACGTATTGGATCGTCTACAACATGCCAACTTTTTTTCTTCGTTGGACCTTAAATCAGGGTACTGGCAAATCGAAGTTGATGAACAGGATCGTGAAAAAACAGTGTTTGTGACACCTGAAGGGCTTTATGAGTTCGACGTTCTCCCCTTCGGTCGCTGTTCCGCACCTGCCACCTTTCAGCGGATGATGGATACCGAGCTAGCTGAACTCAAATGGCGAACCTGCCTCATATACTTGGTCGACGCCGTCGTGTTCTCGCGCACGTTTCACGAACCTCTCGCACGACTCGAGAGTGTCTTCGCTGTGATCCGTACTGCCGGCCTCACCATCAAGCCTGAAAAATGCTACCTCGGGTTCCAAGAGCTCAAATTTCTTGGCCATGTCGTTGGTCCTAAAGGTGTCCGACCAGACCCCGACAAGTTAGCTGCCGTCGCCGAGTTTTCGCCACCCACAGACAAAAAGGCTGTCCAATGCTTCCTTGGTTTGTGCGCATATTATAGGCGCTTTGTCGAGGGATTCTCGAGAATTGCTGAGCCTCTGACACGGCTTGCACGCGACGATGTACATTTCATTTGGGCGGACGAGCAGTAGCAGTCGTTCAATGAATTGTGCCAGCGTTTGCAAGCGGCCCCGATACTTGCTCATTTCGACGAATACGCTGACACCGAAATCCATACTGACGCCAGCAATACGGGTCTCGGTGCAGTACTTGTGCAGTGGCAAGCTGGTGCGGAACGCCGCATTGCTTATGCAAGCCGCAGTCTCACCAAGGCTGAGAAAAACTACTCAACCACTGAAAAAGAATGCGTAGCAGTTGTGTGGGCAATTGGTAAATTCCGACCCTACTTCTACGGTAGGTCCTTTAAGGCTGTCAGCGATCACCACGCCCTGTGCTGGCTTCCCAACCTCAAGGATACTTCAGGCAGACTAGCCCGTTGGAGCCTGCCCTTACAAGAGTACGATATTACAGTTTTATACCGATCTGTAAGGAAGCACAGTGACGCTGACTGTTTGTCACGCGCACCACTCCCTACGACGTCATCGGACCCTGACCATGACTTGCCATTTGTCGGCGTTATCGACGCCATAAAGATGGCTGAGCACCAGCGCGCTGACGCTGAGCTGCTGCCGCTGATCGAGCACCTCCAAGGAGCTGAAGGTGTTTTACCCCGCTCGCTCGTGCGCGGCTTATCATCATACCACTTGCACTGCAACGTCCTTTACAGGAAAAACTGCGGAAGCGGTCCCAATACGTATCTCATTGTCGTGCCGTCGGTGCTACGCCAAGACATTTCGAAAGCCTGCCATGATGAGCCACGCGCGGGACAGCTGGGATTCGCTAAGACATTAGCATGGACACGACAGAAGTATTTCTGGACCCGGCTTTATTCTTCTGTGCAACGGCACGTGCAGACCTCCTGCCATTGTCAGCGCGGCAAGAAATCACCAGTTAAACCGGCTGGCTTTCTCCATCCTGTAGACCCTCTTCAAGCACCGTTCCAACAAATAGGAATGAATCTACTTGGCCCATTGCCACTGACCTCTTCGCGCAACAGATGGATAGTCGTCGCTATCGACTTACGACTGACCAACTTAGAGTGCGCCGACTGATATGGGAGCACTGGCTTGTTCGCACGAGGCTCGTATTTCCAGCGTACATGGTCGTTGAAAAATAAAAACTTAATGTAAAGAAATCGGATACTTCCGTCAATCGGCATTTCATACGTTATTTTTAGAGGATATAAACCCCCGCGTATGAAAGAAAGTGCATTAGTGGTTAAAAAATCAAAACAGTTAGAGCTGCACTCAAGTAGAACTAAAAAGTCATCGACGTATCTAAAAACTAAGTTGGTTAAGACGGGAAACACAAAGACATGCTTGTGAAACGCATTATGTAAGTCATGCCCGGAGCTGATGACCGAAAGCATCGAGGATCAGATCCCCCGTCTTCGATTGGCAGGTTACCCTAAACATGTACTTATTAGCGTTGCTGAGGGTCTGCTCAAGTCGAAGCTATCAAAGAATTCTGCCAGTGCGCATTGTGTAGATAAGAGGAGCGTTGCTGTCATCCCATATATCCACGGCCTATCGCACCGTTTAAAGAAAATAGGTCAACGTGCGAATGTTAGGGTTGTGTTTTCATCTTCTACGAAATTGCAATGTCTGTGCAGACTAACCAGACCAGGCCTCTCTGATAAGCGCACGTGCAAAAAGAAACACCAGGAACCGTTTGTTGAATGTGTGGAATTAGTTGTTTACAACCTTCCCTTAAAGTGTGGGAAGAACTACGTCGGGCAAAGCGGAAGGTGCCTCAACGAGCGTTTAAAGGAACACCGGTATAATGTAGCAGAAAAGCAGGGGTGGGTTCCTTGACGCCCACTGCAGGCATTGCAGGTGCACTGTTGCCGGGGTGGATGATGGTGACCACTCGACGTGTGCTCCAGCATACAGGGACTGCTCCATTGTGGGAAGAGCCCGAGGTAGGATAACTCGCGAAATTATAGAAGCAGAAATGATTGATAGGCTTGGGGATAACTGTGTGTCAAAACCATCGATTGCCCTGTCTCGCAAAGAGTTATCGTACCTGCCCGATGGTCTGTAAGGGTTTTTTTTGCAAACAGCGCATGTATGATGTACGCGAAAAAGTTGTATATATGTATGGGTCGCTTGCTCGAAATAAAGATTGTTGAAAATTAGCGCCTGTGTGTGTCACGTCTCACTTACGTCCTTGTCTTTTTCACGCGCTATAAGCATCCACGATCGGCTTTAATCTCTCGTACATACAGGCGGGTGCAGTAGTAGAGCAGCAGCTTCCAGGTTTATATTATGCGGACGACATTGTGTTGCTGGCTAACAAGCAAAGTGACTAGCAGCATCTGGCTGATATCTGTGGACAGGAAGACAACAATTTAGGTTTGAAATTTACTGCAGTAAATCAGGTGTTATGGTATTCAACGAAAAGAGTGAACAGACAGTGGCGATACAGGGCCAGAAAATACCTCGGGTAACAAAATATAAATACCTTGGTATATGGATAAACTAAGACAATATATGTATGTTGAAACAGGAAAAAACAATAACAGTGAAGGGGAAGAGAATTGCAGTCATAATGAAGGACAGGGTGCTATGGGTATACAATAGGTACGAGGTGCTCCGAGGTATGTGGAAAGTTGTAACGGTTCCGGGACTTACTTTTGGAAATGCGGTTGTTTGATTTAAATCAGGGGTAAAATCAGGACTCGATGGGAACCAAAGGCCAGTGGGTCGCCTCCCATTGGGCGCTCACGGGAAGACGACAAATGAAGGTGTGCAGGTTGATGTGGGCTGGACTAGTTTTGAAGTGAGGGAAGCTCGCAGTAATATTGAGTAGGACGAGCCACTGAGGAATATGAAAGAAAGCAAATGGGCTGGGAGAGTGTTGAGGTATCTGTACAGGAAAAAACATTGATTCACAGTGGAGGAAAAGAACTAGGAAGCCTACCAGCAAGTATGCGGCCTGTAGGGTGGGCAACACACCAACAAGGAACGTCGAGCATAAAGTCACAGAGGCTGAAGTAATCTCACGGGCGGCGGCAATGGAAAAGAAACCTGCCATGAGGTTTATTTTCCATTGATACAATTGATGATGACTCAAAGGGAAGCTCATTACTTTTCAAAGTGAGATCGGGATGCCTTAGAACATGCACCTATAAGGCGAGATATAAGAAGGAAGTAGAAGCATGTGCATGCTGCCGTAGAGCTAGGGAAACTATGGAGAATTTTTTATTAGTATGTGAAGACGTCTACCCAATGGTCTATTTAAGTGCTACTGGCCTCCTTGAAGCCCTTGGGTTCATCGAGAGCCATGGGAAAGTAAACATGTCCGCAATAGGCATTAGTAAGAGGCCATTGGAGGATTGGTGGAAGAAAAGTATGCAAACGACAAAAAAACTGAGACGTACAAGAGCACAGTTCGCAATAGGGGATCAGAAAATATTGGTTGTGGGAGTTCATAGTGTTTCTTTTTAATTATTTAACCTAGGTAGGACATTAGGCAGTGTAATAGCAAGAGCTTTGTGGCGCAACCCACAGCGCCGTTCCAAAGGGGACGCTCATAACATCCATCAACCCATCCATCCATCCATCGATACCCCATCGCGTGCCTGTGTCAACAGCAGCAACGAGAGAAGGTAGCTCCTGCGTGGAAGTAGGTTTGGGCAAAGGCGCACGCCAGAAGGCGTCAGCAACTTTGTTTTGCGCAGCAGTGCAATGTTCGATGGTAAAATGATATTTTCCAACGTGGATAACTACCGAGAAAGGCGACCTGCTGTATTTTGTAAACGCTGCAGCCAACTAACGCAATATGATCTGTTTGTACGGTAAAGAAGGCACCGCCCAAGTACATGTCGACTTTTTAAGCGCGAATACAAGGGCAAGATATTTGCGCTCAGAAACAGTGTAATTATTTTCTATGGGCGTTAGAGTGCGTCTTGACAACGCAACTGGCTGCAACTCACCCTTAAATTCCTGTAGCAAACAGCGCCTAGACCGTAGTCTGTAAATTCTGTTTGTAACACAAAGCGCTTGTTTAAGTCGGGTAGTTTTAGAGCTGTGATCTCAGCAATTGCTCTAGTCGGTGTTCTAAATGTGTTGTGCTGAGATTCACCCCAAGTGCATTTAACGCTTTTCGGCACTAGTTCATAATGCAGAACCGTGAGCTCTGCTTAGCGCGGTATGAAACAACGCTAGAATAGAATCATCCCCGGAAAACGCTGCAAGCTCTTGACGTCCCGCTGGCAAGGGAATCCTGCAATGGCGTGATGCTTCGTGGCATTACGACTTAGCTGGCCATCGTCCCCAATAAAACCGAGCAAGTGTACTCTTGAGCACACTAATTTGACTTCTTTGTGGTTCACGGTAAGCCCCGCTCTGTGCATTTTTGGAAGAACGACGGCAAGGTGTTCCAAGTGTTCCTTAATATTGCGCGTGAAGATGACGAGATCATTCATATCGCTTAGTTATTTCATTTATTAAGCACAAGTAATTTCCCCTATGTTGTCCTTGGTGTCAGTGTTTGTTGGCTGCTTATGATATAAGCCACTGTTAATTTGCACCGCACTTCCTTTGGAACAACATCCATTAGGTGTTGGAAAGAACTAGGGGAGTTCTTCACACCAAATGGCATGGCGACAAAATTAAGATCTCTTCACAGCAAGTGAATGCTGTTTTGCGCATGTCAGCTGGCTCCATTTCAATTTGCAGAAATCCCTGAGAGCAATCGACTGTAGTCAACACCCTTGCACTGCCCAGACTTGATAGAATTAACTCAATTGAGGGAAAGGGATAAATAGCCCGCACATTGGCATCCTTTAAGAGTCGATAGTCTATGCATATGCAAGTTGTGTCAGCTTTCTTTAGGCGCTAGAACGATAGGAGAAGCCCCAGAGCTTTCGGATGGTCACACCATACTGGTGTCAATTTATTGCAGAGCCACATCCAGTAGCGCCCTTTTCTGCACGCTCAGTGGCCTTGGGTTGCAGACACAAGGTTTTGTGTTTTCTTTATTGATGCAGTGACGCAGTACAGGAGTGGAGCCCGGATTTTCCGTGAACACCTGGCTGCGAACACCTACAGCACGCACACGAGCTGTCGTTTCTGCGCATCCTCCAAAGTGCATTTCTCGACAGTTTCCCGTATCTTAGACGGCAAAGCAGAGTTAAAGAGGAACTTGGCCGAGTCATGATCGCTGCGCACTCAAGGAAAAGCCAGAGCAAACTTACACGAATCACTAGTGCAAGTCACTTGAAAGCCGCCGTTTGCCAAGTCCAACACTCTGTTTTCACGGGCGATAGAGCCCCGGCCCAGTAGCATTGGGTACTGTCAACTCCGGGCGGCAATAAATAAAATGCTATCGATACGTCTTTTCCATGAGAGAGAGCTTGAGGGACACCGGCACTCGAGCTGTTATTAATGCCACGTTAACAGCTCTCAAGCGCGTATTCCATTGGGCAAGTTGCACTTTATGCGTCTGGCACAAGGGAAAAATGTCATCTTCAACGAGAAAGATTCTGGCACCAGTACCTAGAAGTGCGGATAAATCCGCGCCTAAAATCTGAACCTTGACGTATGGTACAAGAGGTAGCAGAGCTAGTGCGCTCTACGCCGCAAACAGAAAGAATGTCAGTTTGCTCATCCTCGGTAATTTAGGCCTTTGGCGGTGTTGGGGAGTTCGTTGCCACCACAAGCCGTAGCAGTTTCCCTGGGTTGAAACACGTCGAGTCAAGGATGTCATCGGACACTCATGCCAGTAGTGTCCATGTCCACTGTAGCATGAGCCAGCCCGGCATGCATCTTCCCTGTACCCTCTTGGTGCCCACGGCCTATAAGCGGCACGAGAGGGACCTCCAGTGATCACAAGATTTCGTTGCCGGCCTGATGGAGTGGAATGGGGTGGTGGTTGGGAAACGCCGTTGCGGGTTCCCCTAGTCGTGTACGGCAACGGCCACCGCGGAAAGTTTCCACTAATTGGGCCAAGAGAACCGAGTTCTCTATGTGGGCCCGCCATGGAACTTCGTGTCTGGGGACAGCACGACGATAATGTGTCAGTATTTGTCTCCCTCCAGGCACACGCTGGCTCTAGGAAAACGTCGTCAGGTGGTTGCAGAGCGCATCCGTGATTTGCCGGGCGAATCCCGCAAGTTTCTCAAGGTAGGGTATTGAATGGCAAGTAGATATGACCTGATTCGAGGGCGGCACCTTCACAAAATATGGGCAACCTTAGTGCACTCTGTGGCGCTGGGATTAGCACGTCGATAAGGTTCCTGCATCACCCTACATATTTTCGCAGACCGTCATCTGGATGTTGCGTTCGCGCATCCAGCTCCCATCGCATGTAGTGGTGGTAGTCCACAGGCAGGAACACCGCCTCGAACGACGCGACGCATTGCAACCAGGAGAAGAACGGAGGCTGCAGGCGCAGCCACTGTGTCGCGTTACCTCAAAGAACAAAGGGCAGCACTTGTTCGAGCAAGTCAAGCGCCGAGAAACCCAAAACCGTCCTGTAAAGACTAAATCATCCAGAAAATCAGTGACATATTTCCCGGTGTAGCGGTCCCTAAACGTTGGAACGTCCAACGTCAGCTTCGTCGGTACCACGGGCTGCACGCGTTCATGGCCCGAACGCACGGCTGTGGCTATGTCCTCGAGCCAAGCCGTTCCTGTCCTGCACAACGCGGCGATCTGCCCCATAGGCGACGAGGCCATCGCGTCTTGTCGCTCATAGGCTTCACCGGCTCCACCTCCACCACAGTTGAGATTGCGAATTGCTGTTCATCGGCTGCCGAGATTGCCTTTAGCGGCGAAGAGCGCATTGAAATGGAAAAACACAAAGCAAACGAGACAAACAAGGCGCAAACGATATGGCCACACAAATAACGCCGCACAAGAAGTTGAAACCCAACCGCAAAAGACACTACAACCACTACCGTCAAAATACCAAGAAGTCCAGGTGCCCTGGTGCCTATCTTCCGAGAGCCACCAGCTGGTGCCAAGTTACATGCGCCAAATGTGGGCTGAGGGCTGAGGCTTCAGAGCCAGTGGCCAGCTGACGCTCTCAGACACGACACAGCATAGACAACCTTTTCTGTCCGAAATCCTAGGCCAACTGGGTCTGCTTCTTAGTCGCCTTTCCTCGCGCTCGTTCCTCGTTCCTGGCGTTATAGCTAATGGAAAGTAACATGCCACCCCTGTCACCCCTCCATACATTCCAATGGCTATCGCTTTCGCCTTTTCTGCCTTGGCGACACGACTGAACACTCGTGCGAAAATTTTCACATGTTCACGCGTGAGCTAAAAAGGTAACTATTGAATTCTTGTTAATTACTCAAGTTTGCATTTCAATTGTTTGTGCAAGTAGTGTCCGCCGCTTCGAGTAGTCAGCAGGCCAAGCCAGTCACTGCAAGACATACCGTCAGCGGTCTCCAACCATGCGCTGCAATCAATCCAATGAGATCGGCCATTACAGTTGAGACTGTGTGCTTCAGACGCCTTCATCTGAAACCTTCAACGCGGGCAACCGAGAGCAGGGCGCCGCGTAAATCGTCAAGTCCTTCAACTGTCACTAGGCCCGTTGACAGGCATGCCCACGTAGCTACTCCGGCTAGGTGAGCCACTGGAAAGCGTTGAAGCCTTAGTGGTCAGCGGCGCATCTTTTAATTTCATGACACCAAATTTGCTCCCCATTCGGTGCCATCTGAAGATGGCTACGATCGCACCAGCCGGCCTCCTCATATCCGACGGCATTCGTCTGCCATCCCTTGAAAAACCTCGATGATTGTGACTGCTTTCGGAAAAAGAGTAGGTGTCCTATTCACTGTGTTTCAAATCCTCCATAATTACTTTGTTTAGCGCAAAATATCGGACACAAGAAAGACGACCCAGGACAAGGCGCTACTCTCAACTGACATCGTTTTATTGCGTCACTCCTTTATAGAGAGCAGAAACTATAGGAACATGCGCCGTGAGCACCATGTGCAGGAACCACCAACATCGGATCACAAGAACGCACTCATGCCACAAAATCTAAAAAACCATATTCAGCACTGTACAAGGTTAAAGAAGGCACACTAATGCACTGTGACCCCAATGAGTGTATGAAGAATGCTTCCGATAACTCTAGCGCGTTGGTATCACGGATCTTATTCAAAATCATAGTATCACGAAACATCGCTTTGCACTTGCATATTTTACAATGTTGCGCCAAATGGGAACCTGTGCCTGTTGGTATGAATCGCTCATGTTCCCTAATGCGCTCGCTAACACAGTGGCCTGACTGCCCTACATACACTTTGCCACATGACAACGGAATATTGTATACCACAGCGGCGCTGCAATCTACAAACTTCGCGTGGTTCTTTTCACAAACTGGTTTTCTACTTGTTTTAGAATTACCACTGCACAACATTGACAGTTTCTGAGGAGCAGAAAACACTACCAGAATTTGGTATCTAGTGGCGACATTCTTTAGATTGTGAGCCACTCTATGGCAATACGGCACAGCTTCAGGCCTCTTCTTTTGTGTAATAGAGTTACTTTTGCGCCGCTTCCCTTTCACTTTCTGAAGAAAAACCTCTGAGACTGACGTCACGACCACACTTTGATAACCCGCAGCCTACAACCTATTTAACTGTGCAATGAAACTTTGGTTCACAGAATGATGACAAGATTTCATTAATTAACGAAGATTCTAGAAACATCAAAGCAAAGGCGCGTTTCACAATCTTTGAGTGCGCAGACGCATTAGGTAAATGTTCCTTACGTGCACGTGGTGAGTACATCCAACAGACGTGACCTGTTTGTATGGATAGCTGCAAATCTAAAAACTGGAGTTTACCGTCCCTAGATAGCTCATCTGTGAAAGTTAAACCTTTGCCATTGTCATTGAACAGAGTTAAAATGTCAGCTACCGTAACGGTGCATTCGTTGTTAGTCTATATTATCACAACAAGAAAATCGTCAACATACCTAAAAATTTGATCCGAGTCATTTTTAAAGCACTCTGAAGAGCGCGGTCGACAAACGATAAAAAAATATTACAAAGAACAGGCGCTACACATGAACCAATACACACACCATTTTTCTTAATAAAAAGCTTATTTTCAAACCAGATAAAAGTTGCACTTAGATAAAATTCAAGAAGGACATGAAATTTTCCGAGGACCCCCCCAACCCGGTTGTAGTGCTAAAATCTACTTCACCGCTTTCTTCAATGCACGTCATGACACTACGAAATAGCTCATCGTGCGGTATTGAATTATAAAGATCTTCGACGTCTACACAAAAAATGTCGGCTACTGAATGGTTGTCTTCCAGAAAGGAAACAACATCGAAAGAAGTCTTTATGCCATAAGGAGCATCAATAGTTAAATGCTTCAACTTTTTCTGCAAAAAGTGGCTAACAAAAACCTGCCAACAGTTGTTTTCACTGACTATTGTACGGGAAGGCACATACGGTTTGTGCGTTTTTGCAGTAAAAAAAACCTCTAGAGCAAGCACCTTGCATTGTTTTACATCTTTCACAATTTTGGTGAGGCCTATATTTTCCAACAAAGAAACGGCATTGCGTTTTACCTTCTGAGCTTTCTCGTCTGCCTGAATGAAGTTCTTGTCGACAGCCTGAATTGATTTTTTTTTGAAGGCAGCAGATGGAGCTATCACGAAACCGCCCTCTTTGTCAGTCAGTAACAATCCAAGTTCATTGTCTCTGAAGAAAGATACTGCTCTCTTGATCACAGCTGTCGAAGGTGGCGCGTTCTTGGTGACGGTCCTACGAATACAATCCACTCCATCGAGGAGGCACCGCTCCTGGTCCTCTAGTCCTGGTCCTCTAGCATCGCAAGGAAAGTAGGGCTCGAGGACCAGGAGCGGTGCCTCCTCGATGGAGTGGATTGTATTCGTGGTTTGTCTTAGGATTTGAGCTATCGTTCAGATCCTTAGCCCACCCGTAATTTGGAGCTTCAACTGGTGCCCAACACCGGGCGTATGCATGGACTTTAACAACGCCAGGTGCATCATAGAATTGCTCCGTCACGAGGCGGTACCTGACTTGCCAGCCAACACAGTCGGAAATAAAATGCTGTCATCGCGTATGCGCTCTATATTTCGGTTGGCCAGCCACGCGGTCGCGGGAGCTCGCTTCTTTCTAATGGCACTTCGTCGTTGTGTAAGCATTTATCTTACTGTCGTACGAGAGTAGGCACCCTCTCAACATGTGCACTAATGCGCACATGTTGAGAGGTGCACTAATGTGCACTAATGACCGTACTTCCACCTAAGCACAGAAAAAATGAACATGTTTGCCCACTACCACCGCTTTCTTTTCCAGCGCTGGCAACATCTACGGTAACTATACCGTTGTCTTCTGCTGCGTGGGTACCCGTTCGTTGCTACATGAACGGATGCTTACATGTAGATGTATTTGTTGACTGCACTATCTACTCACGATCGAGCAAAGAATTTGGAGACCAACGCTCTTTGCTGCGCGTCTCCTTCTGTATTTGCTGCCCTGATGTTCAACCTATCAGACAGCCCGCTGCGCTTACTCTGGAACTCTGTTGGCGTCCGGCGCAGCCTTTCAGCCCTGCTTCGTCCTGGCAGCACTGTAGCACTGTACTTCTCCAGCGAGTAGCGATGACTCCGTCGAATGAAACGTATTGCACTTCGGCCCAAACTTAGTGGCATCCAAAAAGTTCGATATCCAAGCATTTGTTGTAAAAATTCGAAGTTGGTTAGCCTCATCACCACCCGCCGTGGTTGCTCAGTGGCTATGGTGTTGGGCTGCTGAGCACGAGGTCGCGGGATCGAATCCCGGCCACGGAGGCCGCATTTCGATGGGGGCCAAATGCGAAAACACCCGTGTGCTTAGATTTAGGTGCACGTTAAAGAACCCCAGGTGGTCCAAATTTCCGGAGTCCTCCACTACGGCGTACCTCATAATCAGAAAGTGGTTTTGGCACGTAAAACCCCAAATATTATTATTATTATTAGCCTCATCACCGAGCGAGCTTGGTTGTACTACTGTTGCTCCTCACAAAATCAACACTGGCTCCTACGCACCCGTTCCACACAACTCTCCTCGTGTTTGGGCTTCTGAACGCGCTTAAATTACAATTCATGTGGAAGATATGTTACAGCGCAGCATCATATCTCCTCGTTCAGTCCTTGGTCGTCCCCAATAGTTCTCGTGAGAAAGAAGGACTGCACTATGCGAGTTTGCGTAGACTATCGCCGATTGAAAAGCATTACCACGCCGGATGTATATCCTCTTCCCCGCTTCGACGACGCATCCGATCGGCTTTACGCGGCCAGATTGTTAACTACATTCGGCCTCCTCTCCATCTGCTGGCGTGTCGCACTCGCCGAGAACGACACGGAGAAGATTGCTTTTAGCACAACGGGCAGCCTGTACCATTTTAACCGCCTTCCTTTTGAGCTCACAAATTTACCTGCAACGTTCAAACGACTAATGAACCAGATCTTTGGACGCTTGAAATGGTCGACGGCGTTTGAACATTTGTATGACATCATCGTTTACGCTCCAACGTTTTACAAACACGAGCGGCGTTTGAAGCTCGCCTTGCACACTCTACATGATGGCGGGCTCCACATAAAGCCTTCAAAGCGTTTGACTAATGAGAACTTCTGCACTTGGGCGATGTTGTGAGTGTCCATGGCATCAGCCCTGAGCCTTCGAAGTTACAAGCTTTAGCTAGCATTTGGCCTCTTTAATGGCCGAACAAGTTAAAAGTTTTTTGGGCTTCGCTTCCTACTTACGCCGTGTGTCGTCCCGGGCTTCGCCACTCGTACTGCACCCCTCGATGAACTTCTCAAGAAAAATCAGGAGGGGCATTGGGGCCCCGACCAGGAATCAGTCTTTAATGGCATTAAGGTGACCCTGACGGCTTCCACCGACATTCGCCCACTATCAAGATCACGCCGAAAGAATCACCTACACTGACGACAGTGGTCTTAGGGAGCTTCTTATACAATCAGAAGGGAATGAAAAACCCGTTGTCAATGCCAGACGCCGCCTTAGTGAACGAGAAAATCGCTACCGCGCTTTAGAACTTGAGTGCGTCGCGGTAGTGAGAGCCATTCAGAAGTTTTAGTCTTACATTTACGGCAAGCATTTGGCTATTGTTATAGAGAACGGTTCACTGCACTGGCTCCAAACAAGGAAGATCTAAATGCGAAACCGGCCCGGCGGGTCCTCAAGCTTCCAAACTACAGCTTCCCGGTCGTTCATCGCGGTTGTTCCTGCTACTTAGACACCGACTACTTGAAAAAAAGGGTACCAGCGAAACACAACGGACGCGCACACAAGGAAAAACCGTCCGTGTCTAACGCCTTTTCCTTGTGTGCGCGTTCTTTGTGATTGGTTGATACCCCTTTTTTCAAGTTCATCATGCACCAACTGGCCGAAGGGCTTGCGCTAATGCACACTGACTACCTTTCACGCAACCGTGCCGTTATTAACTACTATGCACCGGCATTTTCAGTAATCGCTCTCCGAGCTGCACAATAAAATGATATTGAAATCTGTGACATTGTCCGGAGCTTCTCCAATGATACCATACCACTACAACTAAGTGCCGCCTCGAAAGATTTTTATCAGCGTATACAGTACGGTAATGCATCCTTTGTCATCGACGTACGGGAAGTGAATCGTACCTACCTGTGGTGCCTATGCCCTTGCGACCACTTTTCGCGTGCGGCGACGCCCCCTCTGTTGCCCACCTCGGTCAGCAGAAGACTGGTTCGCGTTAATTAAGAAATGTTTCGGTGGCCTGGTATGAGCGCCGACGTTAAGCTGTACGTGTCATCCTGCACCAGGCACGTACCCAGGGAGGGCCTCCTCCCCCGCCCCCCCACCCCGAAATCAAGCGGCATACCGTCCCCCTCTCTGCCCACGCCACCACTCCTCAAACGTTCCAATAGCGCTGCTAGACAAATGTTGAGACTTGGCAGTAATTCAGCGGTGAACATTTTGCTGCCCTTTTCACTCCTTTTGGATGGCGGTAGTTATCGGCATCTCGTGGGGTGTGCAGGCCAGTTTTCTCATGAATTCGGTGCCCGCGCGATTAACTCGAGATGCATTCACAGCTGTCACCATCTATTCAACGGTCACACGCATCGCTTTTGCTCCATTAGTTCAACCTTCTTTGTTTAGGCTGACCCTGGAACCCGCAGAGGGATTCGGTTCTTAGTCAGCTGATTTGTATGCTCGTGGAACGAGTTGTGGCCGGGAAAAATGCCAATGGCTTTTAACTTTCCCTTTTGCTTCATTATTTCCTCGAACGACGGCTCGCCGCGACGCTGGCAGATAACCGGTACCATATACACGTGATATGGGTTATATAAGGTGGCAAATAAAATAATTTGAAACAGCGTCCATCATGAAACCCTGCAATAACCCATAAACCCATAAGCAATATGACTGTCACTTGTTACCACGTCTGGTTTTCCCTAATTTTACAGCACTTTTCGTGCAAAATTGCCAACTGGAAAAAAAAATCGCGAGGAGTTGAGAAATTAAGCAATCTACTAAGGCAAAGAGCCAAGGCCAAACAGCCAAACTAGAAGAAAAAGCGAAAAATAGCAAATTTAACCGATATTTATGAAAACGTTTATGGGTCAACTTCTCTTTATTTAAAAAGGAAGTAGAGAACACACCGCCGCAAGTGGGGAACAATTACGTGTGTTTTGAATGACGCTTCTACAGTTATCAGTCGAACGGCCTGACGTAGCCATTTCTCTGCTTTCCTTATGTGGGTATTTTTCTAACCTTTCGTGGTGGGCGTAGTACGTCTAGAATCGCAGCGTCCTGCCCTCTATGCGGTTGTATGGGACTGACGGCCACACATCGTTGCGCAACTTCCCAAATAACAATACGAGTCAATTTTTGCACTTGCTAGAGCAGTAAACGAGGAATCCAAAAGAACTGTGATTGTTCCTCAAATATATATTTCTGTATAATTCTTCCAGAGCTAATTAAAAAAAATACTACTATATTATACAACTTAAGTTTGCAGTGAAGCTCTACCCACGCCCTCATAACCGCCACCCACTAATCCTCCGCGAGGCTACAAATAATTCGTACTTCAAACTTTTCCTGTTACCCAAATAAGGCAGTACCCACAGAAATAAAATGACTAGCGCGAAATTTTATACATTTTCCCTCGCTTATAACAGTGGAAAGACGAAATCCTAATTCTTTATTGAACTGAAATAAAATGCTTGCTTCGCTTCAACTAGATATTGTCAAGTTTCACTTCAGTTGGCAGTGAAGTTTCATGAGCAAAACAGGCTCAGATGTGAAATAAACTGTACCGCAGACTTTTGAAGACCGAAATATACTCACAATCCAGACACTTTGTCTATGTCTGTTGCACACCTCATTGCTTACCCGCCGTGGTTCCTGAGTGGCTATGTTGTTGGGCTGGTGAGCACGAGGTCGCGGGATCGAATCCCAGCCACGGCGGCCACATTTCGGTAGGGGCGAAATGCAAAAGCACCCGTGTAGTACTTAAATTTAGGCGCACGTTAAAGAAGCCCAGGTGGTCGAAATTACGGCGTGCCTCATAATCAGAATGTGGTTCTGGCACGTAAAACCCCATAATTTAATTAATTTAATTTAATCTCATTGGTTTTGCCAATGAGAAGACTCTTCAAGAACAGCGGACGCTCCGGAGCTATCAAGCACGCCGCCATTTTGAAAAGGCCGCATGACGATGATTTGTTTGCTTCTGTGATTGACAGGCGGAGTAACACAACCCCGCACGATGCGTTTGCCTAGGTTGCTAAATGCTGTTTGTTTTGAAGTTTTATTTTACGGTAGAGATCTCTATTTACACTTTCACGTGTTTACTTGTCCTGCGCTTCTTTCCTGCGCGAGTCTATTTGATGTGGTTCCTTGTTTGCCAAATTTTATACTGGCGTATTGCTAACTTCCTAACATCCGTCAATTTCTTTCCCCCTAGCCAACATGGTTTCGGCAAAAATTATTCCTGTGACACCCAACTTGCTCTTTTCTTGCACGACTTACATTTAAACCTAGATCGTAACATACAGACTGACACAATATTTTTAGATATTGAAAAAGCGTTCGATAAGGTCCCTTATGGTCGTCTCTTAATAAAGTTATCCCATCTTAACATTCATAATTGTGTTCTAAGCTGGATTCGAGGGTTTTAACTAACCGTCACCAGTTCGTATACGCCAACTCACAATCTTCATCCTTACCACCCGTGCTTTCAGGCGTACCTCAAGGTACCGTTCTTGTTTCCCTCCTTTCCTTAATATACATCAATGACCTACCCTGTAACATTTCTTCTCATGTCCGACTCTTCGTAGATGATTGCGTGGTTTACCGTGCAGTTACTAACCCCACCGACCAGTTGTCCTTACAAAATGACCTATCACGCATACAAAACTGGAGTAACACTTGGCTCATGTGATTAAATCCTCGGTGCGTGCCTGTCCGGCACCATTTGTCAAGCTATTAAGGTCGTCACAAACCCACAACTTGTGCGCTTGCAACTAGTCGCCCCTCCTAAAGAACCGTTCGATATCGTGGACTTTGATCACATGGGCCCGTTTCCTCGCAGCAAACATGGCAACAAGTTTTTCGTTCTGGCCATGGACAACCTGACTAATTGGGTAGAAGTTTGAGGAGTCTCCGATTCTGCAGCCGCTCATGTCATGACCTTCATTACCGAATGCCTCATATTTCGGCACGGCTTTCCGTAGTTGCTGATTCCCGACCGTGGCACGGCATTGATGTCGCGTACCTTCAAAACTTCATTGTCTAAACATGTAATACGGCACGCTGAGGCATCACCAGCACGTTCACAAACAAATGGAGAGGTAGGGCGCACCAACCGCATCATAAAATACATTATTTCCTCTTACGTCTGTCCCGCACGCGACAAATGCGATGACAGCGTCACTGCTGCGGGTTTCGCTCTAAACTCGTCTCAGCAGGAGGTCACTCGCACCACGCCCCTTCAGCTGCTCTACGGCAGGGCGTTAAGGTTACCGCAAGAACACCTTCTTCGTTTCGACATGTCTCTGAAAAACGCCCCACAAAGGTGCACCCCTTTTCTGCCGCAAGGCTTTGCCTATCAAATGCAGAAGTGTTGTATACTGATATCGCGTGTCACACTGCATTTTCATGATAATGGCTTATCGGCCACGCAACGAGCAGTGGGCAGATCACATGTCCGGCTGATACGCTACAAGAAGTAACGACTGAAAGGGGGCTTATTGCAGCTCGTACGAGGTATTGCAAGTAGCTCTTGATCGCGAGTCCTAGCCGTTCGCATCAGCAGCCCGAGTTCGGGTCTCGAGCCGCAGCGGTGGCAGTCCGCACAGCGCCACATGCATGTTACCCACTACAATTGCCCCCGCGGCGAAGAGGAGCCATCCTGGCGACCTAAGGTGATTACACGATAAGGGGGTCGTGGTACGGCTTCAGGCGGCTGACGTGAACCGTCTCGCGGCCACGGCGGCGTTTGTCCGAAGATGGCGTCACCGGTTCGACCACATAATTCACCGGCGATGTACACGCGACGATCCGCTACGGACCCTGATATTTCGGAGGAAGCTTTGGGCTAAGGCCTGGAGATTGGCAGGGCAGCTGAAGTCAGACGTGAGAGTCCACGGCGAAGGACTGTGTGGGCTGCCCGTTGTCGTGGCGATCTTTGTGGATTCCTTGGGTTTCCGACCTGAACGAGCGAGCCAGTTATCGGCACTCTTCAGCATGGCGAGCAACTTCGGAAAGAGGGGTGAATTCAGAGGCATCCGGATGATATGGTAGCACGGTGTCGACGGTAGTGGATGGTTCACGTCCATAAAGAATGAAAAATGGGGAGAAGCCTGCGGTAGCATGAACGGCGGTATTATACGCGTACGTCACAAAAGGGAGGACATCGTCCCAATTGGAATGATCAGACGCAACATACATGGTGAGCATGTCACCAAGAGTGCGGTTGAACCGTTCCGTTAGACCGTTAGTCTGTGGGTGATACGCTGTAGTGGTACGGTGAATAGTGTGGCAAGCGGCGAGTAGCTCATTAATAACTTCGGACAAGAAGACACGGCCGCGGTAGCTGAGCAGTTCTCGCGGTGCGCCATGCCGTAAGATGAAATGCCGTAACACGAATGCGGCGACATCGCGAGCAGCAGCCGAAGCAAGTGCAGCAGTTTCGGCATATCTTGTGAGGTCGTCTACTGCGACAATTATCCAGCGATTTCCTTTAGCAGTGGATGGAAGAGGCCCATAAAGGTCAATGCCAATCCGATCAAAAGGACGTGCAGGACACGGTAAAGGTTGCAGAGGGCTCGTCGTATGAGGAGATGTCTTACGTCGCTGACAGGCTACACATGACCGAATGTATTTCCGGACATAAGAATGCATGCCGCGCCAGTAGTAGCGCTGGCGGAGCCGCTCGTAGGTTTTCAGGACGCCAGCATGAGTTTGTTGTGGGTCGGCGTGGAAATACGTGCATATGTCGGAGCGCAAATGGCGAGGGATGACTAGCAGCCATTTGCGACCGTACGGCTGATAGTTTCGGCGGTACAAGATGGCGTCCAGTAGCACGAAATGGGTGGCTTGGCGACGAAGGGCTCGAGGGCATGTAGCCGTCGAAGAACAGTGAAGAATGTCAATGAGAGACACAATCCACGGATCTTTCCTCTGTTCAGACGGCATGTCAGTAACAGCAAGTGTAGCAATGGGGCACTCTATGGGTGAGGGTGGACTTTCGTTGGATCGCATGGGCGATCGGGAGAGTGCATCGGCATCAGAATGTTGGCGCCCGGATCGATAGATGACACGAATGTCATATTCTTGGAGCCGAAGAGCCCAACATCCAAGGCGGCCTGACGGGTCTTTCAGTGACGCCAGCCAGCAGAGCGCGTCGTGGTCTGTCACAACCTCGAATGGATGGCCGTACAAGTAAGGGCGAAATTTGTTTAACGCCCAAACTATAGCCAAACATTCTTTTTCTGTGACAGAATAATTGGTTTCTGCCTTCGTGAAGGCACGACTCGCATATGCAACCACATATTCCGGAAAGCCAGGCTTGCGTTGCGCAAGGACGGCTCCAAGACCAACGCCACTGGCGTCCGTATGAACTTCGGTCGGTGCAGTCGGGTCATAGTGGCGTAGAACAGGCGGTGAGGTAAGCAGACGACGCAAATTGGTGAAGACTTGGTCACATGCCGGAGTCAAATCGCGAAGGTCACCTGGGCCAGCCAGCAGCTTCGTCAGGGGAGCGATGATGCAGGCAAAATTGCGCACAAAGCGTCGAAAATAAGAGCAAAGGCCGATAAAACTTCGGAGCTCTTTCAGTGTAGTCGGCCGCGGAAATTCTGCGACAGCACGAAGTTTGTCAGGGTCCGGAAGGACGCCGTTTTTGCAAACGACATGGCCAAGTATGGTCAGCTGGCGGGCGCCGAAGCGGCACTTTTTTAAGTTAAGTTGAAGGCCGGCGGTGGCAAGGCAAGTAAGGACTTCGCGTAGACGAGAGAGGTGAGTGGTGAAATCAGGGGAGAAGACTAGCACGTCGTCTAAATAACACAGGCACGTCTTCCATTTGAGGCCTCGCAGAATATTCTCCATCATTCTTTCGAATGTCGCGGGCGCATTACAGAGGCCGAATGGCATTACTGTAAACTCATACAGGCCATCAAGCGTAATGAAAGCTGTTTTCGAGCGGTCGGATTCATCCACTGACACTTGCCAATAGCCCGATTGCAAGTCCAAAGAAGAAAAGAATTCATCACCATGTAGACAATGCAGGGCGTCATCTATGCGTGGTAGAGGATAGACATCTTTTCGTGTAATCTTGTTGAGGCGACGATAGTCCACACAGAAACGAATCGAGCCATCTTTTTTCTCAATGAGTACTACGGGCGATGACCAAGGGCTGCAGGATGGCTTGATAACACCACGGTCAAGCATGTCTTCAACTTGCTCGGTCATGACACGACACTATGTGGATGAAACGCGGTACGGACGCTGGCGTAATGGTGCGTGATGTCCCGTATCAATGTGGTGAGAGACAGTGCTTGTGCGGCCTAATGATGCTTGGTTCCAGTCAAACGAGGCGTGAAAATCATTTAAAAGAGTAATTAGCCACTCACGTTGTGCCGGCTCGAGGTCATCGGCAATGGAGCGACAAAAAACATCCGGTGGTACTCGGTTAGATGGCAGATGGGGTGTCAGTGCTGCTACGTTGGCAGTATCTACGTCGTCGGCCATAGGGAAATGCACAATAGCGTCAGCGTCCATAGACTCGACGGTACCAATAGTCTCGCCACAGTTCAAAGCCAAAGTGTACGAATTTGGGTTCGAAATCAGTATTTCTGCAGCACCATGCTGAAACGTGAGGAGGGCGAAAGGCAACAATATAGGCTGGCGGCGAATGAAGACGGCAGCGGGTGTAAACATGACCGTCGCTTCGGCAAGCGATGCGCATGTAAGAGGGACTAATACAGCACTGTGAGGAGGAAGGTCAGTATCTGAAGCTACACAGATCCTGCTAAGATCCTGAAGTTGACAGTCGTGAGATGGCAAATCGCACAGAACGGAGAACTGAACCTCAGCACGTGCACAGTCAATGACTGCATGATGGAGCGACAGAAAATCCCAACCGAGAATGGCATCGTGGGAGCAACAAGTTAACACAAAGAAATCAATCGAATACAATATGTCTCGAATCAGCACCCTGGCAGTGCACATAGCGACTGGCTGTACTTGTTGCGCACTGGCTGTTCTAAGCAATGGAACCGAAGGCTTCATGGTCACTTTCCGCAATGTACGACAAAGCTTCTCACTAATCACGGATACAGCAGCACCTGTATCGACGAGCGCAAGGGATTTGATGCCATCAACGGACGCTTCAATAACGTTAGCGGGGGGAAAACGAGGACTTTGATGTTCCGACGATGACGCAGTTCGTGCCTCAGGAACTGCAGAAATCAGTTTTCCGCCTCAGTAGTACTGGTACTGGGTCTACGACGCATGGGTGAGAGTGAGCGCCGACGAGGAGAAGGCGAGCGACGAGTGCCGTAGAGCTGTGACTGCGGTGCCGGTGTGTCATCAGCAGCGTAGACTTCCGGTGGTGGTCATGAAGGCATACGGAAAGGTCGGAAGTCGGAGCTGGGTCATCGGGGGGTGCCCACGAAGGCCGTCAAGCGCCGGCGGCAGAAGCGCACTACATGACCCGGGGTACCACCGGCATAGCATATTGGGCGGTTGTCAGCAGTGCGCCAAGGATTTGGACCCTGCTCTTGTACACTGAAAAAGGGATCCGGCGGCTGGCGAAGCGAAGGCGGAGGAGAGAACACGGGCGGGCGAGGCGCTGAAGGCGGAGGAGAGAACCCCTGTAGACGAGGCGCCCGTGCAACGGCTTCAGCATACGTCAGAGGCGCGGCCACGGGAGCCGGCTGACACGCAGGTGGAAGAGCTTCGGTCGCCTGCTCTTGAATTATCTGTCGGAGCGCTGGAGCCAAATATTGAGAAGGCTTCTCCGTGGTCGGCAAAATCGAGAGCTGTCGTGCGACCTCCTCGCGCACAAATTCTTTTATCTGCGTCAGCAATGTTGTGTGGTTGTCGCCAATAATGCTGCTAACGAATCTACCGTAGGCGGTGGGCGCCGAGCTAAGATGCGTTGTTTCCGTAGCTCGTCAAAACTTTGGCACAAATTGATAACTCGGCCACCGTACGCGGATCCTTCGCTAACGACATCTGAAAGGCGTCCTCATCAATGCCTTTCATAATGTGTTTTATCTTGTCCTGTTCTGACATTGACGGATTCACGCGCTTACACAGGTCAATGACATCTTCGATGTAACTTGTGAAAGTTTCACCGTGATGTTGCGCACGCCCCCGTAAGCGTTGTTCTGCACGAAGCTTGCGCACAGCGGGGCGCCCGAACACTTCTGCGAAACTTGTTTTGAATGTGCTCCATGTTGCAAAATCGTGTTCGTGGTTTCGGAACCAGAGGTTCGCGACGCCGGTTAAGTAAAACAGCACGTTGTGCAACTTGGTGACGTCGTGCCACTTGTTATGCTGGCTCACCCGTTCGTAAGATGACAGCCAATCCTCCACGCCGTGATCATCGGTGCCGCTAAAGATGGCAGGATCACGCTGGCGCAACACACCGGAAACGATGACCGCGGGAGGCTGTGGTGCATCTTCCTGGGTGGTTTCGTCAGGCATGGTCGCAGCAGTCGGTAGCGCCCGGCTTCGGAGTTCCAGTTTCCGAGGTCTACCCCGCAGCTCCACCAAATGAAAGGGGGTCTATTGCAGCTCGTACGAGGGATCGCAAGTAGCTCTTGATCGCGAGTCCTAGCCTTTCGCATCAGCAGCCCTAGCTCGGGTCTCGCGCCGCAGCGGTGGCAGTCCGCACAGCGCCACATGCATGTTACCCACTACAATTTCTGAAAAAAAAAGTGGACTCCTGCCAGGCCCTCCGCCAGGCTCGGCTCCGGGCTCCGCTAGCAATACTGCGCCACCAAGCGCCTTTCTATACGTCTTCTCAGCTCGCACTTTCCAACCTGGCGATTTAATCATGGTTCAACGGGCACTGCGTTTACCTCGGCGCTGCGAAAAATCCTTACCCCGGTTTCCTCGCCCTTTCCGTGTTGTGGAATCTCTGGGTCCTGCGACATTTCATTTAGCCGCGAATTCCGAACTTGATGACAACTGTCGCAAACGCACTTTTCCAACATATGCCAGCCAGATGATGCTTTACGTCCCGTCCCTCCTAAAACCTTCCCTGAACTCCTGTCTTACTTCTGTGCGAACTCGACGGGAGAAGGAGCGGCGAGTCTAACGATAACTAATAAGGCCGCAAGTGAAAAAGGAGGAAGAGAACGGCAAAAAAGGGCATAGAGTAACAGTGGGTAAGGGGAATAGCTGGTTTTTGGGATGACTTCGATTTGGGTGCGTCGTGGGCTGTTTGGAACCCTGTCAAGGCACCGGACTCCCGCTACAATATTGCCAGCGCCGAAATGCCAGCACCGAAAAACACCATCGACGCTCCCTGCCGGGCGCCTTCAACCGCTCGACATTCCTTTGGAGCCGTTCTTTCCCATGGGCTTGCACTTAATTGGCCCTTTTCATCTATCAACATCTGGCAACAAGTGGGTCGCTGTAGCGACAGATTACACCACGCGCTACCTTATCACCAGAGCTCTTCCAACGAGCTGCGCCACGGATGTTGCCGATTTTCTTTTACGAGATGTGATTCTGCAGCATGACGCTCCATACTAACTGCTCATTGACCGTGGTCGGACATTTCTTTCTAAAGGCATTGCCGACATCCTGCAGTCCTGCTCAACCAAGAACAAGCTGACTAGGTATTACCATCCACAGACTACTGGTCTCACGTAGCGTCTAAATTTTACCCTAACAGACATGCTTGCAAAATATGTCTCGTCCGACCTTACTGATGGGGCTTTGCCCAACACTATGTCACTTTTGCATATAATTGTTCGCGTCACGACAGTTCTGCTTGTTCCACGTTCTTTCTGTTCTTTGGCTGAGAACCCACATTGCCAATAGACACATACCTTCCATCCGACGCAGCACACACCAGCGAGTATGCATTGGACGTCATCACCAGGGCAGCCCAGGCACGCGAATTTGCCCGCGCTCGCCTCTTTACCTCGCAATAGAAGCAATGGCGTTTGTAGGATACCCAACACAGAGACGTCCACTTTTCGCCTGGATCTCTAGTACTCCTGTGGCCCCCGAGTCGTCACGTTGGCCTGTCAGAGAAACTCCTGTCTCGGTACACAGGCCCATATCGAGTGCTGCGTGCCGTGATTTTAGTTACGTACGAAATCGCCCCAGTCAGTACCAGTGCCTCATCTGCCCCGAATTCCCCTGACGTTGTGCATGTCGCACGCCTCACACCGTATTACTCTCCTGTTATCGCCGATATTTAGACGCACCGGGACGTTGCTTGCGCCGCCAGGGATAACGACAAATGCATACTGCGTGTTTCTTGTGGCCGATGCACGCGGGCGCCCCGATGAAGTCGACGAGCGCTCTCTGGCTCGCGAGCTGTCCGCTGAACTGGCCAGCGCTGCATTGTCCTTTGTAAATATATTTTGTAAATAGTCTCCTGTTCTTCATCCTTCGTTCGCATAACACTACATATAATTGTCCTTTCAATCCCCTTAGTGAACCGGTACGTTGTATCCCGGTGTACAAATATATCACACGCGCTTGGCATTCACTCATTGTTACACGCATTTTCATAATCGTGATTTGAGAAACCCATTGAAGTGTGTGACATTAATTGTCACACACTTCGAGCCCTATATAATTACGTATTAGAGGAAAACAATATCGATTTCAAGAAAAGCACTTCATACAAGTCAACGGCATATGAAGAAGCACTAAAATCGGTCCCAATTACGCCACCATACACATGTACATAGTGGAATAAAAAAATGACTAACCACATAAATAACGAGACGTACATACTGGAAGAGACGTAGCGCTGACACTGCACATGGAATAGTAATGCAGACACACAAGTGGAGAGCAAAGAAAGGGGTACGCTAAAAGGAAACCTGATGTACTATAAGTAAACTGGAAATAAGTGCTAACTTGTGGCGGTTGCTACATGAACGAAAATGAAAGCGAGTAACAGCGCAAAGAACGAGACGCGCCGACTGAGACAGAGGAAGCGCTGAAACGATGTAGAGGCTCGAAGGTTCACGCACACAATTGGACAGAGAAGAAACGGATAGGGCAAAACAGGACCCGAGTTACAAGAAATAAACTTCAATAAAATGCCTGCCTGGATCAGTCGGTACAATCGATCAGTCAGTAAAGTAAAAAATTACGAGTAACAGCTCAAAGAACGAGACGTCCGGACTAAAGCAGACGAAGCGCTCCCACGACGCAGTGGCTAGAGCGTTCACACACAATAGTGGAGAGCGAAGAAGCGGGTGCGCTAAAATGGCACCCGATGTAGGAGACATAAACCGTAACTAAGTGTCAACTTGAGCCAGTTGCTGCTCCCTTGAAAAAAAAAAACGTGTAACAGTGCAAGGAACGAGAGATGCATACGGAGACAGACGAAGCACTGAAGCAAAGCAGTGGCTCAAAAACATGCACACACACAAGTGGACAGCGAATTTGGGATTAGTGTAAAACGGCGCCCCATGTAATAGAAATAAGCTGCAAGAAAGGGCTATGTTCGGCCGGCCACCACATGTCTGAAATGATAAATAACAGCGCAATGAAAAAAGACGTGCAGAGTGAGACAGATAAAGTGCTCACACAATGCCGTGAATAAAAAATTTGCACAAACAAGTGGAGACCGAATAAAGGGGTCGAGTCAAAGAGCGCCCGATGTACCAGAAATAAAGTGCAGAGAAGTGCTAGCTTGGGCCGATGTATACACGCCTGAAATAAAAGGAGTAACAGCGCCAACAGCAGCACGTCCAGAGTGAAAGAAACCAAGCGTTGACAAGAGGCAGTGGCACGAAGGTTCACTCACAGAAGCAGAGAGCGAAGAACGGCGTAGATAAAAAAGGTCCAATTTGCTGTAAATCCATTCCAATAAAAAACTAACTTGTGCCGGTCGGTAGATTTCTCAAGTAAGCGAGTAACAGCGCAAAGAACGATATTTGCAGGATGAGACAGACAAAGCGATGACAGGACGTAGTGGCTAGAACGTTCATACGCACAAGTGCAGAGCTAATATGGGGGTTCGCTAAATGGCGCACGATGCTGTCTACTAATTTGCTACCACAATCGATGCTTCGTCTTTCGGCCGAAACTGCGACTTTTTGTTAATTAGTTCAATTTGTACCTGTATTCTCATGCAAGTAATGTCCATTTCTTGTAATATTCCATCTCAAAGAATGGAATCATGCTCTTTGCCACAGGTGATACACAAAAACTCTAAATCTTAAAAATCATCAACCTATACATTCACCCGAGTTCACTCGAACTAATGCTCGGCTACCAGTGCTTACTAACCTTTCTGCTCGCGCCTACTCAAAGCTGTGAACTCAGGTTAGAACTCAGGTCCACTCAATATAACTGTCACTCACTTTCGATGATACTTGGAATCACTTCTCTTCAGACTCACGTCTACTCAAATTCAGCCGCACTCATTCACACTCATGTCCAATCGCGGATTGCGTCTGTGTTCCCTCTTTACCCGACGTATATACAATCACTATGGACCGAATAATAATGAATCCCGAAGTATGTTCACGAGTGCTCACCCGCCTTTTTATTATTGCTGTGTCAGTGCCCCGTAAATCACAGCTTGCTGTTCCCCTTTTAATATTCATCCGATAATGCCACAGCTGTCAGTTGACGCCCTAAAGGAGCCCTAATGATGTACGTATAGCACATTTAGGAAATTGCGTCGAGCCTTTGTATGCATAGTGAATGTTTATATCTGTATAATGTTTTGAACGAGTAAGGGCTGCTACAATAAAATGTTGCCTCTTGTGCACTTGCATCATTATTCTGCACGTGAGTTGAGGCTCTGCATCTTTATGAAGAACGGCGGGAGCGTCACTGTGTCACGACACAAATGAATGCACAGCGCATACTTAGGATAATTGAAACGCATCGACAGCGAAGACAAGCAAGTGCACACATGAAAGCGCTAACTTCAACATTAGCTTAAAGGTCCTTTATGTCTACTGAAATCACGTTATTACTCCTTACCCCACGACAGCCTGCTGGCTTGCGTAGAGGAGTGTATAGATAACTTTGGCTCAGTGGTCTTTCATAACTATGCTGGCAGTTATGCTAGCGATTTCCTACAACTACTAACATTTTACCTTCGGTCGACCTTCATAGAATAAAACGCCCAACCACTTTCGCAAAAGCAAGGGATTTGTATCGGCTGTCCCATTGGTCCTGTTTTGAGTGATCTGCTCCTAGCAAAACTGGACAGGGCTCTTGACAGCAGATTCAAATTTTCCAACGTTCTTAAACGTTTTTAAATTCGTCGATGACTCCCTTTTTTTGCGAACAGCGACACTAACCCGATTGATTCCTGTACCACTAGCATTATTTTTACCCTACGCAAAGGCTTGACAACTCTACAACTAATCTATAAGCGGCCGGTTGCGGAAAAATTAAGATTTTTGATATTAGGTTTCATTTTAGTAGTGATAACACCTGTTGGTGTTATGAACCGCTAGCGAACAAACATCTGCTGCCGTCCCATTCTTAGCATGCAAAGCTTGCTGAAAGGATGGTCCTACTTGACGCTCCTAAACACTTCTTTGAAACCTTGCCCACATTTCATTGATCAGGCGCCCTGGAACCAGGTCGAAAGCTGATGTTTCAATTAGTCCACAGGTCACCGTGGCGGAAAGAGTGCTTCATAAGATAAACACCTGCACCACCGAACTAACTGATAGAGCCCATAAGATAGCTTTAGTGCCTCACATTCACAAGATTATTTACAATCTCGTAAAGGTTGCGGTTCGAGCAAAGGTAACTGTGGTGTTCAGTGCTCCTAACAAGCTTGTCAGCTTCTACAAAAGAAGCATACCTGAAAATAAAAATCTGAAGGGTTGCTCACAGAAGCATAAATCTAAGTTTGTTGATTGTGGTAACTAGGCCGTATACAGAATCCTGCTAAGCTGCGGCTAATAGGTCATGTGCGCAAGTCGAATGACGGCCTTCTCGCCTTGCGCTACAGCACGTGCGGTTGTCACCAACATTTTCACGATGCTTTTGTCACAGCCGAAAAAGAAAAGCTAGTAAGAAAGATTATCAAGGCCCAGTGGATAGACAGACTGGGCACGCTATATGTCAGCACGCGATCTGTCGATTTATCAGAAAATAACTTGTGTTTGTTCGTGCCGATATTGAATAGTTTTATACTCATGCGCACTCACTATCATTTACGCGTGCATATAGGTGCGTAGCGCTTAAAAAAGAAAACCCAGGACACCTAAGCACTTATATGTTGTGAATGCTAAAGTAATAATGTCTAATTGAACGCCGATAAGCGGTCCTCTGATTCTTGCGCTGCGAGTTGTGCTCTGGGCAGTGTTATCGAGTTTTGCAGCTCTAATGCCATCTCACTGCATCGGTTCGACGCATCTGCACTTCGCCTTTCTGCGCTAAATGCTCTCTGCGTTCTTCGCCGCCAATCGATGCCGCTCCGCTTCGCGTTTTCGAGCCGAGTACACGCTCGTCTTCCGAGCCACAGTTCGCTGCATATCGCAGGCGTTCTGCGCTTCGTCGCTGTATATGCGTTGTCGAGGCGCGCTGGTGACGTGGTGTTGCGGCGATGCCTCTCTCGTCAAGCAACACCTGGCGCGCTAGATTGGAAGTAGGTGTTCCGATTCGGCCGCTCTTCCGCGAGGAGTGGCCGTGAAGTAGCGTCTCAGCCAATGGGAATTTGGGCGACGTTTCGCTGCGGCAGACAAGTCCGTCTTTTTCGTTCAATAGCCCATTGGATGTTTTCGCATCAAAAATAATTGTTTAAATTAGCGCATGTGTTGTCTTGGCTCTTGTGTCCCTGTCTGAAGTTAGCGCTATTTTTGGGATATTATTTTTTCCTCCACCATGCTTCGCCGTGCGCCTCGATGTGGCAGCTTTGAGTGATTAGGCGTGTAATTTTACATTTCATTTCTTTGGATGTGAACTATATATATTGTAAGCGGGGAGCGCAATTGCAATTATGACAATGTGTATTCTCTTTTCAGATGTTCTTCTACATCCAACCAAAATTCCTCGACTCTGTGGACATGCGCCGTTTTGGATTCCCGGATAACGAAAAATTATTCACTTGCCGTATGACTTCCACAGTGGATACTTGCGAGCCGTTCGATTGCCGAAGTTCGTAAGTCAGGCGTTGTACTCTCTGTACATTTGGAAATCAGCAGAAGCACTGATTGTTACGTGCGTGCATTTAGGAAACATTGGCTCTAATTCTGTCACGTAGTTTGTTGTCGTACCATGCCGAACGCACATGCGGTATTCTCTTGTAAAGGTTTTTCAGCCAACAATCCTGAGGGTTTGCGAGGATGGAGGCAAGAGATGTGTAGGACGTCATTGTTGAGTACACACACAAGTGTATTTGCAATAAGGACGACAGAATTAGCTGGCCATCTGCCGCTTGTCTTCTCGCCGCGTTTGTCCCTCCTCTACAACTGGACCACATCCCGTGCACGCGTGGTCCAGTCGCGGTGAACTGCGTCACATATCGTCGTTTATTGTCTTCTTGAATCTTCTTTTAATGCAGTGGTATTAGGAGTGGCAGCGGCAAAAAGGGTATGACTGAAGTGTAGGACGCCTGTCACGTGGTATACACAACACACACACACACACACACACACACACACATATATATATATATATATATATATATATATATATATATATATATATATATATATATATATATATATATCTGGCGAGACAGCTGTTAAGCCTCAACGATTTATTGTGCCGGTCGCGCGCTGAATACGATGACGCTGGCCATGATGATGAATATATACAGATGAAGAAGATGCAGTGGTAATATAATGCTCACACAATTGCCCCCGCGCGTGGAAGCGGCCAACCTGGCCGCTGGTTATGGCGAGAAACGCCGTATGAAATGCTTTAAACGAGAAACATGCACAATCTCCGTGACACGGCAGCGGCCGTCCAAAGGTGGAACAACTGGAGTGACACGATAGTTAACTACCGAAGTCTGTTCCCGAACAATGTAGGGCCCGATAAAACGGGACTGAAATTTCTCGCACAATCCAGGAGCGCGAACTGGCGTCCACAGTAACACTTCGTCTCCAGGGTGGAAGGAAAGGACACGGTGAGATGCATCATGGCGAATTTTGCGGTCTTGTTGACTGGCGTCGGTGTTGAGGCGGGCACGTTGGCGACATCGGGCAATGCGCGAAACGAACTGCTCACACACTGATGTGGACGAAGGCACCGGGACAGCGAAGAAAGAAGCGTCGAGGATAGTGAGCGGTTGGCGACTATACACGAGCAAAAACGGCGAGTATTCCGTAGTGCGTTGGACAGCCGTGTTGTATGCGAAAGTGACGAATGGTAGAATGACATCGCAATTGGTGTGGTCGGGGTTGATGTACATAGACATCATGTCGGACAGGGTGCGATGAAAGCGCTCTATGAGACCATTAGTCTGAGGGTGGTAGCTGGAAGTCGTTTTATGAATGGTATTGCACGCACGGAGAACATTGTCGAGTAGTTTAGAGAGGAAGGTCCTGCCGCGGAAACCCAAAGGACACGTGGGGCTCCGTGCCGTAAAAAGATGGCTTCCAAGAAAAAGGTTGCAACCTGCTCTGCGGATCCCGAAGATAGTGCGGCTGTTTCAGCGTACCGTGTTAAGTGGTCTACAGCTGTGGCGATCCATCGTTTATCGCCAGTAGTTAAGGGTACCGGTCCATGGAGGTCGATACCAACGACTGCGAAAGGAGCTTCAGGACACGGGACAGGTTGGAGCAGTCCAGCCGCAGGTGAGGTCAGTCGCTTGCGGTGTTGGCAGAGCGAACAGGAAGCCACGTATTTCGCTACGCTGGTTGGAAGTCCAGGCCAAGAGAAGCGGCTGCGAATTGGCTCGTAGGTTTCATGGAAACCAAAGTGACCGGCAGTGGGATCGTCGTGAAAGGTCTCCAATATCTGGGCCCGAAGTGATCGGGGAACGACAGGAACCCAACGGTGTCCTTCGGGATGAAACACGTACCGGTATAATATCGAATTTTCGATCTTTAAGTTCTTCAACTGCCGACGGAGTCGAGCGTAACGTGGGCGAGACGATCAGCGAATACGTTCCATAACGGAGTAGCAGTAGGAGTCATTACGTTGACTAGAGGCAAACGTGTGACAATGACTGGATGGGATCCGGTCGAGAGCTGCGAGCGAAGGGAATGCATGCGACGCGCCCTGCGGTTCCCTCACGGAAGGTGGCAAGCAAGCAGCGTTTGATGACGGTGGTAGGGGACAACGAGAGAGAGCATCGGCATCCTGGGGTGCGATCGGAGATGGTTGTTCGGCGCGTTCGTTCGGTTACCGGCGCGCGCGGTTGGCCTACTCCACGCCGACCTCGCCAGCCGCGGGGCGCGGCCACGTTTTTGGTGACGTCAAAATGACGACACGCTCCTGTCAATCATCCTCCCACCGAGCATTTCGTCTGCTAGGCGCCGAACGCTACGGGAGCTGGGAAGTTTGGAGCGATCATATGGCTTCGCATTGCGCGTCTGGTGGATTGGATAGGATCGAACAGGCGACTGCGGCATGGCTCGTTTGAATCCAATCCATAGTTTAATTCGAGAAAATGGCGCTTCCGCTGGGAACTTAGGTTGTTGCGCTGGCGTTTCTAGAGGAAGGAGGAGAGCGGGTGGCGGTGCGAAACGCGTTTGAAGAAATGACAGAAAGTGAATTCCGGCATCGTTTTTGTTTCTCGAAAAAAATAATTCGTTGGTTGTACAGAAAAATCGACCCCATCATCGGTGCCAACGAGCCACTGGAATGTTGTCGCTGCCTCTTGAAAATTGCACCACTCTTCCCGTCGTGTTTTTTTTTTTTATCTCGCTGTGCGCGACACCACCTAGGGACGACGCAAAGAAACTAATAGTTATAAATTGCAGTAGTCACACGAACTACTATTTCAAAACGTGTTTGGGCTTGAGAAGAAAAAGTACATTTTTTTAGATAAAGATTTCATTCATTTGGAAGAGGAGAAACAATTCGTTTTGTAGTATACTGTCCGCAAGCAGACGGCAAACGACGGAAGTAAACTTCCGGGGAGGCCACCGTTTCCTAATTTGCTGCTCTCTCCGCCCCGCTGTCACAAATTTTGCGTACTGCAACTTTGTAACGTTGCAGCAACTGAACAGAACGCGTATCGAACAAAATATCTCCGATCGCGCCCCTGGTGTTTCTTTCCAGACTTGTCGGTGACGTCGAAGTCGTATTCTTGTAAGCGGAGTATCCAACGGCCGAGACGTCCCGTTAAATTCTTTAGCGTCGCCAACCAGCACAAGGCGTGGTGATCAGTAACGAACGTAAAGTAGCGGCCGTGCAGATAAGGCCGAAATATTTGGACGGACCAAACAACGGCAAGACACTCTTGCTCGGTAATCGTATTAATTTTCTCTGCATCTGTTAGCGTGCGACTTGCGTATGCAACCACACGTTCTTCAGAATTTTGCTGACGTTGCAGAAGAACAGCGCTGATACCGTGTCCGCTGGAGTCAGTATGTAGAAGAGTGGGTGCGGTTTTGTTGAAATGACAAAGCGCATGTTCGGACGTGAGGGCACGCTTGAGGGCGTCAAAAGCAGTTTGGCATTCGTACGACTATACGGAGGTTGCTCCAGAAGGAAGGAGTTGGATGCAGCGGCGCCGCAATGGCGGCAAAGTTACGTATGAAGCATCGGAAATACAAAGCTAGGCCAAGGAAGGTACTATATATATATATATATATATATATATATATATATATAACCGAGAAGAAAGGGGGTTAACCGAGGGGCCCGATTTTTATTAGTCATATCATAAGAAACCAACAAACAGACACCAAGGACAACATAGGCGAAATTACTTGTGCTTAATACATGAAACAAAGAAACGATAAATTAATGGAAATTAAAGTGGATGAAAAAACAACTTGCCGCAAGTTGGAACCGAACCCACAACCTTCGCATTTCGCGTGCGATGCTCTACCAATCGAGCTACCGCGGCGCTGTTTTCCCATCGACTTTCTTGGGTATTTATGTGTCCTAGTAGAATCCTGGGAGTGTTAGCCAGCGCCACCACTGACAGACTTTGGCGGCGGACGTGGAACGTCCTTTATTGCCGCAGGCGTCACGAGAAGGTGATCTTTTTTGGTGAAGGCAACCGGTGAATAAACCACATATGCTACCTGAAGGCATCAATGTTGCCGGATTCGAGACCCTCGTTATGTAATAAACGAGAAGAAAGGGGGTTAACCGAGGGTCCCGATTTTTATTAGTCATATCATAAGAAGCCAACAAACACTGACACCAAGGACAACATAGGGGAATTACTTGTGCTTAATAAATGAAACAAAGAAACGATAAATTAATGGAAATTAAATTGGATGAAAAAGCAACTTGCCGCAGGTGGAAACGGAACCCACAACCTTCGCATTTCGCGTGCGATGCTCTACCAATTGAGCTACCGCGGCGCTGTTTTCCCATCCACTTTCTTGGGTATTTATGTGTCCTAGTAGAATCCTGGGAGTGTTAGCCAGCGCCACCACTGACAGACCTTGGCGGCGGAAGTGGAACGTCCTTTATTGCCGCAGGCGTCACGAGAACGTGATCTTTTTCGGTGAAGGCAACCGGTGAATAAACCACATATGCTACCTGAAGGCATCAATGTTGCCGGATTCGAGACCCTCGTTATGTAATAAACGAGAAGAGAGGGGGTTAACCGAGGGGCCCGATTTTTATTAGCCATATCATAAGAAGCCAACAAACACTGACACCAAGGACAACATAGGGGAAATTACTTGTGCTTAATAAATGAAACAAAGAAACGATAAATTAATGGAAATTAAAGCGGATGAAAAAGCAACTTGCCGCAGGTGGAAACCGAACCCACAACCTTCGCATTTCGCGTGCGATGCTCTACCAATTGAGCTACGGCGGCGCTGTTTGCCCATCAACTTTCTTGGGTATTTATGTGTCCTAGTAGAGGATTAAATCTAACATATTATTACCCCGTGTAGGCTGCGTAACAACATGAAACAGGTAAAAATGTGAGGTTAAATTCATGAATTCTGTAGAAGTATTACAGCATGAAGTAAAATTAACACATTCGACACAGGAAAATTGAAGTCGCCTATATAGATGGCATCAAACGGGTGAAGCTTCGTCACTGATTCTATGCTGCTGCGCAATCCATTAATAAATGATATAGTAGAATTTGGAGGTCGGTAACATACACCTATAAGTGCTCGTGAGGATTAGAACATGCGTGCAGCCAAAATAATTTCTAGGCTAGAGTATCAGTTAGTTACATAAGGTGGAAGTGTGTTTCTTATTCCTAGAAGGACGCCACCGCCTCTTTTAGCTTTGCGGTCATATCTGTGAATGTTTTAGTCGTGAACCGATTCAAATATTTCTTTATCAGATATATCCGGATACAACCAAGTTTAAGTTAGTGCAAGTATGTCAGATTTGCTAACTTCAAGGAAGGAAGAAAGCTGGTCACGTTTACGCACAATGCTTCGAATGTGAGTGAACGATAATGATACCGCAGGAAAGGCATGATAGGAGTTAGACCGGTTATAGCGTTTTGGACACGTGCTGTCCCGGAGCTATCTGTTGGCAGGAATAACAGAGTTAGTAGCGCTATAAAATGTGCATGTCTTGTTGTCTATGCGGAGCCTGTCAACTTTTAGTTTGAATTGTTTTTTCTGTGTCTCGCGGATACAATGAGCTATCGTCTTGCCTGCCGAGTAGCTGGGGAAATGTCTTCACTGATACCAAATGACGATCCTTTAATTTACGTGCAGACATCAGAATGTTTCCTTTGTCCTTAAAAAAGGTTAATTTTGCTATTATCGGCCTGTGTTTATTGTCACTGTGCCTGCCTATGCTATGAACGCGTTCAAATTGGTTATTTGTTACAGTAATTTGAAGCTTCTCTGAGCAGAACTTCATTATTTTTTGTTCTGATGCAGTGCAGTCTCCATTAGGGGCGTCATCAATTCCAAATACACAGAAGGTTAGAGCGTCGCATCCGATTTTCAGTGCTATCACACCTAGATGAAATGCTAGACAGCTGGTCAGTAACACTGCACGTGTTAGTTGTAGTCGTGACAGTATCGGATGTTTGCTGTTGAGATATCTTGCATGTTTCCAAAGCTGAAATTCTGGCATTTAGGAGCTTAATTTCATTCTCGGCGGCTGCGCACCTTTGCTTGCTTAGGGTCAATTCGGCAAGTAAATTAGCCTACCCCTCCCCAAGTTTAGAAATTTGTTCCATGGCTAAGGCAAAGGCATCTGCCTCCGCCTTGCTCATAGGACCTGGATTACTTTCCACATCGCCGGAAGACATAAGCAACAGACTCGACAAGAAAGAGCATGAGCGTTTTAAAATAGACAAACCGCTGTTCAAAGGATCAAATAACGGTGGTGGGCACGACACTGCAATGAAACAGTAAGTACTAGACCTAATTTAAGGTGCTGCTTCCAGGTAAAAAAAAAACTAGGGGGTTTTACGTGCCAAAACCACTTTCTGCTTATGAGGCACGCCGTAGTGGAAAACTCCGGGAATTTTGACCTCCTGGGGTTCTTTAACGTGCACCTAAATCTAAGTATACGGGTGTTCTCGCATTTCGCCTCCATCGAAATGCGGCCACTGTGGCCGGGATTCGATCCCGCGACCTCGTGCTCAGCAGCCCAACACCATATCCACTCAGCAACCACGGCGGGTGCTGCTTCCAGGTAGCTAACGTGTAACAACAACGGTGGTAAGTGCGGCATCCTTGCTGCGGTGTCGAGCCCCAAGTGGATCGTTGCGTACTGACGCTTTTGTACTGCTCTGGCGGTTCCAAGCGAGGCAAACCCACGCTCAGGTTGCCAGCCCAAAAAGACGGTTTCTTCTAGAAATGACTCTAGGCGATCCATAGTTCACTTAGCCCAAGAGGCGACGTTGGAATACTCCCGGCTTGAGCGAAACGGCTCCGCATGAGGCGGACCAGGCGAAGACGGAAAGTTGCCGCAGGAGTGGATCCGGGAGGAACCGCGCGTCAATGGGCACATCGAGGAAGGCCATTCTGGAGAGGCGTCATCCGGAAACAGTTGGCTGGAGCTGAGCGGCCCATAGCACATCGCCAAGGTAGCGAGTGCCTTTAACAACAACGGTAGTAAGTGCGGCATTCTTGCTGCGGTGTCGAGCCGTAGCAAGGATGCTCCCTTGGACCATCCAGCAAGCAGCCGGAGCAAGTCGAGCCGCATATATATATATATATATTTATATATATACACAGGACTGGAGCCGCGAAACATGCACGATATCAGTTCTTGGTGGGGTAGGAAACGTCGAAGTCACTGGTGATGTCTCATATGTTAGGCTGGTGACTTGGCGAAGAACTCGGTATGGCCCGACGTATCGCGGCAGCAGTTTTTCGCAGAGGCCGACACGACCGGGGGGGGGGGGGCAACCAAAGCAGGAAAAGTGACCGAGGGCTGAAATGAGCATCCCGACGACAACTGGCGCAACGATGCTTTTGGGTAGTTTGAGACGCCAGAAGACGATCACGGGCAATGCGACGTGCTGGGCCGCGCGAACAATGGCCTCGTGAGCGTAGAACGTGGTAGCGTTGGCATCGGAAGGGAGCAGCGAGTCAGGAGGCAGGAGTGGGTAACGGCCATATAGTAGATAGAATGGAGAATAACCAGTGATATTGTGACGCGACGAATTAATTGTATGCCAACGTGACAAAGGGTAAGGAGCAGTCCCAATCGCGGTGATCATCAGACACGTACATGGAGAGCATGTCCGTGAGCGTACGGTTGAGACCCTTTGTAAGTCCGTTTGTCTGTGGGTGGTTAGCCGTCGTGAACTTGTGGGACGTTGAGCGAGAGCGAAGGTCGCCGACAACCTTAGAATGAAAACAGCGGCGTCTGTTAGTCAGTAGCTGACATGGCCCAGTTGAAGAAGACAACAGGAATTCTTGTTGCAACTACAGAAATTTCTGTTGTACGACAGAAGTTCCTGACGTTTCTGTAGTTGACAGACATTTCTGACGTTACGACAGAAATTCTGATGTCGCAACAGAAGCTTTCTGTCGCGATGACCAAGAGTTCTGAAGTCGCAACAGAAACGTTCTGTCGCGACAACAAGCGTTCTGAAGTCGGAACAACAGCTTTCTATCGTGACAGCGACTCTGACGTTACGACAGCAATTCTGACGTCACAACAGAAACATTCGGTTGCGACGGCGAAGAGCTCTGAAGTCGCAACAGAAGCGCTTTCCGTCGCGGCCCTTTAATATTGTATGTCAGTTTTGCATCGGTTGTGTACACTGTACTTTTCTCTTGCGCGGTATTCAATCGTGCTTCTCTGAAGCCGGCAGTGCTGATAGCACCGACACCGGTATTAGAGTCGACGTGGCCAATTGTTATAATTGTGCCTTGACGATGCGGCAGCAGCAACGCCCTACCGGCCTTCTCAAAATCGGCCGCTGATCGAAATCATACCATGTGCGGGAACGGCTGCGTATCCGTTTTGTTTTATTTGGTAAGATGTGGCACACACGCCTGTGGACTTACATGTGCGGTTACACTGACACATTAGTTATTTTCCCAGAAAGAGCGCACAAGCTTATGCGAGGCGGAAAAGAAGTTTTGGGTTGTTCCACAAAGTTGCGTAAAAAGCTGTCTCACTCAGGTCTCATTAATCTGGTACAGTAATGAAGACTCATCCACGAATGTTTATGTACCTATTTTGCATTGAACACACGAATTATATGCGCGCTCAAATGTGTAAAGAGCGAGAGACAACTGTAGAAATTAGCAGTAACAACCCTAACAGTGCCCCGGTCACCATTGTCTATTTCTGAATTTCTTATTCAATATGGATATCGTACAGCGAAATCGATGTTCTCTTACTCCACGATGTACCTGTCGATGCTAACAACACTTTTGCTTTTCTGGAGATGCGGCAGTTGACGCGGTGGAGTGAAAGCGCATCTTGGCTTTTAAAATGCAAATGGAAACACCAACGCAGACAGGGATTTTTACTGTTGACATAGCCAAAATGTACTCTGGCAGACATGTTCGGCGTGGTGCAGTGGTAAGATGCTGGGCTCGGGTTCATCAGGTCACAAGTTGGATTCCCGGGCGGAAAGTTTTTTTTAAAACAACTTTTATCTTTTTATTTTTTGTACTAGTAAATTTACTTATCCTTAAATAGGTCGCTGTCAATTTTTAATTTAATATTGATCAGGAACTACAGAACTTTCGACTATAGGACGTCACACAACAGACAACATAACTACAGACGACAGAACTATAGAGAACAGAACGACAGAAACAGCGTCCCAAAATACGACAGACTGAAAATTTCCTGTTGTTCTTCAAGTGGGGGGGGGGGGCACCATGAAGGAGGATCACTTCATGGAGGAGAAAATCAGCCACATCAGTTGCGCAGCTCTTAGGGAGGGCCCGCGTTATGGCATAACGCGTGATCTAGTCCGTCGAAACGGCCACCCACTTGTTGCCCGAAGATGAAGTTGGAAATGGGCCAAGGAGGTCCAGGACGACGCGGAGAAATGGCTCACTGGGCATATCTATAGTCAGAAGGTGCCCAACGGGAGACAACGAAAGCTTCTTGCGGCGTTGGCAAGGTTCGCAGGTAGCGACGTAGCTTCGAACAGAGCCATATAGCCCAGGCCTGAAAAATTGCCTGCGCACATGGTCGTACTTACGGGAGGCACCCAAATGACCAGCGGTGGGCACATCGTGTAACTGCGAGATAATTGGTGAGCGCAGATGTGGGAAACGACGAGAAGCAGTTCAACACCATGTGGTTGCATATTGCGTCGATATAAAGTCCCCCGTCTTGGAGAACAACAAATATATGGAGCAAAGCATCGTGTGGTTCCGAGGTAAGGCGTTCGATGATGAATCGTGAATATGGGTCACGACGCTGCTTGTCGGCGATGCGTGAGAAGTCGGAGATCGACAAAACGCAGGTTTCGGGGTCATCGGGTAGGTCGACAGTATAGCGGGAGAGGCAGTCGGCGTCATTCTGGAGCCGCCCAGATTTGTAGGATACGGAAAAGGTGTAGTCTTGCAGACGTAAAGCCCACAGGCCAACACGGCCTTTCGGGTCTCTGAGTGAGAATAGCCAACATAACGCATGATGATCTGTCGCGACGGCGAAATGTCGACCGAGCAGGTAAGGGCGGAACTTAGCAATGGACCAAACAAGGGCCAAGCATTCACGTTCTGTTATCGAGTAGTTGCGTTCTGGTGCTGAAAGAAGACGGCTACCATACGTGATCACGTGATTGTTGTACCACTGTCGCTGGGACAAGATAGCGCTAATCCCATGGCTGCTTGCATCAGTACGAACTGCAGTGCAGGCATGCGGATCAAAGTGACCCAACACGGGTGGATTGATAAGGTAACTTATAAGCGTGGAAAACGCTGCAGCCTGGTCGCGTCCCCAACGAAAAGTAGCGTCCTTTTTGCGAAGGTCTGTGAGAGGACGAGCGATTTCGGCAAAGTTCTGGATGAATCGCTGAAAACAGGAACACAGCCCTAGGAAACTTCGGACACCAGTAGAAGAATGCGGAAGAGGAAACTCACCAACGGCGCGAACTTTATCAGGATCAGGCTGGACGCCAGCAGTGTCAACCAAGTGACCAAGTACTCCTATTTGGCGGTGGCCGAAATGGCATTTTGAAGAGTTGAGTTGTAGGCCAGCTCGTCGGAAAACAGCAAGATTAGCTAAGAGTCGGTGGAGGTGGCTCTAAAACGTCGGTCAAAAAACAATGAAGTCATCAAGGTAGCAGAGGCATTACACAGTCCGAAAGGCATCACTTTAAATTGGTAGAGACCACCCGGGGTGACGAAGGCAGTCTTTTTGAGATCTAGTTCATCCACTGCGATTTGTCAGTAGCCAGAGCGCAAATCAATCGACGAAAAATAACTGGCACCGTGTAAGCAGTCCAGCGCGTCATCAATACGCGAAAGCGGATACACGTACTTTTGGGTAATCTTACTAAGGTGACGGTAATCGATACAAAATCTCCAGGTGTTGTCCTTCTTTTCAACCAAAACGACAGGTGACGCCCGCGGACTGCAGGAAGACTCGATAATATCTTTGGAGAGCATTTTGTCCACATCCCTTTAGATCGCCTGGCGTTCAGCCGCAGAAACATGGTAGGGCCTACGGTGTATAGGAAGAGCGTCACAAGTGTGGATTGGATGGGTGACGACACGGGCTTGACCTAGCGGGCGATTGCCAAATCAAAGATGTCTTCATAGGACATCAGCATGCGGTGAAGGGCGTCGGCGTAAGCAGGTCGTAGGTCAGTAGCGATCATTGGCGTAAACTTTTCGTTGCGTGAAGTAGGAGGGACACAAGCTCCATCATTGTCGAATCGTGGTTCGGGCGTAAGAGCAGCTACTCCACAGTCTTCCAAAGCGTACAGCACAGCGAGAGATACACCTGCAGGAAGCACTAGCAGACACGAACCAAACTTCAGAAGAGGAAGCCACACTCGATTGTTGGCCAGAGTTACAATTGAGCTTGGTAGTGCTATTTGACGTTCCAGGAGGACGTCGCAAAGTGGGGACACCACGTAAGGACCATCTCGATGTGGTGGAGAAGGCGACATGAGGACGTAAGTCGCAGCATCAGGTTGCAGTTTAACAAATTCAGTAGAATGAAGGCGGGACTTGTCGTTGTCGGTCGGGTCGGCAAAGTATTGGGGCAGTTCAAGGCGAAGGGTGCCGGTCGTACAGTCAATAAGGGCTGAATGAGCAGTCAGAAAGTCGATTCCAAGAATCACTTCGTGTGGACACTGGGCCAGTAGCGCTAACAGGGCTAACACTGGACCGCCGGCAATGGTAACACTGGCGGTGCACATTCCCATCACGGCAGTTGTACTACTGCCATTAGCTACTCGGACGGCCGGCGACCGGGCAGGTGTCAGGACTTTACGGAGACGGCTGCGAAGATCTGATCGCAAAACCGACACCTGAGCGCCAGTATCGATGAGGGCATGAACGGGTATATCATCAACAAAAATTTCAACAACGTTAGGTGGAGCAGCAAGGGTCAGCAGAGGTTTTGCAGTCCGAGTCGTCAATGCAGCCTCACCTCCAGGGGCTGCATTGTTTAGTTTCCCGAGAAGCGGCCCGCGTAGGACGTGGACGAGGGACGTCGAGGCGTAGGCGAACGGGATTGACGGCGTTGCGGCGAGGGCAAGCGGCTAGTGATGTTTGCCCGAGAGGGAAGGCCGGCATGGTAAGGTTCAGAAAGGTGCGACAGAGGCCGAGTGTCTGGGTCGAAGCGGCGATCAGCATATGGTCGAGGCGAGGAGTACTAGCGGCTACTACGGTAGTGGCGGGAGATGTGGCCGATCCGGGAGCAAGCAAAGTAAATTGGCCTTTCATCCGGTGTTTGCCACTCAGAAGAGTTCCGATATCGATTCGGGAATGACTATCGAGGGGCATCAGAGGCAATGACAGGAGCGGCAGGGGCGGGACGTGGGCGGACGGCCGACTGGATGTCCATGTTTGCAATTTCTTGGTGGACAGCAGCTTGAATAAGCGAGATAGCCATGTTGTTATGCGTATGAGGGCAGTGAGAACTTGGAGCCATAGCCTCAAGTTCGCGACGGATGACCTGTGTCAAGCTTGGCGTTGTAGGCGGGTGTGACGCCGGAGGGTCGTTGCAGGAGGAAGTGGCAGCCGTATTCGGAAGAAATCGAAGCATGTACGATGCTCTTCGCGTGCTCGAAATTCCGGCATTCCCTAATGATGGACTCGACGGTTGAGCAGTTCCTGCAATGCAGGAGGTTGAACGCATCGTCCGCGGTGCCCTTCAAGATGTGTTCGACCTTATCGACCTCCAGCATGCCTGCGTCCGCTTTACGGCAGATAGCCAGAACGCCTCGAGTATACGCGACGTAGGATTCAGTTGATGTCTGGGCTCGAGACGCTAGCTCTTGTTTGACCTCCATTTGACGTCCCAGAGGTCTTTCCAAAAGATCGCTTAGCTTTTCCTTGCAGGAGTCCCAGCTTCCAATGTCGGCTTCATGCGTCTTGAACCATACCTTTGCGGTTCCTCCCAAGTAATATATCACGCTGCCCAGCAAAAATGTGGTATCCCGCTTCTGGTGCTTACCGACGCGCTCATACGACGTCAGCCAGTCTTCGATGTCGACCTTGCCAGTGCCGATGAAGATTCCCGGGTGACGTAGCTGGGTTAGCACTACTTCTACTGGTGTCTGAGCGGCGGAGGAAGCGTCAGTAGCCATACTGTGTCACCCTGCTCAGCGGAACAGCGGAACCGATGTGACGCCCGCTGCGAAGATCCAGGATTGGCTTGTGGCGATATTACCCCGCACGTCGACCAAAATGTTACGGGGAGAAAATATATGTATTTACAATATGTACAGTTACAAGGGGGCAGCTCGTGACCAGGGTAACACAATCAACCGATCTTCCATACCCAGTAATCTCTTCTTGATGTGCCACCGTCACTGTGTCGTCAACGGCACAAACGCATATGCCACTATATATATATATATATATATATATGTGTGTGTGTGTGTGTGTGTGTGTATGTGTGTGTGTGTGTGTGTGTGTGTGTCACTGATGCTGCTGCTCCACTACCTTTGAAGCACTGTAATATGGCTCCTCTCGCTGAGGAAGCCCTCCGAGTGAGAAGTCAGTGGGGCTTTTGTTGAGTAAATGGCTTCAGGCGGGCGACATGCGTGATGTCGGTCTTGGATGACCGTCTTCCACTGGATGTAAGGCGCGCAATTCTATAATTCACCTCGCTGAGACGCTCATGTACAATGAATGGTCCAACAAAGTCGGCGAGCAGTTTCTGACATAGACCGCGTTTACGCACGGGAGTTCATAGCCATACTAGGTCACCCCGATCGTAAGTGACTTGCCGGTGTCGACTATTGTATTGGGATTTGGATTGCTTTTGTAAAGCTAAAGTACGTAATCGTGCGAGGCGCCGAGCCTCCTCCGCTCGGCAGAGGGTTTCCGCGATACAAGCGTCCTCGTGATTACCAAGAGGAAAGATAGTGTCCAATCTGTACCTCGGGAGAAAAACGGACTGTATCCAGTGGTCTCATGTTGCGCCGTGTTGCATGCGTAAGTGACAAACAGCAATACTTCGTCCCAGTTCTTGTGGTCCAAGCTTACGTACATGGAAATCATGTTCACAAGTGTTCTGTTTTTACGTTCTGTCAAACCATTCGTCTGCGGGTGATAAGGCGTTGGGTGACGCAGTTTGGAGGCGCCCAAACGTAGAGGTTTTTCAACAACATCAGCTATGAACTGACGGCCACGGTCGCTAATGATCACTCGAGGGAGACCATGACGAAGTATAATGCAATGCACCATAAACTTTGAGACCTCGCCTGCATATGCCGGGGGTAGTGCTGCTGTCTCGCAGAAGCGAGTTAGATAGTCGGCACATACTATAATCCAGCTGTTGCCTTTGGAAGAGCCTGGGGACGACCATATGAGGTCGATGCCTGCAAAAAAAAAAAAAGCCGCCTGCAAAGCGCAAGTGGCTACGTATGTCTCCGTTGTCTTGCGCATTTGAGGCCAGTAAAATTTTTCTTTGGCACGATGGAGTGTCCACATAGACCCTAAATGACCTGAAGTGCGATCATCTAGCACGGCGCGCAAAGCAGAAGAGCGGGTGGCTTCTGGCGCCACGAGAAGAAACCGTGCACCTCTCGCGGAGAATTTTTTATAATACAGCAGTCCATCCCGAACACCAAAACTACACGATGTCGACTCTTTGCGCGGCAGAGAAAAATGGCTCTGAACTCGGATCATGATGTAGCTCTCTTGCGAAGGTTGTGGCATCTGGGAAATCACGGTGTACGAATGCGATGAGGTTGTCAAAACTGTCTGCGTCGCATTCCGTTGTACTAAGAGGCATCAGGGAAAGGCAATCGGCGTCAGGATTTCGTCGGTCGCGCTTGTAGGATACAGTGAAGATGTACTCTTGTAGACGCAGGGCTAATCGTGCAATGCATCTAGATGGATCGCCAACATTCACGAGCCAGCACAAAGAATGATGATCGGTGACGATCGTAAAGTGACACCCATACAGGTACGACCGAAATCGTTGTACCGCAATAATCACAGCAAGACATCCCTCCTCAGTCACCATGTAGTTAAACTCGGATTTCTTTTATGACCGACTTGCGTAGCCGATGACGTGTTCTTTGTCATCCGAGCGTTGAACCAGAACAGCACCAAGAACTACGCCACTCGCATCTCTGTGGACTTGTTTTGGCGCGGAAGGATTCAAGGGTCGGAAGATCGGTCGCGACGTCAGTAGAAACTTCAGCTGTGGAAAACAAACAGAAAAATGAGGCGTCCACTCGTAAGCGGCGTTCTTGTGCAGGAGGCTTGTCAAGTGATGAGCGACGTCAACAAATCGAGGAATGAACCGCCTAAAATAGGAGCACAACTTTAGAAAGCTGCGATGTTGTTTGACAGAGTGATAGTGCTTGGAATGCTTCTACATCCTCTGTCTTCGCAGGGTCAGGCCTGACGCCGTCTTTGTCCACAGGATGTCCGTACCCCAAGGCTTGGCACTCACAAAAGTGGCGCTCTTTAGAATTGCGCACAAGACAAACAACCTTCTGTATGCAGCTGAGGACAATGCCGAGACTCATGTTGTGCTCGTGAAGCGTGCGCCCAAAGATAACACCGTAGAGGTAGCACATGCATATCTCCCACTTTAAACCTCACAGAATAGTATCCATGGGTCGTTCGAAGGTGGTGGGTGCGTTGCACAAGCCGAACGGCATGAGATTGAATTCAAAAAGACCGTTGGGAGTTACGAACGCTGTTTTGCCGCGACAGCGTGAAGGAGCTCGTGTCGTAGAAAAGACGGTCTCGTCGGCGTCGTTGGCCGTGAGCGAGAAATCCTGGTAGATTCACAAAAGACAACTTGCAAGATGGGCTGGGTGGGAATCGAACTAGGGTCCCCGGAGTGTGAGACGGAGACGCTACGACTCAGCCATGAGTTCTTTTTTTCTTTATTGCAAGTTCTCGACGTTTTCACATACTCGTACATCATTTGAGCAACACAACCAAAAACAACAAAGTAAATAAATATTCCACGCGTCATGTAGAAAAAGAAACATTCTGTAATACAGCGGCCGGCACAACTTGGCTCACCTTGTATATTAAAATTCGTTGAGGAATGCCAATGCTTCAATCCTCGGTATCCACTCAGGTACAACAACTTCTCCTTTTTGTACTTCAATAAAGCGTGACATGTGTCCACGAAAATGCAGGCGCGCAAGCCGCGCGTCTGGGTCACAATAGAAGCCTTCCATTCGGGCTCGCCATAGACAGTAGAGGCCTGTGAGCATGATGAGGTCAAATGGGACCCCGTCCTCATTATCTAACGGCAGAAATCTGATGCCGTGCGGATCCAACAGGAAATCTTTCTTTATGGTTTTTTGGGGGACATTCCAAAAGAACACCCCCTCCCAACAATGCAGGAAAACATGGTCTACTATTTCTGGTTTTTTGCAAATCAGAGTTGGAATCCCAAAGGCATGTATAAAACCGCGTTCTTCCAAAAACGTTCTCACTGTCAGAGTGCCCGTGTGAAGCTTGAAGAAACTCCTGGCTGCAGGTGCACTCTTCTTACGCGTTTTAAAACATTGTTACCTTGACCTCTACTGTATATGGTTCTGTACATTGCCGCTGGAAAGATAACATCACACAGGTCACTGCACAATTTTTCTTTTTACACTGAACGGATAGTCATTCGAAAACCGCACTGACAAAAAACGGACACTCGCTACTATCTCTTTAAAAAACGAATGCAGTACCAGGCATTATTTCACTGCTGATAACAAACTCTGGTAACGCATAACAAAGTCTCACTTGACACACCGCTCTTAAGAACGGGTCATTGACGTCATGAAAGAAAAAAAATCTATTTACAAGCTTTCGCACGAAAAGGTGTGCCAGACCCAGGCCCCCATCTTTCACTCGCCAAAAAAAAAAAATTCGTGCGGCTAAAGCGTTCCCAGCTGGACGCCCAAATAAAGACAGCAAAAACTCGATGTAACTTCTGCACATACACTCGCGAACCATACAACACTTGCATAATATACCATAATTTACTAACAAAAAATAATTTGCACACTGTCGCTCTGGCCAAAATTGAGAAGTGTGCACCTTTCTACCTCTGCGCTTTTTCTTGTGTTCCGTTCTCTTTTTCTAGCCATAAATCATCAGTTTTCTTGTAATTTTCAAGGGGAACGCCGAGGTACTTTACTGGTGTTTCAACCCATCTCACGCCAGCAAATCTGTCGGGGCCTGACGGCCACTCGCCACGCCAGAACCCCAGGCAGTTTCCCAAATTCACAAAGCTCCCCGTCACTTCTCCAAACCTTGGTACTACCGCAACGGTCTCCAGCAGACTCTCTTTTTCCGTACAGCACACAGCTATATCATCAGCCTCACAGCTATATCATCTCCGGCGCGCGCCTAAGCGAGCGTGCTGAAGGGCCCCAGCCCTGCACCCAAGCATCCGGTACCAGCCCCTCGTGCCTCTCAACGCCAGCACACGCACGATACTGCTGCTCACCATGCAAGCAGTCAGCACCATGCTGCCAGCTGACCATCCGCTCCAGGCCATCTGCCTGCAGGCAGTGGCATGTCAACAGCGACACAATCACCATGGCTAGTCGCCCAGCCAAACGTCGGCCGCGCATCCTGCAATGGAACGTGCGCTCGCTGCGCCGACGACATGACGAACTGTCCGAACACCTACTCCTGCACGAGTACGACGTGCTCGCGTTGCAAGAGACATACACGCGCGACTGGGAGTGCAACCTTCCGGGATTCGTGGGATACCATAGTGCGACCACCTGCGAGTTACGGACTTGCGCCAACGTGCAGTGCTGTGATCCGCTCCATCCACCCGGTCGCTCCCACGCGTCTATTTACGTCCGTGCGCGCCTTGCCCAAGCCCGTCGTTCGTGTGGCCGACATCGTTCCCACCTCCGTAGAGTGTGTGGCTGTGACTGTGCGCGTTGGGGGGGGGGGGGCGACACTTGTGTCGCCAGCGTGTACGTGCAATCCGTGCAGCGATGGGATACGTCTTTCGTGGAGAGCCTTACCGCGCGCATTTAACGGTGACTGTGTTGTGTGCGGCGACTTTAACTCTCACCACACGGCATGGGGCAGCAGCCGCTGTGAGCCTAATGGCAGGAACCTGCTGAACTCAATTCACTCCTCTGGTCTGTTGATCGTCAACACCGGCAGTCCCACTTTCGTGCGTCGGAAGGTGCGCGGGAGTGTGATAGACTTATCGCTGGTTAGCGAACGGTGCCACTATGAGTGGGTACGCAGCCCTGACACTCAGGGTTCGGATCATTATCCGATCTCGCTTGAACCACTCGGTCTGAGCCGCGACCGGACCTGTACCTATCGCATCACCGACTGGTCTCTGTTCAGGACGCTCTGTGCCACGCCCTCTCCGGCGAACAACGACTTCCTCACGCACATTTCGAGGTGCGTTGTCGCCGCGACCAAGTCGTGTACGGTGCCCGCTGGAACGCCGGCGCCCGACATCAAACTTTAGAACTTACGCGCGGCACACCGACGCACTGAATGCCGCGCCATCAAAAGCGACAAGGTGGAGCACTGGGCACTTTACAACCGCCTTGATGCCGCGTGCCGTCGTCATTCCAGGCAGCGTCGCAACCAGAGCTGGCATAGTCTCTGCCTCTCCTTGGAGGACACTCGCGACAAAGCACGCCCCTGGCGCATTCTCGCCGCCCTACTTAGTCCCATGGTCCCCCGCCGCTCTGCACTCTCCATCGCAGTGGCCCGGGGCTTGAGTGCAGAGCAATTAGCCGAACTCTTCGCGGATACGTTCGCTCCGCCGTCTGTGTGCCCTGTCACAGCCGCCGTCGAACTTCCTCCACACAACATGGTTGTACGCCTCGCTCCTATGCGCTATTTCCCAACGAGCGCAATTCTGGAGCATGTAGAAGTGCTGTGTTCTGCTGAGTTCACGCTCAGCGAGTCGCGCAATGTCTTGAACAGACGCAAACGTCGCTCCGCTCCCAGTTCCGACAGCGTTACTCATAAAGTCCTGAGGAACATTGACGCAGCTCAGCTTCCGTCACTTCTCGAGGTCTTCAACTCGGTCTGGCGCAGCGGCATCATTCCTGCCGACTGGAAAGAGGTGATCGTCGTTCCCATTCTCAAGCGCGACAAACCAGCCTCGAACATCAACTCCTATCGCCCAGTATCGCTAACCTCGGTACCCGGCAAAACAATGGAGTCCATGGCTTTGCACCGCCTTGAATGTATTGCCTCCGCCCTAGACGCCTTTGCCCCTGAACAAAGCGGCTTCCGCCAACTGCGCTCGACAGCTGATTCCATCGCGGATGTTGTCGCTACGCTCTAGGACGCGGCAAGCCGCCACGAAGCCGGAAACCTGGTGCTGCTCGATGTGGAACGCGCGTTCGACGGCCTCCCGCACGGCACCATCATTCAAGCGCTTCACGAGCTGCGTATCACCGGCCGCCTACTGGACTATGTCTCGGCCTTTCTTAACGACCGAACGCTCAGAGTGCGCGTGGGTGACGCGCTCAGCACCCCCCGTAGCGGGACCTCTGGTGTTCCTAAGGGCAGTGTCCTCAGCCCTTTCCTCTTCAAGTTGGAGCTGGCAAGGCTCCCTGATTTCATCCCGAAGCTGACAGCCTTCGAAGTCCGTGTGGCGATTTACGCTGATGACATCGCTCTTTTTGCTTGCGGGCCTACGCACCATGGCTACCAAGTGCGTCACTCACTTCAGTCGGCGATCAATGCCGTGGAAGAATATCTTGGCAGCATAAGGCTTCAGCTCTCCGCGTCAAAAACCGAGGCGCTGCTAATTCACCCCCGTGCGAGCCGTGCACGCTTCGAAGTGCCAACTCTCTCGCTGCGCGGAAGCGCCCTCCCGTGGCAGAGAAAAGTCCGATACCTCAGCCTCCACATCGACTGCCGCCTCAACTTTAACGCGGTCACCACACAACTCTGCAGGGACTCCAGGAAAGTCGCAGGCGCCGCACGCTCCCTGCTTGCCCGAGGCCGCGGCTGCACACCGCATCTTGCGCTCCGAGTTTACAACTCGATCGCGACGTCGCGAGCGCTCTACGCGCTCCCACTCATCAACGCCAGTGCAGCCAACTGGAAGGCCGTCGACTTCGAGCACCACACCGCAGTTTCCCAAATGTACGCGCTTCCCCGCTTCTCGCAAGTGAGGGCAACTCTCGCCGAAGCGGGAAACTGGCAGCCCTCACTTCGCGCGCGGAAACAAGCGCTTCACCATATCGAGCGTCTGCAACGGTCGCCACAGGATCAGCGTCTCATGTGCCGCCTCCACATCCTCGAGGGCTCGGGCGTGGGCCATCGTGCCACCGAGTTCAGCACTCGCATCGCATATTTGCCTCAACTCCTCCCCCTGCCGCCTTCGCCGCACGCCTCCGCGCTCCTCGACATAAACATCACCGTCCCGGGCGTCAAGAGCAAGCGACAAACAGCACTGTGTGCCATGCAGCAGGAGACGGCTGCATTGATCTTCGAACATCTGCGCGACCGACTCCTAGTGTACACTGACGGATGCGTGTCCAGTGACGGTTCCGCCGCTGCCGCGTGCACGGCACCGGACATTTCTGCGTCTCGACAGTGCCGCCTTCGTTTTCCTGCCTCGTCGACAGTCGCCGAACTCGCGGCGATTGACCTCGCGGCTGACCTACTTCTTCAGCAGTGCGGTGTCTCGTCTGCCGCGATACTGTCGGACTCGCGTGCGGCTCTGTGCATGCTGAGGAAGGACTATGCCGGTCTTCCGCTTGTGCAGCGCGTGGGGTCAAAACTGCGCCATCTCGTAAATCAGGGCTGCGATTTGGCATTGCATTGGGCCCCCGCGCACATCGGCCTGCCCGGCAACGAAGCGGCCGACGCCCTTGCGAAGCAAGCTCTCTCGACTCGCTTCCCCGTCGCCAGCTCCGTCACCCGTTTCGACGTGGCCAAGACGGCGATACTGCGCATCCTCCGCGCGCAGCACCCGGATCCGCGTGTTGCTGCAGGTACGCCCCCTCGCCTCCTCCCCCGTGCGGGACTCTCCCGCTGGGGCCGCTCGTTTCTCCTTCGGCTGCGCGTCGGCTGCTACAACACGGCCGCCAGAATGCACAGACTGCACGGAAGAGGCAGCCCCGCGTGCTTGGATTGCGGCGAGGAGGAGACGCTTGAGCACCTTCTGCTCCGCTGCCCGGCCTTCAAGTTGAGCGCACTGCGCTCTTTGCATCATACCGTCGTGTGGGACTGCCCTGTGACTCGGAGGGAGCACTTCTCTTTCCGGCAGCCCACCCTTCCATTGTCGAAAAAGTGCTTGCTGCCCTACTTGACTTTTCCTGTGACACGCAGCTGAGAGCGCGGCTGTAAGCCCCGCATTGCTTCTTCAACCTTCTTGTTATTTTTTTCCGCCTTCTTTTCATTCTCTCCCTGATCTTTTTCTCCCGACTCCCCTTTCCCTGTGCAGTGATGTTGAGGTGTCCTCCTCTGAGACAGTTACGGCACTGCACTTCTCTCTCCCTCTCCTTCAAAAGTCACTACAGACACACACTGAACTTGCTCGCCAGTTTATATTGGGCTCTGTCGGCGATACTCTGTACAGCTTCTATCGTAAAGGGTGCGCTGATGCGGTATTTATGCGATGACATATTTGAGGCATCGTAATTTGAGACGTCTTGTAACTCTGTGAAAAGTCATACACTTGCGAGTGCTTGAATAGAACATCCAATAACGTGTACCGCTCACTCGTGGTGAGCGACTTCACCATCTGAAGTAATGTCGAGTGCGATGGGCATGGATGGAGGGACTCGTCTGCGGCCTCAAGTACAGCCAGTAACGCCGATGTCTCTTCTTTGAAGAGAGCGAGTTTCATGCCAGAAGGGAGAAGTATGGGCTGGGCCGCGTAGTTCATTGCCCATAATCCAGAGTGTCCTTCAACCACCGACACTAAACAATGCGTAATGAAAACGTTCTTTACACAGGCCGACTGAAGAAGCTGCGTTGCAGCATCGGATGTGGCGGGCTTGGTATCAGAGGAAATGACTGGAACCTATACCACGCAAAGAGAAGGGGGGGGGGGAAACGATGATGTCCTCAGAAACACAAAAGGCACTGTCTTGACGTGACGAGTTCTCCATGAGTCCTGTTATAACCTCGTGTTGTATCAATAGCTCGCCACATCGAGAGTCAACGGTTGCACCACACTCCTGCAAAAAATTGATGCCTATGATAACATCGTGCTTGGATCGAGGAATAACGGCGAATTCAGTGGGAAATACTTTGCCGCACAATCAGACATCCGCAGTACAAACACCGACCCGCCACAACCTGTCACATCTAACACTACGAAACGTAGAAATATTGTTCCAAGAAAACATCACTTCTTGTCCCAGTAGGGCTTCAAAATTTACTCATCACGGAAATTGTTGCCCATTATGCACAACAGCCATTGTATGTATATCGTGATCAAGCACGTGAACTTTGTTTTTCAGCCTAAAATTGCCGGAGGAATGTCGGTTGGCAGCGAACAGTATCCAACAGCTTCACCACCTAGTTTTCCGGTGGTGGCGATAGCAGGCGACGCCGCGGTGATGCTGACGGCGCAGCACGTGGAGCAGGCAGTGGCGTTAACCTGTCATTGGAAGCTGGTGATGGGTTCCGGAAGCTATCTCGACGAAGTGCACGATTGGTCGGCGGGCGTGGAGCCCATGGCGTGAAATAGGCTCGATTATTTGACTGGTATGTCGCTCGACGAAGTTCTTAGAAATATCGGCTGCGGTCGCAAAACCTGGCGATGTGGCCAGGGACACGGAAACTATAGCATACACGAAGAGGCCGAAATTCTTGGTGCCGCTCAAAGCCTTCATTTCCGCCAGCATGCATGGAGTATCTGTCATGATCGCCATATTCTCTTTACCCTGAATAAGTGGTACGGTACCGCTGCGCCGGATAAGAAGTGTGGCGCTGCAGCTCAGTGTTCAAGCGAGGCCGGTTCGTGGGTTCAAACGGAAACACAGTTCTATAATCGGCCACGTCTGCTGCATTAATAGAGGGTTGCCACGACGCAAGCGGTATTCCGGGCTCGTTTCCCCGAAAGTCGCCACTACCACAACGGCCGATTTTGGGGCACCGGAGGAGCTCTTCCCGGACTCTCTGTGGCATCGCCGAGGACAGATCGGATGGTGTACCTACGGCAATGTTGAATTACGTCGGCCACATATCTGTTTTCTTTGGATATCAAGAACTGGTATACATCTTCAGCTATGCCCTTAAGAAGAGACGCACCTTATCTTCATCGGACATACTTGAATTCACGACTCTATATAGCTTGAGGACCTCTTCTATGTATATAGAAAAAGTCGCGCCAGCGAGTTGGGCCCTTTGGGGCAGGGTCTGTTCAGCTCGCTTCTTCCTCGTTCCGGAGTCCCCAAAGCACTTTTTCAATTCTTGGACAGACGCATCAGACATATCAGAGACATGATAACCGTACCTCCAATACCCACGAATATGCATCCTACCCGCCATCAGGGTAGACGGGAAAGCAGAGCACGCAATGTACAGAAGAAATTCGGTAGCAGCAAGGATACCACATTTGTAGACGCAGCCAGATACAGACACAAGCGAGCCTACACAGCAGTGGTGATAAATTACGAGGGAAAATGCACGACGAGCGCTACAGTCAACACACTACATGCAGAAACCGCGGACAACACACTACATGCAGAAACCGCGGAGGAAATAGCTATTGCGCTAGCCATTGCACGAACACCAGCGGGTGTAATCATCACTGATTCCCAGACGGCCATACAAAACTTCGCCAACGGTCGAATCTCCCTAGAGGCACTACGACTCTTAAAATTAGCTAATAACCGCGACAAAAGTGTCCATCTCATCTGGACACTCGCTCACACACTACCAGACGGTAGCAATGAGGTGGCGCACCGCATGGCTCGAGAACTTATGGACCGAGCCTCGGTTAACCCCGCCTCGCCGACTACCGATGAGTGGCAGTGGGTAGATCGAATGACCTGATTTCACGAAATTACACAACACCATAGATTGCAGAGGCGTACATTCCCACCGCCGCACCCAAAATTAGGCAAAGTCCAGTCTGTAGAATGGCGGCAGTTACAGACAAGTGCAGCTATTATGCACCTAATACACCCAGATTTATACCCAACGGACAAGTGCAGACATTGCAACTATAGACCAACCCTGGAGCATATCGTATGGGAATGTACGGCTGTAATACAGAGTAACGGTGATGCAGCCTCAAACAGCGACATCCTCCGCGCGCGCTGGGAGTCTGCATTGCTCAGCTCGGACCTGCAGCACCAATTGTGGGCCGTCCAGCGAGCCGAAGAAGCTGCCAAGGGCCAACAACCCTTGGCTGAAACCTAGGCAGGGTCCAGGCCCACCCCACCAAATCACAGGGCAGTGAATAAAGTTATTTGAATGAATCAGCGCGTCCCAGGTCGTAAGTGTGTTCTGGTGGTTGTCGTACCACATGAGATCAGTATTTGTCAGCGCGAACACAACATTCGACAGATGAGCGGCGGAGTCCCAGCCGTTATGTTTGCTGACCCGTCGGTCCTGCTTCAAACACTCGTCCACGTCCTCAACGCTAGTCCCGGCAAAGCCTGGCGGCTCCTTGTACAGTTGCGAAGAGCCCATCGGCCTCGGAGTTTCAGTTTCTCGCGACAGGCCTGCTGTTGAGGATGGTGAAAGTCCCGCCAGTCGACGACTGCGACGAGCTTTAGGTGGTAGCGATTCCGTCGTTGGATGCTTAGATATCCAGCACCTCCACCACTGTGTTACGCGGTGTGTAGGTGTTTGTTTCAGGGATCCGTAGGGCCCAGTGGGTGCCGGTACTGCACGTCGTCTTTCTCTTCCTCGCTTCCCTCCTGATGTTGTTGTTGCTGCTGAAGCTGCTGCTCCACTACCTTTCACGCAGTGTAACAATATGAACAAGAAGGTTCACCGACTGGCCCAATTTTTATGGATCATATCATAAGACGGGCCAACAAACAAAGAAACCAAATAGAACGTAAATGACATTACTTGTACCTAATAACTGAACTAAAACAATAAAAAATAAAGCGCAAATAAAGTGTATATATATATATATATATATATATATATATATACACATACATACATACATACAAACACCTGTGCGTGTGCGTGCGTGTGTGTGTGTTGTGCAACTTGCGGGGGTCTCCTCCGGAACAGCACCTCAAAATGTGCTGAAGGTGTTTTAAATCATGGATCCGAAACATCGACGATTTGCGATGTAATGTCAACGCATTTCTCTGGTATTCACCGCTACATCGGCACTGAACATTTTTTCTTAACGCATCAGGCCCTATTTACATGCATTTGTGAAGAAAGAGATAAGTGACTTTGTACTACGATTACCCATAGTACATAGGCAGTATAAGTACAAACGCATCAAAGCCCGCGACAATTGTGAAAGCCGAAAAACAATCAGTGGCCATTCAGTATTATGTACACAACCCACGCTTTTGCATTGTAATTCGAAGACGTGGTTTTGTATCCCACCTGCAGCCAGTCATTTCTTCAATCAGATTCAGTTTCAATCATTTACCATTTCTTTATTTTTAATTAACATCTTAAAATAATTTCCCCTATGCTATTATTTGAGTAATTGTCTCTAGCTTCTTATCACTAATAAACACAGGCCTATCGATTTCCTTTTTCTCGTTCACACATAAAAACACATACATATATAATGTATGTATATATGTATGTATGTATGTACGTGCATAGCTACACACATTTTCTTCAAAGATCTCCGATCTCCTCGCCACCTCTACGACGTAACCACCCACCCACACTTCACACTCACACGTTTTCCACTTCGGCACTCCTATTCCACACGCATTAAAACGTTGTTTGCTAGAAAGGCCGCGTGCAATATTGAGTCCTAGACAGACCATCGTGATGGGGGATTATGCTCGCCATGCAAAATTCTAACATTGTTACTTGTGTATTCGCTCCTATAGGCACACAACTGTCAACGTTGGTTTGGCTGTTTGGCGCGTGGCAAAAACGGAACACGTGACCATGTTTTTTCTTTACTTCCACAGAATCAAACTGCAGTTTCTCAGGACCCCCGCCAACATGTGCTTCACTGTGGATCCGGAACTTCTGGCGCGAGATCACGTGTTCTTTAAGTGCAATGCTCCCTGGATGTACGGTACGTACCCGTGATAGTCCGTTTTCCCACCTGTATTATGGGTGCATATGGGTTTCAATGCTACGTTTCACCAGTGGGGTAATCAATTATATCCGGCGCCTCTAAAGACGGTATCGCGCTCGCGATACCAGTAGCGAGCTTGGGGCCCCAAAAAACGTCCGGTCATATGCCTATGCATCCTCTAGACTCGAGCGAAAGCTGTGTTTATTACTTGTCGCGATTTATAGAAAGATGCTTGTTGCACTTTCATATTAAATAATGGCGCATAATGCCACATGAGTAATGCTTCCCATTTTTCTGTGTATTTACGGCATATGTGACTTGTAAAATTGCAATTTGGTACTTATTATGAGACAATGTACATGATAAAAATGTTCACAATTTTACGGCTTGTTTTAAAAAGAGCTTAAGCTTCGGGGCTCCTATCTAAATACACGCGAAAGAAGTCGTTTTTGTCGGCAAGCAGTGCGCCAAGCTCAGTAAGGTTCAGTGCAATTTTTTTTGTTTATGCCTTCGATTTCTCGAAAAATATGATTGAAAATCACCAATTTTAAAAAAAACGAAGCCATCAAGTTTACAACTCCAACACATCAATGAAAAATTGCATCACAATCCTGCAAATGACATCCGAGTCATTCCACGCAAAATATCCCTATCCCTAAGCGAGACTGTCGCCGATACTTTAGGGGAAAATTGGACTAGTTGGTCAGTGTGTGAGTGAAGTTTCAGCAAAGCATTTTTATCCAAGAAATATTTTGGTGACGCAAGCGCTCTTTAAATTTTCCACGAAGAAGGAAATGCTGGTTTGAGATAAACTTTCTGCACTCAAGGGTAAAATTAGGCACCAGTGACAAATATTATTATATAATATTCTAATGGCACGGTTCTTTCTTGGCACATTATAGGCGAACAAATTTATCAAATATGCCAGTTAATTTGGCTAAATACCAAGCGAAAAATTCTGCGTTTTTATTAGGTTTTTGCGTAAACCTCACTAATGCTTAATTCACAATAACATTTTACCGCTTTTTCTGCAGCTAAAGTTTTTAGTAAGCCTAATGTTCGACAACCACAGGAAGCACTTTTCCAGAAAATTATTTCCGAACTTGACGACAGGTTACATTTTGACGTTGTTCCGAACTCAATAAAGCATTAAGGCATGTCAGATAAAAATAGTTGAGATAGCTGATGATTTGGATAAATTTTAAGCTTGGGATCTACAAATTTTATTTCAAATAAATTTTGTTTCAGGAGGGAAAATATTCTGGTAGGCCTCATTGGTGTGTGTCTTCACTGCAAAGCAAGTGTGGGCCACATTCGAATTCCCGTCATTCTTATGAACTCTTTACGCATATAATATGGCATATGCTATTTGATGCGTGGTAGATTTTTCGTTTACGGTGTTTGAATGTTGCTGTCTCCTCAACTACGTTTACGATAATACATTTGTGTGATGAAACTAAACCATGAAAAGTTATCAGACACGAGATATTGAGCACGGCGCTGATTCACTGTCTTATAAAAACTGTCTTGTAAGATATTCAAGAATCTAAATCATTGATACTGAAAAAAGAAATTTGCCTTACTTTACAGAAAGTTTGCTGGTAATTTGTGACCGAACACTCTTCCGTAAATTAGGAACGGTCATTTCCGTAGGACGGACTACTGTAAAAGAGAGACCGTAATACAATATACGAGTGCTTCTGTACCTAGAAAACGGAAGACTCTGTATTCTGAATCTGTACTATAACCGTTAAAGTACGGTGCTTCTAGTATTCAGAAAACGGAACACACTGTATGCTGAATTTGTACTATAACCGGTAAAATACAGGTGCTTGCCGTATTCAGAAAATGAATGACTCCGTATGCTAAATCTGTACTATATCCGTTAAAGTACAGGTGCTTCCCGCATTTCATCTTGCAGAGCATATCCATTGTTCCAAGAATGTGCCATCGGGGACAAAATTGCCCAGGACGTGCGAGAGTCGATCGAATGTTATGGTGCACTATTTGCTGGGATCAGCCGTGCTACCATCTGCGTTCGGAATGTGCTTACGTGACCCACTGTTTTCAGTGGTCTTGAACAGAAATGCAATTTGGTGAACGCTCGCACTTCCAGGGTACTTTTGTCCACGATAGTACATCTCCTTTAATGCAAATGTCATGAAGGCAGCTTATAGCCAAAGCAGCAGGTCACCATTGAGAAAATTGTATTGCCAACACACTGACATGGCTGCAGAGATAAAACACTTTGCACTTTGTGATATGAATGCACTGCATAGCATATATACAAAAAGGTGCAATTTCAGTCCTCAAGTTCTTAGATCACAGAAGCAACTTTATTTTCTTCAATCACTCGTCTTGCACTTCTTCCTGGTGAAAGCTGTTCTTGACCCCAAACGCTTGCAAGGATAAACTTGCTGCTGTTAGGAGAAATAAATAGTATTCGTGAATATCCATCCTAAAGAAAGCGGCAAAAAAGTATAATCACAGAACACGACAAAGCAGTAACTTCTGTGTTAGGAAAACATGTAAGTAGACCAAGATTGTTGGAACAAGGGATGTTGCTGTAGCCAACATTTCGACATAGGTGCTTGTCATTAGGGTAGCAAATGTTTTCCTTGGCTGTGTTGTTTTGAATTGTGCATAGCTCACTGGCCCCTAGCCTCATTGGGGGAGAAGAAACTGGTGCATATAATAGGTGAAGAGAAGCCAAAGTGTTAAAATAAAGGAAGGAAGGGTGTGCTTAGCAATGGTGATTGTGATGGAGCGGGTATGAGCACTGCTGTCAGTACTTGCTAAGAGTAGGGGTGGCCAAAACAGAAAACGATGTACACATGTAAGCAGTCATTAATCCAGTAGACCTAATCTTCCCAGAAGACAAAATAGGTATTAAGATAAACAGTTTGCACTTTTGGAAAAAGGAAACGAAGAGTTAAGGAAAATAAATTTTGTATCAAGATGCATCTGGTTAAGATCACTGTAAATGGTAAATGAAGGCGCATTATGAATATATATTTTGTTGAAAGCCGATGAAGAAAATATATATTAACCAAATATTAAAAATAGGGACATTAAAATTAAACTGGGTATCACCATAAAACAGTAAAGAACAGCCTGTGGAAAAAAATGGGATGGACAATATGATAACCAGGTGCAAGATTGCAAAACGTCGAGCGCTGTTTATATTCATGCTGCTGTTGACGGCTTCACGTTTCTGTCTTCCTACGGAACCTTTGTCTTACTTGAACAAGGAAATGGCTCATTTTTTAAACAAGTCAGCTCAAATGCAGTTCCAAGCTTCAGCATTATTATAATGAAAGAAAATATTGTCAGTTCTCCTGGGTGTGCTTTCATTCACCAGTTATTTCCACCGGTGTAAGCTCAAAATTTAATGGTCTAAATGGACCTTAGCTCATGGCAAACCATAAACTGGTCTTTTTTTCAACATAGATGCCTGCACATTATATGTGTTGGCAGGGGTGCTAGCAAACTACATTATACTTGTTGCCACAACCAAAGTGAAACTTGGTAACAGTGATTGAAAAAAACCAGCATTCCACAATACTGATTCAAGTCATCTGGAAAAGTTGCTTAAGTTAATGTACACCCCCCACCCCACCAGACACAATTATACACCACACTGACTGTCATGGTGTCAACCATGCTATTATAATGCTAGGCATCAAGTAGGAGAATTAAGGGATAAGAGGGCACAATGCTTTTTGTTAGAACATCAAATGTGATTTACATAAATGCTACATTCCAACAAAGGAGCAGCCGATAGTGACCAATGCATACGAAAGCTAATGACATTCTGTGCAGCAGAATGTTGACGATGAGGTGTTATGCGCACAAGTGCATTTTGCACAAGTGCAAAATGACATCCTGCAGTTAAACCTTGTGCCAACATTAGAGTTTGAAAAACACCACAGTGGAAAGCAAAAAGTGCTAAATTTGTTGAAAATTACTAAAAATTATTCGATTATTCATTATCTTTACTGTTCGTTAAAGATTCACAGATTGTTCCCTACGGGTGCTGTAAACAGGCACCCTGCTTTTACAGTCGTAGCAACAATAGTCTGTGGCACAGACAAGAATAAATGCTCATGAAGTTTATGCAAGAGTATACCCTACAAATTACACCCCATTTCACATTCCAATGTCGTAGAAGAGGAAGACGAAAAAAACTACTTTCTGGTGGAGGATGCCTACCCCAGAATAGAAGAAACAAGTGTACCCTAAACGTTGCTGCTGCCGATACCTGTGCACTAGCAGTTACATATAATATGGCAGTTACAATTGTTTTTCCACAAGCACTGCAAGCTGCTGCCAGTTTACCAGTACACAGCTGTAATAAATTTAGGGTAAGGTAAAGCTCTCTAATGGATTTATCTCATATGACACAATTGGAATGCAATATTCTGCAAATAAGTGAAGCGCGATGTGCCATCCCATACAATGAAACACCTTTGAAGAATCTGAATCACCCCCTGCACTCTTAGCAAATGTAGCAAATGTTTTCCTTGGCTGTGTTTTGGATTGTGCATAGCTCACTGGCTATGCACAAGTTGAAAACGCCACGCCTGCTACTTTCCTGTCGGGAATGCTATCATGCTGATAACGCGCATGCCGTTCTTTACTGGAAAGTACAGGGCTCGCGGCGTTAAAGAAAGGAAACGCATCAAGGCAGATGACGATTATCGTTGTGTGGGAGAAGGGGCACTCTAAAGGGTGTAACTTTGCCTAAGAGTGTGGGCAGTGACGAGGTAAAAGAGTGTGTTCTGTGTAAAGTAGTGCACCTGTATAACCTAAAGCTGTGGAGAATGCATTTAGTGTCAGCTGTGAAGGTTTCTAATTTTAATTGCACACAGTAAAAACATCCGTGCGGTTTTGCAAAACGCAAACCCCCTACCTTTTTGTTTTTCAAAGGTAATGACACGTAGGGCCATAACATGTACATTATGGGTTTCGTTCCCAAACAATCAATGTGAATAGCACCACCCTAAGTGTTATGTGCCTTCTGTCTCACATTTTCTGTCAAAAATTGTTAGTGTCAAATGCTGCGATCGGCAGAGAAACGGATTTCTGGAGCAATACAAAGTATTAAGTACTGTAATCTCAGTACTTTCACTGCTGTTTAAGTATTATCGGGTCTTAAAGTAAAAAAAATGAGGAATAAATACAACATGTACATTTCACGTCACAACCCTCATGAGGTATTTAGTAGTCTGGATTATAAAGGATTCCAGATTTACAACGCAGGACAGATTTTATTCCACTGAAAGAATGGCATCATGCAAATGATTCTGCATTTGGTGCTATATTTATTGGTATTTAGTTCAGTTGGAATGTGTGTCTATTGTTAGCGATATTGCTTGACATGTTTTAGATTGACTGTTTACCTAAATTTAGGCAAATTCGTATTCGCAAATAACCTTGTATGACACCAAGAACTTGCTTAGCAGGAGTATTTCTAAGATTTGCAAGATATGAGGCTCTTGAACGCATATCTAAGCCTGGGGTGCACGCCGCCCCCTAATCTCATCATCAGGTTTCTGGAACTCATCTACGAGGTTTCTTATGATGTATGTAAAGTTGCTTGAATGGGAGAAATAGGGAAATTAAACAGGTGAATTACGCAGCATAAGAATGATGTCAGAAGGAAGCAAGCTTCAAGAAGCACTGTCACTCAATTTGCATAGACTATCAAATGCAAGAATTATTTGAGGTGATTTAAAATTCTGGCATTGGAACGAAATGTCTTTTAATCTATATATAAACTCCGATTATTCACTCTACTAGCACTACCTTCACCAGAAACATTCATAATCATTATCCTGTCTAAGCCACATCATCCTAGCTAATATTCAAGCCTTCATGAGCTGCTTTTTTTACTGCTAATTCTCTGAGGGAAAGAGGTATTCGTATGAAGACGATATCTTATAGTTATTACCCGTTTTTTGATAAATGATAAGGGAAAAACATCACACCAAAAATGTGTTGAGCTTGAGCAAGCTCTACGTTTGAAGCTGTTGATTCTTTTTTCCCTTTGCCATCATTGACCCACCTGGTTAGCTAAGTAGACAGAAAAGCTGCAGGAGAAAGGTAGGGGTGCCAAATTAGACTTGTGCCCCAGGGGACCTTTTCATGGTCACTGGAGGAACTGCCTGTGGCCTCGGCATCTTCCTTGAGGGCCATGGTCATGTCTATGAAACCTTGTCTCCACAGGCTGCACAAAGAAGGATAATTTTCTGAGCTAAGTCTTTGTCTTAAAAGAACCCATTTAAGTTGCATTCGTGGCTTTGCACCACAAAACTGACACATGACTGGCCACTCAAGACACTTTATGTGTATTCGCAGGCTTATTCCTTGGAAAAACACTTTTATGTAGCACACAATGAGTAACAGTAACAAAAAAGTGTATCAGGAGGCTTTCATATTGCTCTACAACTTTTCATTGACACATTTCATTTACTTATTTGAGATATTTATTAACTAATTAAGAATTATGTAATTAGGCAGAATGCAAAAAATAATCAGAGTATCTCCAAGCGACGGCAAACATTACCTTCATTTTGTCTAGTTACATCGCATTTACATATTTCTAAATCTTGGTGCACGATAGTTAAGACACCCTGTAGATCAAAAAAACAATATTACAATTTTCATAATCATCTCTTGCGTGTTACTGGTGCCTATGGCTGCTTCAAGTTATTCTTTCAGTACGGTACAAGCAGTTTTGAAGTGAAATTGTTTTGCATCGAGGGCGTGTAATCTAGAAAATCAAGCAAAAGGTCAAGTTGTGTTCACTATTCAGATGTTTAACTAAGAAGCTGCAGGAAAAGGAAACAGGACACAACACCTAATAAACAATGCAAAATTTGAAAATTTAAACTGAACAAGAAACCAGTTTTTCAAAACACAGAAAAAAAGCCAGCAGCTTACGTCGAATACACCCTTGCTACGTACTCCAAGTGAAGTTCTTACCGCAATGCTTGGGCACCATATGAACGTAACAATCAACAACTTTGAGCATAATATTAACACCACTAAATGAACTGGCCTTTGAAGATTCTTGATCTGAAATCCTCAACGACTTGTTCTGGCATTTAATCTGTCGAGCTCAATCTGTATTCTCAAAAGCTGGCTCTCGGCCATAATTTCTCTAAACGCAACATCAGCTTAAATATCAAGATAGGGTTGACCCGTAAATAAAGTGGATAATGCATGGCAAACATCATGAACACTCTTACATGTTAACCAGAGGGTTCACTCATGCAGCCATGAAATTGTGATGCAGACACGATATATTGAAGCTGGTTTTGTGAAGTGTCTCATGATTCCAAGGCTTCTGCTCCAGTTGTGAAAGCTGTCTCCACTACCTAAATAAGCGATGACAATAAAAAAAGAACTTCAACATGCTCACAATACGTTGGCCATTTGCAAGTAAACAGGGGTGCTATGCAGGATGCGCCGAGTTTCTCGTTCACCCGAGTTTTACCCGAGTTTGCTCGACGGCAGTCAGTGAACGGAGATAGCGCGAAACGCGCCGAAGGTGCAGGCAAAAAAATATGTAGACAAAAAGCCGCGTATGACAACATGAGCGCACCCTGCGCGGCACGCTGCTTCCACGTTTCAAGCGCAGAAGGCTGCACAACGAAACGCGCCAGCGCCGCGTATTGTTCTCAACGGATTATCGCAACTTAGCGATACCGTGACTGTCGCGCTGTCTGTCTGCACACTTGCCGTGAGCCGCTTGCCACGCCTTTCCCGGGCGCGTCAAGGGCGTGCCTCCTCTTTCGGGCGCTATCTTTCTTTCCTCTATCGAATGCGAACAGGGTACATGCGGCGCATTCTTGCACCTACACTTTCACTCAAACGAATATGTTAGAATACAACAAATAAAATAACGAAAATTTTTATTTCTCTAAGTACCTGTTTATCGTTTTCAACGCTAGAAATTTGTGATGACAAACGGAGATCGAGCAAATTATTAAATTTTGCACTTCTTGCCGCGAGTGGCGACAGTGAGGCGAAAGCTTAGAAGCGGTACATTGAAGCGTGTCGCACGCACGAGGGCCTTCATACGGTGATAAGTCGCCTAGGGGAGCTGCAGAGCTATTCTCAATAATGTCGGTCATGATCCATGGAGGGTCATGGCCACTCTTTCTCTATTAGGCGAATAGAAACGCAGCGCCGCGGTACGGCTGTTCATCGCAGGCGCTTCACTAGGCGATTAAGGCCCCCCGCTTTACCTACTAGGGACGAACAACGGCTGTCGCTGCGAAATGGCGGTATGTTATTTTAGAGTGCGTAGTGACGCAGTTCAGTTAAAATGTACCAGTTTATCTTTATGCGCGAAGCCTCTGCGATACATTGCGAAAAGTGCGTGCCTCCCCAGCGACACAATTCATCGCTTGTCATCGCTTGCCCAGTGAAGGTGCCTCTGAGCGCATGTACGCAGTATATGAGTGTGTTGTGCAGTCGAAGGTGCTTGCGGATTACCTCTGCTGGAGCCAGCAGCGATCGCAGATGGATAGCGTAACGACACCGCAGCACTCGCATTTGGCAGGTGAGGGCTCTTGTGTGTAGTTATGAAATCAGATTTCGAACGGAGAGAGGTGTTGGAACTGTTGAGTGCGCAGTGCTTGTGATGAAGAAATGCCATTGCACTGGGTCTAGAAGAGCGAGCGATTCTCGGACGCTGAACGTGTTTACGACGCTGTGGCTCCGTTTCATCACCGATGACAGAGCAGCCATCTCAAACGACTGCTGCAATACGCACTCCTCAGCATCGTCGTCCCCCTCGCCGCATCGACGCCTTGTGAGCAGCTACAGTGACGTGCCGATAATTATTTACTGTGCGCTACGCGCCACAATGCAGGCAATGAAACCGTGTTGTGCGGCCATCTCAGCCCGAGAAGATGTATGCATAAGCGAGCGAGTCAACGCTTTGGTTTTGATAGTGGTGCTCAGTACATCACCGATGACAGTGCGTTGTGCGCGTTTTATGTCGGCGGTCAAGATTGTTGATGCCTCTCAGCTCGACACCGCGTCGCTGTTGCCGGAAGATAAGTTGGGCGTGGCCCAACTGTAGTGGGTGCGCGCACAAGAGTTACATGCCTCGCGCCGGGCGTGACCTCTGGTTTTGATTGACAGGCGAACTCGTGCTAAACTCGCACATCGCGAAACCCCCTCCGAGTTCAACTCGGAAACATGGCGGCGGCAGCAGCAGCCTGTTTCATTGCATCTAGCGGCAGCAAGCGGCAGTATGACCGTCCGGACCCGTTCACCTACATGACCGACGGGGAGTTTCAGCGTCATTTTCGCCTGTCGAAGACATCAGTGCGCTGGCTGTGTGACGAGCTAGGCGAAGACTCGTCTGCGGAGACAGCGTGGCGGGCTTCATTCGCTCACCGTCGTAGAGCAAGTCATCTGTGCGCTCCGTTTCTACGAGACTAGGAGTTTTCAGAGAAGCGTAGGCGCCGAGCGTTACATTGGACGCCATCAAACTACTGTTAGCAACTGTGTCAGAGATGTGTCTGACGCACTTATCGATGCGGCAGTGCGTAAGCGGTGGCTAGCTTTCCAGAATACGGCGGCTGAGCGGGCATATATAGAAGAATGCTTCCTACTTCGTGAGAACATTACGAACGTAGTCGGGTGTGTCGACGGAACGTACGTAGGAATTAAGGCGCCTTCAATGTCAGCGTTACTGTGATTAACATTGAAGCAATGTTTAGACATGCTATATTGCCAAATTTGTCACTTCTGTGTAGCCGACTTAAATTTTGTGTTAGCGACATCTCACATGCGGCTGCTTATGATACTGATTTTTTCGCTGGTTGATGACTTTTTGCCGATTGTTCTACTTGTCTGTCAGGGTGCCTTCCAAATGGCTCACTTTCTTGGGAAAGAGGTTAATTAAGTATAGATGGATAAATGGATATCACAAATCGTGTAAAGTAACCTATGAATCCTAATATCATAAAGAATTTGGGGTTCTTCATTGGCGAAGTTACTTAGTATGCACAATGCTGAATTTTGGTCATGCGTAATCTATCGGCCGCACTATAAAACAGCGAGGCATTGCACAATTTGTTGCAGCGTGAGATGTGGATGTTGCGCCAAGCCGGTTGTGCCTGTGCATTTGTGGCGAAATGAAAATGCATTGAGAATCTTAGTGTGTTGGCTTGCATGAAGAAAATACTTCAGATTGTTTGCTCTGTTCACCGTCGATGCATGTGCCAGAGGTTCAGTGTATCTTTTTTTTTTTTTGGAGGGGGCGGCGTTATTCTGGATGGATAAATTGTATATTTTCGTCTCATAATGGGGCTCTAATTCTTAAGCAGTAGAATAATGCACATCCAATGCTCTGCAGAACTCTCTGTACGTGAAGATGTCATGAACCACCAAGGCAAAATTACATATCGGGAGAAATGGGGTGCAGATGCCAATGAAAAGTGGGTCTTTAACCCACCATGATAAAAATAAAAATTGCAGAGCAAATAGACCATTTATACAGCGTTAGAGTAATGATTACACAAAACGTGATATGCTCAAACGAGTAAACGCTTGCCGCAATGCCAAAGTAGGCTGAGCGACATGCAGCGTATATTGGCATTGAACATGTCTCGTAACCGTTATTTTTATTGTAAGCCCTCGCTGTCACACCTTTCCCTCCGACACTCCCTTTACTGAAACGTGGCACTGTCTTTCCATTGGTGTCATGATGATAATGGTAACGGCAGCAGCAAGGCTGGTTAATGCTTGCCCCTTTGATTCCTGTGAGTTTAGTGGTAAAGGATATGGCACGTGCATACATACACCTGTGCTGCAAAATTTAACATTTGTGATTTTTTGGAGAGCTAATTTGTGTTGGGAAATTTCAAAGATGTGCACCATTGTGGCCTAATAACTAGAGCATTGGTGATGTTGAAGACTGGGTGTATTGGTATAGTAGCTTGAAGTTTAATTGCACAACAATTTGACGGGACACAAAGAAGAGAAATACACACAGCAGAATGCTTTGCTGTGTGTGTTACTCTCCTTTGTGTGCCGTTGAATTGTTGTGCGATCCAACTTCAAATAGAGCATTGGGCTTCCTTGGTGCAGGACCGAGGAAGTGTGAGCTATTCGACAACATGCCAGTGCGTTGGCACACAATTATGGAAGTCGGAAGGTTTGCAAACAAAGCTTTGCTTTCAAATCCACCTGCTCATGTTATACAAGCACTGATTGAAAGAACCATCATACAAAAATAATGGTGAAATCAATGGCCTGTGAAAAGTGTAATTTGCATATTGACTGTTGACATAATAGGTGCCATACCGGCCTCAAGATTGTACTGGACAGAGCAGTTTGTTTCCTATGTGAAGCACAACCTCCCATTACATCCTGTGCAGACAACCAAGCTCAGTTTGTTTTGACGTGCTACACTACATTCACTGTAATCTGTTTTTGATTCTAAAGAAGTGCCAAACACCACCTCTTTTTCAAGGACGTCATGGGAATATTTGGCAAGACCTTTTTACAGCTCCTCATAATGGAAGTGTGGCCAGCCAGCTTTGCTTGGATGCCTTTATAGATTTCTGCTCCTGATCATTGTGTGCTATCAAGTTGCAGAAGTCTATGCAACTGGTGCAAGGCATTACGTGTTTCTATAGTCGGATACAACTTTAGGAGGCTGCGGAATCTGCACTTTAAGGCAGGTGAACACAAGCTTGCACCAATGGGCACACACTCTACACTGACCTCGTGCCGCCGGACAGACTAATACCTGCTCGTTGGAGAGGAACTATTTCTTTTGACGTGGAGGCAATCAGCTGCTGCACTTTGGTCTTCTGGGCGGGGCCTCTCTTGTCTTCTGAAGTTTTATCCGACTGTAAAGGTTGCTGCTTTTCATACAACACAAAAGGACAAAGTGTACAATTATTTGGCCTATGAAATGGATACATCAGAACTGTGCTATGCAAGGGCTTAAGATGTGTGAAATATAGTACATGCAATTATAAGACAATGTTAAAAATATGTGATATCGAACATGCATGTAATGGCACATTTGAATCGGGGTGTGTTGCAGTCATATGCAGTCTATAGGTGATAGCATTATTAAGCTCCTGCTCTTTCCTGTCTTCATTGTGAATTACACACACCGTTCATCTTGTGGCTAATCAACACGCACTGTATTCTTGCACATAGAAAGAACAAACAGCACAATGACGTGTATGCTGCATTAGTGTATTTTTTATTTACATGGTTCAAGAGTGGCACAGGTTGTCTTACGTTTTTGCCTATTTTGAAGGGACACCAATGCATGTTACAAGTCTCCTAATATGCACAGCACAATGTTTATTGCAATAATTTTATTCATGCTCTTGAATAATAAACAAAATAATAAACTGAAAGCTCCTTTATAAGGTGTCTTCTGGGGGCTCGACTGGAGAGCAGTGAGGGCACAGATACTACTGTTGCAGAACAGCCCTCTGGACCTCTGCCACACTCTCAGGAGCACGTGCCTGGCGCTCGCCTACTGCCACCAGGCAGATGAGTGCCTCCAGCAGCAGAATGTTTTGCTGCAAAAAAGTGTATTGGAATGAATCAGCCGCATACAAGCCTTTTCTTACAAAGGAAAATGCTTGTTGCACTATTAGTACTAAGTGCCCTTAACTGCGGAAACCTCTAGTGTAGTATGCATAATAAAAGAATGCGTTGGGACAACGTTGCTTTATTTTTCATAACTGGGGTTTTCTTTTTCAGAGCCAATTGTCATGTTGATTAATGTGCCAGCAGCTAAGATGGCCCCGCACCTTCACGAGTCTCTACTGTCAGCACCACAAACCTATTTTGGTTTGCTGCAAAACAAATGCCTCACCCTACAATCCCGTCTTATATGAGCTGATTGCATCCTATGCCTACAAACATCATATTTTTGTCCCATTACGCAATTTTCTACCATACTCGGCTGTAGTTCCCTCTCCTTGACATCCATTCTGTCACGCTTATGTAATCACCTGTTATGAATTGGCAACAAGTGACCGAATACGTGCATGGCCTGCCTGCCGATTCCATTTTTTTTCTTAATCTCAACTAGCATATCATTTGCCACGGTTTACTACGCCACTGTCTTCCTGCCTTAATGTTATCTCCAACAATTTTTGGTACTTCGCTTTCTGCACAGTCCTCGACATCTCAAGTTTCTTTGTTAACCTCCAGGTTTATGTCCCATATTGCATAACCGGTAGAATGCAATGATTCTAAACTTTTTTCAAGGATATCGGTAACGTGGCGATCACGATTCGGTAATGCCTTCCATGTGCTGTTCAACCCATGAAATTTTTGTATGTTTCCTGCTTTACATCAGTACCTGCTATTGATATTTCACCTGGATAAAGATACTCTTCCATAAATTTTGCGGGCTTAATGTCACTCATGAATTTCTGTTATCTCACCAAGTTAGTGAAGGTTACCTTCATCTTTTCCATATTTTCGCGGGCCCACTTGCATGTAGAAGCACGAACACTCATTGGTTCTCACTGCCTTCTTTAAACTGCTGGACATTCAGTTCGGTACTACGAAAGCGACTGAATCCGTGCACTCTTATTATGCTAAATATGAAACAGTAGAAATATACTTATCTGCAGTTTGTCGATGTCTCCTCCACTGTGTTGGTAGCGAGATCCATCGTCGGTACCACCTCCTTGTCGCATCGTAGCTATATAGGATGTCTGCCTTTTGCCCACACTATGTAATGTTCGTGACGCTCGCAGTCACGCAGAGTGGAGAAACTCAGCGCGCTCGCAGAAGCAGCACCGGAAAAGTTGTTTCTTCAGCACTGCGCCGTAAACAGTAGGTGCGCGTTGCGATCTGTAAAATCGCCGAAGCTATTGGCAGTCTTTCGGGGTGCACGGAAAGATTGCTCACGGAGGAACAGAACTATGCAAGAAATAGTGGTCATCGTCGAGCCTGATCACTACGTCGCGCACCGCAAGCTCGTTGTACGAGTTTGTTTACACTGGGCGCCTCCGATGCTTAGCCGCCATGCTCGCCCGGTGAATGGATGTGATGGCGCTACCACAGCGTTCCCTCGTGGTATAATGCGAAGCGTACTAAATTACAAATTATTCTAATGCACATTCAGTGTACATGTTGTAAGCTTTAAAGTGATTTTAAACCGCGTTAAACTAACTAATAATATTGTACTAAATGCGTTTGTTTTATAACTCGCTTGTGCATGTAATGCACTCGGTGGAACGACAAACAAGTGAAAGAAGGCACGACCATGCACCGACGGTATGATCACGTGAGCCCCAGTTTGTCGACCGCCCAGAAGGCAACGCCCAAGGAATGATAGCCACCCAGAGTGAATCTAGATAAACCAATGAAACTGGAGGCTTGTCGAAAGATAAACTGTGTCTCGGTACCATTCGTGCTTTCATCTTGGGGTGTCGCCAGAGCTCGTGAAGATCCCGAGTTTCGCCAAACTCGGCGCATCCTGCATAGCACCCCAGCAGCGTTTTTGGGCCTTCAGGTTGCCTGGTGCAAATCTACTAGCCACAGTACTTGCGTCACCCAGTACCAGCCACTTTAACATGCAATGTGTTCAGAGCCCTTTCCCTCTGTTTTTCTGGTTTGGAAACAGTTTACCATGTGTTCAGTAGGCGTCGAGAAAGGGGACAGAAAACACTGTGCACCACAGATTTCTAATATGTTTCGCTGGATGCAGCACACCGCACCAGATGCAGGTGAAGCCAGTGGAAATGCGGTGTCATGTAGTCGCTTGTCCTGGAAGCAGGGCCTATGGAGGACTAACTAGTGCGTGCGATCAGATAATATCGCTGCCGAAAAACTTTTCTTTGTGGTTTTCCACATTTTAGGAGGTCTGTACATGTCTCGTAAGCGCTTTTATGACAATCTGAACCCGTATACGATAGTGTTCTCTGACATCAAATTTTTTCTCATTTACCAGTGTTTCCATTGCACGCCACTTATGTTAGCAACACTGTAGACACTGCAATGGCAATGAAAAAATTCTTAACACCTCGAAACACTGCTTGGGTAGTTTATGGCACATCAGGCAGCCATGTTAGGGGAAGAAATGGCACACACCCGTGCAAAGGAAGTGGTGCCGCAAAGTTGTGAAGCACCAACTTCCGGGACAAGGTTGGCTTCCGTCGAGGGCGCTCGATCTGCTGTCCATCCCCTGTAGTAGAGATCAGTGGTGTGAACCCTTTTATACTGGCTTCTTTTCTAGTCGGAACCTTGACAACAGCTTCCACCATACTTTTTTGAATCTGCAACATGTGCAGAGAAAGTCACATCACTGTGCGTTGATTGTATGGCTTTATTCTTCTACACATTCTGTCAAATCATGAAATAATCCAGTTCGCACATTTTTACTACTGTATATAGACAGTCTAGTTACTAGACACGCGAAACATTACCATCTCTCTGACAGAATGCAACAACAGAAGCGTACACTGTAAAGCTACACTAAAATTTAAATTGATGTGACACCGTATGAGCATACAGTATGCTTACTGTATGCTCTAGCCCTGTGTCAAGTAAAAGGTAATTGTCAATCATTTATGGTGTATTTCTACTTATTCTGGGTCATCAAACTGTACAATCAATGTTCCAAGTTTACACATTGTTCGCTTTTGATTGCCTATGTGATCCGTTTCCTACTTACGCATGCATTAATACCACTGTAATAAGGAAAAGGAGTTAGAAAAAGAAATGTCGTGATAATCTTCCACATTTGCTGAGGGCAGGAGCAATGGCCAATAATAGCATGTGGTTGAAGCTACATAAATACTCAGTTTTCACACAGCTTAATTGTTCAGCAAGTAATAAAGAGGTATGCTGTGCACCTCTGCATGACCAATAAAATCTGACTACTTGACACTGCACTGAGGCTGCTGCTTGGTACTGTTCGGCAGTTCGGCTTTGGTTTTCTGATATACAGAACTGTTTAGGTACCAGTAGTTTACTTTGCGATAAAATGGAGCTTGGAGCACTGGTCATTTGCAGATAAATAATGAGACAGCAAATATAACACAAGGATAGGAATGTGGGTCTCTTGGAAAAAGTACATACACATTATGATTATGATGTGATGGGATGCCACAATGAAACAGAAAGCAACGCATAGAAGTGGACGGCACTTCCATGCCACCAAGGTTATTGGACAGACAGTACTACAGAAGTGCCCGCAACACAATGTGTTGGCGGGCTAGTTGGTGTGAATCCATAAATACTTTGTTAAGCGCAAAACAATGGACACAAGAAAGACGACCCCCCCCCCCAGCACAAGGCGCTACTCTCAACTGACATCACTTTATTGCGTCGGTCCTTTATAGATTTAGAATCTAGAAGAACATGCGCAGTGAGCACCATGTGCAGGAACCACCACCAACCGATCACAAAAGCGCACTCATGCGACGGGATCCAAAAAACCATATTGAGCACTTCACAAGGTTAAAGGAGGCACACTAATGCACAGCACTTTTCAAAATCACAGCACTTTTCAACATCACAGCATTTTCCAAAATCGTAGTATAACGAAATATGGCTTTGCACTTTCATATTTTACAATGTTGAGCCAAATGGGAACCTGCGCCTGATGATGGATCGCTTATGTTCGCAATGTTTCGTGATACTACGATTTCGAAAAAGAGCCGTGATACCACCGCCAGAGAGTTATCGGAAGCTTTCTTCATACAGTCATTGGGGTCACAGTGCATTAGTGTGCTTTTTTTAACCCTGTACAGTGCTCTATGTGGTTTTTGGGGATTCTGTCGCATGAGTGTGCTCTTGTTATCAGATGTTGGTGGTTCCTGCACATGGTGTTCACAGCGCATGTTATTCTAGATTCTCCTGTCTGCAAAGGAGGGACGGAATAAAGTGATGTCAGTTGAGAGTAGCGCCTTGTTCTGGGTCGTCTTTCTTGTGTCCGTTGTTTTGCGCTAAAAAAGCAATTATGTATTCCTTGTGTGTGTTTGAAGACAGCTCCACACGCAGTAGCGATTCCAGTATTGCTGCCCAGTGGTTTAGCTCGCCGCAATTTGTAGTGCCACAAAATATAAGCAGAGAAACCTGCATTATAGTCTTGTTGCAAACAAGAATATAACGTGAAGTGCATTCTGAGGCCAGAAACTATAAAAAAAATTTCATGATGCACCACTGTACAGAGTTTTATAGCAAAGTCAAATACATTTAGTGTAAATATCACACTATGATGGTACACAATGGTGGTAATCTGTAATAATATAAAAGGTGCCTTAATGTTACAACAAAAGTCGACACTACTTAATAATAGCGCTGTAAAATTTAGCATGCAGGGGCACCACTTGGTTAAACAATAGTGATGTAATGTCTATGTACACAAGTATTACCCATGCATTTCTGCCATTGTCCAAATAGCATAAATGAATGGGTAATACTTGTATACATAGATATTACATCTCTGTTGTTTAACCAAGTGCGTCAGCTATTTCTGCCTCATAGAAGATTAGAATTAAACCATAAATTATATATAGTCACCCTAACAGTAACACCTCATTTGAACTTCACAGTAAGTAGACGCCTGTTGATGCCAGCCTCCCCCAATGCTAAACTGTGCTGCATGCTTTACAGAGAAATTATTGTGGTATCACTCAACTCTGAAGCTATTCAGGACTGCAGCAGTGTAGAAGACATCTACAAATGTCCCATTTCATGTATAACAGCCTGAATTGCTTGCACATCTTACCAAGTGCAAATTACAATTACTTCGCCTTGTTTAGCATTTTTGCCTGCTAGACCACAATCCAATGCCATCAATATATTAACATATTACCTCAAAGAACCTAATTTGGCTTATAGATTAACACCTTCGCATACTGCCACAGCTGCACTCTGTCATATGCGTTGCAATCATAAAGGAGTGCTTGTCCACCAGCACTCCAATGTCACTAACAGTGATCACCTACACAGCTAAGTAGATGGTCATGATTCAGGTAGCAAATATAGCTAAGAGAAAAAAATATCCACTCACTTTTTGAGCTACAATGCTGCGATAACTTGAGAGAGATGGACCCATTGCAGGCAGCAGACCTCTTCTCACCTCCAGCACCAACAGCAAATTGCCTTTCAGTAAAAGAAAAGGATTGATTAGTGATGATAATTTACCTTGTTTTTGCTGAGTATCAATACAATCTGACTTTCATGCATATCCACTCTCCGCTTTAGTAATACAACTGTATTCATAAAATAAAAGAGTCTATGATGATACCATTCGCTTCTCTTGTATGTCCAAATTTTTTCACAGGTAGTCAGCGACTGCTATTGCCTCGAACGTTTATTTCCGTATTCTAACAGAAGTTCTTGTGTCGGATACAGTATGCTCTCAAGCCAATACAAGCGTCAATACAAGTGCGCAACTGAACGCAGCTTTATTCTACACTTTAAACGCGAGTGAGCAAAAGGTTAGAAGTACCTCACGGAAATTGCGATCGAGCCGATCGCGCTACTACTGGAATCGACCTGAAAAGATAGGGTGATCCCTTTCCCCATCCATGCGTCATTTTTGCCCTAAGACGTTGCATGGTGGTCTTTTGAAACAATATTTCTGTTCGCGACACCGGCTTACCACACATCATTTTAACACCTACGTTATGCAAACTAAATAAGATTAAAATGGGCTTACCTCATGAGCAAGTTACGAGCGCGCGTAGACTGTTGAACACCCGTTGAGAGCAAGCAGGCTATCCGTGTCCAAGCGCATACGTGCACCCAAACACAGGACAACTTCTTCGATGCCGCAGCGTGCAGAGTTTTGTACACGAAGTGAAAGACATCCAGCACAAATATCTCCGCGCGATGACGGCAAATGACGGGCGCACAAGCGTACACAACACAGCGACAAATTCGGAACTTTGCCAATTCGAACTTGCCGAGACCCAAGAAGCGTAACCATCCATCGTTTCTGTTCTTCGCTCCCGATGCGTCAATCTCTCTTCCTTGGGGTCTTGCTCCACTCTTGAGTACAAATCAAGAGATATTTACGGCAAATTAACAACTTTTACAACACGACACCAAAAATTCCGGCTGACTACACATGTGCAGCTCCGTCTGCCACTCCTAACGGACGCGCAGCGCGCGCGGCCCCCTGGTGCCGCACTCTGTGAGCGCTGAGAACAGAACAGAATCGGTTTCGTTTTCGCATTTGTGCTCTAGTTACTGGAACTGCAATATAATTGCTTGACAATTAATTGAATTATAAAAGAGGAGAACGCTTTCTCTCCCACAAGTTAGTGCGGTTTATACAAAGGGAGAGAGAATGCAAGAAGCAGAAAGGCAGGGAGGTCAACCAAAGCGTTCGCTACTGGGGATAGCAAAGCCCTGTGCTGCAATGAAGTGCAAAGCAGTGCACTGCGATGCGTCCATAAGCTCTAGTATAGTGATAATTTGGGCTACTTGGTGCATGTAATGAACGGGTAAATAATGAGTTGTGTCGTAACATTACCCATATATAAAGCACATGGAACTAATGGCGTTCCATTTTAGGTCAAAAAGAAATAAAGCTTGAATCGTTACATCCCGGCACTGGCCATTCTTTCTTTCCGTATTATTTTTTCTTCTTTTTGACAGTACACACAGTACTAGCACGGTAATAGGTCCTTCATCTTCAGTGACCTTCCAGTAGTTTACACACATGTCGGTGCACGTTCGCGTTCTTTATTCTACCGTACAAGAACGAGCGCACTTACCGGTCTTGTTTCAAGATGACGCGCCAAATGTTTGCGATTACATCTTATCACAAGAATTAACACATGAACAGTGAAGATTATGCGTAATCGATTTGTCTCAATGAATGGGCAGTTATTGTCACAGACGAGATATTTTGTAAATATTATGGGAATGAGTTAAACCAACTACATTGCAGTTCAGCAGTGCCCTTAGACATTTGGGTTATTTGCTTGCCGCATTCGAAAATTTCATCCGACCGTTGTACCTGGATCTATAGGCCGCCAGTCCCCTTCGAGACCATTTGTTGCAAAATGTAAACGCAGTTACGGTCATTATACCACTCCCTGCGTTTCGGTACTGATTTAGAGTGCGCACAATTTTTGGCGTATAGAGCACCAATGTCATTCCCAGTGCACCAGCACCTGAATGCTGCAAGCTTGTTTACGTATGCACGTATGTCCACGGCTCTTCATTCACTTAAACATACATGCTGTGTTATTAACTACAAAGCGCTTAATTTGAGAACATTGCTAGAAAACGCATGTATTTTCGCATATGATCAACGTTACAAGGCCCATATGCGCGGCAAACTGCGACCGCAACAGAAGATGCGTATATTTATACGATCTGTTATTGCAGCTTTTGGTAGAAGGCTAGCTCTCACATTTTGTACGCATCCTCATAATGCGTAAAGTTTGCGTGTTCAATAAAATATTGTTAGCTGAAACTTTATGAGTACGAGCGCTCATTCAGACAGCTTAAGTTTTCTCACAATAATACGGATGTTCGCATCACAAAAATACGGAATTCTGTCTGTTTCGTCCAAGACAGTGAACAGCCGTTATATGTTTACAGTGAAAATGTCCGTAAAGCTTAAAACGGAGAGCACTTTCCGTATATTAACGGCAGATTTTGCCGTATTTTTGAAATATGACATAGTTTCCGTATTTTTACCTGCAGTTCTCCGTATAACGACGGAAATCCTCGGTATAATGACGGAAATTTTTTACAGTGATATATACTCCGCACCAACCGTGGCGTATGAGACAAACGTCAATATTCTAGTGAGTAGGCTATTGTGCGCTGTGAGCCTCCGTGGGCCTGGTCAAGGCCCGTTTTCATTCTGCTGTGAAACAACAGAGACGAATTCAACATGCGCTTATTCCGCCTCCGCGATGGGCATAATGAGGCTAAGTTAGCCACTAACTGCCGCTACAAAAAATTCACTGACGAGTGGGATACACCCTAATGCGAAATTTAAGCGCAGCTCCATACGTGTTTTAATTTCACGATATATAGGCTTGCGCAGACAATCTGTCTCGTGTGTACCGTGCGTTGCAAACAATGTGGCACGCTGCAGAATTCTAATATTCCAAGAAGATTCCATGGTGACGCTTTTGAAGATATTCAAGTTTGGCTGGACAAGTTCGAGCATGTCGCCAGTCATAATAACTGGGGCTCCCAGTAAAAGCTGGATAATGTTTATTTTCTTTGTCAAGACAGTGCGTGGACGTGGTTTATGAACCGGGAGAGGATTTTGACCACATAGGGTGCCTTCCGCACCCAGCTGCTGCAGACATTCTCTAGTAGCGACAGAAGAAACAACGCGCAGCACCTTCTCGAATGCCATATTCAAAAACCAAATGAGAGCGTTGCCATGTTTGCAGAAGATATGGCCCGCCTTTTCAGCAGACCAGACTCTGAGATGTCCAAAGAAAAGAAGTTGCGCTATCTCTTGCGCGGAGTGAAGGAGGAACTGTTTGCCGGACACGTGATGAATTACCCGAGGCGTGAGCGGCCGCATTTACCAAAGAGGTTACCACTATCGAACGGGCACTATAGCAGTGGTACCGCCAATATGATTGCAAGAACTCACAGGTGAATTCTACCTGAGAGCTGCTGCACTTCCTTGCGTGAAGTCATTCGAGAGATTGTGCGAGAGGACATCCGGCAGTTCAGGATTGCTCCCATGGCACCAGCGGTGGCTTCTGTCGCTGATATCATCCGGGATGAAGTTCGACAGGCCTTTTCTTCGCCCGACTCGCAGGCGGTGCCGCAACGATTAACTTACGCGGCAGCTGTTTGTCGTCCACCTCCTGCCACTTTGATGCTGCTGACACCGTCAACCACTACGATGTAGTCATGACCGCCACCCCGACGCCCGATTTTCGACAGTCACCGCCGCTGCCAGCTATGCCGTATCGCCGACAGCCGATCGCTGCGCCTCGGTCTTAGGGAGAATTCCCTGCCGGCTACCCGCTTCTAAAGACCGATTTGTGGCGCACTGCTGACCTCCGGCCGCTACGCTTTCATTACGGCATAGCAGGACATGTTTACCACGCGTATCACTACCGCGCCACCGAGTATACATTTTCCAACTGCAGTTACGCTCTGTTTGATGGTGCATGTCCCTGTGACGGAATTCTACAAACTTCCAGCCGGAACATTCAAAGACACCTAGATCGCGTTCCCCATTTCGGGCTAGTTACAGCCCACCGACCCGTCACCATTTTCCTGACGCCTCTACGGGCAGGTCCCCAAGCTCGCGCCGGGGAAAATAGAGGCAGCGACCTCCGGGGTGAGGTTAGAAACTGTCTAGCTTTCCAAGAAACGTCATTACCGCCAATTCATGACTCTACAATTAAAAACGATTCCAACCACACCTCGTTTAACCCACGCCGTCAGCGCCGATCTTGTCGTTCGCATTGACAGCCACCAAGTGGCCGCTCTCGTCGATACTCGTTCGCATTTTTCGATAATGAGTCTAAAGCTGGCTGACAGACTAAAGAAAGTGAAGACGCGGTGGACCAGGCCCAACACCTGAACTGTCGGTGGCCAGTTGATGACGCCGATCGGAGAATGCACATTCAGAACTGTAATCGCCGGTTCAGCCTTCGTCGCCACGCTCATTATTCTCTTTGTGTGCTGTAAAGAACTTATATTGGGGATGGATTTCATTAGAGAGAGTATGGTACCGTGAATAATGTCCGCGACCTCGTTTTTACATTTTCGATGAGCTCAGACGACGTCGACCCCGCGGAACACCAGCGACCCTGCTTAGGTATCGCCGACGAGGACGTGGCCCTTCCACCGCGAAGCTGTTACCTCGTGCTTGTAATCGGCGACAACTTGCACACCGGTACTGGAGTCGCTGAACACATCTACGCACTGGTACTGAGTCAATCGAGGCGTTTGCATCGCCAGGTCCGTAATTAATGTACTCGACGGACATGCTGAACTCCTACTGATGAATTTTAGCAAGGAACGTTTTAGCAGGGCACGGCTGTTGCTTACTTCAACGAATTTACCCCACTACAATATTTCCTCAGTGCAGTACGTGGCGCCTCCCGTGCTTATGCCTGCCCCTGTGGTTAATGTCAGTCTCCCTTTATCGCCCGTCAAACGCGACAGCCTCCTTCTGCACATCGATGAGATTAAAAGCTGCTTCTCATATGCGTCACAGGTTAGCCAGACGCCGCTCACCAAGTACCGTATTGTCAGCGAAGCCAAAGCCAGACCAAGTCGGCAGAATCCTTATGGTGTAGCACCGAAAGAGCACGATGCAACACAAACACAAGTGAGCACGATGCTTGAGGACAGGGTTATTCGTCGATATAAGAGTCCTCGGGCATCGCGTGTCGTATTGATGAAAATGAACGGTAGCCTTCACCTCTGCGTCGACTATCGGAAACGCAACCTGATCACAGAGAAAGATGTTTATCCGCTACCTTGTATTGATGACACACTGGACAGGCTGCAAAACCCACGTTACTTTTTGTCGATGGTCTTCAAACACGGCTACTGGCAAATCGAAGTTGATGAGAGAGCCCGTGAGAAGACCGCTTTTGTGACGCCCGACGGACTTTATGAACTTTAGGTGCTTCTCTTCGGTTTCTATTCTGCGCCAGCAACATTTCAACGACTAATGGACACGGTACTCTCCGGCCTCGAATGGCAAACCTGCCTGGTGTACCTCGACGACGTGAATGTTTTCTGCGCCACGTTCGAGGAACACTGACGGAGACTGAAGAGAGTCTTTGAAGCAGTACGCTCAGCTGGTCTAACTTTGAAACCGGAAAAATGCCATTTTGGTTTTGAAGAACTATAATTTTTTGGTCGTGTCGTTAGTCGTGAAAGTGTCCGACCTGACCCTCCTAAAATCGCTGCCATCGCTAATTTCCCTACGCCATCTGATAAAAATGTCCTGCGACGTTTTCTGGGCCTTTGTGCCTTTTACTGACGGTTTATTGCGAGATTTTCGCACATCGCGTGGCCATTACCACATCTCACCAGAGAGGATGTCCCCTTCGTGTGGGACGAAGACCAGCAGAGGGCACTTCACGGCCTCCGGCAACGATTGCAGGTGCCTCCTGTGCTCGCACACTGATGAAGACGCCCCGACGATTCTTCATACCGATGCCAGTAATGTCGGCCTTGGCGCAATGCTTGTACAGTTGCAGGACAGCACGGAAAGAACGATTGCTTACGCCAGCAGGGCGCAATGAAGAACGGAGGCTAACTACTGCACTACGGAAAAAGAATGTCTAGCACTGGCATGGGCCGTCGTGAAATTTTACCCATAATTGTACGCTGCCTGTTTCCCTGTTGTCAGTGATCACCATGAACTTTGCTGGCCGACTAATTTAAAGATTCAGCTGGTTGGCTTGCGCGCTGGAGTCTTCGGCTCTAGGAATTCGACTTCACTGTTGTACACAAATTGGGGAAGCGGCACACCGACGCCGACTGCCTTTCTCTCTCCTGTTGAGACTGCAGTGCACGACGAAGTGCAGTGCACGGCTTTTCTAGGCATGCTAGATACCGTCGCCGTTAGAAGCCAGCAACCCGAAGATGCAGAACTGGTTCCTCTTATCAGTTACCTAGAGGGACGAAGAGGCAGCGTGCCAAGGTTATTCGCCAGATGGTTGCCTTCATATTGCTTTCGTCGCGACGTTTTTTTCTAAAGATAACGTTTGACCTAGTGGCGCCAGCTACCTATATACTCGTCATTGCCGCATCTCTGCGCGACGAAGTCCTACATGCCTGTCACAAAGAGCCAACCGCCTGTCACTAGGGCTACACCCGCTCGTCGGCGAGAATTTGGCTAAAGTACTGCTGGTGGATACTTGCGGCGGTCGTGAAACGTTACATCCCAAAATTCCTGGACTGCGAGTGCCGCAAAGCGCTACCTGGCAAGTCAGCTGGCGTGTTTCATCCTGTTCAGATACCGTAAGCGCTGTTCGAACGAGTTGGCATGGACCTTATAGGTCTGTTTCCACTGTCTACTGTGGCAATAGATGGACAATTGTCGTCAGAGATTATCGTACTCGATACGACGAAACTGGTGCTATGCAACGGGCAACAGCAGCCGAACCAGCACAATCTATTTACAATGTATGTACAAGCAGAGTCAATGGCCTTAAGATGGATGACTACCTACAACACGCAGCAGCCAGTGTCTCGCGATCTTCTTCCTCTCTCTCCTTTTATCCTTCCGTAATAGGACCCCTGGGTGCTGAAGCGCCGTTTAGGTGCATGTTAGGCGAAGAACTGCGAACGAAGTATGACTTCAGCCAGGGAAGGAACTCTATGTCAATCAGCGGCGGACTTGAGGATGGATGAAACTGTAACGGCGCGATCTTGTAATTGACGTCGTTAAGTTGACGTAGGAAATCATAAATCCCTGTGTAGCGCGAGAGAAGCATCTGGGATAGGCCGACCTGATGACATGGTGACTAAAGGAGCACCAAAACACCTGGGGCGAACTGAACATCGCGATGGCACCCGTCGTAACGTTCTTTTTGCCTGTGCTGCGAGGCTAATAAACGAGATGAGGCGACTTGACCCGCCATGTGAGCGCGATGGATAACTTCACGAGCGTACTCAGTCGCAACACGTGGCACAGAAAGTGGGATGGTGTCAACCGGCAATGCGGAGCCGCGACTATACAAAAGATGAAAGGGCGAATATCCTGCGCTGTCATGTCGTGACGCGTAGTACGCTAATGTCACGTAGGCCAGCGTGGCGGCCCAGTCGCGGTGATTGTTGGAAACGTACATCGACAGCATCTTTGAGTGTTCCGTTGAGACGTTCCGTAAGACCGTTTGTTTGTGGGTGGTAGGCGGTTGATAGCTTGTGCTAAGTGGCACAAGGGTGGAGGAGGTCTTCCACAACTCGAGAAAAGAACGAGCGGTCGCGGTCTGTAAGTAACTGTCGAGGAGCACCATGCTGGAGAATGACGTTGGGAAGAAAAAAATCGGCGACGCCAGTTGCGCAACTAGTCGGCAACGTCTTTATTATCGCGTAGCGTGTCGCGTAATGAGTAGTGACGGCAGTCCACTTATTCCCTCTAGTCATTGTCAGAAAAGGGCCAAGCATGTCAAGGTCTATGGGAAAGAAAAGTTCATAGGAACATCAATTAGATGGAGTCGTCCGACAGGTGGCAGGGGAGGTTTCTTCCGGCACTGACACAATTGGTAAGTTGCGAAATAACGACGCACAGAGCGTAGAGACCCGGCCAGAAGTACCAGCGTCGTAAGCGGTCGTATGTACGCAAAATTCCAAGGTGTCCCGCCGTCGGTGCGTCGTGAAGTTGTTCGAGAACGACGGATCGCAGATGACGAGCATATCCAGCTTTTCCGGACGCGTACCGACTAGCGCCCCAAGCGGGCCCGGCACGAAGCTAGCATGTTTTCAATGGAACGAGCAGGTTTTTCGCGAATAACAAAAGCTGCAGGCGAATTATTGAAAAATGCAGGTGACAAACGTGTTCTATAAGACAATCTACACGATCCAAATGCAGTGACCACGCTATGGCACGTAAGATTTTTGTTCCCACACTGGTTAAAGATTTAGCAATGGAAGGCTATGGAAACGACGAAAATTTGTACTCGATTTTTGAGGCCAGAACGATGCCCGTGATAAAACTACGTCGTCTATCGTAATACCCAGTGCAGCGTATGTACTCCGGAGACTCAGCTTTCGATTGATGCCTATCTCGACTCTCCACATATGGCGTAAGACTGTTCCCAAAAGCGATTTTTGTAACACTGTCGTGAAAAATCACGTGGTATCTATAAAAACATGAGCCTACCGCTTGGCCAAGCCTCGGAAGCCGTGCCCGAGCGGTAGAATAGCGCGCACCTTTATTCCCACTTCACGGTGGCCGCGGTTCGATTCCCGCTTCGCAGTTTCTTTTAACCCGCATAGAACCTAGTTTTGGAGTCTTTCACTAGATGGCAGAAACACAAAACCCAAGATTTGGTTTCGGTTCTGGTTTTTCAGCAGTCTCCTATCAGATGGCAGAAACCAAAGCTCAAGATTTACTTTCGGTGCTGGTTTTCCATTGGTGCTCTTGAAGTATTTGGTTTTCTATTTTTCCTTCTTAAAACGTAGCAGTATCGTGTTCGTTTGTTAAGTCATCGCTTTTATGAAGATTTTATTCATTGGACATCACAACTAGAAGCTTGCGCATAGCTTTGTGTTATTAAAAAAAAAAGCTTTCGTGCTTTGTAGCACGGAACCTGGGAGAACAAAATGGCTACTCTCATTGCGTTCTTCCGGAAGGTCCATTTTCTTCGACTTTCGGCTGTCCTTAATGGCACACACTCCGAGCGAATCAGGTCCACCTGGGCCACAATGCCACCCGGTGGCCAGTGCCATTCCTATGCAACATTCGCGTGGACAAAGGGTCTGCTAGGCGGAGTCGCTGCCCGAACGTTAATTATTTTGAAAGATTCATCCAAATGAAGATGTGCAGAGTCTGGATTAATAGCTACTGTCAATGTGTTCTCTACAGCCAAGTGGTATGAATCCGTAAGTGTGGCCGAAAAAAAACCATTTGAATAAATGTCCCGTGCTGTGTCTGCCCCGGTAGCTCTACAGAGAAGCTAGCTTGGCTAGCCGTCAGCATTTAGGATCAACATATGGTGTCCCTCGTTCGGTGCATTTGCTTTTAATGCGCAGCATCCTTTGGCGAGTACCGCAGCAGTTTGGTAGCAAAATCGTGAAAAATTGTGTCTGTAACGCCAAAAGCTTGACGCATTTCCCATATAAATACATAGGTCTTCATAAAAAGGGCTGGGGTGACCAACTTGAATTTGGAAGTGGCATCAGCATAAATTTGGGCGTGATACAACGATGGGCAAAGTTGGACTTGGTAGTGATATGAGAATAGCCCTACCTAAATTTAGGGTGACATGGTAGTGAGCCAAGCTGAAATTGAGGCTGATATGGGGGTGGCCCAACCTAAATTTGAGGTGATATAGGGGTGGGTAAGCCTAAGTTTGGGGGAATATGGGGGGTGGGCAGGCCTGGATATGGGGATGATATGGGTGCGGGAGAACCTAAATTTGCGGGTGATATTGGGGGTGGGCCACCCTAACCATGGGGGTTATATGGGGCTGGGCCAAGCTGAATCGGGGGGGGGGCGGTATGGGGGCAGGCTAACCTAAATTTGGGAGTGATTTTGCGGTGGGCCATCCTAAATTTGTGGTGATAGAGGGGTGGGCCAGGCTAAGTTATGGCTGATATGGGGGTGGGCCAACCTAGATATGCAGGTGGTATTGGAGTGGGCCAATCTAAATTTGGTGGTGTGTGGAGGCGGGCCTATCTGTATTTGTGGTGTGATGTGGGGTTGGTGTTACCTAAATGTGGGTGCAATCTCGGGGTCGGCCAATATGAATTTAGGGGCGATATGGGGCTGAACCATCCTAAATTGTACGGTGCATCGACTTGAAATTTGGGGTCGATTTATTGAAATTCGTGGGTTGACCAACTTCAAAATTAGGGGTGGCCCAATTGAAATTTCGGATTGGGCCAACTTGAAGTTTAAGGCTGGGCGAAATGAAAATCGGGCGTGGCCGACTTTAAATTTGGGGCTGGCCTAATTTAAATTTGAGGGTGTGTGAACTTGAAATTTGGGCGTGGGCCTAAGTAATGTTTGGGGGTGGGCTAAGTGAAATTCGGGGGCCTGTTTACGAATAGTTAGACAACACCAGTGGTGTTTCTGCATCCTTTTCATCATCGCAAAGTACGTATATTATTAATTGTTAGCCAACACCCCTCAAGGTGAGCTACCACCCGAGCCTTCCCAGCCCACTGGGCTAATAATGTCACAGGAGTACTCTCATCGTGACGACTGCGTCGTTCAATGTGGAGATCCAAAAGAACTTATCGCAGACCGAGCTGACAATTTTGACACCAATGTCATCGCTAACACTACTCGCTCGTGCTAGACGCAACACAAGCTTACAACGATCATAATTCAACTTTCAATCGCAGACTAGTCGACACGCTCTCTGTGCACAATTTCGCCAATCATCTGGATAGGAACCTTGCTGGATGTTTTCCTGTTATGTTGCGTCGTTTTTCACGGAGGCCTTCTCCCGCAAAGAGAATACATTTTTGAGATTGACGAGGCAAGCTAGTATATAACTCATCTCATACGAAAATGAAAATAAAGAAAATCTCATAAGAAAATGTATAAAAGTTATAGTGATTTTTCAAAAAAGATATATATATATATATATATATATATATATATATATATATATATATATATATATATATATATAAGTAAATAAGATTTAAAATTATATTTTTCGACCGGGCATGACAATGATTTCTTCCCGCCTGTCACAATGCTTTGACCGAAAACCTAATCATTTTGATCGAACGTGTTGCCGCAATACTATATGGGCTAAACGTACAAAAGTGCGGTGCGTGGTGACAGCTTCAAAGCCAGTCTATTTTGCGTACCGATGTTGATATTGTAGTAATGTGGAGTTTTCCTCTTCATAAGAGCACAGAAAAAAAATATTACAGATGGTAACTGAGCGCAAAGTACGTTCGAAGATCTGAAACCAGCGATTTTTCGCTAATTTGCAGGTTGGCCTTCTCGGCTGGTCCATCGCTGTCCGATCACTTCAACGAATTTTGTTTGTGTGCAACTGCAGCAAAAACGTCGATACTACCGTTTCATTGTCAGGACCTTTATGCCCTCCACACACAGAAAAAGGACACCACATAATTGGCACACACACTTTTATAAACTGATCTTGTTTTCCTAATTTCAGTGTAGCGAGGTGTCTGCGAACGGAGCATTTTCTTAGTATCAGTCCAGTGTTAGCAGTGAGAAGCAGTTTGGTCGACCATGCCATTAGTGCATACTAGCCATTGTGGCACTTTACTGTAGGGCAGACCGCCGTGGTTGCTCAGTGGCTATGGTGTTGGGCTGCTGAGCACGAGGTCGCGGGGTCGAATCCCGGCCACGGCGGCTCCATTTCGATGGGGGCGAAATGCGAAAACACCCGTGTGCTTAGATTTAGGTGCACGTTAAAGAACCCCAGGTGGTTGAAATTTCCGGAGTCCTCCACTACGGCGTGCCTCATAATCAGAAAGTGGTTTTGGCACGTAAAACCCCAAATATTAAATTACTGTATGGCAAGTGAAGTGCTAAAAACATGGTGTGCCTTGCCATTTCGGCAGGTCGTCCATCCATTATGCTATGGTGACGATCAACGTTGTGTCCGTCAGGCCTCCTCTTCATTTTTAGCTTCACCATCGCCAGAGCGGACAGAGAAAGGGAGCTTTCTTCGCAATCAGCCCCAGTGGGATTCCACCACTCGTAACTGTTGCAATTTGCATTCAGTGGCTGGGCATGCTAACCACGTCCTCAGTTTCACAATCGCTAGAGCGCGCAGAAAAAGGAGAGCTTTGGTCGCCATCACTACCACGAGGTTATTCCTGTGCACAAATTTGGTACCAAGCTCCATGTCGTTAATTACAGGCCAATTAGCTTGTTGTGCACCGCAGGTAAAGTGATGGAACACTTTGTTTTCAAACACATCGCCTCAATCTTGGAAGACAATATTTTTTCTGGAGCTCAACATGGATTTTGTCGCGTGTATCTACTGTGACACAGTTAATTCACACTACCAGTGATTTTTGTAATACCTTTGACAAAGCAGAACAAATAGATGCCATTTTTCTGGACTTTGAAAAAGCCTTCGACCGCGTACTGCATAGTAAACTTTTGCTGAAACTTAGACACATCTTGCAGAATCGACAAATTTTACAGTGGCTTGATTCATACCTATCTCACCAGCAACCGTACGTCCAGTTATCCGGCTCAAGCTCGCCCATCGCTCCAAAATTTTCAGGAGTGCCACAGGGCTCAGTCCTTGGGCCGCTTCTTTTTCTTGTATATTTAAATGACCTAAAACTTGACTCTCCTGTGCGGGCCCGTTTTTTCGCAGATGACTGCGTAATTTATCACACAATTCTTACCGAAGGTGACCAGCTCATTCTAAATAACTACTTGTGTGCTGTTAGTAATTGGCGCCAAAACTGGTCGATGACATTAAATGTCACGAAATGCAAGCAAATGACCTTAACCCGAAAGAAAGATCCACTGAAGTATTCTTACAAAATTAATAGCGCTCCTCTAGAACCAGTACAACAATTTAAGTATCTCGGCGTAACGATCTTCTCGAACCTGAGTTGGAGCCCCCACATTAAAAACATAGTTTCAGTGGCATCCAAACGACTACGGCTAATAAGACACCGGTTAAAACATGCAACCCCTAAAACAAAACTTATAGCTTATACTTCGCTCGTGCGTCCCTTACTGGAATATGCTGACGTGATCTGGGATCCGCACACTAAAACGAATGTAAAAAGTATTGAGCGGGTTCAGAGAAAGGCACTGCGATTTGTACACCACGCCTACGGAAGACAGGTATCGATATCTGATCTTCTTAGCCGCTCCGGTTTTCCCACCTTGGAATCTCGTCGAAAAATGCACCGTCTGAAGATGTTATTTGCAATAATTAATAATCGGACTAAATTAGAATTCCACACTTACATGCAGTACAACAGAACCCGACAGACTCGGCACAAACACGACAAAACAATTATAATGCCTCAGTGCAGAACCAACACATACAAGCTGTCCTTCTTTCCTAGAACGATAGCAGACTGAACAAGTTACCCTACGATGTGGCCACCTTATCATCACCCGATGCATTGTTTTCAGCAGTCAGTTCTAGCCAATAACCTTTGTGTGCCCTGTTTCTTTTTTGGCTTTAATTGTAACGCGTTTGCGTCTTGTTTTGTTTGTTCCTGATTTGCTTCGCAGTAACCTTACTGTGTGCCTGTGTGGTTCTCTGTTGTAACTGTTACTGTTTTTTTTGTGGACCATTATTATGCAAAACGTCATGTACCCACTCCTGCCCTGGCAACCAAAAGGCGGCCGGCAGTATTGAATAAAAAAAGACCCATGTCGATGCAGATATAAGTACGTGCAGGGGCTGGGCACGCTAACTTCTGCGCTACCACCTGCCGCCACCAACTTAAATTTTCCATGCGTACCTGCTTCTTGTTTTCATAGCAGACGCATGCAGCACTAACGCGGATAAGAAAAAAAATCTCAGTGCCTTTCCACTCTGTGAAGAAGGAGGACCTACAAAGCTGTGTATGTGGGCCCCTTAATGGCGAACTGCACCTCTGCCGCGGGTCGGCCCGGCATTGCACTATCTTCGGGATCGGCCCACGTATGGGGAATGCTTAAAGCTTCCTTCACCGCCGCCGCGGGTTTATCCGGCATTGTAATATCTACGGGATTTTATTCTACATGCGGACACTATAGTGGAGAAAGTAGCCCCTAAGAGGAAGCTTTAGCTCGGATGATTTTATCTAAATATATGTAAAAAGAGAAATAGTATTTCTCGGCGACCACTGCACCAAATTTGACTAGGTTTGTTGTACTTTAAAGAAAACGTAAAATTTAGTGACTGTTAGTTTCGTATTATTGATTTAGCTCATCATTTGTTTATTGAAATTTGGCAAAAATCGCAAATTTTCGGAAAACGAAACCATCAAGTTTACAACTCTGTCATTAGGCAATGAAAAATGATGTCACAATTCTGTGCATTGCATCTTACAGCACATCTAAAGCGGACAAAATTAATATATTACACATGAATATCAAAAGAAAATTAGCGATATGGAAATACAGCTTTCGCAGAACCCTTGTACACAACGTAACGAATTCACGTAAGATATAAATCGACATATTGAATTTGTCCGCTTTGAACGACCTAATGGATGCCGTTTACAGAACCGTGATATCTATTCTTGATGCGGAGCTATTAATTTGTCAACTTCGCGCTTCTATCTTTTTCGCACTTTCGAATGTCTAAAATTCTTCTAAGAACATTCAGGCCCTAAATGGAAAGTCCGCTTCCAGAAGTCACTAGAATTTACCTTTCTTTTAGAATCCAGCAAATTTCAGTAAAATCGGTTCAGGAGTTATCTGAGAAAACCGTTTGGGCGTTTTACATCTATTTGAATACGCCGCGCTGGAGTTGGGCCCGAGTTAGAACTTCCTCTTAAAGGCTTAGCTATATACAAAAAAAAAGAATTAAAGAAAACAAATGCCTCAGCCGTCAATACCGACGCCCAAGATTTCGTCACGATGGCACTGTCACCATCGGCACGGCTCCGTGAAGAGCTACCAAGCTGTTCACTTTTCTTATCTTCCTTTCCTCGGTGGCAGTGCATTGTCTTGATGCCAGCGACGCGCTATATCTGCACAATCATTGCGTCATGCATTGCTTCTGCGACCAAACAAGCTTTCGGCGGCACACGTCCGCTGCTATATTGACAGTAAGAATTTAAAGGGCTTGCCTTCGAAACAAGAGCGTGAATAAAAATCGAAATCCGACTGGCCGGCCACAAAGAACATGCTCACGGGGCCATACTATTGATGACAGCATCACAAAAGACTAGGTGCGGTCAGGTTGACTTCACAGGTTTGCAAGTAATGACTGACGGTCTAGTTGCTTCATTACCACAGAAATAACAGCGCTTCAAGTTCTTAGCGCAGTTTGTGTGTGGTTCCTCCTTTGTATCCCGTCTTAAAGTGCTATTTTGTGACTTTACACATGATCTTTTTCTGCGTCAGTTACGCCCTCCAAGAGCGTTTACTTGGAAACTTTTTGTTCGCATGCCTCTTACAGAAGCATGTTTATTCGAAATTTTTTCGCTTGCGGGCTGCATAATCTCGAGGACGGGCTCCAAGCGGCTCATTTTCTTTAGCCATGTAACATAAATCACTGAAAGGTTAATTAACGTAGCCTTGTTAATATGCACACAATTTCTCAACGTACTCCGCATCCAAAGGTTACAAATCTCAACACTCACATGATAAAATGATGTCACAACTGCTTGTCTTGGTTGAACAGTTTTGTTCGGTGCAGTGAGAAGCAGCCGGCATATTAGTTGTGCGGTAGGCTTCTTATAAAGTAAGTATGACAGTATGGACAGGTTATCTTGGCGCAAATCAACTTCATGAGCTTTAGAGGAAGCTTTATAGCTAGGGCCTAACTTCGACGCGGCCTATTCATGTACATGTAAAACGCAAAAACGGTTGTCTGAGATTACCCCTGGACCAATTGTAATGAAATTTGTTGCACGTGAGAGAGTAAGTTAAATTCTAGCGACTGTTGGAAGCGGAATTTCGATTTCGGGTCTGAATTTCGTGAAAAGAATTTTTTAAAATTCAAAATTTCGAAAGTAATCGACGCACGAAATTTATAGATTAATAGCTCTGCATCAAGAACAGATATCGCGGTTCTGTAAACAGCATCCATTAGATCATTCAAAGCGGACAAGTTCTCTATGTCAATTTATATCTTACGAGAATTCGTTACGTTGTGTATGAGGGTTCTGCAAGATCTGTATTTCCATATTACTGAATTTTTTTAGATTCATGTGTAACATATCAATTTTGCCCGCTTTAGATCTACTATTAGATGAAATTCACAGAATTGTGACATCATGTTTCATTGCTGAGTTACGGGAGCTGTAAATTGATAGCCTCGTTTTCAAAAAAATTATCAATTTTTGCCAATTTTCATAAAAAAGTGGCGACCTCAATCAAGAATTTCAAACCACCAGTGAATAGATGTTAAGTCTTTCTTTTAAATGCAACAGACCTCGTGAAATTTGGCGCAGTAGCTGCCGAGAAAAGCGAATTCTGCTTTTACATGTACTTAGATAGGAGCATCCGAGCTAAAGCTTCCTCTTAAGCACATGTGCCCAACCATGAACTTCTGCCTTTACAATGGACTATTCTCAGCGCCACGGCACATCACACAGGGTGTGCGGGAACATTGTCCAGGCTACTCTTTAGATTTCTGAGCGCTGGTGGCGTCAGGCTCGGTTTCGTGCCATCATCAGGAATTAAAACAGCTGCCTGGGGGAAAGCATTGGAACCATTTTCCTGACTTGGTAACATATGAATCACTGCGGACATGTACGTTAGAACGAAAAGTACTGAAGTATTAGGATGACGGTTTCGCTGCATGTATTTTGGCTGTCTAACGTTAAGATATAAAGAAAAAATGCTGTGCTTTTGTGACAATTAATGCTGACATGAAATATGAGCTGCGACACAGTACCCGTAGTGGAACTGGCCCCTGGACTACAGGGCTACATTGAACCACGAAGTGCTGGTTTGATAAATACCAGTTTTTTGAAAGTGTTTAACTGTTGAATTTTCTGCATGTCGGCGCCGCTGTGCAGTCCTTGGGGGACCTTTTTACCACGAGCACTATGTTTCAGCTAATATTAAAAGCAACTGTATTCTCTTCTTTATTTTGGGGGGGGGGGAGGAAGTTTTTTTATCCTCTAATCACTGTTCCAACGTTATAGGTTAGCTCAAGACGCACCTGCATGTGTTCCTAATATCCAATATGTTGTCACGGATTAAATAGCGAAAGAGCGTTATCTTATCAGATTGCGCGCGTGAAGCGAATATTGGCGCACATTCTCCATAACATTTGAGGACCCGAGATTGCGCTGCAATGTACGGGCATTCCAATCAGATCAACCGATGTCTTCATCCGTAGATCAGATCCAGAGGGAGCACTACTATGCGCGCAGCAATCGTTGTGCTTGGAGTGTTTTCCAGCGCAAGCTCACCTTTTAAAATATGTCATATTCGTCACACTCTTCTCGAAGTGTTTTGTTTTTCACATCACTACAACGGGTGAGAGTATAGACGTTCTCCATCTTCATTGAGTGAACACTGCAAAACGAACTAGGACTCTTCTTGGCGTCTGCGTTTACACATTTACCGCAGCAATTTGTTATTCATAACTCACTTTTAATTTAGGAGGCTGTAAAAGACCGCAACCTTATATTAACATAAGGTCTTCATAACACAGAAAATTTAAATGCTTATTAGTCGGCTTTCACCTCATGCTAAGGAATTTCAATAAAGATATACTTATCATAATTAAAAGCCTATCCGCCTGTCAACGATTCATCGGAGTTCCCCTTTGCAAGCGGATACCGACTTGCAGGTGGTTCATATCGGGGGCCCTTGACATATGTCCTACCGTCAAAGAGTTATTCCGAATGTTTCATATCAGGAAGGCGTGTTACCCTCCTGCCTTTCATTCCCGTTCGAAAACAGGCGCAAGACGAAAGTGCTGCATGAAGAGCGTCGTTAGTCCAAACCAACGAGCTACCGTAAGTCACATCGCCTATATCGCTGTCATTTAGGCTGAGATAAGAAATGTATATTTTAAATCGACGCATCACGAATCATTTCGGTTCCCGACCAGCCCAGATTGGTTTCGTTCATTTCGTACTGCGCGCTAGCGGCTAATAGTAGCTCAAGGAGCAGGGCGCTAAGTGTGGATGTGGCAGAGAAGGCGCTTTTTATACTGTCTCGACACTCACCGAAAATTGCACGCCGTGCTGCTGGCCATTCCTAGAAAATTGTACATCTGGCGCACAGCCATTTGCAACAGAGCAACATTGTTTGGCGATGAGAGAGTCCAGGTGAGAGGCAGGGTAGTTATGGAGATCAAGACACGCTATTTTCAGCAGCAACTTATGGTTGAATGAATGAATGAATGCCTTCATTTATTGAGAAAAAGGAGCAGCAAGCATCAGTGAAAGCACGTCTCGGCACATTGGGAAAGAAGCGAGGCACAAAGAGAGGAAAAGCTGGAGCCCGGGTGGCAGGCAATGTCGCATTTTAGGGTCGAGATAATATAAGCGAGAGTTGGTGAAACCAGTTGAATTCCGGTGTAGACGTGTGATGTGGCAAGTAAATGATTGGAGTCACCGCCCAGCATCCGTCCTTTGCGGTAGCATAAGAACGCGTTAGAAGACAGCGTGCCGTCTTGGGCCTCGTTCCAAAGATATCCAAGCCAATAATATATTAGCAATCATGCTGTCGTTTCTATGCAAAGAGGTTATATATTTAAACTTCTGAAGTGACAGTCCAATTCGCCGCCTACGGGAGCGCGTGAAGCCGCCGGCTGCCATATTGTTAGGCGAAAAGGAAGGCGCCTAGAGTACGTGGCCGCGGTATACGGCGCAGCACTCCCTGTGCTTATGGTTCTGCGAGGAAAAACAAAATTAAACCCCTTTAAGAAGTGTATCAGTCCGCCTTTGTGTGTCGCTGTTGTCAAAAAAATGTCATGTTGGTGGGCGCCTGGTGTTCTGTGCCTAATAAGTTGCGTGAACTGAAAAACAGTCGTGTTTCCTGTTTTCATCATTCAGTAACCTGCCACATGCATCGACAGTGTAATGCCCTTTCGTCGATACATGGTGCTGCCCGCATTGACAGCGACATAGCCTCGAAATATATCATCCTTATGCAATTATCCGGACAGGCCGCCATTGAAATATTAAAATGGCAACGTTTCACGCTAGAATGTTATCTAGTGAGGCGAGTCTAGCAGTGCTATTGGAAGAATTAGAGGCCAGTAAATGGGGTCTAATAGGGCTCAGTGAAGTTAGGAGGCCAAAGGAAGCATATACAGTGCTAAATAGCAGGCACGTCCTGCGCTTCCGGGGCTTAGCGGAGAGACGAGTACTGGGTGTCGGATTCCTGATTAATAAGAATATAGCTGGTAAGATACAGGAATTCTGTAGCATTAACGAGAGGGTGGCAAGTCTTGTTGTGAATCTTAAGAAGAGGTACAAAATGAAGGTTGTACAGGTCCACGCCCCCACATCCAGTCATGATGACCAGGAAGTCGAAAGCTTCTATTAAGACGTGGAATCGGCGATGGGTAAAGTCAAAACAAAATACACTACACTGATGGGCGACTTCAATGCGAAGGTAGGCAAGAAGCAGGCTGGAGACAAGTTAGTGAGGGAATATGGCATAGGTTCTAGGAATAGAAGGGGAGAGTCATTAGTAGAGGTTGCAGTACGGAATAATATGCGGATAATGAATTCCTTCTTCGGCAAGCGGGATAGCCGAAAGTGGATGTGGCGGAGCCCGAACAGCGAGACTAGAAATGAAATAGACTTCTTACTCTGCGCTAACCCTGGTATCATACAAGATGTGGACGTGCTCAGCAAGGTGCGCTGCAGTGACCATAGGATGGTAAGAACTCGAATTAGCCTAGACCTGAGGAGGGAACGGAAGAAACTGGTACATAAGAAGCCAATCGATGAGTTAGCGGTAAGAGGGAAAATAGAGGTATTCCGGATCAACCTACAGAACAGGTATTCGGCTTTAACTCAGGAAGAGGACCTGAGTGTTGAAGCAATGAAGGACAATCTTGTGGGCATCATTAAGGAGTGTGCAATGGAAGTCGCTGGTCTCTCCGTTAGACGGGATACCAGTAAGCTCTCGCAGGAGACGAAAGATCTGATCAAGAAACGCCAATGTATCAAAGCCTCTAACCCTACGGCTAGAAAAGAACTGGCAGAACGTTCCAAGCTAATCAAAAAGCGTAAGACAGCTGACATAAGAAACTATATTATGGATAGAATTGAACATGCTCTCAGGAACGGAGGAAGCCTAAAAGGAGTGAAGAAAAAACTAGGAATTGGCAAGAATCAGATGTATGCGTTAAGAGACAAAGCCGGCAATATCATTACTAATATGGATGAGATAGTTCAAGTGGCCGAGGAGTTCTATTGAGATTTATACAGTACCAGTGGCACCCACGACGATAATGGAAGAGAGAAGAGTCTAGAGGAATTCGAAATCCCACAGGCAACGCCAGAAGAAGTAAATGAAGCCTTGGGAGCTATGCAAAGGGGGAAGGCAGCTGGGGAGGATCAGGTAACAGGAGATTTGTTGAAGGATGGTGGGCAGATTGTTCTAGAGAAACTGGCCACCCTGTATACGCAATGCCTCATGACTTCCAGCGTACCGGAATCTTGGAGAAACACTAACATAATCCTAATCCATAAGAAAGGGGACGCCAAAGACTTGAAAAATTATAGACCAATCAACTTACTGTCCGTTGCCTACAGAGTATTTACTAAGGTAATTGCAAATAGAATCAGTAACACCTTAGACTTCCGTCAACCAACGGACCAGGCAGGATTCCGTAAAGTCTACTCAACAATAGACCATATTCACACTATCAATCAGGTGATAGAAAAATATGCGGAATATAACCGACCTTTATATATAGCTGTCATTGATTACGAGAAAGCCTTTGATTCAGTCGAAACATCAGCAGTCATGGAGGCATTGCGGAATCAGGGTGTAGAGGAGCCGTATGTAAAAATACTGAAAGATATCTATAGCGGCTCCACAGCCACCGTAGTCCTCCATAAGGAAAGCAACAAAATCCCAATTAAGAAAGGCGTCAGACAGGGAGATACGATCTCTCCAATGCTATTCACAGCATGTTTACAGGAGGTATTCCGAGACCTGGAGTGGGAAGAATTGGGGATAAAGGTTGATGGAGAATACCTTAGCAACTTGCGATTCGCTGATGATATTGCCTTGCTTAGTAACTCAGGAGACCAATTGCAATGTATGCTCACTGACCTGGAGAGGCAAAGCAGAAGGGTGGGTCTGAAAATTAATCTGCAGAAAACTAAAGTAATGTTTAACAGTCTCGGAAGAGAACAGCAGTTTACGATAGGTAGCGAGGCACTGGAAGTGGTAAGGGAATACATCTACTTAGGGCAGGTAGTGACCACGGATCCGGATCATGAGACTGAAATAACCAGAAGAATAAGAATGGGCTGGGGTGCGTTTGGCAGGCATTCTCAGATCATGAACAGCAGGTTGCCATTATCCCTCAAGAGAAAAGTATATAATAGCTGTGTCTTACCAGTACTCACCTACGGGGCAGTAACTTGGAGGCTTACGAAAAGGGTTCTATTTAAATTGAGGACGACGCAACGGGCTATGGAAAGAAGAATGATAGGTGTAATGTTAAGGGATAAGGAAAGAGCATATTGGGGGAGGCAACAAATGCGAGTTAATGATATCTTAATTGAAATCAAGAAAAAAGAAATGGGGGGGGGGGGTGGAGCATTGGCAGGACACGTAATGAGGAGGGAAGATAACCGATGGTCATTAAGAGTTACGGAATGGATTCCAAGGGAAGGGAAACGTAGCAGAGGGCGGCAGAAAGTTAGGTGGGCGGATGAGATCAAGTATGCAGGGGCAATATAACCACAATTAGTACATGACCGGGGTAGTTGGAGAAGTATGGGAGATGTCTTTGGCCCTGCAGTGGGAGAGGCCTTCGGCCCTGCAGGCCTTTGGCCCTGCATCATTATCATCAGCCTGCAACCAGGCTGATGATAATGATGACGATGATGCAATTTCTTTAAAAAATCACTGTTTGTGGGAATGAGTGTTTTTGGTTTAAACTTGGAAAACAAGAAAAAAATACAACGGTGGGTCTCATTTTAGTCCGGCGTTTCAGTTTTATCCGAAAAGAGTCGGTGAAAGCAAATTTACAATAAAGCTAAGGTGGCGCACGATCTGCACTTAGCCGCAAGCACAAGCACTCCAATGAGAGTAAGCTGCCAAAGTTAAGGTCATGTGTCAGCTGGCGGCACAAGCAATCTTTACTTTTTTTTCGTTTCTGCGTCCGTTCTGCCTGCGTCTGCGACGAAAACGAGGAGTGGGAAGGCAGATAAACAGAAATTGGTGGAGGCAGGTGGTAGCGTAATGGCTAGCGTGCCCATCTCCCAAATGCAAGATGATGCATTTGGGAGATGGGCTCGAATCCCGGTGGTTTGTTTGTGAAGACAGCTTTGTGTGCTCTCTGGTGACTGTGAAGCTCAGAATGAGGCGGCAGCCTGACGACAACCGTCGCCGTCAACGTAACAGAATAAGCGGGCGTGCAAGGGCACCCCTAAAGCCGAAAGCACATTCAGCGGAAATACACTATGCTCTTGTCGACAAAAAAAAAATGTGATGAATAACGAGCGTTGTTGAGCGAGGCTGTAGACGTATAATGTCACCATAGACAGGACCACGGTCCAATCCCGGTGCTCAGCGGAAATATACATCTACAGCGTGTCAACTAGCGTGTAATTGATACTTCATTAAGGTCGTTGCGTGTTTGTGTTATGTCTAGCAGGAGAGAGTAGTCTAAGAGATGACACTGGAGAGAAGGCGGTGAGAGAAGTCCGCGAAAAGTAATTGAGGATAGCCATATTTAACGTCGACGCCATGTTGAATAAAGCCTGCGACTTCAGATGCTCAGCCGCCAAAAAAGGCTTGAGTGGTACCATACCGCTGGGCGTATTTGGTAACCACAACGATAAACACACACTTTGCGGAAGTAAACACAGGAAAGGAACGTAGTGAGTTGGCCGCCCTTTTCGAGCTCTGGCATAGTTTTAAAAATGAATGTGGCGAAGTATGACGCACAAAATAGTGTACGTAAACCCAAATGAATCAGCGTGGTCGTACTTGCGCGACACGCCATGGTGGCCTGCCACCTGGACATCATGAAGTTGCAGCGATGAGAGTTTTCATTGGGTACTTGAGAATAAAAACCAGCACATCAGAGACGTCCGAGGGACATTTCTAGGGTACAAGAGCACATCCCCCCCCCCCGCAAAAAAAATATGAATCACGTATATAAGCTTACGAATGGGGACATCATAAGATGGAGCACTACGGCGCTTTTTGATCTTGTTTAGGATGACGTCAGCATTTCATTCAGCGTTTATTTCTGAGAAAATGAGCTGAAGTGCCGTTTATTTGCATCACAATGGCAGGCGTAATCAGGCAAACATTGACAGCATTTCATTAGAGAGTGCCTGTCTACTCTGTGGAGATTACGTATGACAATGACAACAAACACAAAAAGCTTTGCTTACGTCGATTCGCACATACGTGTACACATGATTATTTAGACTATCAATATATATGCTTAAGAATAGCAATTAATAATGCAATATTTGCATAGCATGCTAACGGACGACGACACAGTGACAGTGCTCAGTTCTTGTGTACTGACTTTTGTGTGAAGGTGAAAAACCAACATATCCAGGTATACATCTTAATACTTAGGCAGATCTTGACTTGCAGCTGCGGCGGTAGCCCATGTGCGGATAGAAAAGTCGCTAGCAAAATAATTGGGGGCATCTCAACAAAACCGATAGGTCAAAATCAAAAGCCGTCCACGACGGCGTCTCTCGTAGACGCTGTCCGATGTTCGGACGTTAACAATGTGTGCCGACTGAACAAATGCTGCCACGGAGTGCTTCCTCTGACGTTTAACCTAGCTTGTTTACTTCGTAGCATCAAAGGAACGAAAATAAAAAGGGAAATAAAAAAGGAATAAAAAGAACCGTATCAAAAGCCCGGAATCAATCATCGCTCGTCGCGACTAAACGCTTTTAGGATGATGAGTCATTTCCAGGCGACGAACGGCTACGCTTTATCAAGAACACCGATAACGCCGGCGGGAGAAGCATTGTGACGGAGTTCAATGCGCAGGGATAGCTTTTAATTATTTTATTTTTGTTTTATGGATGTTATCACGCGTCACCGCGGGAAGTTTGAAAAGTTGAGGGTCAGTACATAACGTGGTGGCACTCACGCGAACTAAACCGTCGTGTCCAGAATAGCTGGATACGCGGAAGGACAAGCAGCCGTTCAGGGCTGTCAGGGTTGATATTGCGGCGGTAGAGGATGCCGTCGTGCAGCACGAACATGCGGCACGTGCAGTTGGTGTTGCCAGATTTCACTCTGGCGATGAGGGACTGTATGGATGCGTCGCGTTGTTGTATGTCGGTCATGTGAGTCAAAGCCATCATGCAGGTCACCGGATCATGCGCAGCAGGGTGGGGAGGATCCATGGGGTTGCGAGAGAGGCAGTCAGCATCCTTGTGGAGACGTCCAGGCTTATAGTTGACAATAAATGAAAATTCCTGGAGCCACGAAGCCCCGCGACCAAGTCGTCCTGTGAGGTCCCGGAAGGAAGACAACCAGCAGAGGGCGTGGTGGTCTGTAACGACCGAAAACATGCGGCCGTACAAATATGGCCGGAATTTGGCGACAGCCCAAACTAAAGCCAAGCACTCCTGCTCCGTAATGGAATAAGTTCTCTCGGCAGATGACAGCAGGCGGCTGGCGTAAGTTATCACGCACACGGTACGATTCTGTTGTTGAGCCAGAGTAGCGTCGATGCCATGGCCGCTTGCGTCAGTATGGACTTCGGTCGGTGCGGATGGAACAAAGCGGGAAGTATGGGAGGGGTGGTCAGAAACTCGATGAGAGCGGCGAACGCGTGAGCTTGCTCACGGCCCCATGAGAACGGCGTGTTCTTTAGAAGATCTGTCAAACGTCGAGCAGCGTCGGCGAAATTTTTGACGAAACGCGAAAGTAACAACATAGGCCGACGAAGCAGCGCACGTCAGAAGCAGAACGTGGCACAAGGAAACTTCGAACGGAGCGAACTTTTTCCGCATGTGGTTGTACACAGGATGCGTCGACGAGGTGTCCCAACACGGTAAAAATAACACGGTAAGTGGGTAGACGCCTTTTGCAGTGATCTTGTTTAAGTGGCGTTAATCGGCGTAAAAACGCCAGGTACCATCTTTTTTTTTTCACAAGGACGACAGGCGAAGCCCTCGGGCTGGCTGATGGTTCGATGACCCCTTTGCGGAGCGTTTTGTCCACTTCTGATTGGATGACTCTACGTTCAGCATGCGATACACGATAGATACGCCGAGGAATAGAATTCGTGTCTCCAGTGTTGATGCGGTGGTGAACAAGAGATGTTCGGCGTAAAGGCCTGTCGAAGAAATAAAAGATTTCACGGTGCGATTCGACGAGGAGACGTATGTCCATGGCCTGTGCAGAGGTGAGGTCAGGTGCAAAAATCTCCGTGAAGTCATCGTTAGTGCACAGGAACTGCGAGCTGAAATTGGCGCTAAAGAACCACTCTCAGCATTCAAACTTTCAATGTAAAATTTGGAAGTATTAGAAACGCTGGCCAAGAACATGCCGGCTGGAAGCACATGAAGCAACAGGCTGAAATTCAGAAGCGGAAGAACGACGCCGTTATCAGTAATCGTCACCAGCGTATACGGAAGAGCAACGTTTCGGTTAAAAAGCACGTCGGTGATGGAGCGAAGGATATATACACCGTCAGGAATATGTGGCTGTGAAGTCAAAGTGACGTAAGTGACGGCCTCAGGGGACAGACGCACATCTTGAAGCGAACACAAGTGCGGCGGAGCGGTGCTCGGAGCATCGGCAGCTTGAGGCAGTTCCAACTGAAGAACGCCGGTTGCGCAGTCGATGACAGCGGAATGAGTGAATAAAAGTCCAATCCATTGATAACGACGTGAGGGCAATTGTCGATCACAGCAAAGAGAAGTAGGCCGGCCGGCTATACCTAAACGCACGGTACACATCCCAAGAAAAACCCGTACGGTGCCGTCACCCACACAATGCACTCGGGCAGCTGCTGGGTCGAGGACCTTCGTTAAACGTCTACGTACTCTAGCGCTCATCACAACGTGGGCTCCAGTGTCGACGAGTGCTTGGACAAGTACGCCGTCTATTTTAACGTCAGTGACACTTCTCTTTATGGGCAGGCAGAGGATTTGCTGCAGTAGTAGGCAATGCAGCACCATGTCCGAGGGCTGCATTTCTTAGTTTTCCGAAAGGGTGCGGCCAAAAGCCACGGGGACGAAAGGCGATGTCTCTGCGGCGAACGGGAAGATGGGCGACGTGCTTGCGGTGAACGAGACTGGTGTCCGCGCGGCGTTCTTGAGCGACTGTACCACGTGCCACTGCTGAGTGCTAGTTCTTGTTCCCATACATGGACTCATCTAGCACTGTAGATAAGAGAGAAAAAGAACTCACCGACGATAACAATACTCCCTAAGGGGTAAATTGAGCGCAACTCTATACGTGTTTTCATTTCGCGATATATTGTCCGGAGCGGGCAACCTGCCTCATGCGGCATATTGAAAGCAGTGTGGCGCCACTGCCTTGGAAATCGGAAGATCGCAAGAGGCAGCATGTGCGATTCAGAGCAGTCGCCGCATACAGATCTCCACTCATGCAGTGCTTTTTTGCCATATGTCGGACACACGCTACTCTTGTGCCATCTCTTGTGCCTCTGAGCCTGAAGATTTTCTGTGAAGAGCTTTGTGATAGAGAGCCACATTCACATGTGTTTTAGCCTTTCCTATAAGCGCACTTGAATACTGAAGCTTGTTGCTGCTACAGGAACGCTAGACAGCATTCCTAACGCTTGGTGCCGCCACAAAGTAGAGGGGAATTCTGTACCCAAGTACAACTATTGCTTTTAATAGTATACTCACACTGGTATTTGGCATGCGTGACGGGACGTCTCAGGAGGTGACTTCTAAGCTCGGAGACCTTCAAGGACTCCAAGGCCACTGTTATACAGTAAGATAGCTGTCATTTCAAGCAAATTGCTGGGAATTTTCGAAATGTTTTTATTTTCAACAGCTAGTATTCTGGGCACGCACGAAAATGTCAACCGCACCCGGCCATTTCGTGAATTTTGCAGCGGGAAATCTGTGCTGAAGTTCAAAGGAAGAGCGTTTGGTGCTGTTTACATCCTACTGCCTTGCAGCAGCAGTATTGAAGGACAAACAGGTCGATGATTAAGGACTATATTAGGAAGCACGCACTAACTCTCGAAACACGATGGGGAGCGACGTAGCTATTGATAGCGCTTTGTGCAGTTCCACACCAGTTTTAGCAATAAAGAATCCTCGTGACATATTTTCAAAGCCTACAGAACTCGCCGAATAGCCCTTCCCCCCCCCTCCATATGCAAACATGTCATCACTTAATCTGCTAGGCGAATTGAATTATTCAGATGAACTGCAGGAGCGATCTGATCTGGGTTCGTTGGTGCATGCTTAAAAGGGAATCGAATATGGTGCTAAAGACAGGGCGAATGAATACTTTGTTACGTCTTTCGCCTTCGTTTTCCCCTGGCAATAGCGCTGTTCATTCTCGTCAAAATATTCGTATATTTTGGTCGCCTGACCATGTGACACAGCTGCGTCGTCAGGCTATTGTTTTTCCTTTGTATCCTGCCTTCAATGTCGCACTTTATTCTATCGGCTCATCTTCACTATTATAATTAGCTGAACAGTGTCTAACAGCTTAACCGTGGCTACACTTAGTAGCCATGGAGCGCATGCGCGGAAGTGCTAGAGGCAGTCGACGCGGCGACTCTGCGGCTACGGTGCAGCGCAACTAAGGACGACGTCACGAGGTCAAATCTCCGCCGCGACTGCGGCATTTCGATTGGGTCGAAATGCGAAAACGCTCGTGTCCCGTGCCTTGGGGTCACGTTATAGATCATCTGTTGTTCAATATTATTACGGAGTCCCCCACTACGGAGTGCCTCATAATCAAAACGCAGTTTTTGCACGTAAAACCCCAGAATTCAATTCAATTCAGTGCTGATTCAGAATGCATGTTGTTCATTCATTCATAATGCAGAAAGAATGTTGTTGCGCGACGCGCAGTAACAACGAAAAAGGACACTTGCAAGAAATAACGAGCCGCTGTGTGATGTAAACGCATGGCGCAGTAGTTCGAACACCGCAACGACACATGCGAGAGCCTAATGCACTATTTAAAGATTCTTTCATCGCGTGTAGGCTCGATGAAAGGAGGTGCACAATGCCAGCGCTCAAATCACCTTTGTTTTTAGAGTGCAGCGTTTAGGCACCCGTTCCTACGGCGAGTGTCGGCGTCGGCGGCGTAACCGAGCGAACGAGCATGGCAAAACATGAAAAAGCGAATGCGGAGAGGGATATCAAAGCCACGAATGGTGGAAACCAATGAGAGGGTCAGCTTCCGTGACATGCTCGCCGGAAACTGGTGTCATGAGAACCTGCCCGGCCGCTGTATGCGCACCGGTAACAAACTCGTGTCAGGTCCCAGCCGGAGCGCTCGTTTCGTACTACAGCGCCTCAACTCTCGCTCGCGCTTGTTTGGTTTACTTGGCTTGTTCTCGTTCACGCTTCTTTCGATTGTCACGGTTTGCGATTGTTACAGAGTGCAGCTCATAGGCGCCCGTTCCTGCGGCGAACGTCGGCGACGGCGTCGGCGGCGTGACCGAGCAAAGTAGTGCGTAACCTAGCGAACGCAGAAGCGGAGAGGAGGATGCGGCGGCGATGGCTACAAGGTGGCACCAGAGCCGTCCGTGTAGTCTGGTAGATTTGTAGGCCGCAACTCCTATGAATCGCCCATCATCATCATCATCATCATCATCATCCTGGTTACGCCCACTGCAGGGCAAAGGCCTCTCCCATACTTCTCCAATAACCCCGGTCATGTACTAATTGTGGCCATGCCGTCCCTGCAAACTTCTTAATCTCATCCGCCCACCTAACTTTCTGCCGCCCCCTGCTACGCTTCCCTTCCCTTGGGATCCAGTCCGTAACCCTTAATGACCATCGGTTATCTTCCCTCCTCATTACATGTCCTGCCCATGCCCCCCATTTCTTTTTCTTGATTTCAACTAAGATGTCATTAACTCGTGTTTGTTCCCTCACCCAATCTGCTTTTTTCTTATCCCTTAACGTTACGCCTATCATTCTTCTTTGCATAGCTCGTTGCGTCGTCCTCAATTTGAGTAGAACCCTTTCGTAAGCCTCCAGGTTTCTGCCCCCTAGGTGAGTACTGGTAAGACACAGCTATTATATACTTTTCTCTTGAGGGATAATGGCAACCTGCTGTTCATGACCTGAGAATGCCTGCCAAACGCACCCCAGCCCATTCTTATTCTTCTGATTATTTCCGTCTCATGATCCGGACCCGGCGTCACTACCTGCCCTAAGTAGATGTATTCCCTTACGACTTCCCGTGCCTCGCTGCCTATTGTAAATTTCTGTTCTCTTCTGAGACTGTTAAACGTTACTTTAGTTTTCTGCAGATTAATTTTTAGACCCACTCTTCTGCTTTGCCTCTCCAGGTCAGTGAGCATGCATTGCAATTGGTCCCCTGAGTTACTAAGCAAGGCAATATCATCAGCGAATCGCAAGTTACTAAGGTATTCTCCATTAACTTTTATCCCCAATTCTTCCCAATCCAGGTCTCTGAATACCTACTGTAAACACACTGTGAATTGCATTGGAGAGATCGTATCTCCCTGCCTGACGCCTTTCTTTATTGGGATTTTGTTGCTTGCTTTATGGAGGACTACGGTGGCTGTGGAGCCGCTATAGATATCTTTCAGTATTTTTACATACGGCTGGTCTACACCCTGATTCCGTAATGCATCCATGACTGCATGACTGCTGAGGTTTCGACAGAATGAAACCCTTTCTCGTAATCAATGAAAGCTATATATAAGGGTTGGTTATATTCCGCACATTTCTCTATCCCCTGATTGATAATGTGAATATGATCTATTGTTGAGTAGCCTTTACGGAATCCTGCCTGGTCCTTTGCTTGACAGAAGTCTAAGGTGTTCCTGATTCTATTTGCGATTACCTTAGTAAATAGTTTGTAGGCAACGGATAGTAAGCTGATCGGTCTATAGTTTTTCAAGTCTTTGGCGTCCCCTTTCTTATGGATTAGGATTATGTTAGCGTTCTTCCAATATTCCGGTACGCTCGACATCATGAGGTCATGAATCGCCCCTACGCGTCGTCAACGCGCTGGCTCTGCGCGATCTCCAGATTAGCGAGGCAATCGCGGCACACGTTGCTCCATTTGCTACGTGCCGCATGAGACAGATTGTGTGCGCCAGCCACTATATCGCTAAATTAAAACACGGACACAGCTGCGCTCAAAGTTCGCATTAGGGAGTATCGTAATCGTTCGTCAATTTTTATTGTGTTTTACTATTCACCTGCGAATAATGTTCAAAAGCGTTATGTGGCATCATACTAGGTAACAAAGTGTCTTTTCTTTATATTCTGTGCCTGTCGATTTTTTCTCCTAATAGGTTTAATTGCCCTCTACATCAAAATACGGACAGCTTATCTGTATTTCGAAAACGGAACTCACCTCTGTTTCCTTTATGTATAATCCCACCGTTTTCCATAAAACAGAAACATCTACGTAATGTTTACATTGGGTCTGACCATAAAATTCCGGAATTTTTCCGCAGTTACTGAGTGATGAATAATCGACAGTTAGAGGCAGGGGGACCATGAATATGGCACATCAGTTGAACGGTGTCCCGTTAGGTGGAGGCCAGTTTCCTCTCCAAATTTCCTGTGGCTTGCATGAGTATCAGACCGGAGCGATTCTGCACATGTATTCTGTGTATTTCAGACACGCGCGTAAACGACAGCAACACTCCCTGCGCTCCCCTCTGTCACTTGGTGGTGGCATTTTTAAAAGCGTTTACTCTCTAAAATTGTTTACAGCCTTAAGAGTGTTTGCTTGTTCCTTGGGTAACACCCCTACCGCAAGCGCTTTAAAATATTTAGTGCCCTTCCACTCTTGGAATAAAGATGGCCAGCGAAGGTGCATTTTGATCAATACATTGATTTACATGGTTATTTCTATAATAATTGAATAAACGCATACACGTAACTTCGTGGTTGTTATCGTCTTTATTTCTTCTCACGTGTTACCACAGTGTCCATAGCTGTACGGTCACTGTGGTACACCGCGATCGGCGTTGCTGCTATGCTAGACATGTTCTTGGCAAAATAAATCAATACATGACTGGTGACGCATGGTCGGCACATCGACGTACGTGTAGCACTCAATTCCAGATTGTTCCAACAGGAAGGATGCAATCCACTTGCCGTCGGAGCGCACTAGGTCGACGTTAGCTTCTCCCACTGTGACGATCGACTTCGACGAATGACATCGAATGAAAGACGTGTATTAGAAAGGTCTCAATATCTGGTTTGGACGTAGCCGGAGCGACGTAGTCCGTCACGGTGACCATCCGATCTTCTTTCTGAACGGCACATACTCGATCTTCCCGACCCATCGGTCGCTGCGCGCTTGCCGGCAGGGGCTTCTCGTCGCTTTCACGCCCATTCGCGCTTTTGCTCTCGTTGTCGCTCTCTGAGAGCACGTTCTTCTTTCTAGCGAACTACGCGCGTCTCTTCCATAGCAAGTCCAAAGCAGCGGGGGGAAACTCCCCGGTTTCTGTGGCAGAGGTAATTGGCGCCATCTCTGTATTGGGCGAACGCAAAAATCCGTTTCCCTTGCGTGGCCTCGTAGATCATCGCGCGCACGCGCGTCGATCCAGATGGCCGAGCCCTTCCCCCTCCCCATCTCCTCTCCAATCGCCCTCCCTCGTTACACCCTCTCAACGCTCTCACTTACGACTGTCTCCGCGCACACGCCGTGCGGCACCGCCGGCCCGGAGCCAGCTCAGCCCGCTGCATGACGTTTCATGTTTCGTTATATGCTGTTATCGCGAAGCGTGTGCTACTGTGCGTTGACCGGCGTGGCTAGTTTCGTCAGTTTCATGGTCCTCGGTAGCTGTGTGCTTGTGCTCCGCGATGTTTCACCCGTTACATGACTTGTACCGCTCGTGCATCGTGTAGTGGTATACAAATACCTAAAGAACAAGCCCTGAAAGGTAGTTCTGGGTGCGTAAAGACAACAGGTGAGCGCTCAGACCCAAGGACATCAGAAGGTTCATGTACACGAACACAACCCTGTCCATGTGTGTGCTCCATGAGGCTCCGGACGTCGTTGCGCCTTGATTGTGCTACACTTGCCTCCTCCCGGTAGAGAAAGCTGACAAATAGACGTTCCTCCTCATTGTCACCTGGTCTATGACTTGTGTTTTTCTGTGCCAAGTCTCATTCTGGAACTTTAGTAACTTGCCCAGCGTTCCATACCGCCCTCAGTGCTTTTTCTCTGCATCGCGTTCTACAAACGTACTAACAGCTGAAAAATTATTGTTAGTGTTTGTGTACTATCACAGCAACCCCCGATGGGAAAACCGCGCGAATGACCTTCATGTGTAGGCATGATACGCTTTTTTTTTCTTCTGGAAAGCATGAACATTGCAAGTCTCCTACACGCAGATTTTTGCAGTTCGTGTTTACAATACAAAGGAGAGCCCAGTAGGTACGACTTAGTGCATTAAGTGACGTAATTTTATTGGTAAGCATTGCATTCGGGTGGAAAGGAAAGTCGTGTTGTTGGCTTATTTTACCTGGTCTTTGATTGAGGAATGCCTTTCTGCGAATGTTTTCTATGTGCTGCTGCAAAAGCCGACTACCTTCTGTTCCCCTTGCCACCGTTAGTCAAGTTGTGGCCAAGTAATAATAATAATAATAATAATATTTGGGGTTTTACGTGCCAAAACCACTTTCTGATTATGAGGCACGCCGTAGTGGAGGACTCCGGAAATTTTGACCACCTGGGGTTCTTTAACGTGCACCTAAATCTAAGCACACGGGTGTTTTCGCATTTCGCCCCCATCGAAATGCGGCCGCCGTGGCCGGGATTCGATCCCGCGACCTCGTGCTCAGCAGCCCAACACCATAGCCACTGAGCAACCACGGCGGGTATGGCCAAGTACAAAATAATGGGATAATGTGTATTTCAGTTTTTAGTACAATGATATTTTTTTCTGCCATGTTTTTTCAATTTTTTCAGCAGTAATGAAGATGTCCCAACTCTCTTATAGGAAGTAGCACTCAGAGTGCTGGCTCCCGTATAAGGCGCGCCGGTAAAAGCATAACCACCGATGACTCATAGTGACAAATGTCAGCTCAATTCTGCAGAACATGGCAAAAGATTGATTTGCAATAATCAGTTTCTCTTTCCTTCGAGTTGTCGATTGATTGGCCCTGGCATTGCGATTTCCTCGCCTATTGGTTAGTTGAGATAGTAGAGCGGCGGCCCCAGAGTGACGTTGGTCCCTTGTTCGAATAGCGCATCAGGACTACTTTTTCATCAACTGCGAAACTTTCTTGCTGAAAAACCGTAGGGGTTTACTTTGTAGCCTGGTGCTAAATCGGGTGTATGAAATTTTTTGTACAACAGTGTACAACAAAATGACACCTTCTGAAGCATGCAAACCGCGTCCTTGAATAAAAATAAATTACGGGGTTACGTGCCAAAACCGCAATCTGATAATGAGGCACACCGTAGTGGGGGAGTCCGGAATATTTCGGACCAACTGATGCTCTTTAAGGTGCACCTAAATGTAAGTACACGGCTGTTTTCGCACTTCATGTTTATCAAAATGCTGCCACCGCGGCCGGGATTCAATCCCGTGAACTTGTGCTTAGCAGCCAACACCATATCTATTAAGCAACCACGGCGGGTCATCTTTGCATAGTTGGATAGATCTTTAGATAGATAGAACCAGCTGGGATGGTTCTTGATAACGTTTTATTGATCGTGCTTGAAAAAAAAAAAGAGTTGCTCTTTATTCGAGAGGTGTTTCTTGCATTCACGTGATGCTGCGCAGAACTGAGCCTGGAGGCCACTTGGGACCGCAACCAGTTTCTGAACACGTATCATTCGTACGCACATCCGATGCTCCTGCACAAGTCGCGGCGCCACCTGCCGGGGAAACTGGAGAGCGTCGTGCTTCACGACGGGCGTCTCTACGAGGTCTCCATTCAGCAGGTAAGGACTTCGCCGTGGCTACTTGCGGTCATCAGCATCTGCCTAAATTTATGCCCACAGGAGGACGAAGGGCTCTCCAAGCGATCTCCTGTTTACCCTATGATGCGCTATCCCGCTCTAAGTTGCGCCTGGAAATTTCCTAATTTTATCATTACATCTACTATTCTGCCGCATTCGACTTCGGTTCTCCTCCATAAGCACCCTTTTTGTAACACTAATGGTCCACCGGTTATCTGCACCCCGCATTACACTTTGAGTACTAAATGCTGTTTGCGGTACTCGGCTGCAAAGTCAAAAAGTCGCAGTTTCACCCGAAAATGAAAGCTTTACTTACACTAGCAAAGACACAACTGCACAAAGTAATGTTCGTAACTTTATCAACCGTATACCTTTCATTATAATAGCAATCTTTAGTGCATCCTTCCCGCCACACTTAAATATGCAGCACACATAAGCAAAGTTGCTTGTATGCGATGTTGGGCAGTCGGCAAGTAGTACTCCCTTTATAAAGATGACTATTGAAATGTTATTGGCATTTTGGTGATAAATTGTTTATTCAATATCATTTCAGCAATATCTCATCAACAGTTTTTGAAAGCACACATCTATAACTCAACAAAAAAGTTTTGAGTAGTTCAGAACAATAAAGGCGTTGACGAAATGGTGTTAACTTATTGTTGAATAATATTCAGTATTATTGAGCCTGACTGAACAATAGTTAGATTCTAAACATATAAAACGTAAGTAGATATTTACGTACTTTGCATATATATATATATATATATATATATATATATATATATATATATATATATTAATGCCGGGCGGAAGCATCTATGGTTACTGCACGCCTTTATTTGAAAAGGTGATGGCAGAGAAAGTTAAGAAAGTTCGAATCTGGGATTTCACATGCCAAAACCACAATTTGATTATGAAGCACGCCGTAGTAAAGGACTCCGGATTTATTTGGACAACCTGGGGTTCTTTAATGTGTGTCCAAGGCACGGTACATGGGTGTTTTTAATTCCCCCGCCCCCCCCCACCGAAATGCCGCCGCCGCGTCCGACATTATATCCCGCTCACTGGGGTTTAGCAGCTGAACGACCCAGCCACCTCGGCGGGTGCGGCGGAGAAAGTGGTGAATATGGTTTTAAAAAAAAAGCGTTTCCCTTTTTTGAAATCCCTTAGCGCACACTAGAACGAAGAAAAAAGTTTGGCACCCGTCCTGGTTACTTAGTGGCTATGCTGTTGTTCTTCTAAGCAAGAGGTCGCGGTATCAAATCCAGGCCACGACGGCCGCATTTCGATGGGGCCGAAATCCGAAAACACCCCTGTACTTAGATTTAGATGCACTTTAAAGAACCCCAGGTGGTGCGAATTTCCGGAGTCGCCCACTACGGCGTGCTTCAAAGTCAGATAGTGGTTCCGGCACGTAAAACTCCATATTAAAACAAGGTTTGTCCGATATCTCCGACATGGTGTTCATATTTTACATAGAGGCAAAGATCTTTTCTGTGACGTAGACCGGGGGCTGGCCAACGTGGAAATCTGCTTGGCCACCAAGCACAATCCGTGCTGCTATACTTTTCCGGTGAGAAATATTGTAATGCAGAAGCGCACGCACAAATGTATAAAGAATAGAACGACAGGCCGTCAGCGATTTGCCATGATGTTGAACTGAGAAGCACCAACTGCGATAATTCTGTGCTTTTCTGGTGAATAGTTCAGTTCGCATGGTTGCTGCACGTATTACTTAAATTTTGAAATCCAAACAATGATAACTGTGCGCGCACACATGGCGCGGCGTTTGCGGCATTTGCGGCGTTTGCGGCGTTTGAATTTTACACCATGTCCCCTCCACTCCGTGAGCTTCGTTCGGTGCACTGCGTTACTACGACAAAGAAAGTATATCATAAAAGAAGCCAAGCAGAAAACTTTCATACACTTGCAAATATCAGCAATGGTTAAGAAATGACATTATATTACGAAATGTATAATGACAGTTACAATTACTGCCAATGTAAGCGTATATTTGTATGCGCGTACTTGCATGAATGCATGTTTTGGCTGTCAACTCTTTGGCGCATTCCTGGAGTACGTGCGCGCGGTTTGCTTGATAGCTTCCTGTGTCTTCTGCGCTCTTGGTGTGCTTCTATGTGTCTTCTATGGCATATTCTGCTTGTTGCTCGCTATTTATGGGCTTCTTGTCGCGTCGCACGTAATCATGATCGCCTCCGATTCCGCCACGTCAAAGGTGAGTGAGCGCAATTGGTGAGTGTTTCGAATGCCCCTTGTTCGTCCATTGCGACGGGCTGAGCAAAAGCGCGCAAATGCCTGTGCGCTTCTTCCGCGCGCCTGAGCGCTCCTTTTCATTGCTAGTACTATCCTTCCGTTGCGAGAATTTGTTGTACAGCACTAGGTTTGTGGTAGTCAACATGGAGTTTTGTCCTAGTTTCAAGTCGGAGTGCGCCTGTGGCGACGTAAAGCAGCAATGTGGCGCCATCTAAACCAGGGCATGTTGTACGCCACGATTTCTGGTACGGTGTTCGAGCGCCCATTGAGTTCGCCTATTAATGAATGCAAAATAATGCGACGTGAAATCATCCGCACTGTACTGTAATCAAACATATTTCGTTCGCATCACGCCGTCTAGTACATGACGTGTGAGCAGGCCTGTAGCACCTAGGGACGGTGGAATCGGCGAAAATGTATTCTGTTGCGCTGTTCGCTTTGGTATCCCATGCTCCCGCGTTGGGGCAAGGACGCCGGCACTCCATGCGGTCGACGTTCGCGCGATCAGAAAACATGTAGGAGGCTATATATGGCGAGATAGTAATAAACAGTTTCAATGGTGTACGTGCGATTCTATATTATAGGTGAGATAAAACAGGGGTAGTGCCACCGAATGCTCGAAAAACACCGGTTATGCTCCTTGCCAGCTGCGTGGGCTTTGTCTTCCACCAGTTCGCGCGTGTTCAAATTTCATTTTCGCATGTTCTCCGCTCGATGGCATCGAGTGTTTCGCGGAAGTGGCTTCGGGTAGGCGCTCTTTGCATTCACGGAAAAGGCAGATTGCAGGACATTCTAGCTTCCAGTTTACTGGGATAGAACATTCAAAATAATGTAATCGTGTGTAATTACAGCTTTTGGCATTTGAGTCACTCATTGATTTCACCAAGTTCTAAAACGAGTAGCCAACCAGATGCGTGGGCATATCTGTTGTTTGGTCCCATTGTGCTTACAGACGGCATATATGCATTATCGACAACATAAACGCCAAAAAATTAGCAAAGTTTCTTGCGATCATAGAAGTAAATAGTTATGTCAAAAAGCAATTTTTGTCTTAAAGTCGCACACTATAAAAGAACCGAGTGAAGGGGAGCCCATTCTTGTGAACTAAACGCTTTGCTACAAGCTTGGAACAATGCTTTGTCGGTGGAGCAGTTCTATGAAATGCTTTCTTTGAGAGTAATCAAAACTTCAGTTGCAGGAGCTAGACGGGGACTAAAAAATGCAACATTATCATCTTATTTAAAGCAGCTGCTTTTAACATGTGGCACGAACAGCTAAGCAGGTCAGCAAAATTAATTTCATAATAAGGCGAGGAATTAAAAATAAATTATTTGCCTACCTGACAATGTCTGTGGCAAGAGCAGCCACAGTTTAATGTTCTCAATGAGCCATTTATATCCGTTGATTTATGTCAGCTTAATGGTGCATTTAGCTCTGCTGATTGTTGCTTTCGGAGCGTCAGGGCTTCACATTTTAATGCTGGCATCGTTTTCAGCTCCAAAATGAGCGGGGGGACACCACAACCGGAAAGCGAAAGGTGGATTCCTCGACCATTCCTTCTCTGGTTTCATCGTGATCAAATGCAGTGATGCCATGAGAATGCAGTGCAGGGAGCAGAAGAAAAATATTTCTGGTGCAACTGCAAGCCTTTCTTCCATTGATCGATTGGTGCGCAGTGCCTTCAAAGCAGTCATCATGACTTTAAGCACTCTGCTGAGAGACTTTGCAACTGCGCCGAGACTAGGAGCAAATTTCAGTGTCACTTGTGAACAAATAAACGTAGAAGTGAGGTGAAACAGCGCGAAAAAGACGAGTACACAAGGAAACAAATACCACAGACAAGCGCTGTACTCTATCATGATAGATGACAGCGTACTCTGTACCCTGTCATCTATCAAATACCGCTCAGCTGTGGGAAATCTTATATAGGTCAAACGGGACAGTGCTTCAATGAAAGAGCTCGTCAGCACAGCACCAACCTAAAGAATGGCTATGGGAGTCATTTAGCTGGACACTGTAACAAGTGTCAATGCACCCCCATTTTGTAAAGGCAAAATTCATAGGGAAAGGAAATAGTAAGAAGGAGAGGGAAATAGTAGAGGCCTTTCATATAAGAAAGGAAGGCGAAAAATGTGTAAGCACTCCCTCTCTTGCCTTGTCGGGAAAAGAAATCACATTTTTGGAAGAAAGATTAAAATGTTTATGTGCAGATGTTTTTGCGACTGATGTGCGCATGCCTATGCTGAAGAAGGTATAAATGTCCGGTGAATTTCAAATAAACTTCCAGTTGGCAGTAAAAAAACAGCGCTTGTCTGTGGTATTTGCTTCCTTGTGTACTCGTCTTTTTCGCGCTGTTTCACCTCAGTTCTAAGTATGAACCAACTAGCCCTCATTAAGATCTTACTAAGGTAAATAAACGTAGAGTGTGCCTTTTCCGAATATATGCCTAATATACGAGGGGCATTCGGAATTCAATTCGGGTCAAGTACACATATTTCTACCTCTAGCAGAATAAATGTATTATGTCCTATGTCCTACAGCAGTGCACTGCTAGGGCCGTGAAACCAAAAGAGCAGCACCCATTGAGAAAGAAGGTTGAAGAGCGAGCATTGATCCGGGCTTTCTGCATTTCAAGGGCTAAAATGCAGAAAGATTTATGCCGAGGTGCACGGTGCGCATGTCATACTGTACCCAGCGTGGCATGAATCTCCTTGTCATTATGCCTTTTTAAGATGCGAAACTGGGTTAGTGCTAATAAAACAATTGGAAAATGGGATGCAGAGGTGGCGGGAGGTGGAAGGGCACCGCTCTTGATCAGCCGGTGCACGCCCTCGGTCCTAATGCCAGTGATACCTTAATGACAACCAGTGATGCATGTCATCCTATTATTCAGCCATGTGCATTCCTTGTTTTGTATTAAGGGGACATTAATGATACCTAAAGTCAATTTAAACTAAAAGACATCGTTTTAAATATCCACTTTTGATAATTTCTTGATAGTAGGTTGACTATTCGAGAAAATGAAGCGGAAAGTTCAATTTTGATTATCGCCTCAAAATTGTGGCGCTGATACCTGATTGTGACATTACGGATTTCAAGTCTTTTTACAAACATGGGTCGTTTTGGTTCAGTACAAGTTGACGCTTTTTTAATTTCCGTCTTTGGGTTTCTTGGTGTACAATGAAGCAAATAAAAAGTTAGCCACACCCGAGCAGACACAATCAAAATCTATGACGTCACAGAAAGCTGGTGCGGGAACTTCAAGGCAGCAGTGCCACCAATCTTTCCTCTTGCGTCTTTTAAAGTTTACTTAGCCTTTCCATCCGCTGTCTGTGACCGAATCTTGTGTAATCTGATTGCATGTACGCGCGACGCAATTAATGTAGAACTTTCTGGAGGACACGCGGGCCTCAGCGATTACTCTGGAACATTCGACGACTGATGTATAAAAGCCGACGAGCTTGACCCGCTGATTAGATTTTGACGATCGCCGACTGTGTTTGCCGCTGTCGCCGTTCTTCAAGTGTAGCCTGTTTTTTGTGGGCACAGGTTCACCCAATAAAAGTATTGCTACTATGCTCTTTATACGTCACTACCACCTGACAATATTTTGAATTGAAATGGCTCAATAGTGCTTCGACAATATGCCATGGGTCGATTATCAACACAGCTCGATACTTCCTCAACGATTTTTCAACATTGCGACAACGCGCGTTCGATGCGACTTGTTGACGTTGACCAATGGCATTCATATCTCCTAACTATTTTCTAAGGGCCATACGTTTAGACAACGGGACAATACCGGACTACTAATAACAAAAAATGTAGCAGATCTTTGAATATAGCGAAACTTCCCATGAATATATAATGAGTGTTTTCTGTGCAATTTGTTCGCCGTACCCGACATCCCTTTGGGTAGTGATACAAACAGGGCAAAAGCAGACACAGAAAACAAGAAGTGACAAGAAAAGCGCTGACTCCAGCTGGCGTTTTTCAGAAAAATGCCATGAATATAGAACCTCGTGCACGTGACCACAACCACATATATTTGTTCACATTATCAAGACTACAGCATATGTGGTAGTGATCATGTGTGCGAGTGTTTATATTCACGTTTCTTCCTATAAACGCCATTTCGAAGTCAGCGTTTGTCATTGTCACTCCTTGTTGTGTTCTGTGTCTGCTTTTGCGCCTTTATATTACATGGAATACGGACTAGCCCAGTCAGACACCTTGCTCCCTTTGGAGGCGCAGATGCGAACATTTGCCAGGCGGCACAACCCATGCGCAAGGTGAGGCCATCTCTTCCAGTGCCCTCTCATCGCGGCTATCCGCGTCGTGGCCTCCTCGCCCTTTCCCCCAGCGGCCAGTGACCCACATGTGAAGGTCGGCTTCCCCCCTCTACCTTCCACTGCTACGGTCGAAGTAATGTAAGCCATCGGTCCTAGATGGCGCCGCTTCAAGCAGCCAAGTTTGGAACTACACCTGGCGACAATTTTCTGTGGCAGAATGACCTGGGCTACGGAGCCGAAGCACACTTGTCTCCCTAATGTCTCCCTAATGAAAACGTCTGTAGACTATTCAGGGCAAATGAGAATTTACCAATGACTCTTTGTTTTATAACGAAACGTCCACTATGCCATGTCTATCAAGGTCATTCATCACGTCGCAATGACGTTGAGCCGCCGAAGCGCATGTGACAGGTGTGAGGTCACGCCATGCGATCCGCTTTGGAGAGGCGTCGCAGTTGCACTTGCTGTGGCACCAGGTGACTAGGTCCGCTGGGCACCAGGTGAACAGGTCCGCTGCGGCAGCAGGTGACTAGGCAAAGGTTAAAGGGATAAATATAGTCCGACATACCGTGAGCGCGCGCTCGCGTTAGGTCACGTTGGCGTGAATGGTGTGTGTAGTTCGACCGATGGTTCGACGCACTGCCACAGCCAACGTAACTGGACGCGGTGAACTCACTCCGATACGCCCGGTCTCACGCACCGATTACGTCGGACTATAAAGGCGTCTCTAACGGCTACTTCGCCGGCGCTTCGTCGCTCAATCTCGCCATGGATGAAGCACGCGCCGGTGCGATCGCGTCGACTCTTCGCCGCAGCCACCAGGCTGTCGTAACACCCTGCCCATAAAGCTCGCCGGGAAGAAGAACTGAAGAACCGTGTCTAACTATGCTTAAGAGCGCTTTCACTCGCATAACTAGGTTCAAGCCACGTTAAACCCCAGAAAATCTATGTACAATATTATTTCATAATTATTTAATAAAAATATTGCGGAGTAGAAGGAATTCCATTTCACGCCTTTCAGATTTTGTGGTTTTTCGGCGTCCGTAGCTCTTTTTCACCACCTTCAAACAAATATGGCGTTCCCCCGCTGCAGCTCGTCAACGTCGCCTATGGAAGAAAGTTCGCCGCGTCTCGTCAGTTCACCAGTTTTGCCAAGAGTTCTCAAACCAAAAGCTCTCCGTGCCGGCCAAGACACTGGTGCATTCCATTTACGTGCAAGTAAGGAGAAGCGACTCGCAGCTGTTTGTGAGAGCTGCATGTCGGAAGGTCAGTGAGCTCACTGATGTTAGCCAACGCAGTGTCTTCCGGATCAAGCGCGACGTAAGCTCTGGCACCCGGAAGTGACCAAAGCGGAAGCGCCGGTGTCTCTCAGCCTACATGTCCATGCAAAAACCGGGACAAGACTAACTTCATGAAAGTTTCTCTTCGCAGCTCTACGAAGAAAAGTGTATCAGTACTTTGTGCGAAATAAAATTCCGAAAGCTGCAAAAGTGGATCAAAATGTGGACAGTGACACTTGCACCAAAATGCCTATAATGAAAGTGCGAACGATGCAAAGGCTCCTTATTGATATCGGTTTTTCCTTTCGAAGGCGGAAGAAAAATTGTGTGATGTACGGGAGAAACGGCGTTATCATGTGCCGACGGCACCACCTGCATACCGCCTGAGAACTTCGCACCGATAAACGGTACGTACGAAAGTCGGTCCATTTTTGTAGCGTGTAGATGAATAACTATATTTTTTTCATTCACCCAGCAACCAATATAACGAAAAACGTTCTCTCGAGACGCAACATACGCGACGCGCGTTTGGCTGCAATTACGTGGAATCGTAGAGGATGCGACGTCAGGTTCCGCCCAATACTCTTCAGTGAGATCACGGTCGCGTCCAACCTTTCGGTGCTCGCAGCCGAAACAAACACAAGCGATCTTGCTTGCCAGTTTTGTGCATGCATTATTTCAGCAAAACACTCATTGAAGTGTAAGCAACAAACGCCGCTGCATTTTCCAGACTCACGTCATGCATGATCGCATTTCTAGGGTAGCAGTGCCGCTCCCGCCCCTCACCTGGCCAGCCTTTTTATGACGCACTAAACCATACGCCTTCGTTGTTTGGTAGCAGGAACAAGCGGCCCGTGCGCATTGTTTGATCATATTAGCTGAACAGTGCTGACTGTCTCATTGCTTCTCCTATCTTTCGAAAGTGCGGTAGTTATAGCTGATGACAGCCTTCAATTAATTTTTATTGTTTGCCCTTGCAGACCAATACACTCCCTTGACGAGACGTGGGTCAATACAGGCCACACAAAGGAGAAAGTATCGGAGGACGTGAACGTCACCGCAGGAGGAAGATGCTTTTCGGCAAGGTTTGACAACAGGGCTTCGTGCTCCATGCGGCAAAGGTGGCAGGCTGATCCTGTTGCACGCCGGTAGCGAGGATGGCTTCTTAAATGTTGCGTGTTTATTTTTCCCAGCAGCTAGAAGAACTGCTGACAGCCACAAGGAAATTAATAAGCCGCGCTTTGAGAAGTGGTTCACTGAAGAACTTTCGTCTAACATCAACCCGCGCAGTGTCATAGTAATGGACAATGTCCCTTACCATGCATAGCGTTCACCTCGAGAAAGTTAGAACGTCGTCAACACGAAACAGCGACATTCAGTGTTGGCTCACGGAGAAATACATCGCATTTTGCCTGGACCAATCAAAGGGATAGTCATTGGAGCTTGTGAATCAACACAAAAATATGTTTACCGCCTATCGCGTGGATGTTGTCGCAAAGGCTGCCGGACACGATGTCTTGAGGCTCCCTCCGTATCATTGCGAGTTCTATCCTATCGAACTGATATAGAGCCAGGAGAAAGGTTACGTCGCTTATAACAATACCACATCCACCCGCTGCGTCGAAAAATTGCCACATAAAAGCATCAATCTTGTGACCGCAGACAATTGGCTTGGGGCATGTGCTGCATGGGCATGTGCATGTGTTAAGAAACAAGAGGAGTTCTGTCAATGGGACGCAGGCCTTTGACCAGATTGTAATTTCACTGGGATCGCACTCGAGCAGCGGGAGGGATGCGAGTCACAGTGACATAAGCAGAGTGGAAGAGCTGACGTGAACCTCACCGCAATCGCGGAAGGCACCGCAACATTTTGATGTGTACTTCTACATATGTCACACACTTTTGCTAGTCCCAAAGCATTACAATCGTTTAATTCTGAAGTTTTACGTGTTAAAACACAATATGATTCACGGTGTAGTTAATGATTCCACAGTTTACACCGGCCTGTGTTTTTAGAGGGCTCCTAAATATAAGTGTATTGGCACTTTTTCATTTTGCCCACAGCGAAATGTCGCGAAATATTTTGGAAATACAGCCTTTTTTCGTAGAAGGGATTAATAAAGTGCTTTGCAGTGGAACACCACATGGAAAGTCGTTGCACTGCATTGCTATACAGTCTTGCTCTCTCTCTCTCTCTCTCTCTCTCTCTCTCTCTCTCTATATATATATATATATATATATATATATATATATATATATATATATATATATATATATATATATATATATATATATATATATATATATATATATATATGATTGAGCACTTTCAATGACGAATCTCGCACTTTTATGATCACAGAAAAATGATAGCTCTGTTACAAATAATATGTGGTTTCGGATTTGATATGACCCGAGCATTCTGCGAAAGTGCGTTGTTCATAGCATTGCCATGTGTACATGCGGTAAATATGTATGATCCGTGTGAAAGTGGCTTAAAGTGTAATGAAACGTGTGTCAGATTTATGGAAGATATATATATATATATATATATATATATATGTATATATATATATACTTAATAAGAGGTACAAAATGAAGGTTGAACAGGTCTACGCCCCCCACATCCAGTCATGATGACCAGGAAGTCCAAAGCTTCTATGAAGACCTGCAATCGGCGATGGGTAGAGTGAAAGCAAAATACACTATACTAATGGGCGACTTTAATGCCAAGGTAGGCAAGAAGCAGGCTGGAGGCAAGGCAGTGGGTGAATATGTCAGGGGCACTAGGAATAGCAGGGGAGAATTATTAGCAGAGTTTGCGGAACACAATAATATGTGGAAAATGAATACCTTCTTCCGCAAGCGGGATAGCCGAAAGTGGACGTGGAGGAGCCCGAACGGCGAGACTAGAAATGATATAGACCTCATACTCTGCGCTAACCCTGGCATCATACGAGATGTGGACGTGCTCGGCATGGTGCGCTGCAGTGACCACAGGATGGTAAGAACTCGAATTAGCCTAGACCTCAGGATGGAACGGTAGAAAGTGGTACATAAGAAGCCGATCAATGAGTTAACGGTAAGAGGGAAAATAGAGGAATTCCAGGTCAAGCTACAGAACAGGTATTCCGCTTTAACTCAGGAAGAGGACCTTAGTAATGAAGCAATGAACGACAATCTTGAAGGCATCCTTAAGGAGTGTGCAATGGAAGTCGGTGGTAACTCTGTTAGGCAGGATACCAGTAAACTATCGCAGGGGACGAAAGATCTGATCAGGAAACGCCAATGTATGAAAGGCTCTAACCCTACAGCTAGAATAGAACTGGCAGAACTTTCGAAGTTAATCAACAAGCGTAAGACAGCTGACATAAGGAAGTATAATATGGATAGAATTGAACATGCTCTCAGGAACGGAGGAAGCCTAAAAGCAGTGAAAAAGAAATTAGGAATTGGCAACAATCAGATGTATGCGTTAAGAGACAAAGCCGGCAATATCATTACTAATATGGATGAGATAGTTCAAGTGGCTGAGGAGTTCTATAGAGATATATACAGTACCAGTGGCACCCACGACGATAATGGACGAGAGAATAGTCTAGAGGAATTCGAAATCCCACAAGTAACGCCGGAAGAAGTAAAGAAAGCCTTGAGAGATATGCAAAGGGGGAAGGCAGCTGGGGAGGATCAGGTAACAGCAGATTTGTTGAAGGATGGTGGACAGATTGTTCTAGAGAAACTGGCCACCCTGTACACGCCATGCCTCATGACCTCGAGCGTACCGGAATCTTGGAAGAACGCTAACATAATCCTAATCCATAAGAAAGGGGACGCCAAAGACTTGAAAAATTATAGACCGATCTTCTTACTGTCAGTTGCCTACAAGCTATTTACTATGGTAATCGCAAATAGAATCGGGAACACCTTAGACTTCTGTCAAGCAAAGGACCAGGCAGGATACCGTAAAGGCTACTCAACAATAGACCATATTCACACTATCAATCAGGTGATAGAGAAATGTGCGGAATATAACCAACCCCTATATATAGCTTTCATTGATTACGAGAAAGCGTTTGATTCTGTCGAAACCTCAGCAGTCATGGCGGCATTACGGAACCAGGGAGTAGACGACCCGTATGTAAATATACTGAAATATATCTATAGCGGCTCCACAGCCACCGTAGTCCTCCATAAAGAAAGCAACACAATCCCAATAAAGAAAGGCGTCAGGCAGGGAGATACGATCTCTCCAATGCTATTCACAGCGTGTTTAAAGGAGGTATTCAGAGACCTGGATAGGGAAGAATTGGGGATAAAAGTTAATGGAGAATACCTTAGTACCTTGCGATTCGCTGATGATATTGCCTTGCTTAGTAACTCAGGGGACCAATTGCAATGCATGCTCACTCTCCTGGAGAGGCAAAGCAGAAGAGTGGGTCTAAAAATTAATCTGCAGAAAACTAAAGTAATGTTTAACAGTCTCGGAAGAGAACAGCAATTTACAATAGGTGGCGAGGCACTGGAAGTGGTAAGGGAATACATCTACTTAGGGCAGGTAGTGACGGCGGATCCGGATCATGAGACGAAAATAATCAGAAGAATAAGAATGGGCTGGGGTGCGTTTGGCAGGCATTCTCAGATCATGAACAGCAGGCTGCCATTATCCCTCAAGAGAAAAGTGTATAATAGCTGTGTCTTACCAGTACTCACCTACGGGGCAGAAACCTGGAGGCTTACGAAAATGGTTCTACTCAAATTGAGGAAGACGCAACGAACTATGGAAAGAAGAATGATAGGTGTAACGTTAAGGGATAAGGAAAGAGCAGATTGGATGTGGGAACAAACGCGAGTTAATGACATCTTAGTTGAAATCAAGAAAAGAAATGGGCATGGGCAGGACATGTAGTGAGGAGGGAAGATAACCGATGGTCATTATGGGTTACGGACTGGATTCGAAGGGAAAAGAAGCGTAGCAGGGGCGGCAGGAAGTTAGGTGGGCGGATGAGATTAAGAAGTTTGCAGGGACGACATGGCCACAATTAGTGCATGAACGGGGTTGTTGGAGAAGTATGAGAGAGGCCCTTTCTCTGCAGTGGGCGTAACCAGGCTGATGATATATATATATATATATATATATATATATATATATATATATATATATATATATATATATATATATATATATATATATATATATAATACAGATTGCCAAAAGCTCTCGACAACGTTACACTGCCCGGCAAAGTGATTTATTACACGCAAATAAGCCCATTCTCTCCGGCAGGGGCGAGTAGCCACTGCTGGAGCGATTGCCGGCAGCCATCGTTTATTACTTTCGGAGCGGGGCAGCCTGCGGCTATTCAGAAGACAGTCCAGTTTTGTTGCGTATATTAATGCATTCTTAGCGCGTACGCGTCACTTTCACACGGTAAGTTTTTGCTGTTTTGTGACTTCGCGTGAGAGGCAGGTGAAGTGGGTGCAGCTCGAAAACTTTTGACCAATAGCCTAGTGCTAATTGCAAAAAGACGCCGAATCAGAACTAACTATTTTTATTTTGTTCGGTCAAATTATGCATGATTAGTGTGTACACGTCGTATGGGATGAGGAGCTATCGCGGTTTTCGTGACGTCGCGTGACAGACAGGTGAAGTGGGGGTGGTCCAAAAAGGTTTTTGACCAATCGCGGTGTGCTGATTACAGAATTGGAATAGCTTTTGTTATAACGCTCCTGGTTGCGTATGAGGCGCGAATTGTGTAGAACTTCCTGCGAGACACGGGGGCACCACCGATTATTCTGGGAGCTTTGATGACTCGTGTACAAAAGCCGACGTGCTTGACCGACTGATCAGTTTTCGACAATCGCCGACCGTGTTCGCCGCCTATCGTTGTGCTTTGAGTGTAACTTGCTTTTGTGGGCACAAGTCGGCCCCAGAAAAAGTTAGTTTTGTCATTCACAGTTTTTCAGCTGTATTCGTCAGCGGCACTAGTACGTAACCATCAAATAAACAAATAGTTCAGTCAGGCCATCGGTCTGAGGATGGTACGATGTAGTGAACTTGTGCTTGGTACAACAAGACTGCTTGGTACAACAAGACACCAAGAGGGCCTGCAATTGGTGCGTCACGAAGCTCACGGAGAAAGTGTGAGGGAAGGTGTTGAGGGACGACAGAGAGAAGGGAAGAACTGTTGATGTGAAAATTAAGGCGTTGAAAAACGCCGTCCTGGTGGACGAACCACCGTATGGATAGGTCAGTAGGCACCGATTCAACTCACACAATGAGGGTCCTCAAGGTGGCATCACGGCGTTGCTGGTAGGCACGTTAGGATAACCTCGAGGCTATACTGAGGTACCGGTCACCAAAAGCTATCGGCGAACTGAGACCCTTTCTGGAACTGGTGAATTTTTATCTCATATTCATTCCAGACTGCGCGTCAGTATCTTTGACGAAGCCTTTGAGGAAAGACGAGTGGTGGACTTCGGGTGAAGAGCAGGAGGCGGCACTGCATGACTTCACGAGGCTGCTCGCTGACAGGGCCGGGTCTAGCAGCCCGACTTGAATAGCGAGTTTGTGATTCAAAGAGACGCAAGCGACCTGCGTTTATGTGCAATTTTGCTTCTGAAGCAGGGAGGCACTCTCCGACCGGTTGCTTTCCCGAACCGTTCATTGATCCCACCAGAAAGCAACTACTCGGTAAAATAGAACGAGTGGTTCGCGATAGTCTTCACTATGTGAAAGCTCGTCGATGGCGTGGCATTCGAGATAGAGACTGATCACATCGCTCTCACTTGGTCGAGGCGCTTGAGCGGGCCGAGTGGCCAACTGGCACGTTGGGCACTGCTGCTGCAGCGTTACGACTTCACCGTGCGCTACCGCAAAGGAAAAAGCAATGGCACAGCTGACGCAGTTTCGCGAGCGCCAGTCCGAGGCGAGGGAGAAACCCCAGTCACAGCCCGAGTAAGGAACCCTAACAACCGTGGATCCTGGGCGAGAGCGTGATACACGTAGACGTTGTCTGTTCCACAGGAGTTGTCTTCAGCATAGAGGAGCTGTTGGAGGCTCAGCTGAAAGACTCGTTTTGACGAAAAGTGCTCGGTAAGCTTCGGAAGCAGAGAGGCGTGGCCGTTGCGCACATGGAGGCAACTGGTATTGCTGTTGGTGCGGGACGCTCGGGAGCAGTTGGTACTGCTGTGAGCGCACTGGATTCTTCTCTGCTGAATTTAGACGGCGTCCTCCTTAGGTATATTAGGTACAACCAAGGAAGACACAAGTAAGGCGTTTAATGTGGTGATACCGCGCGCGTTGAGCGGAGCACTGCTACGCTACTTTCGTGACTCGTGCATCGCTGTGCACACGAGCGGCCCAAGACTTAAGTTGTGTCGCCTCGCTACCTGGCCAGGCATGAAACGGGACTTGATTCCCTACGCCCGCTCGTGTCATGTGTGCCAAAGCGTGAAGTCCCGAGGCGGACGATCGCCCGGCTTCATGCGGCCTATCGACAACCAGACATCCTGGCAAATCGCGGCGTGTGATGTCATGGGACCGCATCCCACCACACCACGCAGGAACAAATTCTTGCTGGTAGTTACAGTGAATGGGTGAAACCTTTCTCTCTGTCAAAACTGACTGCACGAGTTATCATGGATAAGTGATGGGGGTTTTCACCAGGATTGGCTCCCCGGAGCAGTTGATAACGGACAATGCGTCCTACTTCACTGCGACGGTTTTCGTTGACTCGTGCGCTACTCTTGGCATTAGGCACAACAAAGCGACAACCTACCATACTCAGTCGAACCCCGCTGAACGAGTCAATCGCAACATTAAGCACATGCTTGCCGCGTTCTCTAAGAGGCATAAGTACTGGATGTCTACTTTCCAGAGGTTGGGTTTGCACTGCGATCGACAGTGAACCGCTCAACTCCGTATGCGCCTTCTTGTCTCAACTTGGGGAGAGGGCAGCCAAATCCGATGGGTAGGGTTCTCGCGTTTCGCAGCAGAATGCCAGTCGTGCCCGTAGCACGAGCTAAATAGGCGACGCACCTACGTACCTAGGTGACGGAATCTTTACACAAAGCACGCCGTAATCTTCGCACTTCGGGTGCACAACAGAAGGCGCTGTACGACCGCTCACATCGGGACCTCTGCCAAAAAGTACGCCGTCTGGTGCTTCGAAGCCAGCATGTTCTCAGCTGGCGCCGAAGTGGATGCGGCCGTTTGAGGTGAGAGAGAAGGTTTCCTCGCTTGTTTACCGGCTCTAGAATATGAAGGGAAGCCGATCGGCGGGCTGGTACACGTACGTGACCTGAAACGCTACGCGCCCTCGTCATGAGCAGTGGGATGAAGGTCAGACCCTCTCTCAATCGCGTCGGTGAGAGAGAGCAGCCGCAAACGAACAGCGAGCCCGCAGCCGCGCTGCAACTTGCGTAGCAGGCGTAAGTAATCTGTCTACTATAGTTTCGTAGCCAGATGACTGCGAGGAACATCCGTAAGTCCGGGCCATGTGGCATACCGCGTGAGCACACAGCCGCGCCGTGCTAGCACCTTGGTAGTTCCTGCCGGGAAGCAAACGTGTAGTAACAGCACAGCGCCGAGCATTGACGACGAGTCTTCGTTCCAGTCTTGAAATAAACACACAGGCCACGGAGGCAAGGTGGCGTGAACGTTCAAGGCTTTTGGAAGCGGCGTGTGGATTGGCCAAAGACTATAGTGAAGACCAGTGCGGTGATTATCCTGTGCTGTGAATCATTGATGATGCGTGCGACCATTCTCTCTCGTAACGCGCGTCGATGGCGTTCCCCGATCCCGCCAGTCATGCTGCTTATCACAATGTCGTTCCATGCAGTTGGCTAATTCAATTTAGAGAAGCAGGAAATGAGACACGGCCGTGCGAACGGCCTGCAGTACTCGCGGGCACAACTGACTCACTTGCGGTGCTGACGGCGCTTCGCTGGCCTTGCAGCCACACGAACCGCTAGCCGGCACCCAGCAGGCGACCTCCCGTCTTGCGTAGCCGACGCTTGGGGTGCATGAAGAGCCACCTTCATGCCCCGACTAGGATCCCGCCTCGCAAGCCCGAGCAGTGCCGCTGAGCACGTGCCATCGAGTCGACACCGCCAGCGCGACGCTGAAGCCGGCGCCTGCAACGCTTGCTTGTTCGCCAACGTTGGTGGAAAGTTAGGCGAATGGGCGAACGAACTCCTCGGGCGTACCTAGGTGCCAGCGTCAACGTACGAGGAGTTAAGGGGAGGAGGAAATGTAGGGAGCACATGTGCCCACCTTCCCCTGCGTCCTCGCGTCATCGCGGTCGCACGTCGCGGACGCGTCGAGAGCCGGCATAGACACGCAAGACACTCTCCCCGTTCTCCCACACTCTTGCGAAGTGCGGACCCTTTCTCTTGACTCGAGGGAAGGTATCTGACTGGGCGAGGAGATTACCCTCCCAAAGGTAAAAGGGTATCAAACTGCGTCACCGGGAGAGCACTCTCTCTGGCGCCCGACCACTATCCTGCCGGACTGGATTACCTGCATCAACGCGTGAGTGACCTCGTTTGCCTGACTATCCCAGGCCACGAGGCAATGCTACTTATTACTTATTGCAGAGAGGACTTCCCTCTGCCAGTGTGGTTGCCAGTGCGAACCCGACGTAGCTACGTCTACACGCTCTGCGGGTAGTGAGTGGAGTACCGTGGAACCACTGAGTGTGGCTAGATCCGGAGCTCGCCTTCAACCCTAGCCGCATGCAGAGCGTACCTCCACAATCTTTAATAAGTATCGCCTTCTTGACTGCCCTAGAAAACTACCAAGGCAAGCCGAGCTTCTCACTATAGAAAATTGAGCCAGATTACTTCGTCTTAAGTTTATTTTCTATCTTGTTAATGACAGCGCGAAAATTAAAGTGAGTAACTACACGCTGCAGACAGATACACTTAGTTCCCGAACAGAACACACTAAGCGCTTAACGGAATACAGATTTCACAACGACGTACTCAGGTACTCTTTCTTTGCACATGGAATCTATGAAAGCAACAGTTTGTCTGATGCTGTCAACTGCACATCGAGTGAAGCTTTTATCTCCAATACGTTTTCTTACCCCGCTTTTTGTTTTGCGGCTCATAATTCTCTCAGTACCTCTGCCGGGTCTTGCCTCTTGCGCAATGAATATTCAGTGTATCTACGCTTTCTTTGCGCTCCTTTTGTGAGCTATAACATTCAAGACGCCGTTGACTACTGTTTTTCTAATCCTTCTACAACGCTTGTATAATGAATATAGAGTGCATATGTACTGCCTTGTTCCACTCAAGTTATCTATGTCCGCCGTTCTGGTGGACGAACCACCGTATGGATAGGTCAATAATTTTTTTTTAATATATGGCGTTTTACGTGCCAAAACCACTTTCTGATTATGAGGCACGCCGTAGTGGGGGACTCCGGAAATTTTGACCACCTGGGGTTCTTTATGGTGGATCCACACGACGGACGAAATCCATCTTTCTCGCGACGGACGGCGCATCACGTGACTACGCGTCACGGATTTGTGCCGTCCGCGCGTCGTCCGCGACCCCCACGGACGGAAAATGCCGAGCTATTTTTCGCATCCGGATTTTGGGGGTCGAATGCTGCGGATTTAGCCTAACATGCTCTACAGTCTGGCAACAAGCGTGGCTTTGGGATCTTTCTGTGACAGCTTCATCGCTGCTGACATCATTCGTGTCTGTGCGCGCGCGACTCTACACGAGGCACTGAAATGAATCTGAGCGACGACGCAACAGTTTTTTTTTTACATCTGGTAGAGCAGTTCCCCGCGTTGTGGGACATGACGCTCACCGAATACGCCGACACGAGAGCCAAGGAGACTATTTGGCAGCGCATCGCCAGCGAAATGGACCTGGAATGCCCAGCGCACGGGCCATATGACACCAGTAAGTAGTCTTAACTATATATTTCGGCGCTGTCACGTGGATAGACTTCGTGTACATAGCGTTGGACACGTCGGCGTCTAGGAGTGACAGGATTCGTTTGCTTACTGCCAAACATGCTGTTGCAGCAGAGGCACGGTCGCTCGATGAAAACGCAAGGTTTGATCAAGCGCCCGTGGCATAGATCCCAAACGCTGTTACTAGCGGATGCCGACATCCCTGGCCACCGACGCTAGTCATACGTAATATTGCGGCGAAAGTGAAGATATTCACGGAAGTAGCCGTCGAAGAATAGCACGTACGTCTGCGTACTGTAATGTGGAAGGCGTTGTGGAATAATAAACGTTGTCTGTACGTGTGACGTCGTTCCCACGACAAAGTGATTTATTTATTTATTTGTACATATTGCAGTCTATACAGACCAATCAAGTGGACGTATTTCTGCAAACACTCATTTAAGACAAGAATAATATGTGTTCTTGTGTTAGACATATGGAACAGAAAAGGAAGAGAGAAAAAAAGAAAGAACAAGTTCGTCTTCTTGTACTCTAATAAAGGACGATATTCACACTATCAGAAAGATGCACTGGGAAAGTCAGTGTCATGTCATATGACGACATGGCGACTGACATAACAACACAGCGAAATTTTTATGTGGTACTAATAAATATCTTTTCATTTACAGAAGCCCTACGACGCTTCTTCGACAATAAGAGACGCACCTACCGCTTGGAGAAAAAGATGGTGGAGACAACAAAGAGCGGCATGGCATGCTCAGATGTTTACCGAGGCCGTTGGCGCTTCTATAGCATTCTTAAGTTTTTGGACGCGGCGAAAGTGAACTGCCAGCGTTCGGTGAGTGGTGAAACTCACCAAGCTATGCCGGAGAGCTCAGAGGTAAATTTCCTTTTTTCGTCTGTGTGATAAACCGCTTCTGCTAGATGAAATATTGGAAGATATGTGCTATTTTTAATGTGCGCTTAGCTGCAGTAAGATGTTACAATAGCAACATGCCGTAATACGTGTCCATTAACATATCTTGTTAAGCATATTGAAGTAGCTGCAAATGCTGTTAGGTGTAGATCGGATATGATAATAGTTTTGGCACTTAAGTTCAAATTTTGCATTTTTGTTTGTGTGCTGCAGTAATAAGTTATTGCTTGCAGATAATTACTATATAGGTTTTAATAGCAAACGATCCTCTTGTTGTTGTCTGAAAAGAAACTGATAAATTGTGGAAGTACAAGAGACTTAATACATTATTTTCCTTACTGCAGACAGCCCAACTCAATGAGACTCCAGATGCCACAGATACAGAGACCACAGCGCTGGAGGATGACAGCAGTACCGTGGCTGACGTACCGATTGGCAAGGCATCTGCTGCAAGCTGTTGTTCGACAGTGGGGAGGAAAAGACGACAATCTGCTATGTCGTCAGCTGATATGTGGACCAAAAGGCAGCATGTGCTGCAAAAGATAGCAACTAGCATGGACCAACCAGCAAAAGCTACACAACCTGAAGATGCAGCTGAATGCTTTGGAAAATTAGTTGCTGCACACATGCGCCTCGTTCCCAAAGCTGACATTATCGCATGCCAAACTGCCATGCTGAAGACCCTAGAAAATTATGTAGACAGGACTTAGCAAGTTTGTGTGACATCATCTCAAATGAGAAGTTAGAAAGAAACTCAGTTGTTTGAATAAAACACTTTTTGTTTGTATTCTAGCAGTTCACTTGTCATTCCCATAGTTAAAAATGCCAACACTTTGGCAGGGCACAAGACGATTTCTCCCTTATAATAGAGACAGCATGTTCAATTTCACAAAACAAGTTTAATGCATGATACAGCATAATACAAGTGCAGCTTGCATTGTCTATACAACCTTAAGGTCTTCTGTATGCGTCTGCATCCAAGTGCGCTGATTGCTGCTGCCATGACACAGCACCCCTGCCATTTAGAAATGCACATAAACTCTCTCGCACTGCAGAACCAACAGCATTAATTCTTCCACGGGAACTGGGCTGTGCAGAGAACAGTGATCCGGAAGACGTCTCAGGACTCGAGTCAATAGAGTGCAAGTCCATGGCGAGAAAGTTGTGCAATACACATGCGGCATTTACCATTGCTATCACCCTTTCGGGCTCAGCATTGATTACAGTGTGCAGAAATCTGAATCGATTTGCAAGTACTCCAAAGGCGTTCTCAACGACACGCCGGGCCCTGGATAACCTGCAATGTAAACACAAATCGTTATGTTTCATATCTGTTACACCACTGGAGAAGATGACAGCAGGCTTTAACTACCACTAAATATTACAATGTGTAAAGTGTCCCCACTGGTTTGCTTGCCCCAACCCAGCAAATGCATTAATTACACTGGGTCATCTCGAAGCTTTCTATTATTTCATAATTGCGACAATTCCGGAGTTATCACGTGTTCGATATCACCGTTACATTTCACATAGTGCCGCTTCAGTATAGAGGCATAAATTACCTGTAATTAAAGATTGTCTTCTCTTCTGTTAAGGAAGAGCCCCCATAGGGCTTCGTCAAGTTTCTTCCTATAGGGAAGGCGTCATCTGCGACGAACACGGGTGGCAGGAGCACATCAGGCGAGCTTGCGACCTTCACAAGTTCTGGAAGACCAGCCGTCATGTTTGATACACGTGCTTGTAGCGGCGTCGTTTGCCAGACGCCCGCATCTCCTTGTGAGCCGGGTGCACCAACATCCGTGTACAAAAACTTGTAGTTGGCATCAACGACGGCAAACAGTATAATGCTGAAGCTCTTCTTGTAATTTCTGTACACGGTTCCAGAATTCGCTGGCTTCGTAATTAGTACATGTTTCCCGTCCATGGCTCCAACGCAGTTTGGAAAATTCCAGTTTTGATTGAAACCTCCGATTACATTTTTCCACTCATCTTCGGTGCAAGGCCTTTTCAGGAAGTCATTTTTCATCTCTTCATAAATCACCGTACACGTTTGGTGAATAATGTCATTTACACTGGAGTGGCCGAGCCGAAATTGTCGACTCAAAGAGTGGTGGCTTTCTCCTGCATATACGACAAAAAAAGAAAAGCATATCATCAGTAATTAGCAGAGAAATTCTAAGGCAACGAACTTTTACATCAAGGATGGCCAAGCTGTTAAGAAAGCTTTCGTAGCCTTACTATTTTACTTCCTGAAATCTGACGACTTTGCAGGCACTTCACAATAGACGGTGCAATTCCTTCTCTACCCGCGAGCATTTTTCAAACTGCGCACGTAATTTAAACCCAGGAGCCTGAGATACAACGCATGGGAGCGATGTTTTCAGTGGAAATGAAAAAACGTGAGGCACTTGCCTGAAGCGAGGTATCGTAGCGTCACCTGTAGCCTTGTTTCCGCTGGTATTGCTCGCCGCATCACGGTGTCCTGCCTTCCTATGCGAGGTCCCACACGCGACAGCAACTGAAGAAACTGCTCCCTTGTCACTCGAAGCAGCCTCCGGTATTCTTCGATGTCACTCACCAACACCTCTCGGTACAAGTGGTTTTGCATACCGAGATGCTTGTTGGCGATATAGTCCTTTTGCCAACAAGACCTCTTTCGGTGAAACAAATACTCGTCATCATCCAATTCGGACAAAACAACAGCGGTAACACTGAACTTAGCGTCACACATTACTTCCCCCCTCTCCTTTGGCTTCTGGATTGGATTGGCGCGGCTCGCTACGTGCTTGCGCGCGCTTTTCCGAGCGCAGATTGATGCGCGCCTGGTTTCTGCACTAGGTGTTTACACCATCACTTTTTCGAGCGCAGATTGGTGTGCGTCTGGTTTTTGCACTAGGCTTTTATACGATCGCTTGTCGCTGCTTTCCTTTTCTCTGGTTTGATTGAACACATCGCTCGCTGCTCGCGCTTATATATAAGAAAACGCTGCGCCGCTGGCGTACCGTGTACGTGAGCGCGCAGCAATGCCGGGAAACATTCATACAAAAGCAAAGGGTGAGAACACTGCGCTTTGTTTTTCATTACTTTGTCATGTACCTTCACACTGGGTAGCGCCGAGCGATCGCTTCTAACAAACGCAGAAATGAGTCTTTGCAGCGCGTGTGGCCATTAATTGACTACCCAACCAGTGGCGTAGCTAGGTCGTCTGGCACCCGGGGCCCTTAGCTCTTCTGTCACCCCCCCCCCCCCGGTTGTAGTCGAGGAAGGCGAGGATATCGACAATTTTCGGGTGTTTTCAGACGTATATGACACCCCCCCCCCCTACTGGCCCCGTGCACCCGGGGCCCACGGCCCCCCGGCCCCCCCTGTTGCTACGCCACTGTACCCAACACAGCCATGTGAGGTGCGACTCCAGGCGGAGAGGAGGTGGCGCTTCACTTTCTGCATGCCAATAACTTTCCATCTTTTTGCGTGTGAACGCCCGTGATCGGGTCCACAAATTTCATGCTGTCTGGTTTAGTTTCCCATTGCAGATTGAGGCTCACTCCGTTAGCATCCACTAAGTTCGGGATGCAGTTGTATGCGGCCCATTCAATCGAGGCCGCCTGATGACGGGCGACAAGGTTCCGCCGAGCCGGCAAAATCACGGCGGCATTGCAGACCTTGGACCATGGGTATTCGGCATGACCTGCGTGACCACCGGGCAGTTCCGACTATTCAAGGTCGACAGACGAGACGCGGCGACGGTAGGCCCCATTATTGCAGCCAACGTTGAACCGGGAATTTCGCTTGCCGCGAAGGAGGCGTTCATCAATATGCACAATCCTTCGGGGCCACCGAGTGGGTGTCGCGCCAGCAGCTCGTCCCGCACGACCTCATGAGCTATCGCGGGCATTCACACGCAAAAACTAGCAAGTTAATAAACTGAAGCGCCACCTCCTCTCCGCCGGCTGCAGGGTAACTGCACCGCTGCTGGAGTCGCACCTCACATGGCTGTGGTGGGAGTCAATTAATGGCCAGACGCGCTGCAAAGACTCATTTCTGCGTTTGTTAGAAGCGATCGCTCGGTGCTACCCAGTGGTAAGGTACATGACAAAGTAATGGAAAACAAGGCGCAGTTTTCTGGCGCGCTTACATACACGGTACGCCCGCGGCGCAGCACTTCCTTATATATAAGTGTGAGCAGCGAGCGATGTGTTCGAAGACCAGCGCAAAAAAAAAAAAAAAGCAGGCGCACACCAAGTATGCGCGCCTGCACCAAGCCGCACCGAATCAAGCCAGAGAAAAGGAAAGCAGCGACAAGCGATCGTATAAAAGCGCAGTGCACAAACCAGACGCACACCAATCTGCGCTCGAAAAAGCGACTGTATAAAAGCCTAGTGCTAACACCAGGCGCACATCAATCTGCGCTCAGAAAAGCGCGCGTAAGCACGTAGCGAGCCGCGCCAATCCAATCCAGAAGCCAGAGAAAGGGGGGAAATAATGTGTGACATTAAGTTCAGTGTTACCACAACAGCCATCGCAGCCAACCGACGTTTTCTTTCGACCTCCATCTTCATTCTGAGTGAAAAACACGCATGAAAGTCTTTGTTACACTGATGGCGCCATCTAGAGTGAGTAGAAGCAAGCAAACATTTCAACTTACGGCCACTGAGATCCGCCCGGGCCACCACAACGTCTTTGAGGCCATGTTCAGCCAATACAGCCACTCTTAAGCCTACACGTCGAGAATCTGAGTATGGCTTTCGAAAACGGTGCCCACTCATCACGAATAAATTGCTGTCGAAGCTTCTGGACACACATTTAAACCAAATACAAGCCTCAGTTTGAAAGTTACGGGCCACACAATGGACGACGACGACTTGACAGGTTCGAGGCGGACGGGGGTCACTTCGGGCGGTGCCGCCATCTTTATTTTTCCGGCGCGGTCGTCTGCTCACTCCGTCCGTCGTCTGGATGCGCTTCGCAGCCGGACGGGCGGCGGAGAAAGCGTCCGCGGGACGGATTTGCGCGGAGCCGTCCGTCGTGTGGATACACCATTAACGTGCACCTAAATCTAAGTACACGGGTGTTTTCGCATTTCGCCCCCATCGAAATGCGGCCGCCGTGGCCGGGATTCGATCCCGCGACCTCGTGCTCAGCAGCCTAACACCATAGCCACTAGCAACCACGGCGGGTTGGATAGGTCAATAGGCGCAGCTTCAACTCGCACAATGAGGGTCCTCATGGCGGCATCACGGCGTTGCTGGTTGGCCTTGTCGAAAAGTTTGGAGATTGAGGGAACACAGGCGGAAGCGTACGTGCCGTGTACGCCATGTGTGTCTACGGGGTAACGGAAACAAGCAGTCGGCGTCGGCGTGCTGGCGCCCCGATTTGTAGACCACTAAATAGGAATAATGCTGCAGCCCCAACGCCCATAGTCCAATCTTCCCTTTGGGTTCTTTTAAGCACGAAAACAGAGAACGTGATGGTCAGTGACACAGCAAAAGGAACCGGCCATACATGTAGGCACGGAATTTCCCAACCGCCCAGACAAGAGCCACACATTCTCTCTCTTTCTCTCTCGGTAATGGAGTAATTTCGCTCAGAAGGTGATAAAACGCGGCTGGCGTACACAATAATACGGTCACGGGCATAGTTAACTTGCGACAAGACAGCAGCAATTTTGTGGCCACATGCATCGGTAAGCACTTGTGTAGGGGCTGACGCATAGAAATGGCCGAAGATAGGTGGGGTGGTGAGCAAGGTCGTGAGTCCAGAAAAGGCATACCTTTATTGAAAAGCTTTGCTTGCTGTGGTGGCAAAACGTTTAACAAAGAAGCGGAACTAAGAGCGAAGGCCTAGAAGCTGCGGTCATACTTGGCTAAGTGTGGCACATGAAAGCCTTTGACGGAGCGATTTTTTCCGGGTCAGATCGCATTCTAGAAGCCTCAACCAAATGTCCAAGCACAGTTAACTGCCGGTCACAAAAATCCGCTTTTTTCGAGTTGAGCCGCCGACCTGCCTTGACAAAAATACAAAGAATAGCTGAGAGTCACTCAAGATGTGCGCCGAACGCAGACGATGACACTACAATCTCATCCAGTCAGCATACACAACTCGACCATTTAAACCCTTTGAACTGGAGCCTATCGTCCTCTCAGAGGTGGCCCGAGCGTTACATAAGTCAAAAGGTCTAACCTTAAATAGGTAAAGTCCATCCGCCGCTATAAAGGCCGTCTTTTCCCGATCGAGGTCATCCACACCAATTGCCAATACCCTGACCGAAGCTCGATGAGTGAAAAGTACTAGGTACCAGAGAGACAATCAAGAGCATCATTTATACTGGGAGTGGGTAGATATCCTTTGTTGTGATGCAGTTGAGATGGCGATAATCAACTGAGATTGTCCCCGTGCCCTCTTCCTTTTTTATGAACGCGACATGTGACGCTCAGAGACTTGACGATGGCTCAATGGTGTAATTTATTAGCATCTTTTCCAGTTCAGCCTTGGTGAGTTGGCGCTCGTTGCTGAAACCCGGTAGGGTCGTCGCTGAATTCGCTGAACATCTCCAGTGTGGATACGGTGTTTCACAACGGATGTCTGGCCCATGGGACGGTCGTGTAGGTCAAAACTATCTCTATAAAAATGCAATAGGTTATGAAGAACTTCAGCTTCGGTAAGCAAGACTTTCGGGGTAATAATTATCGCAATGTCATCGCGAGAACAAGTGGCAAACTTGCAAGGCTCACAGGAGTCATCGAGGACAAAAGTCTCACCGTAGCGATCTCTTAAAGCATTGATCCTGGGTAAGGATATTCTCTGGGGTAGCACTAGTTTTACCCGGCCAAAATTCCCAACCGGAAGGGACGTACGGTTATCGGTTGCAGGCAGCATTGTATGGCAGCACTGAAGGACGGTGACGATATGCGTGAGAAAAACAGCAGTCAGCGATCGGGGTAGCGATGTAATCACCATCTGGAACTTGCGCCGAAGGTGACTGATCGATGTACGTCAGGACCTAAGATGGCACATCTACAAAATCAGTCGGACTTAAGCTAATATCGGGTGGTGCACGGTGATGGGAGAACAGAGGAAGGTGAAGGTGAACAGTACTTTCGGAAACAATCGATGAGCGCGGAATAATGAGAAAGAAAGTCTAGGCCAAGTATCAGGTCATGGGGGCAAGCATGATGAAAAGAATGACAGTATGGCGACCAACAGTGCCTATGTGGGCAGTAAACATTCACACCATGCCAATCATTCTGCGTTCGGCGCTGCGTACGAGCCGACTTGTGGCAGGTGTGGGAATTTTGTTAGGTCATGGCGTAGGTGAGTGCTCATAATGGAGATGTGTGGGCCGGTATCGATGGGGGCTGTGATATGCGTGCCATCCACTTGAACATCTAAAAGGTTGGCTATGTAGATAGCGCCAGTGGATGATTTTGCTACAAATTGCGCATTCCAGGTCGTTAGCGGAGACAAAAGAGAGCCCAGTCGGGCTGTATAGACATATCGTCGTCTTCGGGGCCGTCGTCGTTCTCTTCTTCGCCTCACAATAACAAATTCTATCCAGCTTTCGGTTTAGGCTCCTCTGGACAACTTGAAGCCCTTGAGTTAAAGGATAGGCTGGTGAAAGTACACGTGTCTGCAATAAAGACTAGCAAAAGGTGTGGATATTGGCGGCATAAAGTGGGGAGACAACAAATAACTGAGTCGTGCCAAAATAAAGTTCCCTATGTTGTTTCAGAAAGTTTGATGCCGGGAATTTTTCGTGTGTATGAAAAATATAGCTAGGACATTAGAAAAATAGGAAAGAAGGCTTGCTGCCGCAAACTAGCGCCCCGTTTCGAGGGCGACGCTGACAAGATCCATCCGTCCATCCATCCGACTGTCAGCGATTCGCTGAGGATGCACGAGCAACAGCAGAAGCATCAGCAGCTGCTGCAGCAGACGACAACGAGTAAGCTAAATAGGTGCAGGGGCATTCGCAAAGAAAGCTTCGCGTTATAAATCAAATAGCATTTTCTGGCTAACTAAGCTAACATGCACGGTGTCAGCGATGCAGATATCTCACTCAGCAACCGCGAATACTCACTGTCACAACCTTCGCGTTATCAGCGCAAGAAGAAAGGGACGCAACCTGCTTCCTCTCGCTTCAACGCATTGCCGAAGCTTGAGATTACGGCACTTCCAACCCTTGGCGAGTGAGAAGACAGTGCACATGCCACCGACCAATCCACGTCTTGCGCGCTTTATCACGTGACCTCGAACATTGGCCGTGCATCAAGGTACCATTTCTTTCTTGGCCGGTTTTCACGCTTGCACGTTTTCCCTCGCACACAGAGTATACAGCGCGCGTGGAGGTTTAGAATCTTATCGAACTTGGACTTCATACGTAACCTTGCGGCGATTATGACAATGAAGACTAATATTTGCGTGCAGTGTCAATATATTTACTATCGCCATAAAATGCAGTAGATAAAAAAACGCGAACTTCAATCAAACTTCTTAAAGCAAAGCATTCTTTGTGTAGCCCCTGCGCCTCTCTTGCTGACCGTTGTTGCCGCTGCTGTTGCTCATGCGTTCTCGCTGAATAGCTCACACTTGACTGCGTGACAGTGGCGCCATCTAGGAGCGATGACTCATAGTAATTCACCCGCAGCAGCGGAGGGTAGAGGGTAGAACTGGGGTAGAAGCAGGCCTGCGCCTGCTGGTCGTTAGCTAATAGTCGAGATGGCGAAGGGGCCGTGAAACGGACAGCCGTGCTGAGATGAAAGAGAGGGCGCGGAAAGAGATGTCCTCACGTTGCGCACGCGCTGTACCGCCTGGAAACCCCGGGGAAAGTCACATTTGCGCCTCCAAGAGTGGGTTGGATACCCCAAACAAAGGCGGAGAGACCCAGCTCGCCTTTTTCAACCCTTGTAACGCTGGTTCAGTTCAAACAGCCCGTTTTTATGAGATCGACCAGCTGTTGTACTTACCGCGGAATTTTATGTGAAGCAGCTAGACCATAGAACAATATCAACTGCTGCAGAACTGGTCGCTATCCGGGAGGCACTTCGATTTCTCTCCGAGGAGGCTCTTCACGCATGGACGATATTCTGCGATTCTAAGCCAGCTCTTCAAACGATTGACTGCGTCCTCAGACGGGGCTTTATTATTGCATGGCTATAGAAATTACAGAGCATCTCGACCACGCAAATAGAAACAGCCACAATGTCACCTTTCAGTGGATAGAGTAGAACTTGTTGCTGGGCGAGTTGGTTGGGATCTAAAGAATACATTGTTGCGCCAAAAAACGAAAAATAAAGACTTGGGAAGGAAGAGTACGAAAAGACAGATTGAGCGCTCAATCTGTCTTTTCGTACTCTTCCTTCCCAAGTCTTTATTTTTCGTTTTTTGGCGCAACAATGTATTCTTTTCAGTGGATACCTTCACATTGTGGTGTCATAGGCAACGAGAAGGCAGACCCTGAAGCGAAAAGTGCTTTGAATAATGATTCTAAAGCACGCATTTCGTTCTCAGAAACAGACACAAACGTTCTACTTCGTCGCGTAATACGCAACCGTACGCTAGAACACTGAACCAGACTGGATCGACGGCACAAGCCGGTACATATATGGGACCAAGAAATGATATTTCGTTTTCCTCGCAAGCTCAAACAAAGCCAAACGAGCATGGTGCGCCGGATTCACCTTGATGTTGCAGTCACCAACCGTTATAGACATCTGATAGGTGGCAGTGATACTATCCCGAACTGTGAATAGTGAGGTACCACAAACATTTAATCCTATATTTTGCATGTGTCCCGAGTGCGCGCAAGAACGACCATCAACTGGTCTCTTCCATTGCAAAGGTTTATAAATGCCGCTATCGGGCGAGTTTCCTTAGGTCCTTGGCCAAATTCAAACAGCGCAGCCCTGATAGAAAGTGCCGCTATAACCTTTCTCCATGCTACTGGCCTGGACGCACGGCTTTAGAGATGGTACAACTATGTGAACTTGTATATATGGATCTCTTTCAAATAACATCATCATCATTCATCAGTCCTTTTCCCCAGTGTACAGCTGCAGGCCAGGGAAAGTTATAGCGCAGGCCGATCTCTCTGCCTGTCTCTAATTAAATCTCTCTCTCGTCATGTGAAGCAGAGAGTGTACAGCTACAAAGGGATCTAAACAATGCTATGTTTTCGTGTTTTGAATTGCAACATGGCCCTCAATCTGTTCAAGTGCAATCTGTTAGGATTCATGGAACAAAAAGCAGTCCTTGATGGCAAGCTACGTCGTGAACGCAACACAGCTGTCCTTTGCGAAAGAATGTAAGTGCCTAGAAAACATTTTTTTTTTCTAGCAATTTAGTGTGGAATGCGCAAGCACATTGTATCGAAGGCTAGCAACCAATTAAACTTCTTTAAACACATCGTTAAGCAAAGCACCAGCCTGTCTAAAGGAAGCTCTGTATAAGTCGCATATACGCCCACTATTAGAATACTTGTGCAGCAATAAGGACCCTTTTGCTAAGGTTGCCAGCGATGCTCTTGGGCGTTTGCAGTTGCGAGCTGTCCAATTCGTCACAGGTGATTAGGACTATTCGAGAATGTCACTGGAAACCAGAAATACAGTAAGATGGTCTCTTCTAGAAGACATATGCAAGTATTTACGTTTTTCAATTAGGAAGGAACAGCGCAACTACGACGATCACGAGAGAGAACGATCTCGTGTTCCTCGTAGTTGCGCTGTTCCTTCCTAATTCAAGTATGCACCATCTAGCCCAAATGAATGTTGTCCTGAGCCATGTATTTACTTTTGTTTATCTTAAAAGAACAGCTTCAAGTGAGGGTCAAGAACGCAGTAGCAAAACTGTGAAAGACGTAAGTAAGTGGGCGAACTTGTGCTCCTGAAAGCAAGTGACATTTACAGCAAGAAGTTAGCGGCGAACATTGTCGGCAGTCGCCGAAAATCCGATCAGTGGGTCAAGCACGCCGGCTTTTATACATGACGCGTCCAAGGTGCCAGCGTAATTCATGTGGCCCACGCGCCTTTCAGTAAGTGCCTCGCAATTCGCGTCGCCCATAAGATGAGGTTACACAAGGCTCGGTGACAACAGAGAACAGATAGAACCATTGATAACATTCGAGAAACTTCCGGTACATGCAGGCGAGTCCAACGGTGAACGATAACTTTTGATATTTGTAAGCCGTTGAAAAGAAGTCGACCAAGAAAGATGAACAGGTGCACGTATCAATATTATGTTGCTTGACGGGAAATAAAAAGAAAGCTACATGCTACGGCCTACATATACAGGGTATTTCGCGTAACTTGTGCCCAGGATATAAAAAAAAACTGCTTAGCCCCAGCGCAATAAAACCAACGGCATATGATTTGCTGTCATGTGGCGCTCATTGGGGTATTTTTGCGCTACGCCTAATTAGCCATTTACTGAGATTAACTAAAGCGGACGTCACTCATCGCGCCACTAACTAGCTCGTTATATGATCGCAGTGTGTGTAAGGCGAAATGGTTTCTTATTATAGGAAATACCCACAGAGCAGAATCGACGAAGAAGCGTGTACGTGTCTTGATAATGATGATGATAATTTTCATGAAATTGCACCTATCCACAGCGGGGAATCAACCAAAAAGCGTGTGGTACCTATCGCGCCATGAACTACCTCACAGGGGCGTCCGTGTACACAGGCGTTTGGTAAGTTGCGCCACCACGTACCGGAGCACATGGGGGTCGGACACACCCGCTTCTAACCGTGCGCGGCTTAGCTGTGTCCAAGGAAAAGGGGATCCTCGAGGTAGAGCCGATGCTGAGTGTTTGCACCTTTAACGCCCCACGGCGGAGACAACGCGCCGCTTTGGCCTCTGCTTCAATTAGACGGCACCTCCGGACGGACCCATACGAGGGAAATCGGTAGTTGCCTTTTCCTGTCCCACTCTCGAATCTTCGTCTTTCTCTCTTACTTTCAATTTTTCCTGTCTTCTACTCCCTTCGTTTTACTGCCGATTTTTTATGCAGCAAGGGTAAACCTGGGGTACTTTATTCAACCTTGTGTCTATTATATTAGCATCAGCGGCTATGTACAGCGGGCTGTGGCGTTTCCTTCGGTTATTGAGTTTCCCTTTGTTGGGCCCGATGACGGGCGGCTGGCGTGGCCGCCGAAATTAAATAGATATGCATGGTTATGTCTTCCTTCACCCGTCTGCCTGATCGCCCTCTTCACAAAAGTGGACGCAGCGAAGGCAGGCTGCAGATTTTTTTTTGGCCAATCAAAAGAAAAGTTCCCAGGATTTCACGTAATTCGTAGGGAAAATCCTGAAGAGAGAGTCAGAATAATTTTACCTTTGACGGTTGCGAGACGACTAACCTAAATAATTGGCTTAGGCGATGAAGTCAGAAAGCTGGCTAGAAGCGCCCTCCTGGTTGACGTTGACGAAGACCAAGAGACAATCAGGGCCATTGTGCGCGATGAACTACGCAAGGTCCTGCTTTCGTCGCAGCCTCAAGTGGCCTCGATCGCCGACACGGTGAAAGATGAGGTTCAGCGATCGCTTCGGGTTCCTAAGGTTTAACCTCAGTTACCGCAGCCCCAGCCAGAAGCGATGACCTACGCCGCCGTCGCACGCCGTCAAAGCGCCCTCCGCGACGGCGCCAGGGCCCTGTAACGCCGCAATTCTGTCTTCCGCCGCCGTCGCCGCCAGCACGCCCACCCGTCACCCAGCGCACCTACGCGACGAGGACGGACATTTGGCGAGCCCCCGACCACCGCCCGCTCTGCTATCACTACGGAGAAGCCGGCCATGTGTACCGCCGATGCCCATACCGCCACTTGGGACTGAGAGGGTTCGCCGTCAACGCACCGCGTCCACAGCTTGGGTAGCGCCCACGTGACATCGCCGATTACCTAGTCGCCACTCAGTGGAACTCTTGACGACCGTCCCGTTCCCCATCACGAGGCCGCTACCTGTCGCTGCAGCACCGTCCATACACCGGCCCCGCCCGGGCCCAGTCAGCGAGCCCTTATCCGGAAAACTGAAAGCAGCAACCGATGGAGGTGTGGTTGCTGTTCTTGGAACTGACTAAGATCCTACGCCGCCGACGAACACGCCGAAGAAATTACCTCGATGCAATAACGACACGCCGCCATCCTGACGAAGTGTGGAAGCAAAGAATACGACGACGAAGGACCACCTGCCCACGTCCCACACCAGCCACAGGTCAACGCGACACAGCCGTGATCTGACGCCAAGACCTAGACAAAGAACCACCGACCTCGACGTGCTTCTCGATAGCCACACAGTCACCGCGTTAGTCGACACAGGGGCCGATTACTCCGTCATGAGTGGACACATCGCCGCCAAGTTGAAGAAGGTTAAGACTGCATGGGAGGACTCTCAAATTCGGACCGCTGGAGGACACCTCATTACGCCAACTGGAATCTGCACAGCAAGAATTACCGTTCATGACCGGACTTACCATGCCACCTTCGTTATCCGCCAACAGTCTTCACAAGACGTCATTCTCGCATGGACTTCCTGAACCAACACGGCGCAATCATCGACCTGAAGTCGAAATCGATAATGCTGTCGGAAGATCAAGCGATACCGCCGGAGAGGTCTCGTAGTCACCACACCTTGAGTGTGCTCGAAAGTCGTCAGCGTCCCGCGTCACTCCAGCATTGTTATTTCCGTCGACACCAAAACACCTGCCGACGTAGAAGGCGTCATCGAGGGTGACCAACATCTACTGCTCCACCGTGAAATTTGCGTCGCAAGAGGGATCGCTCGACTCCACGGAGGGAAAACGGAAGTGATGCTAACCAACTTCAGCCAAGAGTTCAAGCACATGAGCAAGCGCACGACAATCGCGTACATCGAGGAAATTATGGAAACGAGCAATGCCTTTGTTCGCTCAGACTCTGCCGCATCTACCCCGCCGACCATAGTCCCCGAACCAGACTTCGACGTAAATCCAAGTCTCCCCATGAGCAAGCAGCAACAGCTCAGAACTCTTCTCCGACGATACAAGGATTCGACAAACCCCAGTTGCAATGCATCGCATAATAACCGAAGATTGCGCTCAACCACTCCGCCAGAGCCCGTATCGAGTTTCGACGCGAGAACGTGAAGCTATTAGGAAACAAGGTGACGAAATGCTCCGCGACGACATCATCCAGCCGTCGAAAAGCCCGTGGGCAACTCCTGTTGTCCTGGTGAAGAAAAAGGACCGAACCCTACGTTTCTGCGTCGATTATCGCCGACTGAACAAGATCACGAAGAAAGACATATACCCCGTTCCAAGGATAGACGACGCATTGGATCGGCTCTGCAACGCTAAATACTTCTCGTCGATGGACCTCAAGTCTGGATATTGGCAAATAGAAATCGACGAGAGAGATCGCAAAAAGGCTGCCTTCTTCATTGCCAGACGGCCTCTACGAGTTCAAGGTCATGCCATTCGGACTGTGCTCGCCGCCTGCAACATTCCAGCGCGTCATGAACACGGTGTTAGCAGGATTTAAGTGGCAGACCTGTCTTGTTTACTTGGATGACGTCGTCGTCTGCGCCGGAAATTTCGACGATCACCTTAGGCGGCTTGCGAGAGTACTAGAGGCCATCAAATCATCAGGGCTCACTCTGAAGCCAGAAAAGTGCCGCTTCGCTTACAATGAGCTTCTGTTCCTAGGCCACGTGATCAGCAAATCCGGTGTACGCCCCAACCCGCAGAAAACAGCTGCCATCGCAAAGTTTCCGCAGTCCATCGACAAGAAGGCAGTGCGTAGATTCATTGGCATGTCTACTTACTACAGGCGCTTTGTCAAGGACTTTTCACGCACCGCGAAATCGCTAACGCATCTAACCAAATCTGAAGTCGAGTTCAAGGGGCAAACGCCGCAGGACTACGCATTTTAAGAACTAAAACGACGTATGCAGTCAACGCCGGTACTTGTACATTTCGATGAAGACGTCGATACCGATATCCACACTGACCCCAGTAGCCTAGGCCTCGGTGCCGTCCTAGTCCAGGAGAAAGACGGATGTGAACGGGTCATATGCTAGCCGGTCGCTGTCAAAAGCGGAAGGCAATTATTCTGCGACTGAAAAGGAATGCCTCACCATCATTTGGGCTACAGCGAAACTCCGCCCTTATCTATATGGCAAGCTATTCAAAGTCGTAAGCGACCATCACGCGTTGTGTTGGCTAGCTAACATAAAGGACCCTTCAGGACGGCTGGCGAGGTGGAGCTTCAGACTGCAAGAATATGACGTCACAGTAATCTACAAGTCCGGACGAAAACACTCAGACGCCGACTGCCTATCACGCGCCCCCATCGATCCCCCGCCGAAAGACGACGAGTATGACGACGCCTTCCTCGGAATAACAAGCGAAGAAGACTTCACTAAACAGGAACAAGCAGACCCGGAGCTAAAAGGCCTCGTCGAGTATTTTGAAGGGAACACCGAAGTAGTACCTACGGCATTTAAGCGCGGATTGTCTTCATTCACATTACAAAACAACCTGCTCTTAAGGAACTTCTCACTAGTCCGCGCCAGCTACCTTCTTGTTGTTCCGTCAGAGCTGCGTCCAGAAGTACTGTACGCCATTCACGACGATCCAACCGCTGTCGAGGATACAGGAAAGGTATTACTTGTCGCGTCTGACCGCCGACGTCGCCCGTTACGTCAAGACATGCCGAGACTGTCAGCGACGCAAGACACCGCCGACAGAGCCAGCAGGATTACTACAGCCGATCAAACCTCCTTGCCGACCATTTCAGCAGATCGGCATGGATTTGGTGGGACCATTTCCGGCGTCAACATCCGGAAATGAGTTGATAGTCGTGGCGACGGACTATCTCACCCGCCTCGCTGAAACTAAAGCTCTACCGAAAGACAGCACAGCCGAAGTGGCGATATGTTTCGTCGAGAACATTCTGCTGCGGCATGGTGCCCCAGAAGTCCTCATCACCGACAGAGGAACAGCGTTTACAGCAGAGCTCACCCAAGCCATTCTGCAGTACAGCCATACAAGCCACAGGAGGAGAACTGCCTACCACCCGCAGACGAATGGTCTCACGGAGCGCCTGAACAAGACCCTCGCCCACATGCTAGCATTGTACGTCGACGTCGAACAGAAGACCTGGGATGCCGTCATGCCGTGCGTAACCTTCGCTTACAACACGGCGGTGCAAGAAACAACACAGATCACGCCGTTTAAGCTGGTTTACGGCAGGAAGCCGACGACGACGCTCGACGCTATGCTGCCGCAGATCACTGACGAAGAGGATCTTGACGTCGCTACCTATCTCCAGCGCGCCGAAGAAGCCCGACAGCTCGCTCACCTACGGATCTAGAACCAGTAGGCTACCGACAGCCGACACTACAACCTCCGATGACACTTCGTCGAGTACCAGCCCGGTGACCGTGTTTGGGTTTGGGCACCTATACGCCGACGAGGACTGAGCGAGGAGCTTTTGCGTCGCTATTTCGGACCGTACAAGACCATCCGACGTATTGGTGCATTGGACAATGAGGTCGTGCCAGACGGCATTTCGCTATCACAGCAGCGCTGTGGACCTGAAATAGTCCACGTTGTGCGACTCAAGCAGTACTACCAGCGTTAATGAACTTTGGTACTTCGCGTAACTGACCTTTGGACTTTGTTTGTTTTTGTTCTATTGTTACTTTTGTTTAATAAGTGTCCTTTTGTGTTGCGCTCTCATATTTGTAGCATCGGGACGATGATTTTTGAGAGGGGGATAATGACACGGTGTACATCTTTGTCTTTATCGGGCGACCACTTCTCACCGCCTAACAAATGTTACTGCACAGCCCAGGACGCACCTGCATGTAAAAGAAGTTTCTGGAATGTTATCGATGGTTCCATCCGCAGAGTTTCACCGCAACTTGTGTAATCTGACTGCATGTATGCTCGACGCGAATAGTGTAGAACTTTGTGGAAGACACGTGGGTCCCAGTGGTTACTCTGGAACATTCGATGACTGATCTGTAAAAGCCGGCGCCCTTGGCCCGCTGATCTGGTTTTCGACGATCGCGGAGTATGTTCGCAGCTATCGTTGTTCTTTTATTATTGCCTGCTTTTGAGGGCACAAGTTCGCGAAATAAAACGCCATTTTCTACACTCAGTTTGGATGCCTTCTTCACCGTCACTACAACGTGACAATATTGCACATAATTCATATCCCTTGGTAGATTTAGCGCTTGGACCTTCCATACTTTTTTAGTTACTTAGAATGGAAAATAACAAAAAATCTGTTTAGAAGGGACCACTTGCCGATGACTCTTATTAACACAACACGACATTTGTCCCTATGTACGTGGCTGGAAAGCTTACTTGACTAATTGGAAGCGTTTTAAGGCATCTACTTGCCACAAGATTTTATACGCGATTTTAGCATAAATGATGCTGAATATTTTGCCGCTTCAATTATTGATACAGTCAAAAAAGTTCATTCCACAAACGAACAGCCAATCATCTAGCAAACGTGTTGCTTGCTGGAATGAAGACTGCAGAGATACGCGAAAAAGACAGAATAAGACTGGAGCTGACTGCGCTAATATCCAATGGTAGAAAATTTCATTGCTTTTAAACTTATCAAGTCACAACGACGGCGCACAAAACGGCAGCCTAAGAGAGCAAGCTGGGAGAGGTTTCTCTTAGGCATCAATTCCTATATCCTGGAGGCTAAAATATGGAATTGAAAAGGGCAGCGGATCAACCCATTAACCTTGATCGATGACCAAGGGCACACCTTGGAAAAACAGGCCGACGCCCTTGGCATGCACTTCATGCTTGTACGAAGCTCCATAAACTATTCAGAATCATTCCTTAAATATAAGCATACAGTAGAACTTAAGCCAATAAACCGTATATGCAGACCACATCTTCCGTACAGCTGTCCTTTTGCTATTTCCGCGCTTGGAGCTGCCTTGAGCGTCTGTATGAGCTCTGCACCGGGAGTTGACAGAATCATGTTCTACATGATTAAAAATCTACACAGACATACAGCTGGCCCTCCTGGAACTTTTCAACTCTCTTTCGGGTGCTGGATACCTTTCATCCTCATGGAAGAAGCTATCATAGTACCAGTCTTGCAACAGGGCAAAGACCCATTCGCCATTCCAAGTTACCGTCACTGACACTCACGAGTTGCTTATGCAAGCTCTTCCAAAAAATGATAAATCGTCGCCTTTTACATTTCCTTGAATCGAAGAAAATGCTTGAACCTAATCAGTGCGGCTTCAAAGAGGGTCAGTCGACTACTGATCATCTTGTGCACACTGAAGCAAACATTTGCGACGCCTTTATCCATACGCAGTTCTTTCTTTCTATTTTCTTGGACATCGTGTAGATATGAGCAAAACGAGACCAACGTTTCGACAAGTGGGCTTGTCGTTTTCAAGGCGACATATGCTTTCCTCGGCGTAGTATATATAGGCAGGGTACTTCAGAAGGCGAGATGGCGTAACACGGGTGGGTGCGGTAACGGCGGAAGGTGTGTTAGCGGCGAGGGCGTACAATTGAGAATAATATAGTGCTGTGCACAAGGCCGTTGACATGGCCGTGTGTCAGATAGCGTGTCAACAGTCGCGTCCACAGCACCCCTCTATTACCTGCTTCGCTGGATGTCGTGGTCTGTCGTGTCTCTGAAACAGATAATAAAAGGAACGGCACAAAAAGGTGCTCGTCAGAAAAAAAAGTTGTATAAGTGGAATAAATATACAAATAAAAAAGGAAAGAAAGAAGGGAAAGAAAGACTAAGCAACGAAACTAAGTGTAGTTGCCTATAGCTGGAAACTTACCATAGCCAATAGATTCTAAAGCTCCCTTTGTAACATTTATGCCTAAGGTTTGCAATGCTTTGACCTTAAGAAAAAGGCATTATTCTCTGCATTTTCCTTCGCATTCAGAACGGAAACTCGAGCGCCAGATGTAGAGCTTAAGCTCACCAAAGCTAAGCCGTGCTTGGTCGAAATGCCCAGCTGAGGCTTTGGGAAGGTTTTTATTTGTATCCACGCGATGTCCATTTGATATTGCCACGTAGTAGTGACGGTAAAGAATGCAGCAAAACTGTGATTAACGAAACTAGCCTTTTATTGGAGGAACTTGTGCCCTCAAAAGCAGGCTACACTCAAAGAACAACGATAGCGGCGAAGACACTTGGCGATTGTCGAAAGTCTCATCAGCGGGTCAAGGGCGTCGGCTTTTATGCGTCAGTCGTCTAATGTTTCAGAGTGATCGCTGGGACCTGCGTGTCTTCCACAAAGTTCTACACTATTCGCGTCGCGCATACATGTGATCAGATTGTACAAGGTTCGGTGACAAACAGCGGATGGAACCAACGATAACAATCCAGTAACTTCCGATACATGCAGGCGCTTCCTGCTCTGTGCGATAACATTTGTTAGGCGGTGAAACGTGGTCACCCGATAAAGATAAACAAGTACACGTGTCATTACCTCCTCCTAAAAACGTCGACCCGATGCTGCATACAAACGAAACTAACAAACAAAAAGACCCGTAGCAAAGAAACAAGAAAATAAGGAAGTTCATGCGCGTGCGTAAAAGGCCCTAAGACGCACCACGTAGATAGCGGGCGGCGCCGCTGTGAATAAGAATTGCCGTCTGGCGCGACCTCATAGTCTAGTTCCCCAATACGTCGGATTACCTTGTAGGGGTCCGATATAGCGCCGGAGTAGTTTCTCACTGAGTCCTCGTCGGCGTATCGGGGTCCATAGCCAAACACGGTCGCCGGGCTGGTACTCGACGTAGCGTCGTCGGAGGTTGCAGTGTCGGCTGTCGGTACGCTGCTGGTTGTTGATACCTAGGCGGGCGAGCTGTCGGGCTTCTTTGGCGCGCTCGAGATAGGTGGCGACGTCAAGATTCTCTTCGTCGGTGACGCGCGGCAGCATGGCGTCGAGAGTCGTCGTTGGGTATCTGTCGTAAACCAGCTTGAACGGGGTGATCTGCATTGTTTCTTCCACCGCCGTGTTGTAAGCGAAGGTTACGCACGGCATGACGGCATCCCAGGTCTTGTGTTAGACGACGACGTACATTGCTAGCATGTCGGTGAGGGTCTTATTCAGGTGCTCCGTGAGACCATTCGTCTGTGGGTGGTAGGCAGTTGTCCTCCTCTGCCATATCTGACAGTACTGCTGAATGGCTTGCGTGAGTTCTGCTGTAAATGCCGTTCCTCTGTCGTAGGTGACGACCTCTGGGGCGCCATGTCGCAGCAGGATGTTGTCGACGAAGAATTTCGCAACTTCGGCGGCGCTACCTTTCGGCAGAACTTTAGTTTCAGCGAAGCGGGTGAGGTAGTCCCTCGCCACGACGATCCACTTATTTCCGGATGTTGACGTCGGAAACGATCCCAACAAATCCATCCCGATCTGCTAAAATGGTCGGCAGGGAGGTTCGATTGGCTGTAGTTGTCATGCTGGCCTTGTTTGTGGTGTCGTGCTTCGCTGAGAGTCTCAACAAGTCGTCACATAACGGGCGACGTCGGCGGTCATCCTGCATCCTTTCCTGCATCCTCGATAGCGTCCGGGAGAAACTGAAGTTCCGACCCCTCGGATCGTCATCTAAGGCGTGCAGTACTTCCGGACGCAGCGCTGACGGAAGAACAAGAAGGTAGTTAGTGCGGTATTCTGAGAAGTTCTTCTTCACGAGCAGGTTGTTTTGTAGCGTGAACGAAGACAATCCGCGCCTAAATGCTCTAGGGACAACGCCAGTCCAAATACTCGACGAGGCTTTTTAGCTCCGTGTCTGCTCGTTGCTGTTTAGTGAAGTGTTCCGCGCTTATTATTCCGAGGAAGGCCCCCGCAGGGGCGTCTGCGTCAGCAGGCGTTTGGTGTGTTGTGACACCACATACCCGAGCACACGAGGGTTGGACCCTTTCGCGTTTAACCGTGCGCGGCTTAGCCGTAACCGGGGAAAGGGGATCCTGGGGGTTGAGCCTATGCCGGGTGTTTGGACCTTTACGGCCCCTCGGCGGAGGCAACACACCTCTTTGGCCTCGGCTTCACGTAGGCGGCACCCCTGGACTGACCTACCCGTGGGAAATCGGTAGTTGCCTTTTCCTATCCTCCTCTCTAATCTTCGTCTTTCTCTCTTCCTTTCAATCTTTCCTGTCTTCTCTCTTCTATTTACTGCCTACTTTCCTGGCAGCGACGCTTAACCTTGTGTGGGTGGCCAACCTTGGGTACTCCAGATTGGGTTATAGTAGCACCGCACAACTGGCGAGGGCTTGTCTTACTTGTAGGATCTGCTCCGTCCCCGTGTTGGGCTCGGTGGTGGGCGGTTGGCGCTGCTGCCGAACTCAAGACCCCTATATGGCTTCAAGTAAACCACTATCCCTTGATCGCCCTCTTTTCAGAGGGCGGACCGATGCAAGCTTCCAATTCTTTTTGAAGAACAATGAGGAACACTTCCCTAAGTACCATGTCATACACAGTGAAGGCAGCACAAGCGTGCGCAAATTCTCCCCCTTCTTGGTGGCGAAATGCCTCGCAAACACGATAGGACCTGACTACAAAGCCACAAAGATGTCCAATGGAGACGTACTCCTTGAATTGAAAGATAAAACCCAATATGATAAAATGAATGACTTAAAATGCATTGTCGATGTTGCAGTCACTGTGTCGGCACATCGAATCATGAATACGAGCCGTGGAGTAATTTCTGAAGACGAGTTCTTGGAGCTTAGTAACGAAGAGCTGCTTGAAGGTTTTCAGGACCAAATGTCATCAAGATAGAAAGAATCCTATTCCGCAGGAATAACGAACAAGTTCGAACAAAGCACATTGTATTATCCTTTGGTACCAGTGCGCTGCCTAGTACATTGGATGCAGGCTATATCAAAGTACGTGTTAGGCCGTACATCCCAAATCCTCGACGGTGCTTTAAGTGCCAGAGGTATGGGCACGGATCCCAGACATGCCGAGGAAGGCAGACTTGCGTGAAATGCAGCTCGAACGATCATCCATCAGACACTTGCGACTGATTTCCACATTGCGTGAACTGTGATGGAAGCCATCCAGCCTACTCTAGAACGTGCCCTAAATGGAAGAAAGAAAAAGAAATCATTGCATTAAAGGTCAAAGAAAATAGAACATTTCACGAAGCAAGGAAACGTCTGTCATAGTTACACAAGCTTTTCCGAGGTGGCGCGACGGGGGCAGCGTCACAAATCCCTCGGGAGTCTACCGCGGTCACTGATAGTGGTGTGGTAGTCACTCCGCCTGCCCCCTGGTGGCTGCAGCAAGTGCTGCTCCGTGAACATCGAAGGTGGACCTGCCGACTCCGGTTCCGCAGGTCTCAAAGCTAATCCGAACTCCACAGCCTGGGACGCGAGTTTCAGTGCTTAGTTCACGATCCTCCACCGCCTCAGAGAAGGTTATGGAGGTCGATCAAAAATCCCCGGCGCCATTGACGCCGAAAGATCAGCGCTCTCAGGAGCGCGCTAGGTGAGAGAAAATTCCTGTAACTGCTCAAAGAAAGGGACCGGTAACCTAAACGGTTACCGCCCTTGTATACATATCAATCTATATTTTACACGTGCTCTTGAACACAAACAAAAATCTTCCTCGATATAGCTACACAAATAATTCAGTGGAATGCCTGAGGCCTATTTCGCAATCTAGATGACGTCAAATATCTATTAGAGGAATATCAGCCACGACTGTTCTGTGTTCAAGAAACACATTTAAAGTGGACACACGAGAACTTCTTAAAACAATACACAGTTTTCCGTAAAGATAGAAATAATGGCAATTCTTCTTCAGGTGGTGTGGTAATCATAGCCCGAAAGTCAGTAGCATGCCAGCATGTATCACTGCGGAGTTCATTTGAAGCAGTGGCTGTTCGGGCTATATTGTTCAACCAACTCATAACTATTTGCTCCATATACATACCGCCTCATGAACGGTTTGACGCAGCAGAATTGGAAAAGCTGACTTACCAGCTTCCCGAACCCTATATAGTAATCGGAGACTTCAATGCTCACAGCACATTCTGGGGTGACTCAATATGTGATGCGAGAGGACGGGCAATAGAAAACTTCCTTCTTTCTTCTGGAGCCTGGCTATTTAACAAGGCAGCGCCAACCTTTTACAGTTCCGCACACAACACGTATTCATGTATAGACTTAGCCATAGGGTCCGCATCACTTCTTCCGTACCTGGAATGGACAGTTATCAGCAATCCATATGGGAGCGATCATTTCCCAACACTCTTAGAAACAACAAAGTCGCCCGATGGACCAGCTTACCCCAAAAAGTGGAAACTTCATACTGCAGACTGGTCGAAATTCAGAAACATATGTAAACTTTGCCTGGAAGATGTGGACCACTTAGGTGTAGACGAACTGGCTAGCTACATCACTGAACACACCCTCTGTTCTGCTAAAAACTGCATACCTCAGTCCTGCACAGATAAAGTCAATCCAAAGCCGTGGTAGAACAAATACTGCGAAACTGCAAAGAAACGCCAGAACAAAGCATGGAGTAGATTTTCACGCTACCCAACCACAGAAAATCTAATAGAATTTAAGCGGTGCAAAGCAAATGGACGCCGTATCCGCCGAATATCCAAAAGAGAAAGCTGGACACGCTACATATTCTCAATAAACTCATACACGCATGTTAGCAAAGTATATAACAGGATACGTAAGCTAAAAGGACAACGTACGAATCCTTTTCCTCTCGTCACTGGCTCTGGTGATTCAATAGAAGATCACGCAAACACTCTTGGCGAGCACTTTGAGAGAGTATCAAGTTCGGAAAATTATTCCGAAAATTTCTTAAAACATAAAAGAATAGCTGAAAATATTCCTCTGCGTCCAAAAAAGTCTTCAGACGGGTACAATAGACCATTAACGTTCCATGAACTCAAGCTTGCCCTAGGCTTTTCTGGGGGCTCGGCTCCAGGTTCTGACACAATAACATGAAATAATCAAGAATCTGCCTTATGAGACACTAAACTGCATCTTAGGTCTTTACAATAAGATCTTTGCAACTGGTCATATACATTCATCTTGGAAAGAAGCAATTGCCCTATCAGTACTCAAACACGGCAAAGACCATACCTTAGTTAACAATTACAGACCAATTGCACTCACTAGCTGTTTACTTAAAGTATTTGAAAAAATGATTAACCGTCGCCTTCTGTTCTTTTTAGAATATAATAGTATACTGGACCCTCGCCAATCTGGCTTCCGAAGATCGAGGTCTACAACCGATAATCTAGTTCTCCTTGATTCATATATACGTGATGCATTTGTACATAGCCAATAGTCTCTATGTGTTTTCTTTGATCTTGAGAGGGCATATGATACTTTCTAGCGACTCGGTATTCTGCAAGACCTGTCATACTATGGAATTTGTGGTAGTATACTGAATATCTTGCGAAATTACTTATCTGAAAGAAAGTTCCGCGTAAGAATTGGCAATGCACTATCGCGCACTTCTATTCAAGAAAACGGTGTACCACGGAGGAGTGCTAAACTGCATACTTTTTATAATCAAAATGAACTCTCTCCGCTCTGTTATACCATCAATGGTGCCTTATTCTGTTTATGTGGACGACATCCAAATCAGCTTCAAATCTTGCAACCGGTCCATATGTGAACGCCAGATACAGTTAAGTGTTAATCGGCTCGCGAAATGCGCAGACGAAAACGGGTTTAGATTCAGTGCAGAGAAGACTTCCTGTGAGCTGTTTTCTAGACGAAGAGGGGTATGTCTTGACCCTTGCATTACGATGCATGGGAGATGTCTGGTAAATAGAAAAGAAGAAAAATTTCTGGGTGTAATTTTCGATAGTAAGCTAACCTTCATGCAGCATATAAAATAGTTGGAACTGAAATGTCTTAAAACCATGAACCTTTTAAAGATTTTATCTCATCAATCGTGGGGAACAGATAGGTATTGCCTCCTATCTCTTTTTAAAAGCCTTGTGTTGTCACGCATAGACTATGCATGTATTGCTTACCAGTCGGCTTCAAAGACAACACTTAAGCTACTCGATCCTGTCTATCACTTAGGTATCCGCCTCGCACTTGGTGCCTTTCGTACGAGCCCTGCCCAAAGTCTCTATGCAGAGTCAGATCAGTGGCCGCTAGATTATCAGCGCACATATCTCGGAGTCACTTACGCAATAAGAACCATGTCGCTAAAACAACATCCATGCAAAGCACTCATAAGTGATCAGTCCACAAATCAGTTGTATGCAAACAGGCCTTCTCACGCCCCGCCGTTCCCGTCAGCAGTAAAATGTGTTGCAGAAAAACTCGAAGTAGATTTCACAGATCTGCAGGAAAGCGACTATTTTGAACCCATCCCACCTTGGGATGAATGTACAGTCACCTGTGACTTGTCCTTTACAGAACTTAACAAAAAGAGTTGTCCAAATGCCCTCCTCCAGCAACATTTCCTGGCTCTAGAAGACAAGTATAAATCTATGGCATTTTTTACTGATGCTTCAAAGTCTGCAACTTCGGTATCATGTGCAGCCCATGGCCCGAACTTCTCCAACTCTAAAACCTTGCATAAACATAGGAGCATTTTTACAGCGGAAGCGTACACTATTCTGACAACTGTTGAGCGTATAGTACAGCAGAAAATACAAAAGTCTATAATATATACAGGCACTTTCAGTGTTGTCACAGCCCTGTCCTGTGGCAAAGCAAGCCGAAACCCTCTATTAAACATGCTCCTTAAACACATTCACGTAGCGTATAAACAAAACTTAGCTCTTGTTGTATGCTGGGTGCCAGGCCACTCTGGGATCGCAGGCAATGAAATGGCGGACAAAAATGCTGGACAAGAGGCTCATCGGAATACCGTTGATGTAAGCTGGATAACTGGTGTGGACATGAAACCTGTGGTACGAAAGGTTCTCCGTATTCATTGGCAAGCTGAATGGGACAAGCAAGTTGAAAATAAGCTCCAGCTGCTTAAACCGCAGTTAACCAAATCTTTCCCACTGAAGCTTGATAGACACACCGAAGTCACACAGGCACGACTCAGAATAGGACACATTTACGGCACACACAAACACCTCTTGGCTGCAACTGACACACTGACGTGCACACGCTGCGGTGCGAACTTAACCGTCTTACATGTCCTCATGCAAAGTCCTGAACTTCACCAAGAGCGAGTGGCTCATTCTGGGGAACTTTACTCAAATCATATACCCCCTCATTCCCCAATCTTTTTATCAGCGGATGCATTCTTCAGTTATAAAAGAGTGCTTAATTATCTTGCAGAAAGTAACTTTCTAGACATTATCTCATATCATCCTAAACATCAGATTGTGCCTCACAGGTGAGGCACGATCTGATGCACAGAAGTTCAGCTCTCTTGCAGCTCTCTTGCACTTCTTCCGTAAGCAAGAATTGTACAGCAAGGGGCTCGGGCAATCCGCAATAATTTACCCTGTGTGCATATAACCAATGCATTTATGGCTTTATATTTATCTTCGTAATTATTTTAGAATTACTTCACCAGTATTTATAGATTTATCTTACGTGTAGGACTCTATACAGCCTCTATTTTAGTCATAGCACCAAACCCACAATTTTACTAAACCAAACCACATGTCCTGGCACTCTTTGGCCTTAGATGCCCTTCTGCCAATAAACTTCAACCATCATCATTCCGAGGAAGGCGTCGTCATCCACGTCGTCTTGCGGCGGGGGATCGTGAAAGGCAGTCGGCGTCAGAGTGTTTTCGTCCGGACTTGTAGATTACTGTGACCTCATATTTTTGCAGTCTGAGGCTCCACCGCGCCAGCCGTCCTGAAGGATCCTTTAAATTAGTTAGCCAACACAACGCGTGATGGTCGCTGACGACTTCGAATGGCCTGCCATATAGGTAAGGGCGCAATATCACTGTACCCCAAATGATGGCGAGGCATTCCTTTTCAGACGTAGAATAATTGCTTTCCGCTTTTGACAGCGACCGGCTAGCATATCACCCGTTAAAGTCCGTCTTTCCTCTGGATTAGGACACCACCGACGCCTACGCTACTGGCATCAGTGTGGAATTCGGTTTCGGCGTCCTCGTCGAAGTGCGCAAGCACCGGCGGCGGCTGCATGCGTCGTTTGAGTTCTTGAAATCCGTCGACCTGCGGCGTTTCCCTTTTGAACTCGACATCACAGTTCGTTAAGTGAGTTAGCGGCTTACCTATGCATGAAAACTGCTTGACAAAGCGCCTGTAGTTGTCGCACATGCCAAGGAATCTACGCACCGCCTTGTTGTCGATGGGCTGCGGGAACGTTGGGATGGCAGCTGCCTTCTGCGGGGCGGGGCGTACTGTAGATTTGCTGATGACGTGGTCTAGGTACAGAAGCTCATTGTAAGTGAAGCGGCACTTTTCCAGCATCAGAGTGAGCCATAATGAGTTGATGGCCTCTAATACTGTCGCAAGCCGCCTAAGGTGATCGTCGAAATTTTCGGCGATGACAACAACGTCATCGAAGTAAACAAGACAAGTGTGCCACTTCAATCATGCTAGCACCATGTCCATAACGCGCTGAAACGTTGCAGGCGCCGAGCACAGTCCGAATGACATGACCTTGAACTCGTAGAGGCCGACTAGCGTGAGGAAGGCGGTCTTTTCGCGATATTTCTCGTCGACTTCAATTTTCCAGTAGCAAGACTTGAGGTCCGTCGACGAGAAGTATTGAGCGCTGCAGAGCCGAACCAATGCGTCGTCTATCCGTGGAAGGGGGTATACGTCCTTTTTCGTGATCTTGTTCAGTCGACGATAATCAACGCAGAAACGTAGGGTTCTGTCCATTTCCTTCACCAGCACTACAGGAGATGCCCACGGGCTTTTCGACGGCTGGATGATGCCGTCGCGCAGCATTTCGTCCACTTGTTGCCTAATAGCCTCACGTGCTCGCGTCAAAACTCGGTAATGGCTCTGAGGGAGCGGTCGAGTGCACTCTTCGGTTATTATGCGATGCTTTGCGACTGGTGTTTGTCGAATCCTCGATGACATCGAAAAGCAGTCTTTCTATTAAAGGAGAACACTTCTGAGCTGTTGCTGCTTAATCGTGGGTAGAGTTGGATTAATGTCGAAGTCTGGTTCGGGAACTATGGTCATCGGGGTAGATGTGGCAGAATCCGAGAGGACAAAGGCATTGCTGGTTTCCACAATTTCCTCGATGTACGCGAGTGTCATGCCTTTGCTGATGTGCTTGAACTCTCGGTTGAAGTTGGTTAGCATCACTTCCGCTTTCCCTCTGTGGAGTCGAGCGATTCCTCTTGCGACGTAAGTTTCACGGTCGAGCAATAGACATTGGTCGCCCTCGATGACGCCTTCTAGGTCAGCGGGTGTTTCGGTGCCGACGTAAATAATTCTGGAGCGCGGCGGGATGCTCACTTGATCTTCGAGCACAATCAAGCCGCGGGCACTACGAGAGTTCTCAGGCGGTATCGCTTGATCTTCGGACAGGATTATCAATTTCTACTTCAGGTCGATGATTGCGCCGTGTTGGTTCAGGGAGTCCTTGCCGAGAATGGCGTCTTGTGAACACTGTTGGAAGATAACGAAAGTGGCAGGGTAAGTCCGGTCATGAACGGTAATTCTTGCCCTGCAGATTCCAGTCGGCGTAATGAGATCTCCTCCAGTGGTCCAAATTTGAGGGCTTTCCCATATCGCGTTAACTTTCTTCAACTGGGCGGCGATGTGTCCACTCATTACGGAGCAACCGGCCTCTGTGTCCACTAAGGCGGTGACTTCGTGACCGTCGAGAAGCACCTCGAGGTCGGTGGTTCTTTATCTTGCGTGACAGTTAGATCTTGGTGTCGGATCACGGCTGCGTCCCGTTGACCTGTACCTGAGAGGTACTTGGATTGATCTTCAGCACCTCCACCAGATGTCACGTAGTAGTGACGGTGAAGAGGGAGCAAAAATGTGATTAACGAAACTAGCCTTTTATTGGACGAACTAGTGCCCTCAAAAGCAGGTTCCACTCAAATAACAACGATAGCGCCGAACACACTCGGCGTTCGTCGAAAATCTGATCAACTGGTCAAGCTCGTCGGCATTTATACATCAGTCGTCGAATGTTCCAGAGTAATCACTGGGAACTGGGCGTGTTCCACAAAGTTCTAGGTATTGGCGTCGCGCATACATTCAATCAGACTACACAAGGTTCAGCGACAGACAGTGGATGGAACCATCGATATCATTCCAGTAACTTCCGATACATGCAGGGGCATTCTGCGCTGTGCGGTAACATTTGTTAGGCGGTAAAATGTGGTCGCCCAATAAAGATGAACAAGTACACGTGTCAATATGACGTTCATTGATTGTCCGGTTTTATCGATATAGTGTTTCTTACAGAAGGAGCATTGAGGCTTATAAATTACATCCGGACTTGTTCCAGTAAAGCTAGTTTTCACTTCGTGCGTATAACTATTTGCGAGGCTTTTAATTTTAATGCCACTTTGAAGGTGCATGCAGGTTTTGCACCTGGGGTGACGACATTCTTTTATTTCAGGGGAATGATGTTCGCTGACTTCTGCCTGTACTAACATGTCTTTAAATTTCTGTTGAGGCGTTAGGTAACGCTTCGTGCATCAGTGAACGCTTTTCTCAGATTCTCGTTACTTGATAATATTGGGTTTTATTTTCGAAAGTTGTTATGTTTCCGATGGCATTCGACTGTTTTGTTATAAACCACCAGCCTTTATACCAAAAATATTATAATGCCATCCCAAGCATAAACATCCTACGAAAATGCCAGGCAATATTACCAAGTAATGACCCAGTCGAAAAATGCACGACACCATTTCTGTTTTTTATCGTTTACACCACAGCGGGTTTTCAGACAGGGGTATGTTGTGCCCGTCCTGATGTATGGGGTGAGCCTGGTCTGATGTGTCGGTTGTGCCTGACCTGGTGTGTACGGTGAGCCTGGTCCGGTGTTTCTGGCGTGTACGGTGAGGCCAGCCTGGTGCGTCTGGTGTACCCGTTCTGGCATGTACGATGAGCCCGGTCAGGTCTGCTTGGTGTACTAACCCGGTGCTTTTGGTGTGTTCGACGGATGTTTAGTATGCTTGCTTGGTACTTTTTGTATCCTCGTGTGGTCTCATTGGGAACATGCTTGCACCTTGTGATGTGTGTGAAAAATTTTATCATGCATCAGATATCTATATATCATAAATAGTTTCATGATATATAGCTATATTATCAGTTTCATGCTGGAGAATGCGCATTTGCTATGGTGAGGAATTATTTTTTATTTATTCTGTAGATGCCAAGGTGCTGCAACATCAGAGGCAAAGGAGCAGTGCTAATGTTGGTTTATTCGGTACATTAAAGGAAAATAAATTTTGCTTTGAAAATATGAGCATAAGGTAACTTAAGTGCAATAAATCTCCTTGCACGCACTCTGTTGCCTTAGGAACTAAGTAATTTGTCAGTGCAAAATACTATATGTGGCTGCGTAGATTTTTATTTCTCAGTAAATTCTAGCTCAACTTGATGCCCAGATATAGAGAATAAAGTTCATACAGAAGAGCACACGAGTGTAGAATGCTCATCCGCTCTGCAATGGGTGGTCCCTCTAGTCCAGCACCCTTAGCTGCCCTTTTCACTCGGTAGACCAGGTAGAGCTGGTGCGTCGGGCCCAAGCTGGACAGTGCCGCTTCCCATTGCTGCGTGGCAATGAAACTTGAAAGTCCCGTGGAAGCCACGACCAGTTCACAGCCAGTTGTACCCTCTGATGCTTCCCAGAGACACAACACAGCCTTAAATAGACAAGTACAGCAGTTCTACGCATGGCTACAAAGTCTTCATGACATCAATCAAAATTTGTTTCCAAGTATTATGTTTCCAAGTATTTGTTTCCAAGTACCAATTTTATGTCATTAAGTACTGCAAAGGAAGCGAAGTGTATCTAACTTTGCGATAAATGGAACCGGAAAGAGCAGGTACGTCCACTGGCTTAACGAAAGGCGCTACACCGAAAATTATGTGGCTTACGCTTGAGTGAAGCTGATTTCAATTAAAAATTTTTAATTAAGGAGTTTCGTGAGCCAAAGTGGAGTATTTCAGATTGGTGAAGTGCAGAAATAAGTACAGGTTGTGCCAGCCAACCAGAAGAGCTCTCCTAGTACCCACCTATAATCACCCTCTAAACAATTGGTGAAAGCCGACTCTTGGCTTGTGCTATGAGGCTATCATTACATAAACCATAAAAGTACATACATTTTACCATGCTTTATGAGAAGGCAGAAGAGTAGTACTATAAGAGCGTAGGTTTGGGCATGTTGGTATTCCATAACCTTTACGTTTTTAGCGCACGGAAAGGGACGAGAGACACAAGTACGACGGATACATAGCGCTGTGTCCACGTCGTAACTCTCTCGTCATTTTTCGTGCGCTAAAATGCAAAAGTTACAGTACTATAAACTTACTGATAGTGACATAAATGGTAGCAGTGTTCTAGTTCAAATCAATATTTCGAGCTTATCAGCCCTGACTCTCATGTAACTGAGAAAGCTGGTGCGAGACCGAGTGCGAGACAAGGGACAGAAGGGCGACGACAGGACGCAAAAGCTATCAATTCTACATTTATTTTGCTGGAAGGAACGAAGAAAATATTTACACTGCATGTGCACTTGCACTGCACAGTTCTTTCAGGAAGAGAGCACAAGTTTCAATGCAGAAGTGCAAAAGCATAACAGTGCTTGCATTAAAATAGAATAATAAGCACGAACTGAGTGCTATTCCATGTCATCTAGAGAGCATTACTCTTTGTCATGCAATCATATTGTACTGTTCCTCAATGATTTTGTTTGTCAATCGGTTGCCGCAGCTGAATAATCCGAACCTGGTGTGTAGCATCAGTCGTGTCAATGCATCATCAAGTGGGACAAGTATACTTGTCCCTCTAGTGAATTATGGTTCTCTCCTGGATGCTTGTTGAGGCACCAGCCAGTCTGTCCCATGACACATTTGAATAAATATACAATTGATCACAGGAATAGGCTACACTACCCCTGACGCACACCACACAAATTTGTTCGTATCTATAACGAAGCAAGCCTCCCTTGCCTGAATGCCTTTATCAATTCACTTGTGGACTGTTATGCACACATACTTCCAGAACAAAATAATGTAGGCACTATATACACGTATCCACTAGTGAATTGAAAAAGGCGAGCAGGCAAGCGAGGTTTTCTTGTTTACAGTTATCAGGAAATTTGTCTAGTGTTTGTCAGAGGCAATGTACGGTATTCCTTTCACATGTAGCCAAATATACACAGGGCAGACTGGTCAGTGCCTAAATATGTGCAAAAGGAACCACTATATTTCCTTCAAAAAACCAGTATGCTCACCTGACTTGGTCGTGCATTGCCGCAACAAGGCTTAAGGCCGCATTAAGATTTTTCATCAGTTTTCGCCCATGGTGAAAATTTTACAAGGGGAACCAGTGGCCACATAACCAGTACCAAATAAATGTGTGAGCTAGCCCCCATTATTAATGCATGAAAAAAGGCACCCTTTCTAGATAACAAGAAACAGAAAATACTCTGTGCCTATGAGCTTTTTTATACGAATACCGTTTATCGTGAATTTATGCCTTTGTGTTAGAACTTACAACTCCCCACTGAAAGAAATTGTGCACTATATAAGCAGACATCCAGTGCTACTCATATTTTTAATCTTTCCATCATAATAGTCAGTTGTTAGCAGTGATCATGCTGTATGGTTTCCTTTCCCTCCCTGCATAAATTTTGTCCTGAAAAGTTATATGAGCTCACCGGCAAACTCAAAAGGACACTACAAATTTCACCTAGTGGACATGGCTGGTCTTCAGAAGCTGCACAAATACGGTGATAGGTATTTGTTCGCATACTGTAGCAATAGTAAGCGCAAGCTACCTTTGACATTGCTGCCATACTCCAGCTCTCACACAGCTATAGTGCTTAAGCGCCACAGAAGTGCAAGTGCACAACAAAAGTAAGCAGGCACACCAACCATAGCTTTGACTTCAGCAGTCACAACATAGGTTGTTTCATGTAGCTAAAAAACTTGCTAATATGTAGAAAATGGCTATAGATACTTGCACACCTAACGTAAAACCACATTAGCTGAAGTGCATATGATGCTTTTTCTAGACACAGGTGTTTTCGTCAAGAATACCTTTACAATTACAGATACTGCTTTCCCTTTCTCCGCCCAGTAATCGAAGTCTTACGGATAGCATTATAATTTGAACTTGCTGGTTGAACATACTCTGACCTGAGCATCACGAAGCCGAATGAAAAGACTGCTCACTGTGCCGAGCAAAAACATAAGATAAAACAGAACACATAGAAAAGGACCCAACACATTAGAAATATTTCTCTACAGCTGTAGAATTAGTGCCAGTGCCAAGCAGAATGTTCTACGATGGGCTGTTGAAATCAAATTCATTTGATGAGCAACACTGCAATAACCATCAAAGGCCATAGCAAGAGCAATCAGACAATTAGGCACTATGGACGAAATTGTGTGCTTCTTTTATGGTAGATCTACCAGTCAACTATGAGGCTTATGCTGTATTGACTTGAAGTGAAAAAATGTAACTGGGCAGACTAGCAGCTGCTACAATGCCAAATTGCACGAATGAGGGTAGCTTGCGTAGAAAAAAAGAGAAAAAATGCGAGCCTACTAAAAAACACCTCAATACTGTAGTAACTGCAGCACAGTGAATACGGGATTTCGTGTATCATTTCAAAGAATTCATGCCCACCAAATGTGTGTTTGGCAGTGGCAGTTATTCTGGGATCAATACAGTAATAATTGTGAATATCAATGTTATTAAACAATGGTAAGCACACTGCGTGCTTAGACTTGTGACATATTTGGCCCCCTGCACTACGAATTCTGGCATGTGTATGCAGTGAAAACAAAAATATGCTGCAATAAACGCTACAGCATAGAAACGAGCTTCAAAACAATAAAACCCTTAAAAATTTAATACATATATATATATATATATATATATATATATATATATATATAGAGAGAGAGAGAGAGAGAGAGAGAGAGCGTACAAGGCAATAATTAAAACTAACTTGCGGCCTAGCAACTGATGCAAGACAACATAGTAATCATCAGGACATGTTAGCTCCACTTTTACATAGAACACCATAATGTGGGCATAACGTCTACGAACACAAATACGCCTGAACGGACCATCCAGATTATGCGTCGTGCTGCAGCATTTCTGGGGGCTCCACCGTTATGTGCACACTGTTGTGGGTCACGGTTTCACCACTACAAAAGAAGTTCTATGTTATATACTTATGGCAATGACACATGAAGCTGTGACATTATGAACACATGCAAGGAGCACATAAACATAGTCACAAGAATATTGTCTACATTAGTGCAAGGTGGCAGAAGAGCACAAGGTCGAAGTCATTGATGAATGTCATAATAAGAACCCTCCATCACGTAAAATTTTAAGACACGCAGAAAAAGCAAAGTGCAAAGAAATAGCTGTTTACGTAACAATTCATTATTGTTCACGATAGCTTAATCAACTTTCCCCTGTCAGGTTTGGTTACGTCAAATTTATGTCAACACACCTTGTTTAAAAGTAAGCTGTACAAGTAGCAGTTTGTCATTGCTTACATTATTTCGCCTAAAACTGCTCGTAAACTCAAGATGTTGTAAGCAAAGATCATATATAACGTTGAAGCATTCGTAAGCGACGAAACGTCATTGCACTTATGATCGGTGAAAAGGCACATGAGTCACTGTTATGCAAATTCAGCTGAAAAGCGGGAGCTTGCTCATAGGCGCAAATTACTAACACGATTACTTCCGTACGTAATCTTTCTCACCGGAAAAAAATGCTTTTCAAGATTTTCAATTTCCCCTTGAGGCAATAAATTTGCGTCACTAAATTGTGACAATCAGTACTCAGCAAGCACTCGTTTCACTGTTTACGTGGGAGTTCTATTTCCTATGTTCGCAAGGCACTTACGCACACACAAAGAACACGCACAACACGCGTGTGGTTCAGATGCACGATTACTTGCTTTTTTCATCCTTACGACGTGCTCAAAAAGCACCCTCCAGGTTTACGGTGCTGCGATGTTACTCCATGCATACATGCCGTTGCGTAGTAGAGGAGCTGAGGCACGCTGATAATACGCATTTCATTGCAACGTCCACCCAACTTTCCACGACAACCAGAGACAAAGGTCCGCGGCATGGAAATCGTTGGTCGACATTTGCCAGGCGCATACGGCGAGTTCCCAGAGAGACACAAGCTATCTTCTGGCACTTTTGTATGCGTGAACTCAGTCACATTTCACAATACGAAACACAAAACCACGTGATTACACAAACACATCTCATCAGCACGCACAACCAACCGACACGTTGAAAATAGAGAACAGGGTAGACAAATGAATGCTATGAGCGTCTCCATATCCATGCGACCTGTGGCGCCCCCAACAGGTCGCATGGGGCGTGCGTAGATGTGTCTTCTTGTTGTGGCCTCCGTGATGCTTAAAATATTAACGAGTACATTGTAGTTTTTTGTCGTTTGGCGCACAACTACACATGCTGTTGTGATACAAAATTGACCATCGAACTTTCTTTGTTGTCCGCCATACCTTAGCGCAGAGAGAAATTTTATGAGGTATTTCTGATTTTCAATAACTTCTCCCAAATGCAGCCAGAAAAAGCATGGCCTTCGAGATCCACTTATGTAATTCTTTGGAAGCCGTGTCAGGCCATGATTCAAACAATTTCGCTTGAGAGATAATGTGTGTTTTCAAGCCCCTCCGGGACGTTTCCCGCTCCTACCTGTGATACCTGCGCCGTCACTTCGTTTGAAATGATTTTCTGCAGCTGTCATGTGCAGTGTGCGATGTTTCTTTGCGCATTTTAACTGTTTCAGTCAGGAAGCATCGAATCTGCGAGGGTTCATCGCTCGTTTGGCGCAGGTTACGCCTGTGTCGTCCGTATTTCCTTTCGTGTCGGTGTGTTAAATTGTCACGGGTTGCGCTGCTGTCGTCCGTGCCTTGTGTGTTTATCGTGCGACGCAAGAATCTCTGCAGTGCGCATGTGTCCCACATGTTGTGTGCCACAAATGTGCGGCGGTGTACGATGTGTTTGTAGCCAACTGCCGCAGTGCATTCCAGCGAGTAGACGCAGCTGGTTACACCTAGATTTCTTTGTTTCTTCATTATTTTTGTTATTTACCTGCATCTGCGATAGAAACACAATACATTGCCATGCAGTTGCATAGTGAATGTGTAAATTTGTGTTTTGCCTTCTTCAGTGAGTGTTCTTTTAAAAATGTTCTTGCTTGATAGTAAAAATGTGCAATGTGGTTGAATTAATCCTGGTCTTTATTCCTTGAGAATTGCAGTGAGGGGTAACTTTAAAGATTTTAGGAGTCCCGCTGTGCACATCTAGCTATAAAGCAAAATATGTAAACTTGTTCCAGTATGTGAATTTTACTATGATGTGTCAGTATCTCAACATGTTCTCGGTGCTGAGGTCTTGCAGTATGTTAAAGTAAAATGCAGTTCCTTACTAATCTGAAGCAGTGTATGTCATTTCTTCATATTATTTGTTCCAAGTAGAGTGTCTTCATGTGTGCACTGCTGGCTTTACGAGTTAAAAGACACTTTGAGATACTATTGAAGAGTATGCGTTGCAATGTTTCGACATGAAACCAGGAGTATTACATATTGTGCCATGGATAGTTACTTTATACTACTATTTATATGAATGCACACAATCTGATTCTTCTATTACATGTAGTTTGTAAGTCATAAAACAAAAATTCTTTAAGCCTGCGATCACAGTATGAGTTCACACAATCTTGTTAGTTTGGCAGTTGGCGTTGCAACTAAATTATTGTGTATGTGGGATGATTATACGCATTTGTCTGGACAATAGTAAAAAACGCGGCATGAGCAGCTATCTGCTCATTAGAAAATAACTTCCTAGGTCACACTACTGCTAAAGTAACAGATTTCTTCAGCGATCATGTGCGGTTTTCTTAGTTACAGATTTGCCAAGCCATCTGTTAGCACAGTGTTTGTGTTTAATAAGTATCTATCCTTTCTCCCATTCACTTTGCACAATTATTACCTGGTTCTCACCTAATGTTTAATGTATAATAGCGTAAATAAAAGCAAGCATTATGAAGCTTGAGTGTTAGGTATGAGTACCGACTTTCAGCACATCAGTGGAAAGTGATCTTATGAAAGCTAGAAACAGAAACTTCTAGTCATCATAACCGCTTTTTTGTACCTTCCTACAATGTGAAGGATTGGTACGCATTCATTAGTCATTACACTAAAATATATTGAAGCAGCTTGTTTTCCAAAGTTCCTATTAACCAGCCATGTGGAAGCGGGACACTTGGATAAATGAAGCATAATATGCATAGCGCTGTTTGTCTGCCATTATTTATTTCCCGTGGAACTCCTGCTTGTGCCAGAGAAAACATTGACCATAGAAGTTTCCGTTATATATATATATATATATATATATATATATATATATATATATATATATATATATATATATATATATATATATATATATATATATATATATATACACGCAGTGTATCGCCGTTTTATAAGGCAGCTTTATCGTGTATCTTGACATTTTGCACTCAAATGTGTAACTTCGCACGCATTGACACTTTTGTGTTCATGTATACAATGTCACAATTCAGCTGCATGTAGCAGTGGCGTAGAGGTAGAGCATCCGCCTCGCGTGCAGAAGCAGCGCGGTTCAATAAATACCGGTGCCCCGCAATTTTCCACAGGATTGAAAGAAATCCGCGTGTTGATAAAATTGCCTAAACATGCCTGGATTGCGGCCCGATCGCGGTGACCAGAACCGGTAACGCACTCCCTCACCGCAGCAGGATTGAGCACCCTGGTGCAGTACTTGGCCACAACCTCCTATATGAATACAACAATCATATCCCGGCCATCAGTCCCCAGCAGCTGCGAAGCAACTGACCACGGAGGCGGTCAGAAGTGTGACGCAGCAGAAGGTGCTAAGAATCTCTGGATCCGGACAGGCCGCTGCTGGAATCTGGACCCCGCAACGTTTAACGCTGGGACGTTATCTAGTGAGGCGAGTCTAGCAGTGTTATTGGAGGAATCAGCCGGCAATAAATGGGATATAATAGAGCTAAGTATTTTAGGAAGAGAAATTATGCATATACAGTGCTAAAAAGCGGGCATGTCCTGTGCTAGCGAAGCTTAGCAAATAGACGAGAACTAGGAGTCGGATTCCTGATTAATAAGAATATAGCTGGAAACATCCTAAAATTCTATAGCATTAACGAGAGGGTGTCAGGTCTTGTTGTGACAGTTAATAATAATAATAATAATAATAATAATAATAATAATAATAATAATAAGAATAATAAGAATAAGAAGTTAATTGAAGGTCGTACAGGTCAACGCGCCAACATCCAGTCATCATGACCAACAAGTCGGAAGTTTCTATAAAGACGTGGAATCAGCGATAGGTAAAGTCAAAACAAAATACACTATATTGATGGGCGACTTGAATGCCATGGCAGGCAAGAAGCAGGCTGGAGACAGGTCAGTGACATAGGTTCTAGGAACATTACGGGAGAGTTATTAGTAGACTTTGCAGAACAGAATAATTTCTGGATAATGAATACCTTCTTCCGGAAGCCCGATAACCGAAAGTGGACGTGGAGGAGCCCGAATGGCGAGGCTAGAAATGAAATAGACTTCATACTCGGCGCTAACCCTGGCCTCATAGAAGATGTGGACTTGCTTGGCAAGGTGCGCTGCAGTGACCATAGGATGGTAAGATCTCGAATAAGCCTACACTTGAGAAGGGAACGGAAGAAACTGGCACGTAAGAAGCCGATCAATGGGTTAGCGGTAAGAGGGAAAGTATAGGAATTCCGGATCAAGCTACATAACAGGTATTCGGCATTAACTCAGTAAGAGGACCTTAGCGTTGAACCAAAGAACAACAATCTTATGGGCATCATTAAGGAATGTGGAATAGAAGCCGGTGGTAACTTGGTTACACAGGATACCGGTAAGCTATGGCAGGAGACGAAAGATCTAAGAAACACCAATCTATGAAAGCCGCTAACCTCACAGCTAGTATAGAACTGGCAGAACCTTCCAAATTAATCAACGAGCGTAAGATAGCTGACATAACGAAGTATAATCTGGATAGAATTGAGCGTGCTCTTAGGAACGGAGAAGCCTAAAAGCAGAGAAGAAGAGACTAGGAATACGCAAGAATTAGATGTATGCGTTGAGAGACAAAGCCGGCAATATCAGTACTAATATGGATAAGATAGTTCAAGTGGCTAAGGAGTTCTATAGAGATTGGTACAGTAGCAGTGGCACCCACGACAATAATGGAAGAGAGAACAGTCTAGAGGAATTAGAAATCCCACAGGCAATGCCAGAAGAAGTAAATGAAGCCTTGGGAGCTATGCAAAGGGGGAAGGGAGCTGGGGAGGATCAGGTGACAGGAGATTTGTTGAAGGATGGTGGGCAGATTGTTCTAGAGAAACTGGCCACCCTGTATACGCAATGCCTCATGACTTCGAGCGTACCGGAATCTTGGAAAAACAGTAACATAATCCTAATCCATGAGAAAGGGGACGCCAAAGACTTGAAAACTTATAGACCGATCAGCTTACTGTCCGTTGCCTAGAAAGCATTTACTAAGATGATAGAATCAGGAACACCTTGGACTACTGTCAACCAAAGGGCCAGGCAGGATTCCGTAAAGGCTACTCCACAATAGACCATATTGACACTATCAATCAGGTGATAGAGAAATGTCCGGAATATAAGCAACCCTTATATATAGCTTTCATTCATTATGAGAAAGCTTTTGCTTCAGTCTAAACCTCCGCTGTCATGCAGTCGTTACGGAATCAGTGTGTAGACGGGTCGTATCTAAACATACTTAAAATATCCATAGCGGCTCCACAGCCACCGTGGTCCTCCACAAAGTAAGCAATAAAATACCAATAAAGAAGGGCGTCAGGTAAGGAAGATACAATCTGTCCAGTGCTATTCACAGCGTGTTTACAGTAGATATTCAGAGACATCTATCGTGAAGAATTGGGGATACGAGATAATGCAGAACACCTTACTAACTTGCGATTCGCTGATGATATTGCCTTGCTTACTAACTCAGGGGACCAATTGCAATGCATGCTCACTGACCAGGACAGGCAAAGCAGAAGCGTCGGTCTAAAAATTAATCTGCAGAAAACTAAAGCAATGTTTAACAGTCTCGGAAGGGAGCAGCAGTTTACGATAGGTAGTGAGGCACTGGAAGTGGTAAGGGAATACTTCTACTTAGCGCAGGTTGTGACTGCGGGTCCGGATCATGAGACTGAAATAATCAGAAGAATAAGAATGGGCTCTGGTGCGTTTGGCAGGCGTTCTCAGAACGTGGACTGCAGGTTGCCATTATCCTTCAAGAGAAAAGTGTATGACAGCTGTGTCTTACCAGTACTAACCTACGGGGCAGAATCCTGGAAGCTTACGACAAGGGTTCCACTTAAATTAGGACAATGCTACGAGCTATGGAAAGAAGAATGATGGGTGTAACTTTGAGGGGGATAAGAAGAGAGCAGATTGGAGGAGGAAAGAAACTGGAGGTAATGACATCTTAGTTGAAATTAACAAAAATAAATGGGGGCATGGGCAGGGCATTAATGAGGAAGGAAGATTACCGATGGTGTTTAAGGGTTACGGACTGGATTCAAAGAGAAGGGAAGCGTAGCAGGGGCGGCAGCAAGTTAGGTGGGCGGATGAGATGAAGTTTGCAGGGACAACATGGCCACAATTAGCGCATGACTGGGGTAGTTGGAGAAGTGTGGGAGAGGCATTTGCCCTGCAGTGTGCGTAGCCAGGCTAATGATGATGATGATGATTATGAATTCAGCCTATGTTTTCTGTCATAAGTTGAAGACAGCTCTCATGCAATGCTTTCCATTGTAATGGTTCCCATATTTAAAATATTCAGTTTGCCAATCTCTCATCCTGACACCCACCGTGGTTGCTTAGTGGCTATGGTGTTGGGATGCTAAGCACGAGGTCGCGGGATCGAATCCCGGCTACGGCGGCCGCATTTCAATGGGGGCAAAATGTGAAAACACCCGTGTACTTAGATTTAGGTTCACGTTAAAGAATCCCGGGTGGTCCAAATCTCCGGAGTCCTGCACTACCGCATGATTCAAATCAAAAAATGGTTTTGGCACGTAAAACCCCATAATTTAATTTTTTGCTCTTCCTGACACCACATTGTGTCATTGACGTTTTTCCATGATATGATTATCTCTACACAATTTACTTTACATAGAAGCTTCATCACAACCGGTGGACTTACATCCACTTTCCTCTACCCTGACGAAATGTGTCTGCTCATCACCACACCGACACATTTAAATGGTGTTTTTCTCCACACTATACAACTTTGGAATGCTTTACCCGATCATGTTCATTCTTTAATTGTCACCATGCTGAGTTGTTTGATCTTGTATACGTTAACCACTGAACTTACATTGCGTTTTGTTTTTTTGCGCTTTTCTTATTATTTGCAAAATTTGTACTCTGTATACTCCCTGTTCCTGCAATAGCCATTCGTGGCTACAGTATCTTGAAATAAATAAAGGAACTAAATTTGAATCTGATGGCTGTTCTAACTTGAAAGGAGCCAATTTAGCATCTAGACAACCTTAGTCGTACACAAACCGGAAAAAAACTATAACCCGAGGCCAGTGTACAAAAGCTAAGTATACATCACAACGTACTAGCATGTACGCCAGACAGCATCCGCCTTACAGAGATGTGCACACCAGATCACTCTAATGTGCATACTAGAACACATCAAGCAGCTGTGGTGTGCACACCAGAATACACAAAGCCACTCTGGTGTACACACCAGGTAACACCAGACCATGCTCGTGTTTGCACTAGGAAACACCAGAACACGTCATACCGGTGTGGCATATTTTTCAACTGGGAAGCGTCTGAGGAAAGCGTTCCCGGATGTACCAAGGGCTACCTATCGCTGTAACAGAAACTTTAAAGACATGTTAGTACACGCGAAAGTCCGCCAACATCATTCCCCGTAATAAAAGCATGTTGTCGACCCAGTTGATGGTGGCTGCAAAACCCGCAGGCACCATCAAAGACACATTAAAATTAAACGCACCGCGAATAGTTAAACACACGAAGCGAAAACTAGCTTTACTTGCACAAATTTAGATGTGATTCATATGCTTGGATGTTCCTTCTGCTAGAAACAATATATTGGTGAAACGGTACAATCAATGAATATCAGAATAAACGGATGTCGCGCTGACACAGCTAAAAAGCTTCCCAAAGCTGTCATCGAGCATTTCAACCTACCAGGTCATAACTTCGATCAACGTAAACTCCACGTCTTGCAGTCAAATTTCCGTTTCGAACAAGAAACAAATTCCAGAGTAGATACCTTGTCCATGAGTTCAAAACATTGCAACCAATAGGCATAAACATTTCAAATGGAGCTTTAGAATGTATTCGCTATGCTAAATTTCAAACTCTAGGTAACAGCACTTAGTTTGCTTGCTCAGTCTATTTTCCCTTCTTACATTACTCTTTATTGCGAAAGCAATACTGCTCGAGGTTTCCGCTCTTGGCCGTCGTCCCGGAGAATCCACCATTGACCTTTAGCGTGACCTATGTGTGACGTCATACCAGCTCTGGAAAAGCGGGGCCCCAACTCGGCTCGTCGCGATCGTCCCAGCGAATCCTCCACGGTATGTCGGATGATGTGTATAAGGTGAAGCTGCAACGATGTGCTGCAGCTAAAAAGCGGCGGCGTGCGGAAGAAACGGATGAAGAGCGGGAACAACTTTTAGCTAAACATCGTGCATATTATGCAGCCAGTCGAATGCGTTCGACATCTCTTGATCTGGGTGCATCTACAAGTATCATGCATGCTTTCAATGCTGGCGCGACTTTGGCGACACCTGATCGTTCGACAGCAAGCCTTATGGATGCTTTAAATGGCGACGAGACTGCATCTACACGTTCGATGAGCAGTATGGAACTCTACAACCTGAACAGAAGATTGCTTTCTCAATCCACTAGACTTAGCCAAGCTAAGCCTCTGCTAATTTTTTTCTTTTATTTATACATTTATTCCATTCAGGTAATTTTTTTTCACGAGCACCGTTTTCTGCCGTTCCTTTTACTATCGCTTTCAAAGACACGATAGCCCACGACCTCTAGCGAAGCAGGTTGTAGAGGTTTGCTGTGCCCACAACCGTTGACACGCCGGCCTACACACGGCTGTGCCACCGGCCTTGTGCACAGCACTGCCCTCATCTCAATTGCACACCCTCGCCGCAACACACCTTTGGTCGTTGCCACACCCGCCCGCCTTACCTCCTCTCCCCTTTAGAAGGACCCTACCTATACATACTGCGCCGAGGAAAACATGCCGCCTTGAAAAAGACAACTCCACTTGTCGAAACGTTGACTGCCGTTTTTACCTTGTTCTTGTTTTGCTCATCGTCTTCAATTTCAATCTCCCGCCTTCCCCGTGTTTTCCCGGAACATGTAGACATGGCATTTTGTGAGAGCTTTCAGAAATGGGTATTCGAGGGAATATGCTTAATATGACTGAAAGTTACTTATCGCACCATACATTTCGTGTTAGGGTTTGCAGTGCTCTATCCAGGCTATTTACAGAAGAAACTGGGGTACCGCAAGGTGGGGTATTAAGCTGTACCCTCTATATCTTCAAAATGAGTTCCATGCACTTATCTGTACCGCAGAGTATGTTTTATTCTGTATACGTAGATGAGTAAAATTAGTTTCCAAGTCATGTAACCTTGCTATTTGTGAGCGACATGTCCAGCTTGGGTTAAAGAAAGTGTGTAAATGGGCAGAAGAGAACGGCTTTAAACTGAATCCTCTTAAAAGCTTCTGTATCCTTTTCACACCAAAAACAGGCTTATTTGCAGAGCCCAATGTAGGACATGACGGCACATACCAGTTGCCGCAGAAGATAAATTTTTAGGGTTGATATTTGATTCAAAACTAACCTTTATTACCCACTTAAAGAACCTCAAAGAGCAATGTTTCGCAATTTGAGACCACATTTTCTTTCAGTAAGTAAGTTAGGAGCTTTCTTTAGGTTAGCTTTTGAGGAGTTCTGAGGCTTGAAAGACGTTCTTCGAGCAAGCGTCTGTTTCGGGAACTAATTATTAATGAATAGCTACGCTTTCATTCTTTGTGAGTGACTTGAAACGTGAAGGTCATTTTGTTAAAATTCAATAGTAACCACGTGTGTATTGGTTAACCTTTTTTTAGAAGTGTTTTCTAAGTTTCATTTCTATGTTTCGCGTGTTGGTTTTCAGTACGTGCATCATTTCCACGGGGAAGTCTTGTTGGTTCATTTAGTGCCAGAAGGAAACACAATGTGACTGAGTAACTCGTGTGTGTTGATGGAAGCAGCATTCTGAGTTTTTCATTAAGCGCGCGTGGCACTAGTTAATAGCAGCCGTGTTTTGAAAGGTTCTTGAGAGTACACAAGTGACGTAAGCTTAATCATGTTGTTCACTTCATGTGTGTCCTGTATGGACAAAAAGAAGAAACGTGAATGACCTTTAGGAAAAGTCTGCGAGAGACGCAAGTATGCGTTGTCAATCATGACGGCAAGATTATTGGCGCAATTTTGATTCTGTAAACGTAGAGTTGATGTGATTGTTCAGTGGTACCGGTACATGTGATAACTGGTCCACTGTGATGGAGTATGAGCAGTCTCACTCATTAAGTGAGGGTGGCTAAGGTGTTTTGAAGCATTGGTTATTTTGAGCCGGTTGTTTCAGTAAACTGACGTATTACCTTCCTTCATTTGAATAACGAGATGGGTAGCTTTATTATAGCCTAGAAGGCAACCTCGTAGCTTCAAAACTTTTCTTGTGTATGGATAATAATGGTTGTTTTCATTATTGTTTAGTTTTTCATGGTTCCTTTGCTACGGCAATATCACATCGGCGTTGTCGGCTTCAAGGAGATATGCAAAGCTGATAAAACCTGGTTCAATCTGCCTTATCAAAATGGGAGAAAAAAACACAGGGTTGAGTTCGATGTAGTAAGAACCTGGCAAGTCAAGGGTCAAGAGCGTGGGCTAGGACGTCGGGCTGTGCTATGTGATTTTTTTTGGTGTACGTTATCCAGGGCACGGGATCCAGGAATTCCTCACATGAAGCTCGTCGCCAGTATTCTACACGCTTCGTCGGCGTTCTTGATGTCCACAGAAATGCATTCATCAGGTATTCAGAACTTTCCGGGCGAGGAGAAGTTGTTAGATACGGACCATTAACTAACACCGGTCAAGTTCTCCGAAAGCAACCACTCGGCGTCGCACTCCAATTATGGCGTACAGGTGCGCATCGACCATGCCATCGGACCCGTCAGGCACTTTGGCTATCCCGCCCCCATGTACCGCGCGTAGAACTTTTGCCTCGCCCCGGCGTGACAGTTCCCGAAACTGCAACTGGAATCTAACACGGTTTGACGTAGTTCACCCTAGTCCTAAGAAATTCTTCTTGTAGCACTGGAATGTCGTTCAAGACGAGCCGTCCCCTCCAGCTGAACGACTTCTAGCCGAGGAGACAACACCGGATGAAGGCATTTATCGGTGAATAGAGCTGATGCAGCTCATTGGCCGAATATGACGGCACTTGCATGGGCCCTACAATTAGATGAACATGAGGACACCTGCACGGGCTCGATGATAGCGGAATAGGTGGTGACTCTGAAGGACTGAAGCGGGTATAAGCCAGATAACTATCGTGAAGGAAGAGACGTTCTTCTTGCCCCGGGCTGCAGCGCCCGATTTGCCGCCGGCCGTCGATAACTATTTACGGTAATATTGTTTTCTTCTATTTGTGTACATAATGCATGTCATAATTTCTCTTAGTCCTCCTCAACTTCGGCCCACGCCCGCACGCAACGGCAAGATGAAATAACATGCACCTAATGTGTAAGTGCACGAGCGTTTTTGCTTTTCGCCCCGTCGACGCAATTATATAAGTGTTGATTTTTTGGTGGTGCTTTCGTAGTGGCGCCTAGATATAGTGGTAGCTTAAGGCTGGTTTACGTCTGCACGCCCGGCTTCAGTTGTCTACTCGGCAAATTGGCACGGTGTGTATACCTCAGAAATACGAGAAACGTTACCGTACCGTATCCTGCATTTCAATTTATCCGGTTTGTCCGCAATGGTTGTCTTGTCACAGTAGTAGCATTTCTTGCTTTCCCTTACGCTGTCTTTGCACTCTCACGTACTCCCTCCATGCACGCGCGTTAGTGAAAAAGTGATGCAGCTTATGCGATGCTTTTGCAAGGATTCACGGATAATACAGCAGTTTAGAGGGTTCTGTGACGACGACCAGGGAGTTCCAAAGGGCATTGAGGTTACACGATGAAAACTTCCAAAGGGGCGTTTCACGTCACCTAACACCTCTGGCGCGCACCTATATATTTACAGGCTCTCAACTATCCCCAGATGGTTTGCTAGGCAGCAGCACAAGCTGCCGTAGAAAAGTCGAAGGAAGAGGCAAGGAAAGCTTCGCTTTAAAAGGCGTTGATTTGCTTTTGCCAAAAAAGACGAGATGTTTCCGCGCATTTCGAACGGCTGGTGCAATATCCTCACAAACGCTGCAATTGCTCTCCTTAAGCTGGCGACCGTTTGACGAAACATATTCTTTAGCTTTACAAACCGCGAATTTCACAATGATAGCGTGGTTCTGACGTGGTGAGTGGCGTGCTACTCGGTGTGCACGCTCGAGTTTGTTTGTGACAAGCCTTATGCTTACTAGGTCATGGATTTTGTCGATTAAGAATTTTTCAGATTACGCGAAAGATTCAGGTAGGTGAGAATTGGGAATCTCATATAAAATACTACAGCAGAATTTATCTCACACTGACTGTCGACGGGTAATGCTAATAGCAATGGAACAATGTAGCGACACACCACGGTGAAACGACAGCGTGACAACGATGCCATGACGACAGCCGTATGGCGACGATTACATGATGAAAGTCCGATGCCGAAGTTAGAATGAGGGTAATGGAACGAGGGGGACGGCCTCCTGATGACGGTATGAAAACGAATGCATGACGCTGATGCAGTGGCGACGATGGCATAACAACAGCGTGACAGCAAAGGCATGATGACGTGTGTATTTTGACACTGGCGTGACGATAACTGTATCATGAAACCTGTATGACGACGGTGGCTTACGATGACAGCGTGACGAGAGTGGGATGACGAAGCTGCAGTGTTGAGCATGGCCCGACCACGATGGCATTACGAGGACGGTCTGGCAATGGAGGCATGATAGCGACTGTCTGAAGATGACGACATGATCAGGGTTACATAATCACGATTGAATGACGATAGCGTGAGTACAATACAATGAAGAAGAAAGCTTGCTGTTGATGGAACGGCGAAAGTGCAATGAAGATGACGACGTTACAGTGGGATGACGTTACTGAAGGGATGGTAATGATAAATCCACAGCGTAACGACGGCAGCAAGGCGACGACTGTATGATGACCATGGTGTCGTGATGACGGTCTGACGATAGTCGGATGACAAAACTTGAACGATGACGATGTAACGACGACGGCGGCATCACGACCCCGAGTGTACACTTAGTGGCCCAAGCTATTCGATAATCTGAATCACTGTGTCGGAGAAGAAGGCATCACGATGCTAATACGACGTGAATGATACCACGAAGATGGAATGACGACCATTGAATGGGCCCGACTACATCACTATAGCGGTCTGACAACGAATGCATGGCGCCTCTATAACGACGCTGGCATGAAGACGACATCACGAGCGTCAGATGACAAAGCGGGAGTAACAGCGATGCAACGACCACAATGCCAGTACGACCACAAACCTGGTGACCCTAACTGAGAGCAGCTTGGGCCAATGGGTTCATTGAGAAAGCATGACGACGATGGCATCACCAAATCAAGATCTGACGCTGGAATTACAAAGGAAGGTCAACGACGTCATGGGCACTCGGACCAGATACCTGGTGGCCCAAGCAGGTAAAGAACTTGGGCCACTGGTATGGCGTAAGAGGATAGATAGATAGATAGATAGATAGATAGATAGATAGATAGATAGATAGATAGATAGATAGATAGATAGATAGATAGATAGACTGGAAGCGGCTGAAGTATGCAAAGAATGCTATCGACATTAATATTAGTCTCTTTCTTCGCGAATGGCATTATCTTCGGTTTTTGCTGCAAAACACCCAGCGAGCAGTTCCGGTAGTAGCAGGGCGCGCAGCTTCTAATTCACTTCGCAGGGGTATCCATACCTAGTAATGTTGTTCGAGTTTCGTCATGCGTGTTTTAGCTCCATTAAGCTTTTACCGCCTTTCAACAATTAACTCTTCAGGCCTTGTACTTGTGCGATTACTTTCTTTTGCCGAACTTAGTTTGTGTATTTCAGTTAAGGTGTCACACTAATGTTAGGCCCAGTATTTGTTTCATTGTCGCCTGATACCAACAGCAAAGATTGAATAATAATAATAGTAATAATAATAATAATAAGCTTTATTCCCGTCAAAACGATGGCGGTGCCGTGGGTAAAAGCCGTTGAACAGCTTGACTAGAGCTCACGGTCCCCTCTACAAGGCAGTATAGGAGCATACATGAAACATACAGGAATCGAACAAAAGACAAACGCAAAATTGATTAGATTTATAGCATTACAAGGAAATCAATATTAAAATTGTTCAAAGACATAACATATCACGTGGCGCAGTTCGCGAACTGTAGTATGAGCTAAATCGATTCCACGTTTATTCAGAATATTAAGAAGTTTAGGCAAAATACACGATAGTGTACCTATAGAATAACTAGCACGGAGCGTGACCCCCTTCAAGTATTCAGACTGACGTATAGTATAGGATGTGGGCTTTATTTCCAGCTTGGCGAGGTGGCGAAAAAAATTTGGATTTTCTTTTAATTCGCACTTAAAGGTAACAATTAGTCTATAGCTATACAATTTACAGACAGGCATTATATCTGTTTTAATGAAAATAGTATGTGTATGAGAATTGTAGGGGACATCAAAAAGAAGCCTAATTATCTTTTTTTGTAGGATGTACACCTTTGTTAAGTTAGTCACTGTGGTAGATCCCCATACTAAGAAGCAGTAAGAGAGGTGAGAGTAAAAAGAAATTATATATCAGTTTTTTTACGCTGAAAGGTAATATCGCCCTACATCTGGATAAAATACCAACGACATTTGGCAGTTTAGTGCAAACAGAATCTACATGAATATCCCATAGCATATTTTGCGAAAACGTGACCCCAAGAATTTTAATACTACTTCCTATTTCTATTTTACTGGTGCCGTAGAAAAGATCTATGTTCATATTTACTTGTTCTGATTTCGGTCTCAATAGCACAGCCTTAGTTTTGCTGGTGTTAACCCCTAACTGATTTGCTACAGACCATTCCAGAAGTTTTACAAGAGCGGAGTTTGCTATGCAGTTCATTTGCTCACAGTCTGTAGCGGAAAAAAATATGCTGGCATCGTCGGCGTACAATATATATTTGGCTTCAGCGCATGTATTTACCAGATCATTTATATCGATATTAAAAAGAAAAGGTCCACGAATGCTGCCTTGAGGCACTCCTCTTGCAATCGGTTTTTGGTCGGAACAGTGCTCACCTATTTGAACATACTGCCGCCGATAGCAAAGGTAACATTTTATAAGATTCCAGCAATGGCCGCGCCCTCCATACAGTTAAAGTTTTTTGAGTGAAATAGAATGAATAATCCAGTCAAATGCTTTCGTGAAGTCAATGTACAGGCCTAGTACAACCATCTTACTTGAAGACTGTGATAAAATAAACACTTTTTCTTCTGTCAAGGCTAGTTCCGTAGACGTATGCTTTCTAAACCTAAATTGAGCTGGGGTTAGAAGGTCATATTTCTGAAAAAAAAATTAAAAGGTGCTCATGAATAATCTTTTCTAAACCCTTTGAAAATATTGGCAACACTGAGATAGGGCGATGATTCTTGATGTCATTTCGATCACCTTTTTTGAACAATACTGTAACCTTAGCCACTTGCATTCTTTGTGGGAAAACTGCACTTGAGAAACAAAGGTTAAATATATGAGTAAGAATCGGTGTGATAAGATCCATAATATGTTTAAGAGGTCGAATTTGCATACCTTCAACTTCACAACTAGAGCTGTTTTGAAGAGACATAAAAACAGACCGAACTTGTTCTTCGCTAACGACCTCAAGAAAGAAAGTAGATTGGTTACTCGAGGGCACGAATATTGAAAATTCAGGCACTGGAAAATAATCGCCACACTGCACAAAATCGTTATTAAATATATTCGCCAGGGCGCCACCGGATATCTCGATTTCACCGATTTTAAGTTTATCTGTGTTTGGGAACGAGTTACTGCGATTTAAAACAGTGTTCAACTTTTTCCACAAAAGATCAGGCTTACGAGAGCAGGCGTCAAGTTCCGCATGAAAATAGTTTTGTCTGCTTAGCTTTATTTCTTTATTTAGCTGATTTCGGTACATCTTAAACTCCTTGAGTTTTGGGGGATGTTTAGTTTTTATAAACTGATGGTACATTGGTATTCGTCTCATTGATCTTTTTAATGAGCTCTGGCGTGATCCAAGGCTTGCGTATTTTCCTACTAAGTTTCACTTGCTTAAGTGGAAAGTGCCGTTTATATATTTCAGCGATGTGATCAACGAACATGTTATAAGCCTTGTCAGCGCAATTAATCGCAAGAAGATATTCGAAGTCAGAATTTAGCACGTCATTCCTGAAAGCATCTAGGCGAGTAGGATTTATTATTTGAACATTTATCAATTGTTTTTTGCTATGATAATTGTGTGTATCTAATATTTCGAAGGTAGGAAGGTGGTCACTCAAGTCACAGGTCATCACACCCGCAATGTTATTTTCACTGACCGGGTTAGTAATTATTAGGTGTAACAAAGTTTCGCTATGTTCTGTGATGCTAGCAGGCAAAATGATTTGGTTTGAGCACCCGTTTGAAGTAATAAGCATATTCATAGTGGTTTTGGCTGCTGAATCTTCTAAGAAATCAATATTGAAGTCGCCAGCAGATAGAACAATGTAACCAGCCTCAGACGTAAACGATAACAACTCTTCGTAGAACGCAAAAAGTTTTCAACATTTCCATCGGGCAGGCGATAACATACAGAGAAAACAGAATTGTTCACTTTCGCTCTCAAAACCTCGTAATCACAGGAAGAAACACAGAAATGAGAAAGCAGTTCACATTGTATTCCTTCCTTCAGTAGCATCATTACGCCGCCGCAACGACGATTTGAGCGGTTTAAGGAGAATAACTGATAAGGTGTAAACCCGAAGTGACCATGATCATTTTTACACCGCGTTTAGGTGAGCATTATCACATCAAACAGAAATGAAAAACTCGAAGTAAAATGCTCCATAGTATCTTCTTTGTTATAAAGGAAAGGAACATTCATGTGAAGGCATTTCAAAGCGCTTATTTGATAGCCCGAGACAACAGCATTCACTTCATGTGGCAAGAGAAAGATGTGACGTGTTGATTCACACATAAAATACTAAAAGAAGCAATATTATCAAGATTGAATGTTCAGATAGATCACGCGGGAAGGTCACGTTCACTGCGCACGATGACAGAACAATCGCCGACTGCCTTACACAGATAAATCTTGCCATTTCTGAACCAGACATATGTGTAGCCCTTTTCCTTTGCCAACTCCTTTGCTGTTAGAAACAGTGGCCGACATCGGGTTGTCATATTCTCTAGTATAGAAGTACTGCTTTCATTGTCTCTCAGTTTCCGCCTAATTTCCAACCATTTATCCCTGGTGGCTTGTCGGGCATATCGCACGATTATTCCTGGGACCTTGCCTGCTTTCGCCGGAAGGCGGTAAATCGCATCAACATCCAGTTTGCTCAATTGTGGGACTTCTAACAAACCTGCCACACTGTTCACTTTTATCAACAAGTCTTCGTTCGGAGTAACCTGAATTCCATGAAATTACAAGTTTAACCGATGGTTTCTCCATTCAAGTTCACTGATTTCAGTGACCAGCTTTTCAGTCTCCGTCTCTCTACATCGGGCCTTTTGCTCAAGCTTCTCTACCCTTGCTTTCACATTTTTTGTGTCGCTTTCTTGCACAGCAACACGTTTCAGCAGTTCATCATACTTGTGACACATTACTTCAATAATTTTTTCGATGTAAGAAACCGTCTCCTTTAGAGGCACCAGCCGATCGAGCTTTTCATTCATGCTGACCAGTAGAGACCGCAATCCAGCCAACTCTTCCCGAGTTACTCTATCACTCTGATTTTCTTCCTTCTGTTTAGCTGCTTTGCAACTGGGACATGTCCACTTTTGCTTTCATGACGCGCTTCGGCATTTAAATTGCTTTTCTGTGAGACTAGCACAGTGTCCAATATGGTAAGATTAGGTACATTCCACACAAGACATAAACGCCTCTTTGCGGTCAACAGCCTGATTACAGGAAAGGCAAGTATTGTTTCCCAACATTTGGACTGACAGTAAATTCAAGAAGCAAGGAACAACCAAAATACACAGGCTTTGCAAGTTGGCAGCACGGCAGCGACAGCAAATTTACAGCTACAAAGGCGCAAAATAAATGCTACCAACCTGCGAAAAGCAGTGTTGCGTTTAGAAAAGCGTCCACATGCTGCCACCGCTGCCGAGTGCCGGGTGGTTCACGAGTCCAGCATTTATTCTTGCAGCTGGTAGCCTGCAGCCGCGCTCGTTGTTGCAGTTTGTCGGTGGGTTCCGCAAACACGTGCCCACTGCTACGATCAATGAAGCCCAAGTAGACGGCCACATCAGGCCAGGCAACAGGATTGCGGGAGAAACGAAGCTGCGAAAAGCAGTGTTGCGTTTAGAAAAGCGTCCACATGCTGCCACCGCTGCCGAGTGCCGGGTGGTTCACGAGTCCAGCATTTATTCTTGCAGCTGGTAGCCTGCAGCCGCGCTCGTTGTTGCAGTTTGTCGGTGGGTTCCGCAAACACGTGCCCACTGCTACGATCAATGAAGCCCAAGTAGACGGCCACATCAGGCCAGGCAACAGGATTGCGGGAGAAACGAAGCTGCGAAAAGCAGTGTTGCGTTTAGAAAAGCGTCCACATGCTGCCACCGCTGCCGAGTGCCGGGTGGTTCACGAGTCCAGCATTTATTCTTGCAGCTGGTAGCCTGCAGCCGCGCTCGTTGTTGCAGTTTGTCGGTGGGTTCCGCAAACACGTGCCCACTGCTACGATCAATGAAGCCCAAGTAGACGGCCACATCAGGCCAGGCAACAGGATTGCGGGAGAAACGAAGCTGCGAAAAGCAGTGTTGCGTTTAGAAAAGCGTCCACATGCTGCCACCGCTGCCGAGTGCCGGGTGGTTCACGAGTCCAGCATTTATTCTTGCAGCTGGTAGCCTGCAGCCGCGCTCGTTGTTGCAGTTTGTCGGTGGGTTCCGCAAACACGTGCCCACTGCTACGATCAATGAAGCCCAAGTAGACGGCCACATCAGGCCAGGCAACAGGATTGCGGGAGAAACGAAGCTGCGAAAAGCAGTGTTGCGTTTAGAAAAGCGTCCACATGCTGCCACCGCTGCCGAGTGCCGGGTGGTTCACGAGTCCAGCATTTATTCTTGCAGCTGGTAGCCTGCAGCCGCGCTCGTTGTTGCAGTTTGTCGGTGGGTTCCGCAAACACGTGCCCACTGCTACGATCAATGAAGCCCAAGTAGACGGCCACATCAGGCCAGGCAACAGGATTGCGGGAGAAACGAAGCTGCGAAAAGCAGTGTTGCGTTTAGAAAAGCGTCCACATGCTGCCACCGCTGCCGAGTGCCGGGTGGTTCACGAGTCCAGCCTTTATCCTTGCAGCTGGTAGCCTGCAGCCGCGCTCGTTGTTGCAGTTTGTCGGTGGGTTCCGCAAACACGTGCCCACTGCTACGATCAATGAAGCCCAAGTAGACGGCCACATCAGGCCAGGCAACAGGATTGCGGGAGAAACGAAGCTGCGAAAAGCAGTGTTGCGTTTAGAAAAGCGTCCACATGCTGCCACCGCTGCCGAGTGCCGGGTGGTTCACGAGTCCAGCCTTTATCCTTGCAGCTGGTAGCCTGCAGCCGCGCTCGTTGTTGCAGTTTGTCGGTGGGTTCCGCAAACACGTGCCCACTGCTACGATCAATGAAGCCCAAGTAGACGGCCACATCAGGCCAGGCAACAGGATTGCGGGAGAAACGAAGCTGCGAAAAGCAGTGTTGCGTTTAGAAAAGCGTCCACATGCTGCCACCGCTGCCGAGTGCCGGGTGGTTCACGAGTCCAGCCTTTATCCTTGCAGCTGGTAGCCTGCAGCCGCGCTCGTTGTTGCAGTTTGTCGGTGGGTTCCGCAAACACGTGCCCACTGCTACGATCAATGAAGCCCAAGTAGACGGCCACATCAGGCCAGGCAACAGGATTGCGGGAGAAACGAAGCTGCGAAAAGCAGTGTTGCGTTTAGAAAAGCGTCCACATGCTGCCACCGCTGCCGAGTGCCGGGTGGTTCACGAGTCCAGCCTTTATCCTTGCAGCTGGTAGCCTGCAGCCGCGCTCGTTGTTGCAGTTTGTCGGTGGGTTCCGCAAACACGTGCCCACTGCTACGATCAATGAAGCCCAAGTAGACGGCCACATCAGGCCAGGCAACAGGATTGCGGGAGAAACGAAGCTGCGAAAAGCAGTGTTGCGTTTAGAAAAGCGTCCACATGCTGCCACCGCTGCCGAGTGCCGGGTGGTTCACGAGTCCAGCCTTTATCCTTGCAGCTGGTAGCCTGCAGCCGCGCTCGTTGTTGCAGTTTGTCGGTGGGTTCCGCAAACACGTGCCCACTGCTACGATCAATGAATCCCAAGTAGACGGCCACATCAGGCCAGGCAACAGGATTGCGGGAGAAACGAAGCTGCGAAAAGCAGTGTTGCGTTTAGAAAAGCGTCCACATGCTGCCACCGCTGCCGAGTGCCGGGTGGTTCACGAGTCCAGCCTTTATCCTTGCAGCTGGTAGCCTGCAGCCGCGCTCGTTGTTGCAGTTTGTCGGTGGGTTCCGCAAACACGTGCCCACTGCTACGATCAATGAAGCCCAAGTAGACGGCCACATCAGGCCAGGCAACAGGATTGCGGGAGAAACGAAGCTGCGAAAAGCAGTGTTGCGTTTAGAAAAGCGTCCACATGCTGCCACCGCTGCCGAGTGCCGGGTGGTTCACGAGTCCAGCCTTTATCCTTGCAGCTGGTAGCCTGCAGCCGCGCTCGTTGTTGCAGTTTGTCGGTGGGTTCCGCAAACACGTGCCCACTGCTACGATCAATGAATCCCAAGTAGACGGCCACATCAGGCCAGGCAACAGGATTGCGGGAGAAACGAAGCTGCGAAAAGCAGTGTTGCGTTTAGAAAAGCGTCCACATGCTGCCACCGCTGCCGAGTGCCGGGTGGTTCACGAGTCCAGCCTTTATTCTTGCAGCTGGTAGCCTGCAGCGTCGCTCGTTCTTGCAGTTTGTCGGTGGGTTCCGCAAACACGTGCCCACTGCTACGATCAATGAAGCCCAAGTAGACGGCCACATCAGGCCAGGCAACAGGATTGCGGGAGAAACGAAGCTGCGAAAAGCAGTGTTGCGTTTAGAAAAGCGTCCACATGCTGCCATTGCTGCCGAGTGACATGCATATACTCGCCAAGAAGTACCAGGCAGCATTAAGGACTCGGGGGCTGCACCAAACAATAATCACTGGATTTGTTCTTCAGAACGCTGTGTTTAGCACTAACCAGCACGGTGAAAACCAGCGAATAGATGTCAGCGTTGGGTGCAGCCAACGAGCCCACAAAGCAGTCACGATGGTTGCAGGTGCTTTATAGTTGACGTTCTTCAGTTTCCCTCAAGTGCGTGATACCATGATGGTTCGAGCAGCCAGTACTCCAATGCCTATCCACGTTCATCCGGTGAAGCCAAAGACGGCCGGCCACAGTGATTTCTGCAATGATTACTAGAGGGAACTCTAGCGTTGCCATTGTTCAGACACCATGATGAAATTTGTTTGACCTTCGTGCTTGTGTCGTCACACATTCTTGTGGTAGCGTTTATTACTGTTTGTCTACCTTCAATAGACTACATTTTAAAGCAACTTATACTATTGTTTTCAAATGCGGAAGGCAATAATTCTATGCAAACACAGATCGCTGCTGATAATTGCAGTGGTTGCACTTGTCCATACGTGCGTACCGCAGTGGATTCAATATCGCACTTCGGTGCTATAAGTCTTGTTCGAATCGTGCAGTCGGACAATTTCATAAAGGTTATTTATTTTTCATAACGGATTACATTCTTGAAAGTGATCAGTTTGCAAGACCACGAAGTGGTTTAAAGCCAGGAAGAAGTTTAGGCAAATCCATGTACTAACCATCATTGCCATGTCGGCAGAACTGCCCTGCTTCCAGATCCCGTGGACACTAGCGCCACTGTTCTTTATGCTGATTGTATGAAACTATGCAGGTGGCAGGCCATGTCGCTTCTGAAATCTGTGGGGCAGCAGCGCATGCTCCAGCGATGGTGCAGGCGGAAACATGGGAGAAATCAGAGCAACAATCATCCGCGCTGTGAAAATCAGTGTATTAGACGCCAGCGTTATGTTGGGGCAACTGAGCCCACGCTTCGTGCCCTACAATGAACTCATCTACAGTGACTACCTAATATAGCATGCGAGAAGAATGCGAAAAGCATTCGCCGCGCAACCCCCAAGCACATATCTATGCTGCAAGCCCAGTGGTACAAGGTAGTGACCCAAGTTGCCGTCCAAGATGTTCATTCAATAGATGGCGCTGTGGATTCTGAAGGAAGCGTGAGAGAAAAGTTACGCTGCAGTACGTGGCTCATGCACGACGCGTTTCAGCCGTGGCAATATCGTAGACAGTCGTTCAGATATGCTGCCGGCCATATTTGTTTATTTGGTGCGTTGCGTTTGTGAGGTGTTGACTAATAAAACATGGCCACCTTCGTTTACCATATTCTCATTCATTGCATAGCAGTAGTCTCGACTCCGACACCTTGAACGCCTTGACATGACATCCAGGGGAGTATTGGCCTCGAATTTGAGGTAACGTATACGGTTAAAATAATTTCGAGGTAATGCCTAATACTGCCACGCACAGAGACAGAAAAATGGCCTCAAATATTGCTGCATGGGACACGTGTCCCGGGAGATGTGGGTATAACTGCCAAGACTTGTCGTTTTGTCCATTTTCATTTCAGTTTTTCCTATTCCGTGTTCATTTTCTAAATTTTTTCCTTGGGTTAATTATCCGTTGGCCTTCATAAGTTTGTTACTAACAAAAACTGGGGCCCTCTGTTGCCGGCAGTTTCGCGATACTTTTTCTTCAGCAGTGCGCTTGATTTTTTTTGCCACTAATGACACACATTTATACTTCACTTGTTTTTTTAATTAGCTAAACAGGCTTTCTCGCCACTAGGCTTCATTCTGTACTGAAGTCGCGAATAGCAGCGGAAAAATTTTCGGCTTCTTGGACGTGTTGGCTTATATGCGTTGTAGCGCAAAGAAACAAGGACATAGCGCCAAAGGTGTCAAGTACTCTTCTTTGTCCGCGTTTGTTTGCGCTAGAATGGCTCCAGTTCTTAGAGGAACTTGCTGTTGTCCTAGCTGGTACCTCATAATCGTAAAACTACTTAGAGCGCAATGAACCCGCCGCATTTCCGCAATTACCCCGAAACTGCCCCCAAGACACTGCTGCTCACTACCATTACCGTTTCTTTGACCGAAAGTAAACGCAAACTTGTTCAAAGTGACCCATGCGCACTCATCATGAAAGCAGCACAATCCAAATCACGGCTCTGACAATGTATGTGCATACGTTGCTAGAGCCTTCAATAAAGTAAGACCACTGCAATTTGTTTTACCTCTGCTTCTCATCAGCTCGAAATAGTAGTTCCCGATAGTCAATGGTTTTATTGAAATGATAAAACTCTAGCAGTCCTTACACCTTACACGGTTTCTTTATTTTCTGCCTATGCGGTTGATGGGTTCAACTGACTTTATCCCAGACATGTCATTCAAAGTTGCTGTACCATTCCAAGTTCAAATTCGCACCATTTCTCGTTTCTTTCCTTGAGCCCTATACTAAAATAATGTTGCAGCGGCTACGAATTATCAAACCTTCAAACTGACATTGTTTGAGCACATGGCCATTACTTTGTTTTCGCACTTGTCATGTTTACTAGAATACTGCTTAACTCATGCAAGAGAGCAACCGCACCATTGAATTATATTCCTAAATGCCGCTATTGGAGCCTCTACGTGGGAAATAGGAATCAATCAATCACTCAAGTCTGGACGGAAAGTTTTGCATTCCTTCTTTTAGAAGTCGGCTCTGGCTTCCTATTTCCTTTAGCTGCATTTAATGAGCCCTGAGTTTTGTACGCACCGAGTGTCTTCTCAATATTACCACTATGTATGCTCCCCGTGAATATGCGTTTACGCTGCTGAGCATGGGCTTCAAATCTGAGGTTCGGCAGCTGCATTACAGTGAGGGTGGAATACTCAAGCATCGTCCATTCAGTTCCCGTTAAAGAACTCCCGTAGTCAACATGTGGTTTTCATACTGCGGCCTGCCTGACGATTGGGCCTTTTTTGCAGCATAAAACCGAGTATATAACGTATAAACACTTATGTATTACAATTAGGCAGAATCGTTCAAAATATATTAAGAAATTTTATGGTAATGGAATGAGGAAATGAAACGTTAGAACAGTTCATTTGCAGTTTTTATTGCGCAGCCATGTGTCATGGTACCTTGAACCTATTTTTCAGAGCGTGATTTTACGCCTTCCAAAGCCGTATCCCACTAGATGCGTGGAATACGACGCCAGAGGCCAGCTGGAGCAATCTTTCGGCTACGAGACGCAGTCGGTGAGTGTTTCAAGATACTTTTACTGCTTCAATGCGACGTGCAACCAAACCTGTACGTATATGGTCCCCAACCTATAAAAGTTAAAAAATAAAAAGCAGTGCTCTAGTGTCGCATTTTCTATGCGTACTTGCACGACAGTTTCAAGTCTGTAATTCAAATTTTTAAGCTTTACCTGTGGTGTAAGCTTTGCTCTTGATCTCAAGCTCCCAATACCCTTTGATGTTTGTAGTTCCTGTTTCCTTCATGGCAACCAAACCTGTACGTGCAACCAAACCTGTACGTATATGGTCAACCTAGAAAAGTTAAAAATAAAAAGCAGTGCTCTAATTTCCCATTTTTATACGTAATTGCACGACAGTTACAAGTCTGTAATTCCAGTTTTTATGCTTTACCTGTGGCGTAAGCTTTGCTCTTGATCTCAAGCTCCCGGTACCGCTTGATGTCTGTAGTTGCTGCTTCCTCCATGGCAAACTCCTCAGTCGCAACCGAGTAACAGAAAAAAAGTCGAGGCATGGTCGCGCCTTGACTTGCACGGTAATTTCACCGTCACCAGCTACTGCAATATAAATTAACCTGCTCAACGTTGACACCCAAGTTCCTACGTGACCAGAATAATTCCTCTAGCACTGCTATCAATTCATATCTGGCCTGATGCACCGCAGGGCTGGTCGGCTTCTTACATACAAACGGCTTCGCACAGTGAGCCTCCTCTAACAGAGAATGATTTGATGATGATGATTGCGTAATATGCCGTAAAATACTTCAGCAGATTACATAATCGTGCTCCAATCCGGTCTTAACGCTGGTTTTTTTCGGGTGTACAACATTTCAATAAAAATTAAATTTAACTAAATGTAAATTAATGCATGTCTCTAGAGATACCAGCCAACCTAATCTTGTATAAAGTATGTGCACTGTCGCGTTAGAAAATGTATCCCCATAAAAGCATCTCGGCGTGCATATTGCGTCCAACATTCCTTGGAATACTCGTATTCAATATTCTACTAACAACGCCAACCGCATGCTGGAATAGGCCCAACGTAACTTTTCCAGATCACGTGGTACACTTAAGCTTACCCGAAAATACCGTTTTATCGAGTAGGAGGAACATAGCCTCGAAAAAGAGCTCTCTGTCGCTCTCCTGCTCACACTGCTTCCTGCGAATCGCCATTTCTCCCGGTGGAAGCATGGAACGGTAGCGGTGTCTTTGGGAATTAGCGCGATTGAAAGGTGCTCAATTTGTGATTGTGGCAGTGTTAGATGACTCAGGGCCAACGGGCTACCACCGAGCAGTAATCGGCTGCAAAAATAACTTCACAAGCTAAAGCGCCTCTTCAGCCACGGCGGTTCCGATGATTCCGCCACTGCGGTTCCAGACTTTGGATTGCCAGCATAAACAGAAACAACTTGACGCCATCCCCTTCGCTGCGTGTATCTTCATAAAATGGTGTTTCCAGTGAGCGCACTGCGGTGAAACCAGCATCCACGATCAATTTTACATATGAACGAGAGGTGCGTATTCAAGTCGGTAAACTATCCCAATTGGACGAAGTGAACTATTTATTCGTGCACGCGCGTTAAAGGTATTCCTTTCGAAGGCGTTTTGAGGTTATCGTGCTTGGCAAGCAACATTCTATGAGAAGTTAACGGGGGAATTATGAAAATAATATGTGCGACAAAGCCTTCCACGCCTTCCACGCGCGTGCTTTCAAATCTCGCCAGCGAGTTGTCTGGCCGACGCCAGGCATCGCACGTAGCATTAATTCACAGAACGATCTTGCTGTTACAGAGGATTATTGTTCGTTTTTCCGCTCTTCCGAGGCACCCAGGTTTTCATGCCCAAGCACCGGTCGCGACTGACGAGTGCGTTTTTTCCTTCAACACGTCGCGGCTGTCTGGTTGATTGGGGCACATTCGCAGCCACTGTCGAGAGGTCGTTTTATCGAGCACTCCGTTGTAGGTGCCCTGCTGATTGAATTACTGCACAGTTGTTTTATTCACGAAGCTCGATGAACGGGTGCCAGGTGGCGACATCAATGAAAGTGCTTATTAAAAGCTTATAGGGAATTACTTTGCGTGCGCTGCGTTAGGATGGAACCTATGGAAGACAATTTTAACTCCTTCATTTGTCTATCCTCCGGTGTTTAGCGATTGTTTGTGCCGTCAGACTAAGTCCGCGTTGAAAAATGTCACATTCAAAAGTTGCTTTCCAACTAGAGGGGAAGCGTTCCCCGTCACTCTAAAGCAGCCGTGGTTTGTCTATCCTTCGGTTTCTACAGAGTTTATGCGATCAGACCATGTGCGTGTTGAACAACGTCACTGTTATAATTTCCTTTGAACTAGAGCCAGAGCTTTTGTTGTTGCTATAATGCAGCTGTGGTTTCTCTATAGTCCGGTGTCCAGCTATTGCTTATGCCGTCAGACCAAAGGCGCGTTTAACAACATATCTTTCAAAATTTGCTTTCGAACTAGAGCCGAAACCTATGTCGTTGCTTAATTTGCATCCGTGCTTTTCTATCCTCCGGCGTCTAGCGATTGTTTATGCCGTCAGACGAAGTGCGCTTCACCAATGTAACTTTCAAAACTTCCGTTTGAGCAAGAGCCACAGCCTCTCTTGTTGCTCTAGGGCACCATGGTTTACCTATCCTTGTTTCTCTACAGATTGTTCATGCCTTCAGATCAAGTGGGCTTTGAACAATGTGACGTTCAAAATTTGCATTTCAACGGAATTTCACGTTGCTCTAAATTAGCCATCGTTTATCTCTGCTTTTGTGTCTAGAGATTGTTTATCCGGTCGCACTGAGTGCGCGTTATGCAAGCTGACTGACGTACTTTCTTGTTAATTAGAGCCATTTTTTGCGAATTAAATTGCGAAGCTACTGACAACGCATGTGGGACAAAGAAACAAATAATAAGCTGCATTTGGTTAAGCCAAGGATAGGTTTCTGGCCCCCCGTTACAAAAACAAGACGGACCGATGTCCTATACTGTACACTCATAATAGGACACACATATGGCACTCACAATTTTCTGCTTACTGGCAACGAACCTCCTACCTGTGGTAGATGTGGTGAAAGGCTCACCGTCCTCCACGGCCTCGTGGAGTGTCGGGAAGCAGAAAGAGAAAGAAAGAAACATTTTCCTCTAGCGTACTAATATTATCTCCCTCTCCCTCCCGGTATGTTTCTTGGCAAGGAACCCCTTTTTACTACCAAAGCTGTCCTAGGTTTCTTAAATGATGTGGTGTTACGTGTGAATAGCCCAAAAGTATCGTAGCGCATCCTCTCTCTAGAGGATACTGCTGTGATAGTAGTCCTTGTACAGCACACGCCTTTCAGGTCCTTGTGCTTCAAGGACTTTGTTAGGGCAGTGGTGCTTTTTCAAATTTTTTATCGAGATGACAAATTTTAGCACGACGTAATTCTTTACAATGTTTCTTTCGTGTCCTTGTCACGCTTCATAATCATAGTCATAGTTTTATTACCTGTAGCTATTACGCATATTGCAGTGACCGTCTTTTAGGCCTATTTACAGCCCTGTAACATTCATTGCTTGTAATTTAACGCTTCACATTGATTTCATTACCATTGCCTTGGCGCTCTTTGGCAATACCTGGCCCGTTGCGCCATAAAACACAACACATCATCATCATTAGTTTACAAAAAACCTAGAAAGTAAAAGACCTCGAACATGAACAGGTAAACAGCTAGTTGCGCTGTACATCCAAGACTGGCCCCATCACCCCGAAAGCAGAGCCACCAAATTCGGTGCTCGCGTGGAGTTCTCAGCGCGATGCAAAGTGGCTTGTACGCACTGAGACGTAAACAACCATACGCATAAAGGGTCGGTAGACAAAAAAAATACTACCATGCCTTCCACTGCGTTCACTACAGGGGCCCTATAACGTAAAACTATTCCAATATGTTTCTATTCCATTCTTCTGACGTCAATTCTGCGTAACCACCAACGCAAGCACCGGGCGGTCACCCGCAGTGTTGTCTGAACAGACCAATCAAACGCTCTCCTCGTTCATAGGAGGTCACTTTTGTTTGCTTGAAAAACGAATAACATTGCCTACACTGAGCGGCTTGTCGTATCTAATTGGCTGACAATAGGCGAGGAGAACGCTCAAGTGGAGAGGGATTCGATGGGGCCGAGCCACTGCACTGAAAGTCGATAACCGGATGAAGAGGGTGGTGCCGGCGCCTACGATTGGTCGGCTTTCACTTACTTAGCTTGTGGTGGCTGGTCGAAAATCGCGGCGGCATGCAACGGAAGCTCAAGAATGACGCTTAAACGGACCCTCAGCAAAGAAGAATTGGCAGAATGAGGGGGTAAACGTCCCGAAAGTGCTCGAAAACGTTACACGGCCACGCAAGAAGTTTTATTATACGCAAATACACGCATGCTCTCCGGCAGGTGCGAGTCGCCAGCGTCTGAGTGATCGGCGGCAGCCATCTTCTATTCCTTTCGGAATTGGGCAGCCTGCGGCTGTTCCTAAGAAAATTCAGTTTTGTTCGGCATAATAATGCATCTTTATCACGTACACGTCACTTTGACGCGGTGAGTTCTTGCGGTTTGGTGACGTCGCGTGACAGGCAGGTGAAGTGGGTGCAGCCCGAAAACTTTTTACCAATAGCCGAGGGCTAATGGAGAAAAGGGGTCGAATCAGAAATAACTGTTTTTTCTTTTTTCTGTCAAATCATACATAATCAGTGTGTACACATCATATCAGATGGGGAGGTATCGCGGTTTTCGTGACGTCGCGTGACAGACAGGTGAAGTGGGGGTGGTCGAAAAAAGTTTTTGACCAATCGTGGAGGGCTGATAGCAGAATTGGAATAGAAAAGTTTGGAAGAGTTTTACGTTATAGCACCCCAGGACTTGTTTAGCGCAGCCCCCCAGTGAGCGACATCGGCGGTTTGCTGTAGATGCTGCCATCTGGTGAAAGTGGGACGGTTACGCTCCGTCACGGTTCGCAGTGACGGAGCGTAATCGGCAATCTGGAAGCACGTGATTCTTCTTATGCTTTTGACAGAACACGTCTGAGCGACTAATAAACGTGTGCTTATGTGACTCCTCGTCTAGAAAAAGAGAAAGAAAGCTAAATGGCTAAAAAAGGTACAAAAACTGCGATTGGTGAAACTAGCGTTTTACAGGGGCAAACTCGTGCCCTCATAAGCAGGTTGCACCGAAAGAACAACGATAGCAGCAAACACAGTCGGAGATCGTCGGAAATCTGATCTGCTGGTCAAGCGCGTCGGCTTTTATAGACGAACCATCGTACATTCCAGAGAAATTGATGGTGCCTGCGTATCGTCCAGAAAGTTCTACACCATTCGCGTCGCGCATATATGCCATCAGTATAAACAAAATTCAGTGACAATAGACAGCGGATAGAACAATCGACAACATTCCAGACACTTCCGATACAAGCAGGCCCGTCTCGCGCTGAGCGATAACATTACTTCGACGGTGAAAAGCGCTCATCCGAAAAAAGATAAGTCCACCTGTATATGCCCCCTCTCGAAAAGCATCCTCCTGATGCTACAAACATAACAGGAGAGCGAAAGACAAAGGGTCAGTTATCAAGGAAACAAAGTCCAAAGGAACACAGTCTAAAAAAAGCAAGTCCAGCGGGCAGGCAGTTCATTAGCGCAGGTAGAACGGTTTAAGTCGCACAGCATGGACTGTTTTAGGTCGTGCGCGGCGCCGCTGTGATAGCGAAATACCGTCTGGCACGACATCGTAGTCGAGGGCGCCAAAGCATCGGATGAACTTGTAGGGTCCGAAATTGCGGCGTAAAAGCTACTCGCTAACTCTTCGTCGGCGTATTGGGGTCCAAAGCCAAACACGGTGGCCGGGCTGGTACTCGACGTAACGTCGCCGAAGGTTGTAGTGTCGGCTGTCGGTCCTCTGCTGATTCTAGATCAGCAGGTGGGTGAGCTGTTGGGCTTATTCGGCGCGCTAGAGTTAGGTGGCGACTTCGAGATTCTCTTCGTCGTAGACGTGCGGCCGCATGGCGTCGAGAGTCGTTTTCGGGTTCCTGCTGTAAACCAGCTTCAACGCCGTGATCCGTGTTGTTTCTTGCACCGCGTGTTGCAAGCGAACGTTACGTGCAGCAGGACGGCATCCCAGATCTTTTGCTCGATGACGTATGTACATTGCTAGCATATCGGCGAGGATCTTATTCACTCGCTCCGTAAGACCATTCGTATGCGGGTGGTAGGCAGTTGTCCTCCTGTAGCTTGTCTGGCTGTATTGCAGAATGGCTTGGGTAAGCTCCGCAGTAAAAGCCGTGCTTCTGTCGGTTTCCGGGATTTCCGGGACGCAATGTCGCAGCAGGATGTTCTCGACAAAGAATTTCACCACTTTGCTGCGCTACCAGAGCTTTCGTTTCAGCGAAGCAGGAGAGGTGGTTCATCGCCACGACGATCCACTATATTTCCAGGTATTGACTTCGAAAAGGGTCCCAACAAATCTCCCGATCTGCTGAAATGGTCGGCAAGGAGGCTCGATTGACTGTAGTGATACTGCTGGTCTTGTCTGTGGCGTCATCCATGGCTGTCATTCTCGGCATGTCTTGATGTAAGGGGCGATGTCGGTGGTAAGGCGCGGCCAACAATGCCTTTTCGGTATACTCAATAGCGTCCGGAAAAATCCTAGATGTGCAAAGGTCGGGTCGTCATGTAAGGCGCGCAGTGCTTCTGGAGGCAGCGCTGAGGGAACAAGAAGGCACTTGGCGTGGCCAGATGAGTTCTTTACGAGTAGGTTGTTTTGAAGCGAGAACGAAGCTAATCCTGGCTTAAATACACTGGATCCACATAGGAACCACTTAGTAGCTGGAACTTTTTTTGCAAAAAAGCTCCCTTTATATATTTGAAACCACGTTCCGCATACTTTAAAAAGTAGATGGAACAGTGCACCACTTACTTTTACTTATTAATTATTTGGATCATCGTTCCACATAAGAGTATACGGAACCATGTTCGAAATGAAAGGGTTCTTTTAGTTACTGGAACGTTGATTCACATAAAATAGTCATGGCTATATCCGGTGCGCCGTTCCAGGTATTTTCAGACCTGCTTTTTATATAAAAAGGTGTTCCAATAGACAGGAAACTGTCTATGGGTTCCCACTTCTGCAATATTTCTGCTTTCCCCTGTCAGTACAAACTCAGGTCATACGCCAAGCTGGCTGATGCATTTGTGTCAGAAGGAAACCACCGGCATTGTTTTGACAGCACAGCCTTGGCATGTGGCCTGCGATGATACCAACAATTGGAAAGTAGAAATTTTAGCAGCAGTGTGGCCTCTGGAAGTTCCCAACAGTTGCCTATTAGAGCACAGTTCTATATAAAAATAGGTTTGAGGTACCTCGAATGGCACAGTCGAAACTTTGGCTTCGCCTGCCGGATCCTGCTCTGGCCTTTAGCTGCATTTAAAACAAAGAAGGTACCTAAATTAAAACACCAATCAACCAAATTATTACACTCCTTTTCAAAATGAGTAAACTTTATTGAGTGGCAGTGTTGCATACACCTATGATATGTTCGTCTCAAATTTCATAGAAAATGACTAGTCAACAAGGAACAAATACCAAAAAGGAAAGGAGACTAGGCCCTAAGTGGCATTCACATGTATGACCCTATATTAAAAAAGTGGGTAATAAAAATGGCCCCAGACATAAGTGCACCATCTGCAAATAAACTTGCACATTGGCTCTGGAACAAATAACCATTAAACAGAGACTATAAAATATTCCTACGGGGCAGAAACCTGGAGGCTTACGAAAAGGGTTCTACTCAAATTGAGGACGACACAACGAGCTATGGAAAGAAGAATGATAGGTGTAACGTTAAGGGATAAGAAAAGAGCAGATTGGGTGAGGGAACAAACGCGAGTTAATGACATCTTAGTTGAAATCAAGAAAAAGAAATGGGCATGGGCAGGACATGTAATGAGGAGGGAAGATAACCGATGGTCATTAAGGGTTACGGACTGGATCCCAAGGAAAGGGAAGCGTAGCAGAGGGCGGCAGAAAGTTAGGTGGGCGGATGAGATTAAGAAGTTTGCAGGGACGGCATGGCCACAATTAGTACATGACCGGGGTTGTTGGAGAAGTATGGGAGAGGCCTTTGCCCTGCAGTGGGCGTAACCAGGCTGATGATGATGATGATGATGATGATGATAAAATATTTGAAGGTTTGAAGGTTTATTTCCGCAACTGGTGTTGCGAGGACAGCCAGGGAAAAAGCTGTATAGACAGCTTGAGAGGTCCTGGCTTCCTCTTACAGTGCAGCATTGACGGCGGCGGAGTACAACAACAAACAAAACGTGAGGAGAAAAACAAAAAAAACAAAAAAACACGTACGTTCGGTACAGAGAATGAGACATGCACGTTCAGTACGCAGTACATTGTACTTGTACAGTACAAAACTACACGAACATTTGGGGCAATTCTTTCAGAGAAATATTAGATAAATCAATATTCTCGTAGCAGTACAAATGGTTCAGAAGTGTCGGTAAGGTATGCTGCAACATTTGTTTGCAGCATACTTACGGACACTGTCTTATCACAGAAAATGGCGTAACTCTAATGCGCAAGTATCTGTCTGCCATTTACTGAGTTTACGCATCCCCGTTCCAAAAATATTCAGCACTCTAAAATTATACGAAAAGGGCATAAAACAAGGGGTTTGTACAGTTGGATTATCGCACGACCAATGAAGAATATAGTGGATGAGATATTAAAGGGGAAAGACAGTGCAAGCCAAAATAAACAATGGAACATTCGCACACAAAAACTTGGCAGAAGCACGCGCCAAATATCACAACAAAAACATGAACACTAGAAACAATACAGTTGGCAGATCACAGATGTACGTATAATACAAAGCTAATTCTGACCAAAACACTTTATAAGCACCCTGAAAAAGCCTCCCACTTCAGGCAAATTACTTGTCCCAGCATTATATAGCTTGGGATAACTCATCCCAAACATTAACATAAAAGCTAGTGTAAATGTTTATAAAATTTTATGCACCAAATAGCTGGAAGCATGTTACATATTTTAAAGATGCAACAAGGCAACAGCGAAATACAATGGTAAGAAATTCTGGAAAACAAGTGATACATATTTAAATAACTAAACAACTCAGCCTTGAAAAATGGAAGTGAAATATCCTAAAGAAAATAAAAGAAAAAACAAGCCAGCCTTGAAACATGGAGCCGGCGCTTTCCCCTGGTGATAAAAAGCGTAAAAGAAGGCACAACTTCGCATTTTCGTAACTGAAATGTTGCTTCTACCTACCAAACATTTAGCACATGAATATTAGGCCTGACTGCTTGAGGTTTTTCAACAGAGACAACCTTAAACGACATCAAGCCACTGTCAACTGGCTCACCCTTCACAACAACTGTCTGCACAAGTCCTAAAAACTGTCCAAGAAGCGTATGGGTACGACAAGCTTAAAGTAAAATATACAGTCAATATACTGCTTCTCAGGTGATAATGCAGGTGGTAAAGCCACGATGTTTTCCCTGGAGGCAATTTTGAAGTTACGATTCTCTTTCAAAATGCATGGGCCTGGCGGAGACCTGTTGCCAAGCTCTCGTGCCTTTAAAGAAAAGAGAAGCAGCAAATTTTAACTACACAATGGCTTTAAATTGTGGTGCTCGTGATAATACTCTTTCTATAAAACTAATAAGTTATTTCACTGATTTCTTGGTTTCTCTTCTTTCAACCCTGCAAAAGGTGCCAGTGTGCACAAAAATTTTATGAGCATGCAGCATCGACGATTGCTTAGTGTGAATGGAATCACTGCTTCATTTCTGGAAAAAGCGTTACGCTTTTCCAGTTGAATGACCTGAACATCAATTGGCTTTTCCAGCCTTGAGGGATTTTAGTTAGCAGCCAAACAATATATTAATCTATGCGTACTTCATACTTCGTGCACCTTCCTACTACAAATAAATGTCCTCTTTACTCCATTATGTGCTTTCTGGTGATGTTCTGACGCTTAACATAAGAATGGCAAGAACCTGTACATAGAGTTTTGTTTCTGTTCCTTGTACTGTGAAGACAGTACCTTCAGCTGCAAGTTCATTCACTGTTAAAAGAAAGTCCTGCAGCAATTCTGTTTGACTCAGTGGTTTTAGGATCGTTTGACTGGCCTACTCCAAGAAAGAAAATTGAGTTAGTTTGTGAACGCTTCGAAGGTGGGAAAATTGCAAACATGATATAGAAAATTGTCAGTTTTGCACAGGCCCCTCGCTTCATTCTCAATGGGTTAGCCACCTCCACACCATAAAATGAAGTACAAAATTTATTTTTAATTGAAAAACTTTACAGCATTTCCATTTTACTTAATTCCAAGTACTTATATTTTCAGTTTTTACAAAAATTTCAAAGCAGATTACAGTTGTGAGTTTGCTTCGTAAGAGGGCTGGAAGAGTTGTAAGTTGGCTGCTGAGAATGCAGTAAATGATATACCTAGAAACCTCGCTAAACCATGCGTAACAAGAAGGCAAGACTGTACACAAAGCACTAATAAGCATCGCCAATTATAACACTGTAGAACACCTAAAGAAGGATGAGGTGGCGGTGCTTGTTTAGGGCTGCGAGAGTGCTATTTGTTCATCTCGTGGTTAACAACGGCGTGAGATAATGGGGATGAAAAGCGAAAGCGTACAACACGTGGGACTTGGAATTTCCAACTGCCGTACTACCAAAATCTAGTTGGAAGTTCGGCACCATGTTGTTTTACGTGGATCCTTTTCATTCCCGTTCTTTTGCGTCGTTGGTAACTACAAGTATCAGGCACGACCTTGCCCACATCAACCTTTTGCGACTCTTCCATCCTAGAAATGGCTTAAGAAGTACACAGTGACTAACGTTTACTGTATTTTTCATTTGAATAACAGGCCAAATAACAATATTCAGTCGACAAGGCATTGAATTTTCCTGTAATTATAGTAGCGTGCTCTTCAACGTCAGGCGCTCTATTATCAGCAACAACGAGTCGCTAAGACATTCGCTCGAAACGCTTATAAGGGTTTTAATTTTTTGGGGTAATGCCGTTAGCAGAGTAGTAAATCAGAGGATCAAATATGATGTGTGCACGACTCTATCTTTTTCGCTTTTGCAGCATCAGCTTCAATGCATGCTATAAAATTTTTTGGTATGGCCGCACTGAGCCTATCTTGTAGAAGAATATGCTAAACAAATAATCATAAAACCTTCTACAAATGACCTAAAAGAGTCATGCTAATAAGAGACAGCATACCTTCGTGTTGCTCGGTGCAACGCATATGACACTGGAATTGATAGTGTACAAAAAATATGATTGTAGTTACAATTAGGTAATCTATTTTATTTTAGAAATATGTACGGGTTCTATTGTACTTCAGCACACAGAAAAACTAAAAAAAAGAGCAAGACTGAAAGCGAAGGAATGATATCCCAGAGGTTCTAGATATGTTGCTCCTTTCCATCGGTGGCGGTTTCAAGGCTTTTTTTTTTTTTTTCGTTTGCAATACTCAACTGACCCAGTTACGACTCCAGAGACGAAAATCGCTTAGAACGCTTGCACATCATTCAGGACAGGTGGTTCAAACCAACTAAAAGTTGAAGAGGAGCCTTCTTACGAAACAAAAAAAAAACATCCACTGCAGAAGCCCTGGTAAGGTTTCATCGCTAAACACTTAGAGACAAAAATATTTGAACATGTTTTAGGCTCACCTGTAAATGATCCATGTGCGACCAGTGAATGTCCTCATAATATGCACCACCCAAGCGGCTTATAAGCTTGGGTGGTGGCTTATACGTGGCTTATAAGCTCCACAGTGAGCCGGAACTCGTCGCAGTCGCACTCGTCACAACGACCCCTCTGTACGCCCGAGATGTCTTCGGCCACAGTGGATGCCACAGCCATGACGTGAAGGGTTCGTGTAGAGACTGGAAATAATGTTCTCATTTTTATTTTTCATACAGAAAAAAGAATATTTGTCAGAAACTATCCAAGTGGAAACAGCCATATTCCGTTTCTGCAAAGGTTATTGTCGAACAGAGAACGTAGCTATGTTTTCAGTATATTAAGTTTGAGGACGTGCAGAAATGGCCTAATTTTTCTGGGCGCGTCATGATGTACGAACTTAATCAGCACGTACGCGTTGTAGGCAATTGTTCTGTCGTGCTACCAAAACTGACGTCCACGGCATAGAAGTGGCGGCACAATGTCTGAATACCAGGTCAGGCATGTGTTCCTCCCTTTCTTCCCTCCACGAATGAAATATTTTTGTTAACTAATATAAGGTGGCGCAATATGGTCACATTATAAAGCGACAGCAGCGTGAGCTCACGTTACTGCGAAGACAAACACTGTCCCTTCCATTTCTCTACGTCAGGGAGCAAGCTAAGGGTAGCGTGAACATAACATCTGAAAAGGCCGACGGCACTGGAAGAAACATGAAACTACCTCACGTACACAGTCAAACCTAGGCAGTGCGGCCGCCAACGCCTTGAACCATCATTAACAGTTATGCGGAATGGCATTTTACTCGCGCGCTCTCCTTGGTGCATTACGTGCGGGCAAGGGGCAAGGACGAAGTTTCCCGGGACGAAGATCCCGGTTTCGCAAGCACTGTAGATCCATACTACCGAGCAGAATAAGACAACAGCGGGAATAACCCACAAGTTTTAAAAAATACCGATAAGTCCAAGGACGCAGGCTCTTACAAACTTGCTTGGAAGTTGCTAAGCGTGCGAGCGCGAGGAGATGGCGAGCGGCAAACACGCGGTCGCACGGTGCGAAGATTCACACCCGCTGTCAGCTAAAGCGACCGTCATTATCCTACTAAGCAGCATACTGTAAGGGGCATACAGATTACTGGGAAGCTAACACGCGAACCAGCAACGTGGATGGAGTCATAAATGTCGAGCGGATTCCGACGCACGAGCACGCAAATTGACGCGAATTGCAGTTTACCGATTACATTTCGCCAAAACAAAGTAGAGTTGCACGCTACTAATTAAAATTTCCGCGCAGAATTTAAGACAGCATGAATGACAAAGTACGCATAACAATTCGATGTGTCTAATCGCACTTTGTCTCGCGATTCGCAATTAGGCGGAAAAACTGCTATCATTCCGTCATCTACATTGCTCTATTAGGAGCGCTGGAAACAAATCCGCTGGGATGGTACTCAAATTAAGCTATCGGACTATATAAGCAGTAATGTCTTCCTAGAGCGAGTTTAGCAGGCGTGCCTGAATTCAACTGAATACACAGGGCAGCGTAGCGGTATTCTACCCGACACAGTGGTATTCTTGGTTTCACTGAGCCACAATCGTAACGAGCACATACATATGCAGCACTGACCTTTTTTTTTTTTTTTGCGCCTGCTGGCAACTTCATCACTCCGCCTCGTTCAGCAGCGAATACAGTGATACAGTCACAGGATCGGAAGAATATCGCAGTCGGTCGTCCACACAAAGTAACGGTTTCCGCCAAATTGGCTGACACCACACCACCTCCATTTCTAGTAACTCCAATAAGGCGCGGCACGCGCCACTGTACTGCGCCTGCCACTGGTGGCGTTGGTGAAATATACAGTGTTCTAGAAGGGGGCAGTGGGCTCACTGTCGTATCCCTGCGCCGCTCCGCCGCGGCGCACTCAGCGTCGACTTCCCGAGTAGAACTTGTTGCTGGGCGAGTTGGTTGGGATCTGAAGAATACATTGTTGCGCCAAAAAAGGAAAATAAAGACTTGAGAAGGAAGAGTACGAAAAGACAGATTGAGCGCTGAACTTCAACTGATTTTATTCCCGCATGCCCGCCAGGGGCGCTGACGCATGTTTCACCTGAAAAACTTCTCTTGCCTCGTGTTGCGGTTGCAGTGGTGCGCTCGGTACAGCTCGGTTGGTTCGGCGTTGTCGGCGCTCGACTGCAAATACCGCCGGCGTTGTATGCGTGGCAATATCTCTCTGTGCCTGTGCTGTGCTTGGTGCTTGGCTCAATGTGTGCGTGAGAATGCCTGGCCGCCGTCGAAATTACTGTTTCGCGCACGGGTGTCGGACTGGATACAGTCGTGCGAAGGATGCACCAAAGGCGTCTTTGTTCACCCAATTTCTCATTACGATGAACTGCACGTCTTTTTACAGTTTAGTGAAAACCGTGACATATGGTAATGCGGATCCATGTGCAGTAGCTGCCTTGCTAAACACACAGCAGAGCAGCGCAAGTTGCTCTCCCAGCAACAACTTGTGGGACCAGGTAGATGCTCTCATTGTTTCGGGGAATTTACCAGGTGCCGAAGTAGTGTTGTCTTCGGTCGATCACGACCAGCACATAGAGAGGAGCGACTCTCGGATAACCTACTATGTGTCTGGATATGTCGCACGAAAGTGCGTAATGAAAACAAACTGCCAGGATTGCATGAATGCACTAACCGTGTCGTCCGAAGATGAGAATCCTCGGCTTGCTGCGTTGACAGTGCACAGGGGTAGAGGCGGGCTTCTCTACCCACGTGGAACACTTTTTTCCTTTGTAAAAATGCTTGAAGACATGTTTACTGAATGCTTTAGCAAAAAACAACTACATGCTTTTAGCATCTTGGATGTGCTTAGTCTGGTGAAAGCAAAGTGCTCGCACAAAATTGGTTGCATTGAGCATTCAGCCGAACTCACCAAGAATGTAATAAGCTTTTATATTACAACGCGGTTCCATTTTTTTACAAAGGGCATTAACTCGGAAAAACACGAGAGAAGGAAAACAGTCATGCACACGAAGATCGCGAAAACTTCCTGAGGCGAGTCTGCAGGTGCATGTTTATATCAATTTGTAAACATCTCCACTTATAAACGTTCAGCCTTCTTGAGCCTGATTTTTCTGGTCCACATTCCTTCCTCGTTTCTTTGTAAATAAACATTGCATAAATGTACCTGGATTTTATATTTCCTTTCTATATGCTGTGTCGTGTTAACAGTGCGAACGATGTCATGCATACAAATCATGAGCTTAATACTCGAAAAAGTGATTATCTAATGTTAAGTGTCGTGGAAAAAATTTTGCTTTGTAGCGCGCATTCCCGCTGCAGGCCAGTGATTACGAAAAAAAAAGGCAATGCTAAAATTCTGTCCAATATGACTGCTGCATTAGCGAAACCACATTGCACATTTTAATAGCAGGAAATAAAAGAGGATCGTCCGCTGCTTCGCGCCCTGTATATGCGTTAATAGCCAGGCGCGTTCATCCGCGCTTCCGGTACAAGACATCGCCTACGCTCCGTAGATCAGCCACAGCGGCGGTAATTCTTTTCTCTGTACACTGATAAGACGCACCAGAACAAGTATCGCGCATTGCACATCGTCCCTGTTGCATTTCTTTCGGGAACTGCAGCAATGCGCGGTACCCGTTCTACTCCGACATGGCAGCGAGTTTCAGGTGACGCTGCGAACCGCGCCACCTGTCGGCGGCGACACGAAGTGCGTCAAGCGCCGCCACCATGTGAGCGCACTACCTCCTTCTAGAACACTGTAGTGAAATAGAACGTTTACAACTAGCGGAGGAAATGCTCAGAGATGGGGGCGCTGCGATCGTTACAAGCGTTTGCACATTCCCGTTTTCGCACTTTGGTGTTGTAGCAGGTGAAGCCCCACTGTACTGCGTGTACAACGCAAAACGCGCTGGCGAGAAGACCTAGTCAGACGTCGCGCATACGCACCTGGAAGTATGCCGATTGGATGGGTGATGTGGCCCATGGCCGGCCCGCGGAACAGCGCGCGAAACATGGAGTGGCGTGAAAACTCCGCGGCCGCGGCGCTTTTTTTTTTTTTTTCTGTCCGGAAATGACAACGCGCCGCGCGCCCTCAGTGCGCAGTGTTTAGGTTGCAATTATATATATATATATATATATATATATATATATATATATATATATATATATATATATATATATATAAATAACCGCTTAGCATGTTAATTTCTACTGAAGTTGTTTCGCGCTGCTATCTGTGAGCGCGCACAATAAGTGTACGTAATTCTTGAAGTCAGCTTTTCAGCGTTGCTGTTTACAACAATAAGCACAAAATGTGCGCTGCTTCACTTGCCGCGTTTGCTTGACCACAGCAAGCCTGGTCATTACCGAAAAAAAAATATAATGCGACTCTTTGTTATACACATGACAAGATTACTCGTATATAACCAGGTGAAAGTGTGGCACAATTTATTAGAAAGTAACGTAGCGGCCCGTTTCGACACAGTTCTCTTCATCCTAAGCGTCAGCTCTGCAGGAAACTAATCAACACGGGAGTAGCAGGAGACGGAATTCGGGTCATTCAGTGTGCTACAGTTACCATGAAGAAATCGATGTTTACACTGTGAATTTTGCCTTTGTTGAAGTGCATAATTTAGAAAAATAATATGATATCAGCATTAATGCACACAGTTTGCTGCGAATACGGTGAGGTATTTGAAGTTCTCAAAGTTTAATTTCGTTCCCCACTTCTGAATCGTATAGAGTCGACTGTTCCCTGCAAACTGATATTTTTGTTTGCTTGGGAAAAGAAAGAGCCATCACGAGCAGAAAAATGCAACCACACTTGCATGCGTGTAACCATGCGGAATATGGCGCAACGTGACCCAAGGGCTCATTATAATTGAAGGCTGTAGTCACTGACATATTGCTTAAACGTTGAAAACTGTGTATCGTACTAGACCACAGCGAGCAAATGGCTGAACGTCGAAGCAAAGCCGTTGTTTCTATGGTGCTACATGTTAGTCAAACGCACAACACCCGATAGCCTCAACAATTGTTTCGTAACCAAGGTGTCCAGAAAAGCGCGCTGTCCACCAGAAATTCTTGAGCCCAGGCAGTTATGGGCTTCGTCCAAACAGCAGAGTGGGCACCGAAAGACGCCAGACCTTCTAGAATTCAAGTTATTAATTTTAGACACGCTAAAGTAAACTTGAGAGACGAGCTAGTTGAACATTTGTCATTGAATCTTAAGCGCAAACTGAGACACGCATAAGAGAGGGCAGCGACCCCAATGCTTTGGTGTACTGCGCGTCTGAAATTAGTGACAGCTGCTACACAAAGGCTGTTTGAGCGCCGCAGACAACCTGACAAGAAGTTCCTGCAAGTTCTGCTTTTCGCTAAGATATATCCTTTGCTTGCGTCGTTTATTCTTTTTGCGGCGTTGTTGAACAGGGATTTTGTTTTATGTAAAATGACAACACTAAAAATTCTCCTTGGCAGTTTATAAATGTCAACTGCTGTAAGATAGCTTCACAGATACAGCATAAGTTCCTGTAATTTCATATTCCATGTGTGTATGTGTCAAGAGGATCTTCGCCCAAAGAGCGCCAAATTTATATGTGGTCCAATGATGTAGGTAATGCACGATGCACTGCACATTTCACTGCAGCGCACGAGTTATGTGGAACATGACATAAGTAAAAAATAGGCAAACGCACTGTCTATAAATTTTACTGGAACTTAAGTGGAACGATAACTGGATCATACAACATTGCCTCCTCCCCTTTACGAAGTTCCAGATAAGAACGATAAACATAAAGAAAACAGAACGAACGTTCCACACAAGATCCACTTGTGTGTCTCGTTCCACTTATTAACAGTTCGGATCCAGATAAAAATATGTGGATCACACTTTTAACTGGAACTTACATGGAACCAGACACCAAATACTCGACGATGTTTTTTAGCTCCTCGTCGGCTCGTTGCTGTTCACAGGAGTGTTCCGCGCTGATTATCCTAAGGAAGGTGTCGTAATCCTCGTCATCTTATGGCGGCGGGTCAATAGGGGCGTGTGATACGTAATCGGCATCACAGTGTTTTCGTCCGCAGTTTAGCTTACAGTGATGTCATATTCTTGCACTGTGAGGCTCCACCGCGCCAGCCGTCTTGAAGGGTTCTTTATATTTGCTAGCGAACAAACGCAACGCGTGATGGTCGCTCACGACTTTGAGTGGCCTGCCATATAGGTAAGGGCGGAATGTTGCTGTAGCCCAAAGGATGGCGAGGCATTCCTTTTCGATCGTAGAATTTTCGCATTCCGTTTTTGACAGCGAACCGATTGCCTAAGTTATCACGCATTCAAGTCCGTCTTTCGTCTGGACTAGGACGGCACCGAGGCCCAGACTACTGGCGCCACTGGATTTCGGTATCGGCGTCCTCGTCAAAGTGCGCAAGTACCTGTGGCGACTGCATGCGTCATTTGTGTTTTTAAATGCGTCGGCCTGCGGGGTTTCCTGCTTGAACGCGAGATCACATTTACTTAGATATATGAGCGGCTTAGACATGCGTGAAAAGTCCTTGACAAAGCGCCTGTAGTAGGCACACATGCCAAGGGATCTAAGTACTGCCTTCTTGGCGCTGGGCTGCGGGAACTTTGCGATGGCAGCTGTCATCTGCGGTTGTAGGCAGACTCCAGATTTGCTGATGACGTGGTCCAAGAACAGGAGCTTGTCTTAAGCGACGCGGCACTTTTCCGGCTTCAGAGTAAGCTCTGATGACATGATGGCCTCTAGAGCTGTCGCAAGCCGCCTAAGGTTGTCGACAAAATTTCCAGCGAAGACGACAACGTCATCCAAGTAAACAAGAACGGTCGGCCACTGCAATCCTGTTAAAACCGCGTCCACCACGCGCTGGAACGTTGCAGGCGCCAAGTGCAGTCCAAATGGCATAAGCTTGAACTCATAGAGGCTGCCTGACGTACGTTTGTCTGAGGGGCGTGCGTATCTGCGTGTGCGCGTGCGAGGCCGAGTGTAAATGTGAATGCGGGCGAGTATGTGGCGTAACTGTGTGTGTGTGTGTGTGTGTGTGTGTGTGTGTGTGTGTGTGTGTGTGTGTTTGCGCGAACGTGCGTGCGTGGGCGCGTGTAAATGTGAATGCGGGTGAGCATGTGTCGTATCTCTGTGCGTGTGCGTTTGTGTGAGGGTGCGCGAACGGGCTGCATCGTGTGTCTGAGTGTGTGCTGGCGTGGACACGTGAAAATGTGAATGCAGGCCAGCATGTGTCCTATCTCTGTGTGTATGCGCCTGTGCGAGTTTGCGCGAACGTGCGTGTGTGCGTGCCTGCATGCGTTGGCGCGTGTAAATGTGAATGCGGGCGAGCGTGTGTCGTAGCTCTGTGTATGGGCGTTCTAGTGAGCTTGCGCGCGAACGTGAGTGCGTGCGTCTGTAAGTGCGTGTATGCAGGGGCGCGTGTAAATCTGAATGCGAACGAGCACACTCTAAAAACTAAGGGAGTGCCGGGCACTCTCTTTGAGGGAGTAGCTGCTTGTCCCATATTTCACTCTCTTTTCGAGAGTAGATCGACCCTCTTTGAGAGAGAGTAGGTCAACTCCTCCTTGCAGAGTTTTGTTACTCCACCGCAAGGGATTGCTAGTACTCTTCCGCAGAGTGCTAATACTCTCCCCGCAGGGTTAATAGTACACCGCCAGACCGAGTACTTCTACTCCCCCAAACAGAGTGCTTGTACTCCTTCAGAACAGAGTGCTAGTACTCTTCCCAATACCCTCTTAGCCAAGTCCTGGTCACGCATGCAGGCAGGAAATCAGATCAAATTAGGGCCGCTGATATACTGTTCCCTAGGCGGCTCCTCAGAGACACTGGCCCGATTCCAAGCGGCCTTCAGAATAGGCGTGAGCAAAGTTATGCAGGATTTTAAAGTCATTTTTTCCTGGCTATTTGCTGCCTACCGTGAGGCGTGACTGCTCTGAAGCGGCCTATGCGTATGCGTCACGAACGCCACTGAGGAGAAAAAAAGCGAATTAACACTTAATCTGCAAATATCTTCGCAAATTTCACAATCAGGAGTCACACAATCTAATTAGAATACAATTGTCAAGGGAATCACACATACTTATCAAGAATCACAATGCTCTATACATCATGTGAATTCGAACCCGCGTACACTCGCATTTGTACAATTCAAAACACACATCATAACCATTACACCACAGCGCCGCCACGCCTAGTAGTATTCTTTTAGAGGTTATATATATACCAAACGTATTTGATGAATCTGCTGTGGTGGGTGGGGTTTCTCTGCAGTGTGCTGTGCTGTTGTGTACTGGAATACGTGTGCGTTTGCATCATTTCCATTCCTTGCTACGACTAACGAAGGAAGACAACGTAGACAACAACGTGAGAACTATTCACGGCTTGTCGTCACCGCAGGAAAATAACAAATGTGCCGTTCAGCTCATGATGGAGTGCTTTTCCAGTCCATGCATTATATGTTCTCCAAAATACGCGGATACAAAGTATTGCGCCAACCATCCACGTATGTGAATTTAATTCGCGCGTATACTGGTGAGCAACTGCGACGCCAGTACCAGGCATTTCGACGTGCCTCACGCTGCCGTGTAGGCGTTCTTTTCAAGTGCATTAGTTTAGAGTTTGGTTCAGTCCGCTGTGAGCTGTTGTCCTGCATTAGCAGCGGATCGTTAGCGTTTTGAAGCGCATGCATTCCAGCATTTGGAGACTGCTTATGCCGATAGCCGCGTCAAATGCATTGGCACGCATGTTTAAATGACTAATGTGTCCACTTGTTACGCGTGCACTGCTCGTATCCTGTGGCAGTGCTCGTTCTAAAAGCTTCGAAGACCATCTACACTCATGCGTGTGTTCAGTTTATATATGCACAGGATGGACTTGCCGGCTAGTTGGTTGAGCATTTTAGAAGAAACAGCGCAACACAAGGACGACGCAAAAACATGCCACACCACGAAGCGCTGGTGTGGTTGATGCTATTTTTCGTCCTTGTGTTTGCGCTGTTTCTTCTTCCACAATACACGCACACCACAGGTACGCGAAAGTTTAGGAGCATAAGTGGTTAACTCTGTTTTCCCCGTTTTCTCTCAGTGTCAATGGCAGAGTGCGTTGCCCGGAATTGTGCACGCTTACCCCCATATGCAGAAATGCATCATAACTTGAAGCCCATGCTTGACTTGATCTAAACGACGCAAGTCGTGAACGCACCAAAAGAAAGGCAGTGAGCGTCTTGGGGGACGTTCGCACCAGGCGTCGTTTATATCAAGTCAAGCATGAGCTTTGTATTGAGATACATTTCTGAATACGGGGGCTAGACATCTGCTTCTTCCAGAAAATGTCGAAGAAACGCCCGCCAAAACCAGGCACATTCGTAAACTTAACTAGGCAATACGAAGCTCCATAGAAAAAAAGAAGAGTGGTATTAAAAGCTTTCAGTATTTTTCTTTACTCCAAAATAGTTGCACTCTCGTGGCTTCACTGTACAGAGATAGTGCAGCGTTAGCTAGAAAGCATGAATTTCCTAACTCCATGCCAAAATAAGCTTGTAAAATTATTTAGGCGCTAGAATCCAGGGTTTGTAGCGAGCCTTGAAAATCCTTTATTTCTAAAATGCCATTTTCAAGGCATTGAAAACCCTTGAATTTTTAGAAGTACTGGAAAGTCCTTAAACTTGTACACTTGGCTAGACTTAGCAGACATTGCCAAGCGCTTTTTTCCTTTCTGTGACACTCTTTCGCATGTCACAGAAAATTGTCTCTGGAGGTAATAGAGGGAAAGCGACATCCTTAAAGTTGAAATTACAAAGGAGCTGCAGATACCAGTTTTATGCACATGGAACCGGCGACAAATGTGCTTGGAGGAGCAGAAGCAGGAAGCTCAACAGTTGAGGCTTTCAAAGAGAAGCCGTGAAGAGTAAATTGAGAGCGACAGACACAATAAAAAGAAATTAGAAATGACTATTGCTTATTTGATGGTGAAAAAAGCTGAGGCAACAGATGACATCACATACACTGTCAAACCAAACAGTATTCAAAAACTGCAAATGTTGCAGGTCCAAGTAGTTAATTGTGCTATTGCAGAAAAACTTTGAGCGCTTTCTTGAAATGCTTCCTTGTGTGCGTTTAGTGGTGGGCGGTGAAAGGCAAATTAGCAGTCTTTCAAATGTTTGAAATCACTGAAATGCGATTTGTTTTGTTTTCTTTTGTTTGCATTAAAGTTAACGGTGTTCTTGAACAAGTTATTGCCTGTCCAAACTACTACACACATTGCACGAGGTCCTTGAAGTTACTGTGTCGGGGCCTCGAAAGTCCTTGAAAACCATTGAATTTTTTTCTTCAATATTGCTACGAACCCAGAAGAACAACTGTCATGGAGTAAAAACCTTGGCTGAACAGGGGCTTATACGCAGAGCACAGGAAGACTAGAAATGCAGTAGGCATGGAGGGCCCTGAAAAAAATGTGCCACATCCGCTGGTCTGCCTTATGTTTCTGCACCGACTGTCGCATTTTTAATAGAAGTGCACTTTCTGTTCTACTCCAATAAACGCAACATTACGAACTCCAGTGTGGGGCAGTCTTTCAGCCAGTGCAGAACTTTTTCTGTACATCCGAGTCAGCTCTGTCATTTTTCCAGCATTGTAGTACAAGATTTGTTAAACTGGTTTAGCAGAATATGAGCAGTATACTCTTAAATTAGCTGTTTATTTGTATGCACAAGTTCAGGTCCTCAGTTTGGTTGCATGACAAATTGCCATACCTCAATAGATACAAGAAACAATTTTATTACAGTTTAATAAAATCCAAACAGTAATAATCACAACAATATAATGACATACATTTCTTTTCGTACGTATACAGCCCATGTCTTGGCAGCGTATAAATTCAACTATACACCGCAAGTACTGTGTCCTGACCACTATTATTCACATGTGTAAAACCATCACAGCAATTCAACAAATATCACAGTAATTAGTGACATACACTTTGTAACTGCTTTACATGAGCATAATGTATACAAATGGTCCCTGTGTACCTACACATGATTAGTGCCACCCGAGTACTATTACTCACAGGTGTAAAACCAACAAAGCAGTTCTTTAAAAAATATCACAGCGCTTAGTGACGTAGATGCTGTAACTCCCTTGTAGAAACTTAATACAAACACGTGAGGACACAGAAAACTAGCAGTGGGCATACATCGGAATACCACCGCCTCAATACTAATTCACAAGTGTAAAACCAACCAAGCAGTTCTTTAAAGAATATCACAATGCTTAGTGACATACATTTTCTAACTAGCTTATATAAGCTTTATACAAACATGAGAACATACACAAAGCTAGCAGTGCACCCGCATAGAAGTGCGGCCATCTGAACACGATTATTTGCAAGTGTAAGCTCAACAGAACAGTTTGTTATAGTGACGCACATTTTGTAACTGCCTTATACAAGCTTAGTGCAAGCACAAGAATGCAGAAAAATATAAATTAAAAACTTGCTCTATGCATACACAAACAGATCAACACAAATGGTAAACACCGCTTTGAAGACAAATGTGACTGTGGCAAAGCGCAGTGCTGTGCCGGTTGAAATTGCCACCCACAAAAGTATTGAGCAATGCTTAAACCACAGGCAATAAAGTGCTGAAAGACTGCGTCTCTAACGTAACTATTTTAATTCAAATTTCTTGAATATAGGGCTCGCTTGCAGATAAGGCATCTGATCCAACTGACCTGATTTTACACCTGCTACATGCATACAATGCACTCAGATATAACTGGTAATAATAATTATAAAAGGCATTTAAAAACTTGATAGTATGATGAAGATGCATGACTAGAAAAGTTCTGTCCCCCTCGTACTTGTTAAAAAGGTGTAAGTACGACACATGTTCTTTTTTTCCTCAATTTTTGCATTAATGGACAGCCGGGAACCTCGAACCGACACAAAAAAAAAGATACTGCTATGTTAATAGTGTTATGAATAATTTTTTGCGAAAGCTTTTTTACAGACAAGTTGCAGTCTCGTTTCTGGAGGTTGAGCTGTATCTTGCAAAATAACTTGAAAAGTGGTCACATGGGAGCATGACACTATATCATAATGTTAGTTTCAGTTGACTCTCTTGCCCTACAAGTCGCTGCTCACTGTGGCCAGTGATGCAACAGCAGTGTCTGTGTGATTTTCATCACACTTCCGTCCTATGCCATTCTTACCAGAGTTGGCGGCACATAGATACCAAAATTTCGATAGTGTTGGTTTCTCAGGTGGTTGCTTTTGATTTGCTCAATATCAGCTGGCACTTCAGCTACATCAAACTTCTTTTTTACCTCTTCAACAACAATATCAACAACAATCTTATGACACCTGTGTTGTCTTTCTAGTTGCCTACAAAGACCAGTCAATCTTGCAACAACACTGACAGTCTCTACTATCTTGTAATGGGGGAGAGGTGTGTCCCACTATGTGTTCCACATTGTTGTCACTATGTGGGCTGGCTGGGGAGGCAACAACTGTAATATGTTTGCATTTGCATATATTAAAGTGATGCTTGTACTGTGTTATAACACCTAACTTAGTCTCGCACTTGCTGCACAATAACACTGGCTCACAGTCGTGGTGAAAAGCTTTTGTATGTTGAGCAAATGAGTTGTATCCACTACAAAAAAAGTCAGTGATAGCACACATGTTGCTCTACCAGGCCTGGTGTGGTTCCTTCTGACACTGCTGCTGATGCTGACGCGCTGCTGCTTGCCTCGTACACTGTTGCAGCTGCAGTAGACATGGCAGTCTCTGTATCTATTGCTGCCGTGTCATCTGTCATGGTAACTTCCAAGTGGTATCGGGCTCACTTCTGCAACAGAGATGTTGTTTGCCCCTTAAGGGCTCTCATGATCCGGGCCAATAATTTCGTAGGCATTGTCTCCTGCATCGAAGAACCAATAAGAACAGCATGAATTAATAAACATAGCTCTAAAAAGTACGGACATCAAGACTTAACCACAAGCTTTGCACATAAGTGACCGGGCTTAATGAATAATACTTGCAGGAGGAGTTACACAATTGTTTGTGTATATTACAGTAAAGCCTCATCAGAAGATATTCAAGAGGCACGGGAAACATGTCTCTCGAAACCAAAAATTTTAAGACACTGAGGAGCCAGACTAGATCACTTTATTATGCGTCATCACTAAAGTATGTTTTCATATATCTGAAGGAATAAATGCTCAGGGTGGCTTAAAGGGCCCCTAAACCACTTCTCGACATTTTTTGAACATTTCAAGTAAACACGCGTATCGAAATCAGAATGCCGTCACGATCGACGAAGCCAAATGCCAGAGTGCGTAGCACTGCCGGAGCACCACAATATGAAGAAAATGACCCCGTGCGCCTCTCTGGACCTATCCTGCACACCCCAGTTTGTCCTGACGTCACCAGGCTGTCTCTGATGATGTCACCAGTTTCCGGTGCTGTCGATTGGTTGAACGAAAGTGTACGACTGCCGGCAAGGCCTGCAAGCAAATACACACACTCCTTCTTCCTCGTCGCGTTGCGCGCGATGCCATTGTGGGCAGCCAATGGGGGCAAAGAACAGAAACGCCAACAGAAGGGTCTCCCTATGAGGCTCTTCAACACGAGTCACCATACAGTTCCGTTGTATTAGCGCCACTCCTCGCAGGACGACGGGCCAGCGCGGCAGCAACAGAGCTCGTTGGTGTTGGCCTGTCCCGTAACATTTGGAGGTGTACAAGGCAAGGAAAAGACGACACTGTCCATATGGCGTGTACCAGATGAAAGAGTAAAATGAGTGGGGACTACTTTTCGATAATCAAACACATGCAGCTCCACTATTACTGCACCATTTCGAAAAATTCTCGTGGCTACCTGTTCATTGCCTTATTGTGTAGAACTGCAACACCGCAACTAAATTTCAACCTCGGTGGTTTAGAGGCCCTTTAAAGAAGACATTCACAGCTTTTTAGTGACTGTAGATTGTGTTAGCTTCCTTCCCAACTTCTGGAATTTGAACACTTCACTTTGCAAGCCTTGTTGCTCGCAGTACCTTTGAGGTGCTCTTAGACGCTCGTCAGCTTCAACTGCCGACACTTTCTGCCCTGCACTGTCCTCGTTGCCCTCCTTTTCTGGTTCATGCTAAAAGAGACATGCGTGATTGACTTGTGTAAGGATTGCGTGATCTTTACGCCCTTCGGAGCACACAAGGTGCACAAAGTGAATGTGTCTGGGTTGTGTGCCTTCGAAGTAGTGAATACTTAAAAAGTCATCCTTAGTAACAAAGGTGTCTCTTGTATACAGTATTGTTAACGTGGCAAACATTGGAAAACCAACCAAACCATTTTCAGATGTCTCTTACAACCAAGTGCATCTTGTAATGAGATTCTATTGTACTGAATATTTTTCAACTATGGATCATCTGCATGTATACATATAGTCACAGAGACATGTTGTGTGGAATGGCGAATCGGGAAACAGTTCATACTCTTACTTTTTGTCCCTAACATAAGCAGCTGATAACAATATGATAAAAAAGCAGGCAATGAGGCTAGAATGGAACATAACCCTTCAGCTCTAAACAGTTTTTTGGGCCCACATCATTCCCTCATATGACATAAGGAAACAACTTGATTGCAGTAATGGCTGCATGTGATCTGAGTTGATTGAAACAAACTATACGTAAGGTTGTCCTGCTGGTGATCCTGGCTGCGCGATGCTTCTCATGCTTTTTGGCACGATTCCTTTTTTTCCACTCCACTTTTTTTTCAGATTTTCTCCCCTTTCTCTTCCCCCTTGTGTAAAATAGCACACTTGAAGTATCAAATCTGTTCAACTAACGTGTGTATCAAACCTGTTAACATGTGTGCTTCTCTGTGGTCTGTGTTGTATTTTTGCGCTGCACAATTCAAGATGAAAGATGGAATGTCCCTGCCTTTAGTTTAATTGTGTGTGTGTGTGTGTGTGTGTGTGTGTGTGTGTGTGTGTGTGTGTGTGTGTGTGTGTGTGTGTGTGTGTGTGTGTGTGTGTGTGTGTGTGTGTGTGTGTGTGTGTGTGTGTGTGTGTGTGTGTGTGTGTGTGTGTGTGTGTGTGTGTGTGTGTGCGTGCGCGCGCGTGTCTCATGTTTTGAAATATATGTACATTCAGGAGTGCCTGCATGCCCTTCTCTCCTACTCCAGTGACGAAAAGGAGAGCCTGTTTATGTACCATAGTAAAAAATTCAAAGGTTTTCGCTGTGCCCATTACATCCTTATCATATGGATCTGTCACAATACAGAGTAGCAGTGGTCCATAATACTAGCCCATCCCAACATAATTATAAATTAACACATACCGACATGCTGCGAAACAGCTGTTGCAAAGCCGCTGGTGAAGGCAATTTCCGCAGCACTGCAGCGGTACAGCCGAGTTTCACCTGTATAGTGACAAATCCATATGCGTGTTAGCAACTCAGTAGTTGCTGATGGTTTCATAAGCTTTACACTACACAATAAAGTAATCTAGACAACTTTGTTGAAACAAATGCACATAATTAGGACACCACTTAAACACTAACACGATTAATTGCCCCCAATCTCTCACTAACTAAGGGATAATACTACGGAAACATCGGTGGAGAGCTCAGATTAACACAGCCCATAAAGGACAAGCGTTCTTTGAGGAAAACAGCTATAACAGCGGTTAGTTTTCTTGATCATTTTATGTGCTAGCTTTGATTTAAATGTCATGCAGTACTATAAAATACGAAGTGCCGCATTTCTAGCAGCAGAAGGCGTCGTCAGGCTCATGGTACAACAGATTTTTGCACTGTTTGTCAGTGAGCCGACACATAAAAAGAAAACCGAATTCACACATACATATACAGTGTCAAGCGCACTTCTCCTTCTGAAAACGCAGCCACCAGTTCCAATGTTGCTGAAAGGAAAGGTAATATAAAGTGCGAGACTGCATGGAATTGCCACTTATGACTGTAAATTTATGGTCTGCTGATTGCAGAGGTAGTCACATGCTATTTCTAGTCTCTTTTAGAAGCATTACTAAAGAATAAATTAAAATCTATTCATAAGTCACGAATTTCATGCATCCACAGTTTGGCTAAATAACTTGTGAGAAAAAGACATGTTTACCTGGAATAGCAACCTTTTTTCCTGCTGCAAAACTTTCCTTCGAATTAATGAAATAACTTTACAGTGTCATAATGCGTTTCTCGCAACTACTTGCCGGCAGTGGCGAGTTAGTGTTTATATCCGACTCATTGGGCGACAATACTGCCAAACACAAATGCTTCACGAACACGAGAACACGTCCCTCGCAGAGAATAGCAACCATATATGCCTCTGTGAGACATGATCGCACCTTTGTGGTCAAAATGTACATTAGAACGACATCACCATCTCATTAAAAAAAAAAGCCTCCGTAAAAGGCAGCCGCCAACTGCATAATGTGAAATTGCAACTGATGTCCACTTACTGGTGGCCTGTGTTTGAGTCACTTTTGGCAGTTGACTGGGTGCTGAGAAATGCACGTCGTGGGTTGTCCCTGCAAAACATACAGGGTTATGTCAAATGTTGAAAATATATATATGCCGGCATTTCATCAGTCGCAAAACAAACGAGTAAACTAATAAACAACTGTAATGTAAACAGAGTACACATCATAAGATAGGCTCTCAACTGTTAATGCATTACGCAAAAAACCTAATGCATAGGAAAGACTATATGTATACACACGAAGCTGACACACGATTTAATTCGCTCTAGGTTTTTCCGTGCAGTATATTCAAATTATTATGTCTCGTGGTTAGAGCAAAATTAGTGTAAATTACGAACTAAATTATCTACCCTGGAAACTTTTCTTCAATATGCACCTGTGCGCGCTTCGAACGAGTAGCGTTGTAAAATTTACGTACATGGCATTTAATATAGTTGCTGAACACGGATTTCCTTTGCCCTGTGTCGTGTACAGTGAGCTACATATATCTGCCCCCCCCCCTTTTTTGTACTAGCCATACTGCGTGCCATTGCACCTATACGCACGTCAATAAACCTCACGACACAGAAATAAAAAAAGCGCCAATCACCCATGCCTGCATGTTGTAGTGGGCCTAACCTAACCAAGCATGGGCTGTTGCTTTTTATAGTAAACACAGGCACCGTGCTCATTGCAAGTATGTATCATGTCGCTAAGCAAATATGGAATTTCATTGTACCACTATTTTTTATCACATGGATATATCTGTTGAGACGCAAGACAAAACGCAGTCACTTCTCAGAACTAATCAGCTTTCTTTAAACACATTTTTAACTTTTCAATGACACTTGCTGCTATGTGTTTGTCTCCAGAGGGCATACTTGATTTGACTTTCCAATCAGAGACATTACATAAATATACCATGTTAAGATGACTGCCTGGAGCACGTGAGAATTTTCATCTTTGTGTAACATACTGTATCTTGATTTTGTTGACATTTGGTCAAATGGTACACCCAATATACCCACATACTAGTTTTCTTGTCCAAATAACATGCCAATGTATTTTGATTTTTTGGCATTGGCTCCTCTGCACTACGTGAAGTCGCGCTGCACTGGCTCTTTCACATCCTCGTGTCCTTGCAGCTGCCTCCTTGCGTTATATAAAGCGGGTGCCTGAAAAATATCGTATGCAAAAGTCAACACAAGGGCATGGTGCAAAACAACATCAAGACAGTCAACGCCATGGCAATAAAAAAGTCTTAGCTCTTAGTCTTCCTAGTGAAATGCATGCAAAACATCCAAATGACTGCAACAGTGAACTGCTAAACTAACTTCAATTTTTAGATTTAAGCAAAAAAACAAATAAACCACAGTTCATCCTTTTTTTTCATGAATGTTAGAATACTCCTGCTAATGAATAGAATATTGGTCATTTTCAGACGTCATAGGTCTGTCATGAGTCTGGTGTATCGCAAACACCACTTGCGACACATCCTAAGCACGTGCCCAGTGTGCCCCCCCCCCCCCCCCCCCGCACCATCCCTGGTTGTGCCACTGCTGAAGCCATAATTTGAGGATTATAGCTGAAAACATGATGCTCAGTAGGGATGAAAATATTGTCCTTCAGCTCAATGGATATGTGGATGTGCCTATAAAAAAGGGCAACAAGGCTTGTTATGGCAAGCTTACCCACATTTAAATACTAACAAGTTCACTGCGGCCTGCATCTAAGCTTACTAAAAGGCATGAACTTATTTTCATGCATGAGGTGCGCAGTGGAGTTCATTTTTGACAGACCCGACTACTGCTGCAGTTTGAAATCTAGCATTTTAGATTCTTGTAGGCATGTAAAAGTTGCAGTTAAACCGCAGTTATTAGTTTATTACACCAACCTATTGTTCTGTGTACGACAGACTGGTAACACGGAATTAAAGCAACATTTTATTTTGATATTTTATTTCTCTACTAAAAATATTCAAGCGATAAACACATCTTGATCTGCCATGCTATAGCAAAATGCACACATTACGCTTGTAACCCCCAGAGGAAGGCTGATTTAGCTGTTCATATGACATAACTCTGACACGCCAACTCATATTAGCAAATGCACAGGCATGTCCAAAACAATAAGCGCATGCAAGGCGCCCCTGCAATTGCAATTCCACGCAGCAGCCGGCATATTCGATGCCGATGCATAACTAGCTGCTCGACAATTCACCGAGTTCGTAGACATAAGCATCCTTTCAGTTTCGCACCGTGCTCGAAAACCGTAACAGGAGACAAAACCAGACCTGTAATCACACCATTTCAATACATGAGCAAAAACAGTTCAGTCTTAGCGATAAACACTGTGAGAGCGATTTAGTGTGCGACGGCGACGAGCGACGGCTTCGAGCGACAAAACGGGCCGTCGCTTGGACAGATGGCTCGGTTCTGGAAATCTAGAAATCGTGGCTCGTCGCCCGGAAGTGCTATGAGCGACTAGCTAATAGCGCGAAGCCGGAACTGGATGTACATCGCTCAAATACTACTGATTGTCGCGCGGAACGAGCAAATGATTCAATTTTTATACGTACAAGGATAAGAACCTACTGCAAGACCTCCGGAGGTATTTTATGTTACGTCTTATGGTAAAATACATCAACGTAAATTACTAAAGCATGCGTCACGCGTGATTGCAGCCCTCATACCGGCAACACCGGGGAGGTAAATTACTAAAGCATGCGTCACGCGTGATTGCAGCCCTCATACCGGCAACACCGGGGAGGCGTCGCTCAAAATCGTCGCTCGCACGGAGTACGACTTGTAGGCGACGAGCGAACGCGACAGCCATCTCCGTCGCGTCGCTTGTAGCTGCCGCGCGCAAGATCGCTTATATGGGGTTTATACTTTTTTCAGCATAAAACATGGATAACATGGATTCCTCATGCGTTTTCAGTAAGTTCAAGATAACGCGCCCAACTGACCTCTTGCAGCATGCAGCTGAATGTCTGCGGCAAAGTTTCTAACTAGCACTGGTGCTGCACGTAACTTCAGTGGTCGCAGATTCCCCCTGCGCGAGACACCGTCAAGCGCGCGGTTTATTTATAAAAAAAAAAAAGCATGCTGCCAGCAAAATGACGCCTTCTGTTATGTGATTCCTTAGTTCAACAGCGTTCCGTACACAGTAGACTGCCAAACTGAATAAATTCAAACACACAAAACGCACGCTAATCACGCTCCGCATAGGCTCGGAATCACGGGCTGGTGAACTAACCATTTTAAGCGTCCTCTCGCCTGGCGTCTTATTGAACATACCATAGTTCTGGCAGCGTTTGCGATTTTTAAAGCTCTTACGGACAACGGCAAAGTGATAAAATCACATGCAGTTATCGCGACGACTGGCTTTTTCGATTGACATCGAGAGACAGCGCGTACGCCTAGTCCTTTGTCAATCGCGTCGGCTAAGCGCAGCGACGACTTCCTGGCGATAGCATGACATATACGGAGAATGTGCACCTAAGTTAGAATTCACTTACCGTGGAGGATTTGTTGTTATATCCAAGGCATGACGAACGACTGTCGTGTTTTCGTGGCGACGCGAGATGGCTGAAACACGATCTCCCTCGGCTGGCCTTTGCTCGCTGGACGGTTCACCTTTCTCCGGTGCTGTGTTGTTCCGCGATCTTGAGCGCGCGCGCGCGCGGTGGAGCCACTCCGAGTGAAAAAGTAGAGCGCTCGCTACGCGTTCCTTTGAACTGCGGCGGCCTGTTCTCTTAGAAGCAAAACGATGTGTTCTTTGCTCAGCGTGCATGAATGATACATTGCCATGTTCGGGGCCAGCCACCTACAGTTGAAGCAGAAGATTACGCTACGTTTTGTTTTCTATTGCCGCAAGAGTCTCTCTTTTCTATTGTCGCAAGAGTCTTTTCACTGTCTCTCTCTGAAAGGGAGAGTGAAAAGCACATTTCACTCTCTCCTTGCTGACAGAGTGAACAATGCATTTCACTCTCCTCGACATTTTGCGAGAGTAAAACGACGCTTTGAAGAGTGAACCGGCAGCTTCACTCCTGCGATACCCTTCCTAGTTTTTAGAGTGCATGTGTAGTATATCTGGGTGTGCGTTTGTGTGGGTGAGCGGGAACGTGCGTTTGTGCATGCGTGGGTAGGTGTAAATTGGAATGCAATGCGGGCGAGCATGTGGCGCATCTCTTTGTTTGTGCGTTTGTGTGAGTCTGCGCGAACGTGCGTGCGAGGGCGCATGTATATGTGAATGCGGGCGAGCAGGTGTCGTATCTCTGTGCATGTGCGTTTGTGTGAGTGTGCGGGAACGTGCGTGCGTGCGTTTGTGCCTGCGTGGGCGCGTTTAAATGTGAATGCGGGCGAGCATCTGTCGTACCTCTGAGTGTGTGCGTTTGTGTCAGTGTGCGCGAAGGTGCGAGCGTTCGCGCGTGCAAATGAGACCACGGTGGAGCATGTGTCGTATCCCTGTGTGTGCGTGTTTGTGTAAATGTGGGCGAACATGCGTGCGTGTGTGCGTTTGTGCATGCGTAGAGAAGCGTAATGCGAATGCGGGCGAGCATGTGTAGTATCTCTGTGTGTGCGCGTTTGTGCGAGTGTGCGAGAACGTGCATGCGTGCGTATGTGCATGAGTGGGCGCATGTAAATATGAATACGGGCGAGCATGTTATGTATCTTCGTGTGTTTGTGTTAGTGTGTGCGAATGTGCGCGCGTGAATGTGTGCGCGTGTGCATGCGTGGGCGCATGTATATGTGAATGCCGGCGAATATGTCTCGTATCTCTGTGCTTATGCAAGTGCGCGCGAATGTGCATGCGTGTGTTTATGCCTGCGTGGGCGCGTGTAATTGTGAATGTGGGCTAGCATGTATCGTACCTCTGTGTGATTGCGTTTGTGTAAATGTGTTCGAAAGTGTGATGCGTCGGCGCGTGGAAATGAGAACGCGGCGGAGCAGTATGTGTCGTATCTCAGTGATTGTGTAAGTGCGCGCGAATGTGCGTGCGTGGGCGCGTGCGTCAGCGCGTGTGTATGTGAATGCGGGCGAGCATGTGTCGTATCTCTGTGTATTTGCGCTTCTGTGAGTGCGCGGGAGCATTCGTGTGTGCGTATGCGCATGCGTCGACACGTGCGAATATGAATGTTGACAGGCATGTGTGGTATCACTCTATGTGTGTGTGTGTGTTTGTGTGAGCGTGCGCGAACGTGTTTGAGTGCGTTGTGCATGCGTGGGCGCGTGTATTGTGAATGCGTGTGAGCATGTGACGTATCTCTGTGTGCGTGCGTTTGTGCGAGTGCACGCGAACATGCGTGTGTTCGTGAGTTTATGCCTGTGCGCGTGTAAATGTAAATGTGGGCGTGCATGTGTCGTATCAATGTACGTGTGCGTTTGTATGAGTGTGCGCGAACGTGCGTGCGTGGGTGCTGCGTTTGTGCGTGCGTTGGCGCGTGTAAATGTGAATGTGGACGAGCATGTGCCGTGTATCTGTATCTGTGCGTTTATTTGAATGTGTGCGGAAGTGCGTGGGTGCGTGTGTGCGTTTGTGCATGCGTGGATGCGTATAAATAGTAATATGGCGAAACATGGGTGGTATCTGCGTGTGTGTGTGTGTGTTTGTGTGAGTGTGCGGAAACGTCCGTTCGTGGGATGTGCAAGTGTGGGCGCGTTTAATGCGAATGTGGACGAGCATGTGTCGTGTCAGTGTGCGCGCATTTTGTGAGTGTGCGCGAACGTGCATGCGTGCGTGTGTGCATTACTGGGCGCGTGTGAATATGCATGCGGACAAGCATGTGTCGTATCTCAGTGTTTGTGTGAGTGCGTAAATGTGCGTGCGTAAATGTGCGGGCGATCAAGCGTCGTACCTCTGTGTGTGCGCCTTTGTTTGAGTGTGCGCGAACGTCCGTGTGTGCGTGCGTGCATGCGTGGATGCGTGTAATTGTTAATATGGGTGAGCATGTGTCGTATCTCTGTGAGTGCTTTTGTGAGATTGTGCGCGAGTTTGCGCACGTGGGCGTGTGTAAATGTGAATAGAAGCGAGCATGTTTCGTATGGCTGTGTGGCCGTTGAGTGAATGTGGGCGAACGTGCGCGCGTGCAGACGTGAATGTGGGCGAGCATGTGTTGACCTCTGTGTGCGTGCGCTCTAGTGAGTGCGCGCGAACGCGATCCTGGGCCCGTGTAAATGTGAATGCGAGCGAGAATGTGTCGTATCGCTGTGTGGGTGCCTTGGTGTGAGTGTGCGCGAACGAGCGTACGTGGGTTTGTGCGTTTGTACATGTGATGGCGCGTGTAAATGTAAATTTAGGCGAACACGTGTCGTATCTCTGTGTGAGTGCGAGCAAGCAGGTGTCGTATCGCTGTGCGGGTGCGTTTGTGTGCGTGCATGCGTGTGTGTATGTGAGTGCTTGTAAACAAGAATACGAGCCAGTATATGCCGTTTCTCTGTGTGCGCGCGTTTGTGTGAGTGTACGCGACCATGCGCGCGTGTGTGTGTGCGCGTGTGTATGCGAGGGCGCGTGTATATGGGAATGCGTGCGAGTATGTGTCTTATTTGTACGTGTGCGTTTGTGTGAGTATTTGCGAACGTGCGTGCGCGCGGACGTGTGTGTGTACATGCGTGGGTGTGTGGGAATGTGAATTATGTGTCGTATTTGTGTTTGTGCGTTTGTGTGACTGTGCGCGAACGTGCGTACGGGTGCGTTTGTATGTGTGTGCATACGTGGGCGTGTGGAAATTTGAATTCGGGCGTGCATGTGTCGTATCTCAGTGTTTGTGAGTGTGCGTAAACGTGCGTGCGTGCGTATGTGCGGGTGTGGGCGCTTAAAATGAGAATGTGGGCGATGATGTGTCATATCTGTGTATGTGCGTTTGTGTGAGTGCGCGCGAACGTGCGTGTGTGCACGCTTGGACGCATGTGAATCTGAATGTGGGCAAGTATGTGTCGTGTCGGTGTTTGTGTGAGCGTGCGCGAACGTGAGTGCGTGCGTTTGCATGCGTGGCCGCGTGGAATGTGAATGCGGGGGAGCTTGTGCCGTATTGCTGTGCGGGTGCATTTGTGTGCACCCGCACAGCGGACTCGTTCGCCCACCCGTGCCTAGGTGGGCGAACGCGTGTGCCTGCGCGTGTGCATCCGTGGGCGCGTGTAAATGTGAACGCGGGCGAGCATGTGTCATATTGCTGTGCGGGTGCGTCTGTGTGAGGGTGGCCGAACGTGCGTACGTGCGTGTGTGCATGCGCGGGTGCGCGTAAATGTGAATGTAGGCAAGCATGTGTCGTATCTCTGTGTGTGTGCGCGTTCTTGTGAGCATGCGCGCGAACGTCAGTGCATGTGTGAGTGCGGAGTGCGTGCATGCGTGGGCGCGTGCGAACATATATCGTATCTCAGTGCTTGTATGAGTGTGCGCGAACATGGGTGCGTGGGTTTGTGCATGCGTTGGCGCGTGTAAATGTGAATGTGGGCGAGCATGTGTCGTATCTTTGTGTGTGTGCGTTTGTCTGAGTGCGCGCGAACGTGCGTGTGTGCATGCGTGGACGCGTGTAAATGTGAAGGCGGCCGAGCATGTGTCGTATTAGACAGTTTTAGTATAGCTTAAAACGCTTGCGTTAGCGTGTGATGCAACGCTAACGCAACGAAAGGCTGCACTGCGCGGCTCAAGGTAGTATTTTAGAATTGTGGTATGGACAAAGACGCTAATGTTAACGCGAACATATACGGCGACATCTAGATGTAAAAACACGAATTACTAAACAGCCAAATCCACACAACATTTCGAGCTGATCCAATGCCGAATCCGCAACTGTGTCCCTAGTCAAGCTTCTCCAAAGCCACAGTCGCTGCGTTAATTACGCATGTAGGTGTTTGGGTTGAGTGTTGTTTTGTCGAGAGTCGCTGAAACACACCGATTATTCTTAGCATGCCGCGATCGAGTATTCTCTCGGACCCATATTACCTGTCATTTTAAGTTGGGATGACATAGATACCCTCATGCTTTGAGAACGAGAGCGACCGCGCAGATTGTACGTGTCCTCAAGAAGCGGCCTGCTCAACATCGAGGCTATTCCAGAAGGGACGTTTCGCCGGCAATTTCACTTACAGAAAGCGGATTTCCCACTTTCCACTTTTTTTACAACGGGCGCCCATCTTGACGTCTGTCCGAATGGGTTCAAGGGGAAAACATCCTTCAGGAGGTTCATGTCGTCGTAGTCAGTAATGCGCACACGCATTGTGACCACAGAACCGACCACACTAACTTGTTTCGCCGCGGAAAACGTGACATGCATCGGCTTGACATGCGGCTTTGGATTTACATCAAGCGAAGGAGCGAAATACAGTTGGGCGCCATGTCGAGGCGGATACAGGAAACATGAGCAAACATAAGCAAATCTTCTCATTAAGCCTACTGCGCCGCTAATCGGGAACGTATATCGTAAACAACGCCCATTTGTTACCTGTACGCCGCTGTCGAAGCATCATCACACAAATCTAAAGCAAACACGAGCATTAGTGGGGAACGAATGAGCCGAACAGTGGAGGCCTACGACTCGATAGATCCGAAGCGAGCAGCTCTCACTTAGACTGGCGCCGCCATGTTGCCGTACGTAAGGCTTCCCTTGCGTGCGTTAGCGTTCACCGCTAAATCTCGAAAATAGCGTACGTGCGCAAGCGCTCCAGCACCGTTTACGTACAGCGCATGCGCAATATAGCGCACACAACGGTAACGCTAACGCTAACTCTTTACGTTTGCTGCTTTAGCTATACTAAAACTGTTTATTGCAGTGTGGGTGCGTTTGTGATGAGGTTGGGCGTACAAGCTTGCATGCGTGGGTGCGTGTGAATGTGAATGCGGGCGAGCATGTGTCGTATCTCTGTGTGTGTGCATTCGTGTGAGTGTGCGCGCGAGTGTGAGTGCGTGTGTGAGTGCGTGCCTGCGTGGGCGCGTTTAAATGTGAATGCGGGTGAGCATGTGCCGCTTCTCTGTGTGTGTGCGTTTGTGTGAATGTGCGTGAACGTGCGTGTGTGCGTTTGTGCATGTATGGAGGCGTGTAAATGGGAATGTGGGCAAGCATGTGTCGTATCTCTGTGTATTTGTTTGTGTGAGTTCGCGCGAGCATGGCTGCGTGCGATGTGCAGGTGTGGGCGAGTGTAATGCGAAAGCGGGCGAGCATGCGCCGTATCTCTGTGTGTGCGCGTTTGTGTGAGTGTGCGCGAACATGCGTGTGTGCGTGCGTGCATGCGTGGACGTGCGTCATTGTTAATGTAGGTGAACATGTGTCGTATTTCTGTGAGTGCGTTTGTGAGATTGTGTGCGAATTTGCGCATGTGGGCGCGTGTAAATGTGAATGGGAGCGAGCATGTGTCGTATCGCTGTGTGGGTGCGTTGAGTGAGTGTGGGCGAACGTGCGTACGTGCTTGTGTAAATAAGTGGGTGCGTGCAGACGTGAATGCGGGTGAGCATGTGTCGAATCTCTGTTTGTGTGCGTTCGTGTGAGTGTGCGCGCGAACGTGAGCGCGTGTGTGAGTGCGTGTATGCGTGGGCGCGTGTAAATGTGAATGCGGGCGATTATGTGTCGTATCTGGGACATGTGCGTTGGTGTGAGTGCGCGAGAGCATGCATGCATAGGTGTGTGCGTTTGTGCATGCGTTGGGGCGTGTAAATATGATTGTGGGCGAGCATGTCTTGTACCTCTGTGTGCGTGTGTTCATGTGAGCGTGCGCGAACGCGCTCCTGGGCACGTGTAAATGTGAATGCGAGCGAGAATGTGTCGTATCGCTGTGTGGGTGCATTTGTGTGAGTGTGCTAAAACGTGCGTGCGTGGGTTTGTGCGTTTGTTCATACGATGTCGCGCGTAAATGTGAATTTAGGTGAGCACGTGTCCTATCTCTGTGTGAGCGCGAGCAAGCAGGTGTCGTATCGTTGTGCAGGTGAGTTTGTGCGCGTGTGAGCGAACGTGCGTGCATGCGTGTGTGCATTTGTGGTGCTTGTAAATGGGAATGCGAGCGAGCGTATGCCGTTTCTCGGTGTGTGTGCGTTTGAGTGTGGGTGACCATGCGCGCGTGTGCATGCGTGGTCGCGTATATATGTGAATGCGCGTTTGTGTATTTCTTATTCGTACGTGTTCGTTTGTGTGAGTGGGCGCGAACGTCCGTGCGTGTGTGTGTGTGTGTCTGTGTGTGTGTGTGCATGCGTGGGCGTGTGGAAATTTTCATTCGGTTGAGCATGTGTCAACTCATTGTTTGTGTGAGTGTGCGTAAACGTGCGTGCGTGTGTGCGGGTGTGGGCGCTTTAAATGAGAATGTGGGCGATGTGTCATATCTGTGTGTGTGCGTTTGTGTGAGTGCGCGCGAACGTGCGTGTGTGTATCCGTGGACACGTGTGAATGTGGGTAAGCATGTCATATCTCTGTGTGTGTGCGTTTGTGTGAGTGCGTGCGAACGTGCGTGTGTCCACCCCTGGACGCATGTGAATATGAATATGGGAAAGCATGTGCGGTATCGGTGTTTGTTTGTGTGAGCGTGCGCGAACGTGAGTGCGTGCGTTTGCATGCGTGGCCGCGTGGAATGTGAATGCGGGAGAGCATGTGTCGTATTGCTGTGCGGGTGCATTTGTGTGCACCCGCACAGCGGAATCGTTCGCCCACCCACACCCGGGCGGGCGAACGCGCGTCGCTGCGCGTGTGCATGCGTGGGCGCGTGTAAATGTGAATGCGGGCCAGCATGTGTCGTATTGCTGTGCGGGTGCGTTTGTGTGAGGGTGGCCGAACGTGCGTGCATGCGCGGGTGCGCGTAAATGTGAATGTGGGCAAGCATGTGTCGTATCTCTGTGTGTGTGCGTTCGTGTGAGCATGCGCGCGAACGTGAGGGAATGCATGCGTGGGCGCGTGCGAGCTTAAATCGTATCTCTGCTTGTGTGAGTGTGCGCGAACGTGGGTGGGTGGGTTTGTACAGGCGTTGGGGCGTGTAAATGTGAATGTGGGCGAGCACGTGCCGTATCTCTATGTGTGTGTGTTTGTGTGTGTGCGCGAACGTGCGCGCGTGCATGTTCGGACGTGTGCATGCGTTGGCGCGTCTATATGTGTATGCGCGCGAGTATGTGTCGTATTTGTGCGCGTGCGTTTGTGTGAGTGTGAGAGAACGTGCGTGCATCTGTGTGTGCATGCGTCGGCGTGTGCAAATGTGAATTTGTGCGAGCATGTGTCGTATCTCAGTGTTTGTGTGAGTGTGCGTAAACGTGCGTGCTTATATGTGGACGTGGGCGCTTTAATTGTGAATGTGGGTGATCATCTGTGGTATCATTGTGGGTGTGCGTTTGTCTGAGTGCGCGCGAACGTGCGTGTGTGCATGCGTGGACGCGTGTGAATAAGAATGTGGGCAAGCTTGTGTCGTACCTGTGTGTGTGTGTTTGCGGGAGCGTGCGTGAACGTGCGCGCGTGCGTTTACATGGGTGGGTGCATGTAATGTGAATGCGGGCGACCATGTGTCGTATCTGTGTGGGCGTGCGATTGTACGAGTTTGCCGAACATGCGTTTGTGCGTGTGTGCATGCGCGGGCACGTGTAAATTTGAGTGCGGGCGAGCATGTGTCGTATTGCTGTGTGGGTGCGTTTGTGATGAGGTTGGGCGAACGTGCGTGCGTGCAAGCTTGCATGCGTGGGTGCGTGTGAATGTGAATGCGGGCGAGCATGTCTCGTATCTCTGTGTATGTGCATTCGTGTGAGTGTGCGCGGGAGTGTGAGTGCGCGTGTGAGTGCGTGCATGCGTGGGCGCGTTTAAATGTGAATGCGGGTGAGCATGTACCGTTTCTCTGTGCGTGTGCGTTTGTATGAATGTGCGCCAACGTGCGTGTGTGCGTTTGTGCATGCGTGGAGGCGTGTAAATGCGAATGTGGGCAAGCATGTGCCGTATCTCTGTGTATTTGTTTGTGTGAGTTCGCGCGAGCATGGCTGCGTGCGATGTTGCAGGTGTGGGCGAGTGTAACGCGAAAGCGCACGAGCATGTGTCGTGTCTGTGTGTGTGTGCGCGTTTGTTTGAGCCTGCGCGAACGTGCGTGGTTACGTGTGTGCATGTGGGCGCGTGTAAATTTGAATGTAGGCGAGCATGTGCCGTATCTCTGTGTGTGAGGGTTTTTGTGTGTGAGCGAATGTGGGCAAGCATGTGCCGTATCTCTGTGTATTTGTTTGTGTGAGTTCGCGCGAGCATGGCTGCGTGCGATGTTGCAGGTGTGGGCGAGTGTAACGCGAAAGCGCACGAGCATGTGTCGTGTCTGTGTGTGTGTGCGCGTTTGTTTGAGCCTGCGCGAACGTGCGTGGTTGCGTGTGTGCATGCGTGGGCGCGTGTAAATTTGAATGTAGGCGAGCATGTGCCGTATCTCTGTGTGTGAGCGTTTGTGTGAGTATGCGCGAACGCACACGCATGTATATGTGAATGCGGGTGAGCATGTTTCATATCTGTGGGTGCGCGTTTTTCTGACTGTGCGCGAACGTGTGTGTGTGCATGGGTGAACGTGAGTAAATGTGAATTCGGGCAAGCATGTGTGCCCTCTCGGTGTTTTGTGAGTGTGCGCGCACGCGCTTGTGTGCCTGCGTGGACGCGTGTAAATGTGAATGCGGGTGAGCATGTGTCGTATTTCTATGCGTGTGCGTTTGTGTGAGTGTGCGCGTACGTGCGTGCATTCGCGCATGTAAATATGAATGTGGTCGAACATGTGTCGTATCTCTGTGTGTTCATTTGCGTGAGTATGCGCAAACGTGCGTGCCTGTGTGGGCGCTTGTAAATATGAATGATGGCGAGCATATGTCGTATATCTGTGTTTGTGCGTTTGTGTGAGTGTGCTCGAAGGTTGTGAATGCGGGCGAGCATGTGTCGTATCTCTGTTTGCACATTTGTGTTAGTTTGCGCGAACGTGTGTGCGTGTGGGCATGCCTTGGTGCGTGTAAATGTGAACGCAGGCGAGCTTGTGTCGTATCTGTGTGTGTGTGCGTTTGTGTGAGTGTGCGCGAACGTCTTTGCCTGCGCACGTGGTCGTATTTGTGTATGTGTGTGTAAGCGGGCGAACTAGCGAGCATTTCACCGCTTGCACCTCCTCTTGTGGGTGAATGGTATATAGAGTTATCTAAACCTTTATTTACGAGTCAAGAACAAATGACATTGCATTTATAGCATTATCTCTCTCTAAACGTCAAATCAACGCCAAAAAAGAAAGAAAAGGCCTTTCCCCTTCCACTCTCTGCAGAAGTATGAACTGTGAAGCTGTATATGTGGGCCCCTTAATGGCGAACTGAAGTTTCGCCGCACGTCGCCCCTAGATTGCACTAGCTTCTGCATTGGCCCACGTATGGGGAGTGCTTAACGCCTGAGTCACCTCCGCCCCGGGTTTGCCCGGCACTGAACTATCTTCGGTATTTTGTTCTACACGCGGAGACGATAGTAGGCAAAGTAGCCCTTAACGGCTTCGCGGCAGAAAATAATAAAAATAAAAGCTTCAGTTATTAATATCGCCGCCCAAGATTTCGCCATGATGGCACTGTTACTACCGCAAGGATCAGTGAGCAGCTACCAAGCTGTTCACTTTCGTTATCTTCCTTCCCTGAGCCGCGGCGCATTGTCTTGATGCCAATGGCGCGCAAAATCTGGACTATCATAATAATATTTGGGGTTTTACGTGCCAAAACCACTTTCTGATTATGTGGCACGCCGTAGCGGAGAACTCCGGAAATTTTGACCACCTGGGGTTCTTTAACGTGCACCTAAATCTAAGCACACGGGTGTTTTCGCATTTCGCCCCCATCGAAATGCGGCCGCTGTGGCCGGGATTCAATCCCGCGACCTCGTGCTCAGCAGCCCAACACCATAGCCACTGAGCCACCACGGCGGGTTGGACTATCATGGCGTCATGCATCGCTTCTGCGACGAAGGAAGCTTTTGGCGGCGCACGTTTACTGCTATATTGAGACTAAAACTTTAAACTGCTTGAATTCGAATGAATAGCGTGAATAAAAATTGAAAGCGGACTGGCCACAAGGAACTTGCTCATGAGGCCATACTTTTGATGACAGCGTCAGAAAAGGCTAGGTGCGGTCAAGTTGAGTTAACAAGTTTGCAAGGATTGACTGAGGGGCTAGTTGGTTTATTATTATAGGAAGAGCAGCGCTTCAAGTTAGCGCAGTGTTTCTGTGGTTCCTCCTTTGTGTGTCGTCTTGTAGCGCTGTTACTTCTGTGAATTTAAATATGTTCTTTTTCTACGTCAGTTACGCTTTCCAAGAGCGTTTAATAGGAAAAATGTATGGCTCTTACAGAAGCATGTTTAATCAAAATGCTATCGCTCGGCTTGAGAATCCCGAGTACGAGCTCCAAACTGCTCAATTTCTGTAGGCACCTACGATCACTTACTCAAAATTTAATTAACGTACGTATCTCTTTGTTACTTACGCACACAACTTCTCAGCTGACTCCGCATCCAGAGGTTGCTAATCTGAACACTCGAATGATAAAATGATATCACCAATACTTGTGTAGGTTTAATAGTTCTGTTTGGTGCAGTTAAAAGCAGCCGGCATAATGATGGTACCGCAGGCTTCTTATAAAGCAAGTATCAAAGCTTGGACAGGTTTCATTGCGCAAATGAAGTACACGAGCTCAAGCACATGTGCCCTACCGTGCACTTCTGCATTTACGATGGGCTATTGTACAGTATACAAGGAGCACTTCAGCGCGGCGGTTTATCAAATAAGCGTTAGAGGACATTCTGCGCACTCCAGATTATTATGAGTGCGCACCATTGGCAATAAAAACAGCTGAATTGGGGAAAGAATTCGATACATTTTCTGTTATTTGTAACATATATATCAGCGCGGACATGTACATATACGTTAGATCGAAAAGTACTGAAATATTAAGATGACGGTTTTGCTGCATATATTTTGCCTGTGTAATTTTAAGATATAAAGAAGAAATAGGGATATTGTGGCAGGTAATGCCGGCATACGTACAGTCACGTGAAATATAGGCTCCGACACAGTACCCGTGGCGGAACTGGCCCCTGGACTACATGGCTACCTGGAACCACGGAATCCTGGTTTGATAAATACCAGTAAGTGGAACGTGTTTAGATCTTGAATTATTGGTATGTCGGTTCCGGTGTGCTGTCTTGGGGGCCCTTTTACCACGAGCACTATGCTTCAGCTAACATTCATTGCAACTGTACGCTATATATTTCTTTTGGGGGGAGGGGGAGCTTTCTTTTAGCGTCCAACCACTGTTCCAAAGTTATCGGTTAGAGCTAGAATCGCCCGATTGCGTTTTTAATATCCAGTATGTTGTCATGGATTCAATAGCGAGAGAGCGCTATCTTATCAGATTGCCCGCGCGAAGCGAATACTGGCTCACATTCACCATCACATTTGAGGACCCGAGATTGCGTTGCTATGTACGAGCATCCAAACCTGATGAACCGATGCCTCCATCTGTAGATCTGATTCAGAGGAAGCGCTAATTTGCTCGCATCCATCGTTGTGCTTTGAGTGTTATTTTCTTTTCCTGCGCATGCTCGCCTAATGATGAGTTAGATTCGTGACTCACTCTTTTGGAACAGCCTTGCGCTTCACATCACTACGTGACAGTATAGATGGGTTGCGTCTTCACTGATTAAATACTGGTAAATGGACTAGGACTTTTGTTGCCGTGCGCGTTTACTCTTTTAACGCCACAATTTATTTTTCATAACTTAGTCTTTAATTTAGGAGGCTGTAAGAGACAGCAATCTTATAATAACAGGAGCTCTTAATGATACAGAAAATTTAAATGCTTATTAGTTGGCTTCGGCCTCATAATAAGAAATTTCATTAAAGATATCCTTATGATGATTAAAAGCCTCTCTGCTCGACAACGTTTCATCTGAGTTCCCCATTTGCGAGCTCATACCTGAAGGTGGTTCGTATCGCGGGCCCTTGACATATCTCCAACCGTCCAACGAACGGTTATTCCGAACGTTTCATTTCAGGAAGACCCTTCACTGCGGTTCGCAAACACGCATAAGACGAAAGTGCTGCGTGAAGAGCGTCATTAGTACAAACGAATGAGGTGCCGTAACTCATCCCCCCTATATCCTTGTCATCCAGGCTTAGATAAGGCATGGTAGAGTGTATAAGCGCGACTGGACGAGGACGAAGAAAGAAACAGATACACAGACACAGCGCTTCACTTTCAACCATAGATTTTATTTTCGAACGCATCGATAAATATATACCGTGCGAGCGGAAACAAACGTAACAGAAAAAAAGAACATTGAGTGGTACATTTCGTTGAACCGGACACGTGTGCAAGGCAAGGAAAAAAAAGAAAAAAAAACGTACTACAATCGTCACAAAGACAAACAAAGGAATCGTATCTCCTTTTCCGATAGTGACACCGAAGGCTTGCTTACGCACTTTTGCTCTAATTTTACTATCTCGTAGGCCTCTACAATCTCCCTCGTCATCCTGCTATGAGCCTTATACAGAATGGAAGTGCTTTCAAACATGGGCATACAGGAACAATGCCGGCAGTGAATACCCAAATGACCCGAGATTACCTTAGTGACGTTATGTTGATGCTCCTTTAATCTCTCGTTGATTCATCTGCCGGTTTGACCAATATACGTTCTTCCGCACGAAAGTGGGATGGCATAGACAACGTTATGAGTACAGGTTACAAATTGTTTGCGATGTTGGGTAGAACATGAGTGCCTTTTGTTATTTTCTGTGTTAACCTGTTTGCATAGCTTCTGTAGGCGCTCAGGGGCAGAGAAAACCACGTCTACGCCCGATTTCGCCGCTACTCTTCTAATATTATGTGAAATGCAATGAATGTATGGTACCACAGCAACTTCAGAGTGATAGCACAGCATCAGACATAACACAGCAACCCTCAGAGTGATAGTGTCAGAGAATGCTACTTGGCACAAACATGTAGCGACGTACTTACAAAAGCACTTAAAGCTCTTGCCAATCGACGACCCATTTTTGGTAACCAAGTCAGAACAAGTGGTGGAATTCTTTAAAGACTGTCAAGACAGGGATCTGGTCGCTTTTTACATTGACCTAATAGATCTGTGCTATTCCCTCCCACAGAATGACGGGATGAAATGTGTGTCTGACAGCATTAACAAGTTTGGCGCAGTTCGTTTTCAAAACGCTTGTGGTTTGACTAGCGACAGATTTTTAGAACTTCTTCGTTTTTGTGTTAATTCGACTCACGCGACTTGGGAAGGAAATGTTGTCAAACAAAAAGATGGCATATGCATTGGGTCATGTATTGCTCCCTGCTTAAGTGACTTGTTTCTAGCTAACCGCGACCAGGTTCTTGATAAACGCCTTAAAAATGACACCCATGTCGCGAAAGTGTTCAGGTTCGTTGACGATTTCCTAATCATTTTAAATAACAAATCGGACAATTTTGACTCGCTGGTTTCAAAAACCGTAACCTCATTCACTAAAGTGTTGTCCGCTTTGTCTTTGACACATGAAGTCCCCATAGGCAATTTCATAAGGTTTTTAGACTTGGGATTGTACTTTTATCCACAAATGACATGCTGGAATTATCAGCTGAGAGGCACTAAGCCAGTCCTACCATTTCATTCCGCGCATTCAAAACTTGTAAAACGCGCAGTAGTGACATCGTGTTTCAACAATTCTTTGACGAAGTCATGTGACCACAAAATGGAAGCCAGTTTCAAAGAGCAGGCCAAGCACCTGGCAGATTCTGGTTACCCGATGCGTGTGCTAACTTCTGTCGCGGTGGGCTTAAGGAAAAAGTGCAAAAACGCGTCGAATGCAAGCAGTACCAATGCTAGAGCAAAGAAAGTTGCTGTGGTACCATACATTCATTGCATTTCACATAATCTCAGAAGAATAGCGGCGAAATCGGGCGTAGACGTGGTTTTCTCTGCCCCTGAGCGCCTACAGAAGCTATGCAAACAGGTTAACACAGAAAATAACAAAAGGCATTCATGTTCTACCCAACATCGCAAACAATTTGTAACCTGTACTCATAACGTTGTCTATGCCATTCCACTTCCATGCGGAAAAACGTATATTGGTCAAACCGGCAGATGCATCAACGAGAGGTTAAAGGAGCATCAATATAACGTCACTAAGGTAATCTCGGGTCATTTGGGTATTCACTGCCGAGATTGTTCCTGCAAGCCCCATGTTTGAAAGCACTTCCATTCCGTATAAGGCTCATAGCAGGATGACGAGGGAGATTGTAGAGGCCTACGAGATAGCAAAATTAGAGCAAAAGTGCGTAAGCAAGCCTTCGGTGTCACTATCGGAAAAGGAGATACGATTCCTTGGTTTGTCTTTGTGACGATTGTAGTACATGTTTTCTTCTTTTTTTCCCTTGCCTTGCACACGTGTCCGGTTCAACGAAATGTACCACTCAATGTTCTTTTTTTCTGTTACGTTTGTTTCCGCTCGCACGGTATATATTTATCGATGCGTGCGAAAATAACATCTATAGTTGAAAGTGAAGCGCTCTGTCTGTGTATCTGTTTCTTTCTTCGTCCTCGTCCAGTCGCGCTTATACACTCTACCATAGATTCTAACCAACTAGTCCGCCAACGTGTTTTAACTTAGATAAGGCATATTTATTTTAAATCGACGGATCACGAAGCCGAAAAGAGCGGCCCGCGACAGGCGCATGGCTAGGTGTCTTTCATTTCGTACATCGTCCTAGCGGGTAATAGTAGCTGATGCAGAACAGCACTGAGTGCTCAAGTGACAGAAAAAGTGCTCTATACTGTCTCGCCACCCCCCAAACATTGCACACCGCGCGGCCACCTATTCCTAGAAAAGTGTAAATGCGACGCGCAGCCATTTTTAACAAAGCAGCATTGGTTTGCGATGGCAGTCTCCAGGTGAGAGACAGGGTAGTTATGGAGATGAAAACAAGCTATTTGCTGCAGGAATTTAGGAATGAATGAATGAATAAATGCCTTCATTTATTAAGAAAACTGTATTGAGAAAAATGTGAACGAGAATGTACGAAAAACGTACGCCATTATTGCTCCATAGACTACAATTTCTAGTAGACTGAACGAGTTCTCATCAACTGTACAATTTTTCATTGACTGAACAAGTTCTCTTCGACTGAACGATTTGTCGTATGTTAAATGATTTCACGTACTACACAAGTGTATGGGTTTGCGTTTTTGCCAATGAACGAGATTCTCATACATGATCAACGAGTTTGTATGACCTGCAAGAATATGAACCGTAAGAAATATTGGCACTTCCTTTACTATAATAATGCAAATACAAGTATCGTAAGTGATACTACATGCATGATGACTTGTGTTCACCTTACTGCAGTGTTGCCTTGCTGTAATGGTTTGTTCAAAATTCTACGGTAAAGAGTAATTTTGAGGTGAAAATGTCAGATGAAGTAATGGCTTGTATTTCTAAATAAAAGCGTATACTTTACACAGGTTCTTTTGCACAGCCACTCAAGTTTTCATTAACAGTGATGTCCTCTCACTTTAAGCAAGAGCACGTCATACATCTCATCATCATCATCATCATCAGCCTAGTTACGCCCACTGCAGGGCAAAGGCCTCTCCCATACTTCTCCAACTACCCCGGTCATGTACTAGTTGTGGCCATGTTGTCCCTGCAAACGTCTTAATTTCATCCGCCCACCTAACCTTCTGTCGCCCCCTGCTACGCATCCCTTCCCTTGGAATCCAGTCCGTAACCCTTAGTGACCATCGGTTATCTTCCCTCCTCATTACATGTCCGGCCCATGCCCATTTCTTTTTCTTGATTATACATCTCATAAGTGTTGTTTATTGGACTTTCCAATGGTACTTTAATACACCCTGTCTGCTGACAAATGACCATTGGAATGTGTTGCTTCAGTGATACCTTGCAGGGCACCTGAAAAAGTAAAAAAAAAGCCAATAATTTCTTTTAATTTATGCAGTAAGATAACACATACACATAAGCAGTTTTGCTACATTCGCACAGGTGAGAGTACTAGAGCGTTCAGAAGATATCATAGCATACTGAACAACGTTTATTAAAGATAAGTGGTTTTCTGCACTGCCTGGAACTCCTAAAGAAAAATGTATTACTGTGGTAGAATAACCTGTCACATTTTCGGGCCACTGAAACAAGTTAGCACAGTAAAAAAAAGACACCCTGTTTGAACAACAATAATAACTAGTACTGAAGCAACAGAAGTAACAATCCTAAAATGTAATTTTAAAAAGCAATACAAACAGGTCTAGCGAACTAAATTACTTGGAAACTACCCCTCTGCCAGCAACTTGGTGGCGCAGTGGATTTGACATTGCACTGCTAAGCCAAATGGCGCAGGATAACATCCCGGTCACAATTCCCGCATTTCGATGGTGAAAAAACGAAAAAAAAACATAAGGTGCATTGGGTGCACAATAAACAACCCCGAGTGTCCAAAATTAATCATGAGTCCCCGAATAAAGAGCCTCTCATAATCACATTGTGGTTTCGGCCGATAAACTTCAGAATTTAATTTACCTAGGGGTAATAGTATATGTGTTAGGACAAATACTTATATAGAATCATCTGACAGCAGCTACATTTGACAAAATTTCATACTTCCTAAAATAAATAATTGTCAGACAATTTGAGCAAATATCTATTCATGCTAAAATTATTGTCATTAGTTTTACATGGCCCATTCTGCCTTACTTTCTTTTTAACTAAATATATGTGCAGTGCAGGTGCTCTCTAAAAAAATCGGCACCGCTCCTTAAAGTGTGTGGTATTGTTTCAAGCGACAGCAGAAGTTTGCTCTACCATTGTTAACCTGTGCAAATGATTTTCACACTTCTTGACATCGCGGACTCCTGGGCAGGATCACTAGTCACAGAGAGCGTTCGTTCATCTGTTGTTGTCCACAAAATGATGCCGATGAGGATATTAACCTGAGATTAAAATTGCTAATGCATCCTGTTTCCCAATGATGACTTTAGGGTCACTGACTCAAGTCGAGCTAAGAGAGCTCCTGTTTAGGCAGGTTAAGTTCGTGGTCTTGCCTCAGAAAGAGCTTACTCTTGGCCCAATCCATGGTGCAGGTCACTCTCGTCAGGGTTGGGTGAATTGAACCAGTGTTGATTCCATTGTGCAGAATGACAGTTGCAGGTTTAGAAGGGCTTGTAGGAAGACAAGCTCAGGATAACTTTGTAGTTTCAACGGTCTCTTTTCATTTCAATACATCAAGTTTACTTGAGCCTGTCTGCACAGGTGCTCCTTTAGCATCGCCGCGAAGTTGACATTTAGCTGTATGTCCCAGAAGACACAAATAATGATCTGCTATAGCTGGCTCCTTGCAAAGAACGCTCTAGTTTCCAAGCCCTTGATTTTCTGTAAGCACCTAGCTCTTGCTGGCAGGAATTTTTCCCCAGCTAGCCGAATTAACTTAAGGCACCACGTTGACACAACCGTTGCCTTCAAATGCAGATTTCTTGGATTAAGATTCTTTGCTTTGCAAGTCTGTTTGAAGGAAAGGTGGCACTTATAGATTCTTTTTCTGGATGCGAGTGAGGCGAACATGCAAGTATTGGCTACAATGTTCTGTCAATAAGTTCGGTGGAAGGCGTTATCAAGAGTTAGACGAAAATTCATTTGGTCAGGTAACATGATTTGTGAAGTTACAGTCAGTGACCAAGTAAGTGATTACCATCACGTTAGAGACGTGACAAATTTTCGTCAAACCTTTACCTCCTACGCAACTAAACACAAGATGTAACAAGGATTGGCCAGTTTGTTTCGCTCACATCTAGAATAGCCACACTCTAAAAAACAGTTGCACCCTTTGGGGTGTATGTTTGCCACGAAAGAATAATCGTCATCTGTCTTGCCCGCATTTCCTTTTTTTAACGCTGCGAGCCCGGTACTTCCCAGTAACGAACGGTATGCGCGTTATAAGCATGGCATAGCATTCCCAACAGGGAAGTAACGAGCGCAGCGTTTTCAAGAAAGGAACCGCAAGCAAGACAGATGACGATTAGTGTTCCGTGGCAAATATACACCCCAAAGGGTGCAACCGTTTTAGAGTGCACCTGTGCGTGCAATCTTTTGTTCAACCACACTTACAAAGTCGGGAGCCTTATACTGAAAAGTCTGCATATGGAGACATGAGTATCATCAGCTTGGAGCCTCAAAATAATTCAGCAAGCTGAGAAGAAATTGCTGACTGCACAAGTATGCCAACAGAAAATGAAGGGCATCAAAGCTGATCCCTTTTTCGCAATGTGCCAGCGAAAGGGTCATTGTTCACAACTTTCCGGGTGTACAACTTCATGGCAACTTCATGCAGATGCTAAGGAAATGCTAGTGCAGACAGTTGCAGAAAATAAGAAACTTTACGCCCTCAGAAAAATACACCCACTCAAAGGATAGAAGTTACGTTTAAGATGTCTTCCTACAACTACGCTGAACCTAAACCTGCTGTTTTGGGTAAGGAAACAAACATAAAACACTGGTACCTTGCCTGACTCAGTGAGAGTCATTTGCGCAGTGAATGGTGCCAATAGTGCACTTCCTTCCGTAGATGAGGCTCACACCTGCACTTTTAGGGCGCTGTACAAATTGCAGAAGCACATCCCACACGTTTGTCAGCCTCAGTATGAGCAAAGAACCCATATGGGCTCCAATACCATAGAACTAATGAACGCCAACCCAAACCAACAAACCTAGCTTGTTCAGTGCTGAGAGAAGTAGCCTCACGTCGCCTTTTCCCGCAGTTATTTATCGGCATGGCAGAAGGTTGCTTTGCTGTGTAGGCATGCAAATAATGAAGAGGCGTGCAAGAAAGCATGCAAAAAAGAGTACGTAGAGCACACACGTGTTCATGGATATTAGACCACTATCGTGCAGTAGACACTACGTCGGCAAAACAGGTCAATATATAAATAACTGTATTTGCAACCATGTTAACTTGAGCCTCAGGTCATTTGGCGTCACTTGGTAGTGCACAGCTCACTTGTATTATTTTGTTTGAAAACTGTGCAACTGTAGCAATGTATAAAGACCATAGGCCTGGCGAAATTTCTGAGGCTTTCCATATATGTGTGACAGGGAATCTGCGTGTTGGCTCCCCCTCCAGAGGATTATCAAGATAGTAGGACTGCTTATTTATCATTGTAAAACAAGTGTCATAGTAGCCATACCATGTGTTCTTTTGGCAGTTGTGTGAGCAAGATGCAATGCTGATTTATCTGTTCTCGCGCTTTCGCCTCTCGCTTAAAGGGAAGCTGAAAGGTTGTCCAGAAAAAATGAGTGAACATCTGTACATAATGGTTTTCAACCCTCCGAATTCGAATATCGTATCGAAATTGAGCGAAAGAAAGCGCAAATATATTTTATTTCGACGAAAAGTGCAGCAGCGGACACGCCCAGCTCGCGCGTCTCGTTTCCGCCTGTGATTGGTCGGTGCGCCTCGTGACGTCAACTCTGCCGCTGCCGACCGCTGCCGCTACACATGAAGCGCAGTGCCAGGTAGTTTGTGCTGTTTTTCTGAGACGGTAATGGAAAATTTAGAGAGACTGCGTTTTTCTGAGGAGTTCGGCGTTACTCCCTACATGTACGAGCCGATTGCGAAGAGCCGGCCTCTCGAAGAAGCAAACGATGCTGGTGCGAGCAGTGCTTTCGACGCGAACGAAAGCGAAGTCTTGGGATCTCCTCGTGTTGGAAATGCTCTTTTGTGAGTATGTTTTTTTTGCAAAGCGATTTAGTGATCTCGCCGATCTTTCGCCGATCTAGTGAGCTCGTTTCGGGTCAAACAACTGTAGTGTTGTGTTCCTGCATGCCTCCTCGTGGAACGCAAGCGGGGATGCGATCGTCGGCATTTGTGCGCTGTCGAAAGCTGTCGGCAATCTACAAAGACGGTTTAAACGCGTGAAAAGCTTCCCGGTTCATGCAGTACGTGTAGTGACCTTCATCTGTTGACTACCACTCACGTTGACTACCACCCACGTTAATTACCACTCACGTTGACTACCACGCAAGTTGACTACCACTCTACATACACGCAGACGCACCAACAAAGGAATGCAGGGTCGATCGAAGCAGATTACGATGGCACGCACGCAGAAACAAGCGCGGTCAGGCACGGTCGCGGACGCTGCGAAGGAACGAAGCAGAGTTGATGTCGCAACACCGCGGTTTCCGGTCTCCGCTCCGCTCGCTCACTCAAAGGGGGGCGGAGCTACAGCGCAATTTCAACCGACGATTACGTCGCTCCTAATTGAAAAAAAAACCCAAAATTTTACCTACATGGTTTATAAGGTTCCCGCATCCGTATATGAGCGTCTTATTGGATTAGACAGACTCTTCAGCTTCCCTTTAATATTGCTCTGCAAGCAGTAAAATTGGATGGTTGTTAGACTGTGCTATGCACTGTCACATCCTTACCTATCTTATGAATTGCGCGTTAGGTAAGACTTTCTTTTGGTGAGAGTGCTGCTTTAAAGCATAAACAAGCTACAGGGCAGTTTGCAATTAAGGGGTGCAAGCATCTTCTGAAAACATGTCCATGAGGAACACTGCAAAAAGAGCAATAGAAAAAGAACACGAATGTATTTATCAACAAGGGCAACCCTTGTGTCTTAAATATGTATCGAAAATAAACTCAAAACTGATACTGAGGTGAAAGGTTTCCATATCATATTACCTAGTCAAAGCACATTGGTACCTGGATATTGTGGGATCAACTCGGATGCAGAGATCAGGACGGATCAGCAACGCAGCCGTTTGCTTAAACTTTTTCTGCAGGCCCCGCCACACCTGCAATAAAACAAGTGAGCTTACTGTCTCAAGAGCATAATATAAAAAGTGACACTGTGAAAAAAGCAATTCTTATTAGGTATACACAGGGAGGAAATGCTGATATTCGCCCATAGAAAGCTTTGAGTAACGAAGCTTCCAAGATAAGAAAAATGCAATGTATGAGCCGTCTGTGCAAAAACATTATTCGAAGGTCCCTTCTTTTTTTGCCTCCCTCCGCCTCCTCCTCCTCGATAGATGCAGTCAGGCTAAGCAAACTTGACCGGACTGCCACATAGTGTAAGCAAAGGCGGTCACTTCGTGGGCCAATTATGATAGCACAGCACGACATGCATCCATAAAGCCGTTTTAATGTGTTTTGTAATGCTAACCATCCTGTAGGCTCTACAGTGTCAAAGCACCCATAACCCTAACAGCATTACCTAGTAGGGTAACCAGTAAGAATACGCAGCAGCACAACTCAGCATATCTATATCGACTTTACTTGCACTTTTACAACTTTCCTCCTATAGCATCAGTCCAATTTTTGTCAAGAGAACACAAGCTTGAAGGATCTGTACAAGCTGGATGCACCAGGGCACCATAATAATACAATAGTTTCCTACCAAATTCCACGCTTAATATAACACTGGCAAGTTCAGCATCATGTGTGTAACAAATCAAATTGTTCTGGCATTGAGTAATCCTCCACTACCTGTGAAACAAAGCATGAAAAAAAGAGTACATAGAGCTCGTACGTGTTGATGGATATTAAATACCAGTATTGTGAAATCGACACTGCGTCGGCAAAACAGGCCACTGTATAACTGACTGGATTTGCAACCATGTTAACTTGATGCTCAGGTTATTTGGCGTTAACTAGATAGTGCACAGCTCACTTGCATTCTTTTGTTTGAAATCTGTGCAACTGTGGCAATGTATAAGGACCAAAGGCTGGCGAAATTTGTGAGGCTTTCTTTATATGTGTGACAGGGAATCTGCGAGTTGGCTTCCCCTCCAGAGGATTATAAGATAGCAAGTCAGCTTATTTATCATTGTAAAACAAGTGTCATAGTAGCCATGCCATGTGTCATTTTCGCACTAGTGCGAGCTAGATGCATTGCCGATTTATCTGTTCTTGCCCTTTCACCTCTAGCTTTTTATTCCTGTGTAAGCAGTAAAATTGGATGATTATTATACTGTGCTATGTCCTGTCACTTCCTCACTTTTCTTAGGAATTGTGCGTTAAATAAGGCTCTTTGGTGAAAGAGGCCTTAAGGCTCTTTGGTGAAAGAGACCTTAAGGCATAAACAAGCTACATGGCAGTTTGCAATTAAGCAGTGTAAGCATGCTCTGAAAACATGTACGTTTGGAACACTGCAAAAAAGAGCAATTTTAAAAAGAACATGAATGCATTTATCACTAAGGCCGACTTTGGGTTTTCTTAACATATTTCTCAAAACTCAAAACTGATACTGAGATGCAAGGTGTCGATATCATATTACATTGTCAATGAAGTAAAGCACAGTGGTACGTGGATGATGTGGGACCAACTCAGACGTGGAGATCAGCACTGATTGGCAACACAGCAGTCGGCTTACACTTTTTCTGCAGGCCCAGCCACACCTGCAACAAAACAAGTGAGCTTAGTGTGACAAGAGTATAATATAAAAAGTGACAGTGTAAACAAAGCAATTCTTATTAGGTATAAATAGGTATGAAATGCTGATATTCGCCCATAGAAAGCTTTGAGTAACAAAGCCTGCAAGATAAGAAAATACAATGTATGAGCCCTCCGTACAAAAACATTAATTGAAGGTCCCTTTTTTTGCCTCCCTCCTCTCGACGTTAAGCTGCACTAAGGACACGTTATGAAGTGGCTAGATTAAAATTTAAAGCAACAGTGTTGTACATTTTTATGCCAAACCTGCCAGCCTGTGCACTTTATATTTTGCAAAAATTCTAGACAGAAATCTGGTCATGGAAAGACAGCACGCGCTTTTTTAAAGCTTTCTCTCAGTACCCACATTTTTCTATGCATACGTTATTAACCCTTATTTACTTCGACACGCTGCACACAATTAGCATACTTGAAACACCAGAAAATGACATGTTTTTAGGTCAGAGAGTTTTTCTCAGTGCTGTGGTTGCTGCCAATCTAGCCTGCTTCATGAACGTATCTTATTAAACTTGCCTAAAGCAAATGCGCCTCTGGTATTTTTGTTATGTATTTTTTCATTGCTAATAATTAAGAAAGCAGCACAAGTGCCATGAAAATTTTGACATGCATTTGCGCCATCCCATGCCACCCCATCTCTCAACAGCTTTAAAACATCTTCTCCAATAGAACTTCATTTGGATTACTTAATGGAACATTAGTGAAATTGTAGATTGAGCAAGACTTTGTAAATTGCACGAGAGATTAAGAAAAGTTGGCCGGTACCAAATACACGAGCAGAACCTAGAACACATAAGTGGCCATGACCGTTTTGTACGCAACTTGTGAAAGAAAGCAGATCAGATGCTTTTTCGTGCTGTTCAGGCTGCATTAGTGCCGCAGGCTCCTATGTGGTGCAGAGATGCCTCTGTCTCAGGAAATTGTGACGTACGTAAACAATAAGAAATGTTCAGCTTCTAGTAATCACTGCGCTGAAACTGCAAACTTGTGATTTAACAACATCGCGTTAAGCTCTCGTGCAGCTCTCGTACAGCCAGCTACATGAAGCTGCATCTGATTGGACAAATATCTGATTCCTACATCAAAGGCGGTAACTCAACGCGTCAAAGGCACGAAAACACACAGAACACTAAACAGAATAAATACAGGTTACCTTGGTGACAATCTATAAGCAGAGAAATTTGCATGCAAGCTAAAATCTTCTCACGAGTCAGAGAATTCGGGTGCCGTCGCGTGTTGACGTTAGCTGTGAAAACAACACATCAACATACTTCTAAGAATGTCTATACAATTCCTTGCTGAGAAATTACGTACACAAGCAGTGATAGTCCCTGCTTGAAGTTTTTTGCCCGTTAAGACCAAGCGATCCCCGCGCAAGCATACTTCATAACTAAACGCAAATAAACAATAGATGAAGCTCATAGCCACATCCATACGTCTCAGGGTAATTTTCCTGAAACTTTCTGCTAAATGTGCACAACGACATGAAGAACGAACATTAGGAAATAATTTTATTGTTTTTGCAGCTGTGCTAATCATCTTCTGCTCCGCATGACAAGGCACACTACGCGGACCATAAGAATGCGCCTGGCGCCAGACTTACCTTTTGAGGCGTACTCGGCAAACGCTCCTTCGTGTCACTTCACGCAGCATTGACTGCACCAACAGTCCTTCCGGCGTAAACATTGTTGAATTGCGGATGAACTGCAGCACGCGATAGCACAACTTCCAACGCATTCGTCCGTGCACTGTGATCAGATGCGAAAGCGGCGAGAGTACCAGAGGTTCTCATAAGCCGAGAACAAAGAAAGCGCGAATAGACCGAACTACGATGATCAACATCGGCGCAACGCAAAAAAAAAACATGCAGCGACCTAATAGCGTTGCACAGGCCCAGGGGCTTAGTGATCATTATTGCACAAAAAAGAAGCACATTTGCTTACGGCACAGCGTAAATATGATCAAGCTGTCACTATCACATCCGCCTCCCGGGCAAGCGCAACTTCATCTATAGATACTTTTACAGTACCCTAACCCGTCGCCTCGCCCAGCCACACCGCGCGGCCCGCTGCCGTTCCCGCCACCGCAGCGCTGCCGTTGACGTTGGCGCCAAGCGTACGAGCGTCGTATGGTATAGCCTGGCACGATTATGGTTGTTTGTCACGGCGCTCGGTATTTACATGGGGCTCGCTGAATAAAGCAGCTGTTATTTCTTTCTACTGTTGTTTAAGCTGAAGTATAATATTCTATAGACAACCTACCTGAAGGTGCGCATCAGAAGAAAGGGATGACTCTTGCGGATATTTTCCGGACAGGCCAAAACGTGATTCCACTACTTACTCATATGCAAGTTCCCTTTGTCTTGACAGCCTTCTATGTTTTCGGTGGGAGCAAAAGCAGACTGGAACGTTTGGAAACAAGCAAGGAACTGTCCACTTTATGCATTCCCATGCACCACGCTCACTTTCAACGACCTTGCCGTTAATGCCATGCGACGCGTAACATGTGAATTCAGCATGTCACCATCTTGAAACTGTACATCAGATACGTTGTATGATTTTCCCCAAACCTTTCTCCGCCCAGGAAATGGCATTTTGCTGATTCTGAAGTAACAACGTGGATGTGACCGCGAGAGGATTTATGTGCCGTTTGTAGGAGCTTTCCTGCAGCTGCTGGTGGAAACAGACATGAAGCACTTGGGCATGTTGTCGTGAAGTTCCATAACATGAGATAAAATATACCAGCAGGACTAAGGTTTATCTCAGGAGACGACAAAAAGGGGCCTACAAACCAAAGTGCGCACGCAAAATCAAGATTGGGTGACCCACACATCGCAGGTAGTCGCGTCTCCGTGAGCACAGAAATTGGAGCCGACGCAAAAGGCCTCGACCACCGGCCATGTGCACGAGCACAGTGACAAGGCACACACAGTGAGAAAGTAAAATTGGTTACAGCGCAAGAAGAAGTGCAAACACCCGCAACCAACGTACACATGTCAGCAGTGCAGCGCCGCTCACTTGGCGCGAAGCTCGACCGGAGCGCCCTCACAGCCCCAGTAACAAGTCGCGCCGGCTCGAAACGAAGAGTTGTAGGACTGAGAAAGTAGCTAAAAACGACCTGAACATTACCCCCGAAGGCTCTGTTGTCGCTGCGCATGCGTTATCTCACAGAAGGTGAGAAAGGAGAACAATTGGGCTTTATCGTATGTGACGTCACATTGTTTTTTGTTTTGTTTTTTGAAATAACTACTCTAGAACTCAGACGGCAAGGCTAGCGTCTCGTTCGCGCACGCAGCGTACGCATCATGTGGCTCGCTTTTTGCTTTCGGCGAATGTTTAGAAGCTTTCGGTTCCGGACACTGCGGTGAGCCTGGGCTTGATGACATTTGTTGCCCAGGTTCCGGTGCTACCGCGATGTACTTGGAGCGAAGGTGAGTGTCGTGCAATTACCCGTTCTCTCGCTGACACTTGTAAAAACAGGTTGCGCATTCGTGCTGTGGTCGATGTGCTCTCGAAATTCTAAGGAACACGAAACGGTTGTGGCAGGTCCCGCAGTGATCACCGGATAATTGATTCGTCCGTGCCTTCAACAATTACTAGGGCTGTTCCGACGCGTTGCACCGATGTAAAAAAAGCGGCGACAGCAACCACGCGCCGGCAATGCATGCGCTCAAGTACTGAGGATGTCGTCCTGGGTTACTTCTCGCGTGCATAAGTCTATTTTCTCCATCCCTATGGGATGACTGCGCTTTGCGCCTCTTATTTACCGATGCAACACATGGCTGCATTTAATTACCTTTGACACCGCTTGCACTGACCGTGGTAGGGCCCTCAGAGACTTTCATTCGTTGCAGGGAGATAACAAAAGCGTATTTCCTTCACTTAGAGCTTCTTGGCAGCTCTTTTGTGAGCCTTGGAATTAAATCATACAATGCGTACCTTGTGAGCGAGCTGGTAAACAAACCCACTTTACTGCTGCTGCGGTCGCTTTTACGGGAAGTTTCAAAATGAAACATATATCAATGTCGAATCGGCTAACCAAGCTTTATATACACGTCCGTTGCCTTCGTTCACAGATCATGTGCGTAGCTTTGCAACTGTGATCGACATTATAAAAACAGGAAGAAGGCAGATGACGCAAGTAGTGTGTCCGCTTTAATTGTGTCTCCTTTAATTGTTGTCTGTGCTGTTTTTAGAATATAAACGAACTCCATGCACTCGTGCTGTTCACAGCTAAAACATGTTTTTTTTTCTTTTTGGATGCGGAGCGTCTGCTTCTAATTCTGGCACTAACGTTATGAATTGTGACTGTGTGCAAATTTGTCTAATTTGTTTCACTGTGCTGCTGTCTTTACAGCTTCTGCTTATTTCCTCTGCTTGCACCTTATATTTGTCGTGTTTATCAAGACAAGGCATGTCACTGCCTCGTTGAAGAGAAATGGACACAAGTACTGGTCGCTTTTGGTTTGGTTGGCTGGCTCAGTCTGAACCTGGTATGCATATACATTTGCTAAAAGAGTATGCTGCTGCTTCTAGTTCAGTTACTGCTCATCTACAGGTAGATTTAATTAGTAGTGATTTTAGCCATGTAAGACACCAGAGACCCCGCAGGGGTGTCTGCGTGAGCAGGTGTTTGATGTGTTGCGACACCACGTACCCGAGCACACGACCGTTGGACCCTCCCGCGTGTAGCCGTGCGCGGCGTAGCCGTGTCCGGGGAAAGGGGGATCCTGGGGGTTGAGCCGATGCCGGGTGCTCGGACCTTTAAGGCCCCCCGGCGGAGGCAGCATGCCTCTTTGGCCTCTGCTTCACGTAGACGGCACCCCCGGACTGACCCACCCGGGGGAAATCGGCAGTCGCCTTTTCCTGTCTCTCTCTACCCTCATCTTCGTCTTTCGCTTCTACTTTTAATCTTTCGTGTCCTCTCATCTTTTCCATTCACTTCGACTTTTCCTGGCGGCAAGTGTTTACCTGGTGTGGCTGTCCTACCTTGGGTATACCATATTGGGTTATATTAACGGCATACTGCTGGCGCTGTACAGACTTGTTTACATGTTCTGCCAGGTCCCCTTCTTGGGCTCCATGGTGGGTGGGAGACGCCGTTGCCGAATAAATCACTTTTTCTATGGGATCCTCGAACCCGTTTTCACCCGATCGTGCCTCGAAAAGGGTACGCACCGACGCAACCTCTCTATTCATTCCAAAAAGCAAAGAAACTTTCCCGAAATTTCACGTCCTTCACTGCGAACAATTATCTACAAAAGCTAGAACAATTTCACAATTTCTTGTGGCCAAGTGCCTAAAAGAGATTGTTGGAGCTGGCTATAAGGTAACAAAGATGGCAAGTGGGGATTTGCTCCTCTAGCTAAACGACAAGGAACGGTACAACAAACTCGCACACCTCGTAGCCTTTGGTAACATCTCTGTTTCTGTGAGCGCACATAGAACCATGAATACATTAAAAAGTATCGTATCAGATGAATACCTAATGACATTGAATGAAGAACAACTCCTCGATAGATGGAAGGACCAAGGCGCAATGCATGTGCAGCGCATCAAAATCAGACGAAATGACAATGAAATCCCAACAAAGCATTTAATACTCACTTTCAGCTCAACTACTCTACCCGAGACTCTTGAAACCGGCTATGTAAAACTTCATGTTCCACCTTACATTCCGAACCCGCGACGTTGCTTCAAATGTCAGAGATTTGTTCACGCATTCCAGAGCTGCCGAGGACAACTTATGTGCGCAAAGTGCGCCACAACCGGCCAATCTGCTGGTGACTGCAATAATGAGGTACATTGTGCGAACTGCGACGGCAGTCACCCTGCATACTCTAGAGCTTGTCCAGCCTGGAAGAAAGAAAAAGAAATAATTACTATAAAATTTAAGGAGAACATAAAATTCCGTGAAGCACGACAAAGGGTTTCCTCGTTATTTTCACTGAAAACAACTTTCGCTGAAGTGGTGCAATGGGGGGCGGCACCACAACAGCTACTGGCGGCAGCCCGGACCACGCCTAGCGGGCCGAGGCTGGCGCCACCCGCCCCTACGGTGGGAGCAGCCAACGCTGCCCTGCCCTCTCTCGAAGTGTCCACACAAGTGGCCTCTTCAAGCTCCGGCAGCAGCCAGGACATCGCAGAGGCCACAGGGGTCTTGTCGACCTCCGCCCCGGTGGGGACGAAGCCTCCGTCGCTTGAGCTGAAGTCTACGCGACGCACACATCGCTCTCTGGAGCGTGTGTCCAGTGCCTCACAAGAGGCTATGGACACCGGTCCAAGCCAAACGGCGCAGGTAGCGTCCAAGGACCGGCGAGGTTCTTTCGACCGCTCCAAAAAAGACAAAACACCAATTACAGGGCCTAACAAAGGCTCTGTAAAGTAACGTATCTTTTGAGACACACAGCACAATTTCTTTTTAAACATGGATGACGTCATACAGTGGAATGTTAAAGGACTGTTAAGAAACCTGGATGATGTCCAAGAAATCCTCTGTAAGTTTAAACCTAAAGTGCTGTGTGTTCAAGAAACCCACCTAACTTCTAAGCACACTAACTTCCTCCGGTAATTTTAGGAAACTAACTAACTTTCAGGAAAGACTGCGAGGATGCTGTCGCATCATCTGGCCGTGTAGCCATCATTGCTGATAGAAGTGTAGCGTGTCAGCATTTGAAGCTCCAAACGACCCTTGAGGCCATGGCCGTTCGAGCCGTACTTTTAAATAAACTCATTACCATCTGCTCTTTGTACATACCACCACATTATCAGCTTCACAGACGCGAATTAGAATCATCAATAGATGAGCTCCCGGAGCCCTATCTGATCCTCGGTGATTTTAATGTACACAGTAGTTTGTGGGGCGATTCACGCTGTGATGCGCGAGGTCACGTCATTGAACAGGTGCTTTTTTCCTCTGGAACATGCTCTTGAACACGAAGGAGCCCACATATTTTAACCTGGCCAACAAGTCATACTCTGCCATAGATCGTAGCATTTTATCGCCGACGCTTCTACCCTATTTTAAATGGAATGTGCTTAAAAACCTGTATGGGAGTGACCACTTCCCAATAATCCTAACTACGCCGAAACAAGATCAACTGCCCCCGCAGGTCCCTCGGTGGAAGGTTCACTCAGCCGATTGGGAACAATACCGAACTCTTACACACATAACTTGGACTGAGATGTCCCGTACAACCATAGATGACGCTGTTGCATATTTTACAGCTTTTATACTTGATGCCGCATGTAAATGTATTACTCAAGCGAGCGGCATGGGTTCCAAACGGCGTGTTCCCTGGTGGAACGATGTATGCCGCTAAGCACGGAGGAACCAGAACAAAGCGTGGGCGATATTTCGCGATTCTTCAACAGCTGAAAACCTGGAAAACTTTAAACATGTCAAATCCCATGCAAGGAGAACGCGCCGACAAGCAAGACGAGAGAATTGGGCGAAGTTTATATCAAGCATCAACTCGTACACAGATGAGAGAAAAGTCTGGAATAGAGTGAACAAAGTTAACAAGCAACAAACATATTCCTTACCTTTAGTAAATAAGCCACGGAGAAAGCCTGGAAGATCAAGCCAACTTTCTTGGCACACACTTTGAACACATATCCAGCTCCTCGCACTATTCCGAAACATTACTAAAATACAAAACACTAATAGAGAAGCAAAAGTAGAAAGGAAATGTGCAAAAAGTGCGCCGTACAATGAACCATTCTGCATAGCAGAACTGCAGGCAGCACTGAACTGCTGTAATACATCCGCCCCAGGTTCAGACCGCGTACTATATGAGATTTTAAAACAACTACCATCCGAAACACAGAAAACCCTGCTTTCCTTTTACAACGTTATATGGTTTCCCGGCGAGATCCCCGCTGTTTGGAAGGAGGCTATAATAATTCCAATATTGAAGCACGGAAATGATACTTCCTCTGTATCAAGTTACAGACCTATAGCATTAACAAGTTGCCTCTGCAAAGTATTCGAACAAATGACTAACTGTCGCCTACTACACTTCCTCGAATCAAACAAATTGCTCGACCCATACCAGTGCGGGTTTCGGGAGGGTCGATCCGCCACTGACCATCTCATACGTGTCGACGCACGTATCCGTGAAGCTTTTGTCCATAAGCAGTTTTTCTTATCAGTATTCTTAGATATGGAGAAAGCCTATGATACAACGTGGCAGTTGGGGATATTGAGAGACCTCTCACAGTTAGGTATACACGGAAATATGTTCAATGTTATCGAAAGTTATCTGCGAATCGGACATTCCGTGTTCGAGTGGGCAATGTTCTGTCACGGAAATTTGTACTCGAAACTGGAGTGCCGCAGGGCGGGGTGCTCAGCTGCACGCTCTTTATAGTAAAAATGAATTGTCTTCGTCTACACATACCACATAACATCTTCTATGCAACATATGTTGACCATGTGCAGATAGGTTTTCAATCAAGCTCTCTTGCAATTTGTGAGCGACAGGTCCAGCTTGGTCTTGCCAGGGTCTCCAAATGGGCTGATGAGAACGAGTTCAGACTGAACCCACAAAAAAGCACCTGTGTCACTTTCTCTAGAAAAAGAGGCCTGCACCGTGATCCTGAAATTGTGTTGCATGGTGAGCGTCTTCCTGTAAACAGAGAGCATAAACTTTTAGGCATAATTTTAGACGCGAAACTAACCTTTGTACAGCACATAAGATATCTTAGAAACAAATGTATGAAAACAATGAATATCTTAAAGGTGCTCTCACGCACAGCCTGGGGCAGTGATAGAAAATGTCTCATGAACTTGTATAAAAGCCTCATACGCACACGACTAGACTATGGAGGCATAGTTTACCAGTCGGCTACTCCAACTGCTCTGAAGGTGCTAGACCCTGTCTACCACTTAGGCATTCGCTTGTGCACAGGTGTCTTTAGAACAAGCTCAATGGAAAGCCTTTACATTGAATAGGATGAGCGGTCACTTCATCTGCAGAAAACATATTCGTCTTTCATGTAGTTTCTGAGAGTGAACGTAAACAGTGAGCAGCCCGCGTTTTCCACCATAAACGATTTGTCCAGTTCTCAACTTTTTCGCAACCGGCCCGCAGTGGCAAAGCCTTTCTCACTGCGCGTCAGAGACATGGCTGAAGAAACAAGGGTTCCACTGCTTGAATACCACCTTATGTCCCCTGCTATACGGCCCCCGCCGTGGCAGTGTCAACCAATAGACAGTGATATATCTTTCGTAGTTGTTACAAAGCGCGCGCCAGTCACGCACATACGAATGTATTTTCTCGAATTACAGCACAAATACTCCTCTCCTGAATTCTTTACAGACGCATCGAAGTGTAATTCTGGGGTATCTTACGCAGCGGTCGGTCCATCCTTTTCGGATGCCGGTGTTCTGCACCCTAACACAAGTATTTTCACAGCAGAGACCTACGCGATATTGGCCGCCGTTAAACACATTAAATAATTCAATATCCCAAAGACAGTTATATGCACAGACTCTTTGAGCGTCGTGAATGCTTTGAAAACTGTCAAGAAATATCAAAACCCTGTAATTATTTCTCTTTACTCAGCATTACTAACCACCTATGTGTCCAAGCAGCATATCGTCTAATGCTGGGTGCCGGGGCACCGAGAGATAGAGGGAAACCTGTTAGCTGATCAGCTAGCCACATCCGTCCACGCGAACGCTGCAGATACTTCCACGACTGTCCCTGTAATGGACCTCAAGCCCTCAATAAGGAATAAAGCTAAGAGATTTCTAGCAGCGCTTGTGGGATCAAGAAAAAGCAAATAAATTACATCTTATCAAGCCGTTTCTTCGTAACTGGCCGCCGGTATCAAAGAACCGGCATACAGAAGTAACACTTTGCGGACACAGGATAGGACACACATACAGCACACACGCATACCTCTTGTCCGGTGGCGTTCCACCCACGTGTGATAAATGTGGTGAGCCACTCACCGTGCTTCACATCCTGCTGCAATGCACAGAATTAGACGCTAATAGGAAAAAGCATTTCCCATTACGACATCGGCAACAAATTCCACTTCATCCTCTAATGATCATAGGTATAGAACCTCTCTTTAAATATCAATCGTTGTTCAAATTTTTAAAAGGTGTACGCAGTTTTCATGTTATATCACCAGGAAATCTGTAGCACGGCCTCTTCACTGAGGTTTCTGCTGCGGTAACCGCATTAGAAGAAAACACCTGCCTCCCAGCCTTTGGGCTCAAAGCCCTTCCGGAGGCATGGGTGCTATTTCCATATTCTTGCATTTTAGCGCCAAGATCACTTATCACGCGTACTATATCCATAGACAACTACATGTATCAGTATCATAATTTTATACTATATATCATTTTACGCTTGTATAATACGGATTGATTTTTGGCCACTTTACAGCCATGTTACATCCCACCATCGCAACTCACAAATCAGCGTTTAACAAAACATTATCAGTCATGGCGCTCTTTGGCCATACCTGGCCCTTGCGCCACTAAACAAGGCACATTCATTCAAGACACCAGAGAGTTATTGTTCTGGAGAGGTGGCAAAGCTTGTCCACAAATTTAAGGTATGGAGATGCTTAACCATTCAAAGGTTCTAAGTTGCTATGAAGTATTATACACATTAAAAATTTCCATCGCGAAAAACAGGAAAAGAAGAGTCCAGAACATTTGGTGCCAGATGTCTTGAGGCAATAAATTGTAGAGAAAGAATTATACTGTGAGCTGCCAGCGATTGTCTTATTTTGTTATAGCGCAAGCTTGATAAGGACAGCAGACGGCACATCTGACACACACAACGCTAACTTTCAACAACATATTTATTTCTCGTTCTCGTCGCTATATATACACCCTCGAACCGTCATATCATCATCATCATCATCAGCCTGGTTACGCCCACTGCAGGGCAAAGGCCTCTCCCATACTTCTCCAACAACCCCGGTCATGTACTAATTGTGGCCATGCCATGCCTGCAAACTTCTTAATCTCATCCGCCCACCTAACTTTCTGCCGCCCCCTGCTACGCTTCCTTTCCCTTGGGATCCAGTCCGTAACCCTTAATGACCATCGGTTATCTTCCCTCCTCATTACATGTCCTGCCCATGCCCATTTCTTTTTCTTGATTTCAACTAAGATGTCATTAACTCGCGTTTGTTCCCTCACCCAATCTGCTTTTTTCTTATCCCTTAACGTTACACCTATCATTCTTCTTTCCATAGCTCGTTGCGTCGTCCTCAATTTGAGTAGAACCCTTTTCGTAAGCCTCCAGGTTTCTGCCCCGTAGGTTAGTACTGGTAAGACACAGCTATTATATACTTTTCTCTTGAGGGATAGTGGCAACCTGCTGTTCATGATCTGAGAATGCCTGCCAAACGCACCCCAGCCCATTCTTATTCTTCTGATTATTTCCGTCTCATGATCCGGATCCGCCGTCACTCCCTGCCCTAAGTAGATGTATTTCCTTACGACTTCCACTGCCTCGCTGCCTATTGTAAATTGCTGTTCTCTTCCGAGACTGTTAAGCATTACTTTAGTTTTCTGCAGATTAATTTTTAGACCCACTCTTCTGCTTTGCCTCTCCAGGTCAGTGAGCATGCATTGCAATTGGTCCCCTGAGTTACTAAGCAAGGCAATATCATCAGCGAATCGCAAGTTACTAAGGTATTCTCCATTAACTTTTATGCCCAATTCTTCCCAATCCAGGTCTCTGAATACCTGCTTTAAACACGCTGTGAATAGCATTGGAGAGATCGTATCTCCCTGCTTGACGCCTTTCTTTATTGGGATTTTGTTGCTGGCTTTATGGAGGACTACGGTGGCTGTGGAGCCGCTATAGATATCTTTCAGTATTTTTACATACGGCTCCTCTCCACCCTGATTCCGTAATGCCTCTATGACTGCTGAGGTTTCGACAGAATCAAACGCTTTCTCCTAATCAACGAACGCTATATATAAGGGTTGGTTATATTCCGCACATTTCTGTATCACCTGATTGATAGTGTGAATATGATCTATTGTTAAGTAGCCTTTACGGAGTCCTGCCTGGTCCTTTGCTTGGCAGAAGTCTAAGGTGTTCCTGATCCTATTTGCGATTACCTTAGTAAATAGTTTGTAGGCAACGGACAGTAAGCTAATCGGTCTATAATTTTTCAAGTCTTTGGCGTCCCCTTTCTTATGGATTAGGATTATGTTAGCGTTCTTCCAAGATTCCGGTACGCTCGAGGTCATGAGGCATTGCGTATACAGGGTGGCCAGTTTCTCTAGAACAATCTGTCCACCGTCCTTCAACAAATCTGTTGTTACCTGATCCTCCCCAGCTGCCTTCCCCCTTGGCATATCTCCCAAAGCTTTCTTTACTTCTTCCGGCGTTACCTTTGGGATTTCGAATTCCTCTGGACTAATTTCTCTTCCATTATCGTCGTGTGTGCCACTGGTACTGTATAAATCTCTATAGAACTCCTCAGCCACTTGAACTATCTCATCCATATTAGTAATGATATTGCCGGCTTTGTCTCTTAACGCATACATCTGATTCATAAAGCACGTGTAAAACTTTTACAGCCTTAGATTAGTGAAGGCGCGGTTACAGGTCTCTGTCAAGTTTGGCTAAAAACAGATTACTTAGCACTGGTGCTAGGCATCTAAGGTTGCAAAAGTTTTTAGATATGTCGACGACTTTTTAGTTCTTTTTGACTGTATATCCGCTTTTTTTACTAATGAATGAGCTCCAGTTTTTCCCGCTATTTGTGGCTGTCTAAATTCACTAGAAATGACCTTTTAAATGCCATGTGACGGGAGGAATAGATTCCTTGACATCAAGTTGGTGTTCTCCAATAACGAAACCAGCTGGTGTTACGAACTGAGGGCAAGTAAGCCACTTTTACCATTTCATTCCGCGCATTCAAAGCTTGTGAAGACGGGAATCGCGAAGATGTGTTTCCGCAAAGCACTGAAAAAATCATGCCAACACCTAATGCACGATAGCTTCGAACGGCAAGCCTCGCGTTTAAGCTGCGTTGGTTACCCGAGCCACGTGCTTGTGTCAGTCGCAGAAGGAACGCTTAAAAAGACGCAGCAAAACAGTTCGAAGCAGGTGCACGTTTCCAGCACTGTCAGGAACAAAAGAAAGGTTGCCGTCATCTCCTACATACAGGGGTTCTCCAATAGAATAAAGAAGATTGCTGGAAGGAGCGGCGTCAACGTTGTATTTTCGGCATAATAAAGGCCAGAAAGAATCGCACATAGCGCATGCGAAAAATAACATAAAAACAAATTCTTTGATTGCAGTGGCGGTGTGGTATACCGTATTCCACTCGGGTGTGGACGATCCTACGTTGGTCAAGCAGGCAGATGCATTAATGACAAGCTACGAGAACGCAGTAACAAAGTTAACAACTTTGCCGCTGACGGATTTCTTGTCATCCGTTGCCAGAGATGCAAATTCAAACCAAGATTTAAAGAAACAGTCATCATTAGTAGAAACAGGTGTGAAATGACGCGCTTGATAATAGAAGCCAGGCACATATCAACATTCGGCTACGCATGCTTCAGTAAACCTTCCATTTCATTATCCTCAAAAGACCTCAATTATCTTTGTTCGCGTTGAACGTGTACATGTCTGTGAATATGTGAGTCAAGAGACTACCTACGTGTGATTCACAGTTTATTTTTTTGTTCATTTTTCGAAAAATTTTACGCGTGCTGTACGACGGTTCGAGGGTACATATATAGCGACGAGAATGAGAAATAAATCTATTGTTGAAAGTTAGCGCTGTGTGTTTCAGATGTGCCTTCTCTTGTCCTTGTCAAGCTTGCGCTATAACAAAATAAGATATGCCGTACCAACAAGCCCCTATTCCTATCCTCATTAGCGATTGTCGTCAGCTCTAACCCATTTTTCTATATAGTCACTGCTGCTTCATTGTCTGTTTCTATCACATTCTTGTTATGAACAAAAAATTGAGCCGCGCGATTCCGCTGATTTTTGTCGCTCATAAAATACAAATGTCTTGACTTTGGCTGCCTTGGTGCCTCATGGTAGAAAACGAGTGTTTATTGGCGAGTTGCCTACTTCTAAGATCATGTGCTATGCAATGTGGGTGTTTTAAAGGATACTTCCCATCTGCCATCATGACTGTCAGTGTTGCTGCCTAGTGCCCCCAGGACTATGCTTAGTATACATGCGCAGCTATCCAACAAAATAGACATTGGGACAGCCGCAACTGGAGCTCACTTGGTAGAGCATTGCAAGCACAAGGCAGAAAACTTGGGTATAGCTTCGTTGTTTCTTGTGCAAAGCATTATCATGATGTATCTCCGGGTTTCTTTGTACATCCGGCCAGGTAGGGTCAATAATGATTAGTGACGTGCCTGATGGTGGATCGTGAATCTGGGTCCTTAGTGCAGGAGCCAAATTCTTTACCCATTAGGCTACAGATGCATGCATAGCGTGCCAGTATAATCTGATTGCTCGTAGCATCTAATGCTTTCAGAGGTTTGGGATTCACCCGTTTCAGCTCAGATGCACCATAAAGCAAATGTTGTGTCTCCTTCGGTGAGACATTGTGCATGCCGTTCTTTTCGTTTCTCTATGTTGACGTATTGCGATTTGTATTTCATGTGATGTTAGGCATTACCTCAATCGCAGCTTCAATGCTGTGCCCGTAAAACCAGTTGTAGGTAGGTGCTTAAGAGTAACTGGAAGCTCATTCTCCCTCATTCTGTCTTGCATACAGCAGGTAGTGCGCCAAAGTTAGTACTATGCAGCTGTGTGGGGCATTTTCTTGTTCTTATTCTGCTGATGTATCGTGTGTTGTACATAGGGGGAAAGCCAGTCCTCCGCATCATCGTTGTCAGTGCCGCTGAATACAGTGCAGTCTCACTGCCATGACAAGCCATAAGAGATGACATCTGGCGATGAGGTAGCATCTTGCTGTCCCTTGTGATCAGGCATAGCAAAGGCTGGAGGTAGAATCCACATACAAAGTTCCAGGTTGAAAAATACAACGAGCACCCCCACCGAATGTGAGCACGAATCTAGCTCTAAGCGTGATTTATTTCAAGAATAAAGATTCACGATAGGAGCTTGGTCATTTGCCAAGCAAATTGAGCATGAGCACCAACAACAGTCTTCTTTCACATCCGTTGTTAGTACCTGTCTTTCTCTACACAGTAATTAATTAGTAATAAATTTGCTTAGCTATCCACAACCGAGAACTTGCTCAAGCATAGAAAAAACACTACTATAGGTACCTCGTGTTTCTGATGCTTAAATCACAATTTGGATGTATGAAACAAAGCATAACATAAATGATAAATTCGGCATTGCAACCCTGTCATGTGCACATTGAGTGCCTTTTCGCGTGTTCTTTTGATGATGCTCGAGAGTTCTGGTTGGATTGTCATAAATGAGTTCGCTAAGTACATCTTCCTTCCAAAGTTAAGCGGCTATAGATGTGTCCTCGTTGTTTAGGTTACGTCTGACGATGAGTGAACGTCGTTGTGGCTATGATGTGTGATGCTTTCGGACACACATGGTACTCAATTCTGAATTATTGTTGGCATACTGTTTCACAAATGGTTTTAGTAGCATAATTGCACAGGCAATGCAAAATGAGGCGTAGCATATGCTTCACCTCCGGCCATCCATTGCTCAAATTAAAGGGACAAGTTACAAAGTAGGGGCACACTTTAAGACTTGAAAGATTTGCACATATAAAGCAGGACACATTAACAGCTGTCCAAATTAACGTAAATTGGCTGTATTGTCTGCATAGCATATGGTTGCTTTCTTTGGAATGTGGTCATTCTGTGAAACAGAGTTGCATTGGTTTCAAATAAATTGCTTAACTATTGCTTGTGCGTTTCCTGTGCTCGCTCTTCTGATTGCGTTTTTAAAAATGCAGTGATTGACTACAGACTAAATGCACTAGACTTCACTTTAACATGCCAGGAAGCATTTTGGCTTGATAAAGGAGCCTCAACCCCTTCCACGCACACACACTCTTTTTTTGTATAAACACATCAACTGAAAGAGAGTGACCTCTTCTCTTGTATTTTAAAACCTGGCATTGTTAAAAACAGAATGAAGTTGCACAAATATAATTTGCTGCTCAGTATTGCTGCTAAAACCTCATGCGTGTGCATAGTATGTGCATGCAGTGCTGGCTATGCCTTGGTAGAGCCCTGAAACAGCTTTCACCATACTGCTTGCTATGGCATTTCTATGTTCTGCAACCGGAGGGCAAAACTGTAAATCTCTAGAAATTCAGCAGCGCAATCGACAGCTATTTCCACATGTATGATGCAGTACTGGCAAGGGACTTTTCGCCCTGTAGGCAAAATAGATAGCCGCCTCGGACGCCATTTTGGGAGGAGTGCAGCGTATATCGAAAGCCCCCTGGCAGTGCTCCACCAGTTGACTTTCCCAGCGAGAGTGGAGGGGGCACAATAATTGGACTTTGCATGGAGCGGCACAATATCTTAAAATGCTGCTGCTTCTGGCTCCCATTTACAATGACATGCTGGTGCACCTCAACATGGAGCAACTCCATTTTACTAAAATTCGCAATTCTTCTACCAACATGGTGTGGTGCGGCTATCTATGATCACTGTATAAAACCGGTGCAAACATCACGTCTAAAAAGGAGAAAAGCTGGTATAACTGTAACGAATGACCGGCAGTCATCCGAAACGTCTAAAATTGCAAGAATCAGTCAAACTCATTTAAACACCAATCTTGCCAATTACTTATTCATCGGCCACACATCGCCACGTATTCCTTGGTGGAAGGCTCTGTAGATTACAACCACACTGTCACAACAAGTTGCGACCGCACCGTGACGCTTGCGGTTACGGTTGCCATACTCGTGCATGTTGCTATTGTGGGAATACTATAAACTTCCTTTTACTGCGCAAGTTATAGAACAGATAGTTTACGAACGCGTTGCTCGCCTTGCATACGCTCAACGCAAGCATCACTGTAAGAAAATTTACACCCTTTGGAGTGTATATTTGCCATACAACTATAATCGTCATCTGTCTTGCCCGCATTTCCTTTCTTGAAAACGCTGCGCTCGTTACTTTCCTGTCGGGAATGCTATGTCATGCTGATAACGCGCCTGCCGTTCGTTACTGGAAAGTACCGGGCTCGCCGCGTTAAAGAAAGGAAATGCGGACAAGACAGATGGCGATTATCGTTGTGTGGCAAATAAACACCCCAAAGGGCGCAACTCTCCTTAGGGTGATGTTATGGGGCGCGTCCCTTCAAGACAGAGACGCGAACGCAAACATAAAAATGCGTTAGAAGACAGTGTGCCGTCTTGGGTTTCATGCCATACATATCAGAGCCAACAACATATTAGCAACCATGCTGTTGTTTCTCTGCATGGAGGTTATATACTTAAACTTCTGGAGTGCCAGTCCCAGCTGCCGCCTATGAGAGCGCGTGAAGGCGCCGGCGGCCGTATTGCTAGAGGAAAAAGAGCGTGGCTAGATTACGTGGCCGCAGCATACGTTCGGTGCTCTCTGCGCTTGTGATTCTGTGATAGAAAATTAAATATAAACCCTTTCAAGAACTATATCAATCTTCCGTTGTGTGTCACTGTTATAAAAAAAAGATGTGTCATTGTGGCAGGTGCCTTGTGTTCTTGTATAATAAGTTGCGAGAACTGAAAAGCAGTCGTATTTTATGTTTTCATCATTTAGTAACCTTCCGGGTGCACCGGCAGTGTGCTGCCCTTACGTCGATACGTAGTGCCGGCCCGTATTGGCAGTGACATGACCTGGACATATAGTATCCTTATGCCAGTACTTAAGAAATGACTATTTCTGTAAATGAGCGTTCAAGCCGCTCATGATAAAGCAGTTGCTGCTTTGAAGTTAGGAATGAACGTTTTTGATTTAAACCTAGAAATCACGAAAAGGAACGCAATGGTACGTCTCATTTTTGTCCAGCGTTTCACTTTTACCCGAAAAGAGTCAGTGAAAACAAATTTACAATAAAGCTAAGGTGACGATCTGCACGCAGCCGCAAGCCTACACGCGCTTCAGTGAGAGTAGCCTGCCAAAGTCAAGGCCATGTGTCAGCTAGCGGCTCAAGCAATCTTTACTTTTGCGTTTCTGTGTCCATTCGACCTGCGTTCGCAACGAAAATGAGAAGTAGAAATGCAGATAGATACACCGAAAGTGGGGGGGGGGGGGAGGTGGTAGCGTAATGGTTAGCGTGCTCAGCTCCCAAATGCAGAATGCTGCGAATACATAGGCTCGAATGTCGGTGGTTTGTTTCTGAAGACAGCTTTCTGTGCTCGCCGGTGATGGCGAAGCTCAGAATGAGGCAGCAGCCTGACGACAACGGTCACCGTCATCGTAACAGATTAAGCAGGCGCGCAAGGTCACACGTGATGCCGAAAGTGTATTCAGAGGAAATACAGTAGGCTCCTGTCGACAAAAAAAGTGATGAATAATGAGCGGTGTTGTTGAGCGAGTCTGTAGACCAATAATGTTACCAAAAGACAGGACCACGCTGCTATCCCGGTAATCAGCGGAAATGTACACCGACAGCATTTCATCTAGCGTGTAATTTAGCAGGATGCGTTCTTGGGCAAGTTGGTTCATTGTATTTGGAAAGATTGGTTGCGCTTTGTAGACGATCACAAGAAAAAAAACGGGACAGGCGCAAACTAGTTTGCGACTGTTTCGTTTTCTTTCCTGTGATCGTCTACAAAGCACAACCAATCTTTCCAAATAGCGTGTAATTGATACTTCATTAAGGTTGTTGCGTGTTTGTGTTGTGTTTAGAACGAGCGTGTAGTGTAACAGACGACACTGGAGAGCTGTAGTAGTGGTGAGCGAAATCGGCGAAAAGTATTTGAGGATAGCCCTATTGAATGACAACGCCGTGTTGCAGAAATCCTGCGACTTTAGTTGCTCAGGTCACCAGAAAGGCTTGAGGGGCAGCATACCGTTGGGCACATTTCGTAACCAAAGCGAAAGGCACGCACTTTTCGGGAACAAACAGAAGAAACGGGCCCAGTAAGTTCGACGGCCTCTTCGAGCTCTGGCATAGTTTAAATTTGACTGTGGCGAAGTATGACGCACAAAATAGTGTATGCTAACCTACATGAATCGCCGTGGTCATACTCGCGCGACACGCCATGGTGGCCTGCCACCAGGACACCATGGAGTTGCGGCGATAACAATTTACATTCGGTGCTTGAGAATAAAACCGAGTACATCAGAGATGTCCGGGGGACGTTTCTACGGTGCAAGATCACCACGCCCCTCCCCCCAAACAAAAGCTTGCGAATAGGGGCATCAAAAGATCGAGTCCTACTGCGCTCGTGGATTTTGTTCAGGATAACGTCAGCGTTTACTTCTGAGAAAATGAGTTCAAGTTACTCTTATTTGCATCGCAATGGCGGGTGTAATCATTCAAAAACTGAAAGCATTTCATTAGAGGGTGCCTGAGTACTCTGTGTAGATCACGTTCGACAATAATAGCAACAATACAACCATCAATGGAGAATATAACTCGAAAACAAATTCACTTAGTTATGCAGTATAGTAAAAAGGAAGTACTTCAGCAGTATCGGTGTGGAGGGCTCAAATAATTAACAGGATGAAAAAAAATTACTCTAGGCCTGTAGTAAACTCGATAGACAATTCGCGTCCTTGCAACAGGATAAGGTGGCTCCTGAAGGCATGGGCAAGCCCGCAGCCTATAAACCGCACAAAGGACGCGATGACGCCAAGACATCACACCACTGTACGCTAACAGAGGCAACATTTTTAAAGTGAATTTTAAAACATTTTTGAAGACAGACAACACTTAAAGAGACAACATTTTTAAAGTGAACATTTTAAAACATTTTTAAAGACAGACAACATTTTTAAAGGTTCATAGCGTACATATACATGAAAGGAGCGTGGGAAAGAGAAAAAGCGGCGCAAGCAACACGTGTGGACCTTTCTATCGCGTCACATGTGCATAGTGCCCTCTGGAGCTCCCAGGGTGTCGTCACATAAGCCTCTAGACAGCTGGAATTATCCGTGACCCCCGCAAAAAGCATTGAAGAAACTGGAGCGCTTCCCCTTATCCTAACATGCAAGCTCTCAAGAGAGGTGGATAGAATGGTAGAGAGGGGGCAGAGAGAAGAGGTGGGGAATGCGCAAAACCGGGGTATTCGTGAAACGAGTAAATAACAGCTTTGCCATTCTTCGCTCGCAGTTCTCATACTGGGGGGAAAGACGTGACAAGGAAACGGCGACGCGTAAAGATAACGAAACTCTACTACTATAGACACGACAGTGGTTGCGGGCCATCTGAAGGCACGGTACTGTGCGTTTCTGCTATTTCTAAAAAATAAACACCATGAAATTTTGTAAAGTGGACAACTGACGCAGGGCGTCGAGCCACAAAGCCACAATTAATTATGGTAGGTTATAGGTGACACTACTGAAGTGCTCGCACGTCAAATCAGGACTTCTGTGCCCATCGCGGTAACTTGACGGCTATGGCATTTCTGGAGGTCGAGGGTTCGATCCCCGCCACGGGATGCAGATTTCTACGGGAGCCAAATACAAAAACGGTCGTGCACATTTGATTTAGAATCCCGTTAAAGAACACCAGGGTATCAAAGTTAATCCGGAGTATGCCACTATGGCGTGCCTCATAATCCGATAGTGGTTTTGCACGTAGAGCACCATAATTTTGCCAACACGTCTGCCGCGATACGATGAAGCAATCACAATGCTCAACCCTCTCACAGGTTACAAACAATGACGCACAACAACGCCTCAACCAAACACGGCTCGCTGTATGTTGTGTACTACGCAGACAAAGGGCAGTAGTGCATGCTAGGTAACACTTGGCCATCAACTCACTACTCTCGTATTGCACTATGCGCTGAAGAAACCACACATTCGCAGTCAGCCTTACCGCTAATTAACGCCAATCAAAGCAAGCAACAACAAAGAAAGCATCGCTTAGAACGATTCGTACAGTGTGTGGGATACGCGAAATATTTAGGCTGTGAAATTATGTGCTTAAGAATGGCGCTCATTAATGCAATATTCTCAATCGCAGTAAGCAAAAGCGGCTGTCGTATCCACGGTAGGATTGATTTAAACGGCCTCCATTCCATGGATTCAGTTTCAGTTTCAGTTTACTCGTTTAATAAGGAGGAGACATGCATGCTTACACAAGTATACAGAAAGAGGTCCCAGAGCATGTGGCTGAAAGGGGACCTCCTGTCAGAAAATATACACAATAGAGGAAATACACAGCATCAAACAGCAATACAGTAGTCACTAAGTGGAAGATTATACAAAGTAAATGTGGTAAACTGCAAAATAATACAAATTCAATAGGTAGTCATGGAATTAAAACAGTAGTTAAAGGCATTTGCAACAGAACATGCCAAAAATACTTATAAAGGCTAGCAATAAGAAAAAAAAAACTAAAGAACATGAAAAATGAAAAGGAAATGAGTAGGAGTGAAGGGAATAGCTTAGATATGTGGATTATTTTGGCCGTCCAGTAGAAAAGTGAATGCCGTTTTTTTGAAGACACCTAAAGACGAAGAGCGCTTGACATCCATTGGGAGGCTGTTCCAAGTGGATAATGCTGCGAAATATCCAGGTTGTTTTCCATAATTAGTACGTATTAGTGGCAATAAGAAATTGTTGTTAGCTGCAAATCTTGTGCGGTTCAAGTTAACCAAAGTAGCCTCAGAAAATGTATTTACTGGAGGAGAATTACGTGTTACTATAAATAACATAACGAATAATTTATATTTAACAAGATTTTTTACTGAAAGTATTCTGTGATTGAGAAGCATATCAGAAGCACTGCAGTTGAATGAGCTGAACGACAATATCCGGATGGCTTGATTCTGCAAATGCTGTAGTGGTGTTATATGTGTTTGATATGTGTTACCCCATGCTGTAATGCAATAATTGAGATGGCTGTGAATAAAAAAATAATACAAGGTTAGCAAATGTTGGTTGGCTAAAATAATATCTAGTTTTAAGTAAAATTCTAATACCGGGAGAAATCTTGAGCTTCAACTAGGCGATATGCTTCGTAAATTTTAAGTTTGAGTGAAGAATTATTCCAAGAAATTAGCATTCATTAACTGTACTGATGTCAAGAGAGTTTAGGTTGACAGTGAGAATGAAATGGCCATTACATCATGGCCAACTTCCGTGGGATCGTAGTCGTCAAAATGGGGTACAAGTGAAAGAGAAATCAAATGTTGCTGAACGGCAAGACGGCAGAAGCTTGCACAAGACCTCACGAAAATAAAATTACTTTTTGAGCAGCGTGGTCAGGGAGCTGTGCTATGCTTTGAACGTCTATTAAAAATCGTCCAAAATATGAACAGAGGCCAACAAAATTCGTCTATTTTGGGAAAGCTGAAACCACTGCAAATCTCAGGATAGCATTAGCTCAAATATAAAAGATGACCTAAAAAAAAGCATAACGTTGACAGGGTGGCCAAATTTTGGCACAACTAAATTGGGTGTTGAAGCAATTCAGCTAAAACGCGATGTTGCGAAATAAGGCGAGGTTGTCGGCAAGTGTTGAAGAGAGGTCAACAAGATCCTGTGGTCGATGCCAGCGCACGGCAGCTCTCAGGTGACTGCTCGTATCAGCGAGATGCCTGGTCGTAAATTGTTCTAGGGTGATTCGGGTCTGAAATATTCAACATGGAATGCATCACATTAAATACAGTGCACTCTATCGTGTCATTCTTCGACGGCTGGTACCGATTCTGGGGAAATGAGGATGGGAACAAATTGTCTCACGTGCCGACTGTCACCTTCCTCGAAATGACAACTTTCCCTATCCGCCGTAGTTGCTTAGTGGCTATGGGGTTCGGCTACTAATCATGAGGTCGCGAGATTGAATCCCAGCCATGGCAGCCGTATTTTGATGGGTATTAAATGTGAGAAGACCCGTTTACTTAGGTTTAGGCGCACGTTAGAGAACCCCAGGTCGTCCAAATTATTACGGAGTGCCCCACTACGGTGTGCCTCATGATCAGATCATGGTTTTGACAGGTAATACCGCACAATTTATTATTGAACATTGTTGAAGGATGTCCTTGGCAGTCCCACAACTATTGAATGCAACTGTCAGGAGTTGTGCGCGAGGTCTTTGAGTATGTAGGTAGCATTTATGGCATTCGATATCTGGTAGCCTACATTGCGGCTAAACTATAAAGGTGGAACGGCGACATGGTAGGCAATATGGAGAACAGACAAATCCCGCATTTATTACTGCACAATAATTTTAAATAGCGTTCTTTCTTCACGCACGTGGATAACAGTGACAGGAGACTTTGTTGGGAACTAACTGCAAGTACTATATATTGTATACCTAAAGGTTTACCTGGCCCAGTAGCCAGTAAATGAGACGTAATATTACGAGCAGCTTCGGCCGTAGCATTCTAACGGATGACGACACTGAGACAGCTTGCTCAATTCTTGTGTCATGCATTTTGTCTCAATGTGCAAAACCAACATATTCATGTAAATATTTTAATTTTTAGCACATCTCGATATTTAGCTGCTGCGGTGGGCCATAAGTGCGAATAGCAAACTCCGCAGGGAAATATTTGTGGGCATCTTAACGAAATGGATAGGTCAAAAGCAAAAGCCGTCCACGACGGTATCCTTCGTAGACGATGTGCCATATTCGGATGTTCAAAATGTGTGCCGACTGAAGAAAGGCTGCCGCGGAGTGCATCTGCCGGTTACCCGAGCTTGTTTACTCCGTAGCATCAAAAAGAAAAAAAAACGTATCAAATGTCCAGAATCAATCATCGGTCGTCGCGAATAAACGCTCTTAGGACGATAAGTAATTTCCAGGCGACGAGCGGCTACGCTTTATCACGAACACTGATAACGCTCGCGGGACAAGCGTTGTTGCGAAGTTCGTTGCGCAGGCATAGCTTTTCATTATTTTATTTCTGTTTTGTTGGCGTCATCACCGCGTCATCGCGGGAAGCTTGAAAAGCTTAAGGTCAGTACGCCGAGTGGTGGAACTCACGCGAACTGAATCCTCGTGTCGAAAAAAGCTGTATATTCTATTTTCTCTGGCTTAGTAGTGCAACGCTAAAGCCACAAAGCCTCCACGGTGGATGAGACTCGGCGTAGTTTCCTGCGTTCAGTGCGGGAAACATCCAGAAGTAAACACACGGAGAACTGTTATTGCGCAAGCGGTTATATTTTTACATCATTGCGTGGAAGTCGTCTCTATTTTGTTAGATATTTCTACCATGCCGTCATCAGCAATCCGTATTCGATTTGCTGCTAAATAATTAACACGTGTCACTGATTGCTAAACAGCTAAGTCCCTCAAGGAAACGAAAGCCTGGGCGTCTTAACGCTGATGTTTTGCACAAAGTTGTCCAAGGGCGCGGCGACTTGCGATTGGTTGCATAGCGCGACAAGGATGGGAAATAAGATCTTATGCACTGTCATTTAGGCGTAACATTTTTTTTTACAATGCGCTTAAAAGTTACCAAACAAACCTTCTTCCCCTGAATCGACTGCGTAATCCGTGACCACTCACGCGTGTCATGCGAGTGAGCTATAACGTAAAACAATTCCAAACTTTTCTATTCCAGTTCTGCCATCAGCCCTACGCGATTGATCACAAACTTTTTTATACCACCTCTATTTCGCATGTCTGTCACGTGACGTCACGAAAACCGCGATAGCTCCTCATCTGATATGACAGTATACACTGATTATGCCTGAATTGACAGAACAAAAGAAAAATAGTTATTTCTCATTCGACACCATTTTTCCATTAGACCTCGGCTATTGGTTAACAGTTTTAGGGCTGCACCTGCTTCATCTGCCTCCCCGCTCACCGCTTCAAAGTTACCTGTATGCGTTAAGGATGCATTAATATGCCGAAAAAAACTGAATTTCTTTCTGAATAGCCATAGGCTGCCCCGTGTGGAAAGGAATCAGAGATGGCTGCCGCCGAACGCTCAGACACTGGCTACTTGCACCTGCCGGAGAGCATGCGTTTATTTGCCTGCAATAAAACTTTTTGCGTGGCCGTGCAACGTTTTCGAGCACTTTCGGCCCGTTTACGACCTCGCTCTGCCAAATCTTCTTTGCTGAAAATGTGTTTTAGCAGCATTCTTTAACTTCCGTCAAAGGCCGCTGCGATTTTCGACAAGCCACCGCACACTAATAAGGGATAACGACCACTTTCAAACGCTGGCACCAGCCTCTTCATCCGGTTATCGATCTTTAGTGCACTGCAGCGCACTAAAAAAAAATTCGTTGGGGCCGATCCATGGATCGGCCCCAACGAAACCCTCTACACTTGAGGGTGATCCATGCCTTTGTTTTAGCCAATTAGATAAGACAAGCACTCAGTGTAGGCAATGTTATTAGTTTTTAGAGCAAACAAAATGGACATCCCATGAAAGAGGAGAGCGTTTGGCTGGTTTCTTCAGACAACACGGCTGGTCGCCGCCCAGTGCTTGCGTCGGCGGTTACGCAAACTTGACGTCAGGAGATTGGAATTATAACATGTTGGAATAGTTTCACGTTATAGGGCCTAGCATTGTGCCGGTCCCAAAGTAGTCTTTTTACTTCTAATACGATCACCAACGCCGGCGACAAAGTAATGCTGGATGAAAATGCACCGCATACCTCCTATCCTGCGCATGTTCCCTGCGAGTTGGGCGTTCACTCCCGAGGCAAAGGAGCGCCCTGTGATCCAACTCTGCATGCAAAAACAAACGAAGCCCATTGGTGGCGCTCGCCCCCAATAAGAAGGCGCTACCGAGGGCGGAAGGATCAACCGTTCAGCAATCGAGATAAGCAAGAGGCGTTTAGAGAATTTGTGGAATAAACTTGCGCTCTAATCGACTCTGCAAAAGTAGCCCAACAACGAAGCTGTAAAGGACACCTAGAACGATTACGCACTGCTACGTGGCTTGCAATTATTCACAAGGCAACACTCACTGGCACTACACCTAATTTTTAGCCAAAGAAGTTTTGACGGCCTGCGACTTGGCTGGCGCCACGAGTTCGTGCACCTACAAAGAGTAGACCAGAGACAAGACAAATACACTTAAACTGGAACCACAGTTAATCCCACGCGGAGCAACTAAATTAAAATTCTGCGTCGGGGACTTTCAACTTAAAGTTGGAGTTTACACCCGTCAAGCGAATGAGCATTTTAGGCTTCATGACATTCATCATCATCCTGCCGCGCTTGGCGCTTGCGCTGAGCGTCCTGGACACGATGTTCATCCGTGGCATGAGCCTGACGCCGTTGTTCACTCTGTCGTCTTGGTCCCCTTCGCTGCTACTCGTATGCACACTGCTCTTCAGAATTTCTCACTGTGCGATGCATTCGCATAACAGTGTCACAACACAAATGCAATGTCTTGATAGGCGGGCCCGCTTTACAATACATATATATATATATATATATATATATATACTCGCGTCACGTACTGGGTTGCAAACTGTGCTATCACAAACCTGCACTTTATATTTTACATGTGTAGTGGCATCACGCCCCGGCTCGCAAGCGGATGTCGTTATCAATTATTCTGTGCTTCCCCTTGTTACCGACCACCTTATTATCATTCACCATGTTGACACGAAACGTAGTTTATGCTTTGCTGCATTGAAACGACTTATGTTGGATGCTGTATGTGTTATTCGAAAGAATGTGCACACTTTTCGCTTCACTTTTAGCCTACGACTGCACTACATCTTGGACAGGCCCAGGAGAGAGGTTATTTTTGCACATGGACACGACAAGTGGATCGAGCGACAGAAGTGTTAAGCGTCGCCGTAAAAATGCAGGGTTGAGATGGATACAACCGGATCTGTTACGGGCACAGGTAGCGGTGCGGTACAAGGTAGATAAAGAAGTGTCGAGGAAGGCGAAATAGATTAACGAGATTTATACAAAAATGCACGAATGAAAAGCATGTATAGCATACTTGAGTAACTCAAACAGGCTATAGGAAACTATTCGTCACCACCCCCTTTCAAAGCGAATGTCAATAAATCCAGATCAGCAAGGCAGTTTTGAAGTTCTGAACAATGTTTGCTTGATTGTAAAGTTCTTGTTGAACTATTTTACGAGATCTCTTAATGTAATAGGTGTATGTTTCTCTGTTCTGTGTTACTCTTCCTGAGTTGTAAGGCAGCGCGCGTTCAAAGTAGGCTTTATCGGGTTGCCATCAATATTTCAACAGACCTACTTGTGCCTGAAGGTGTTAACTTCGTTTTGGATTCTTATTCTCATTTATTTGCTCACATCATTGCTGGAATACGTGTGGCCTCAACTGTCAATATTTTCTTGCTCTCTCACTGCCGCAGGTGTGTTTTCAAAAGTGCCTCATCGAGGTGGAAATGCAGAAATGCGGCTGCGCTTTCTACACCCGAGAGCTCTCACCTTCCTTCACCACCAAGATATGCTCGCTCACTCAAATGAGTAAGTACGTTATGATGCCGTGGTGCTGACCGAATACGCGAACTTAAATACTCGAAGCCTAATTGCAGTGCGCTGACAAGGAAACAATGGTGTTGTTGCGTAAACACGCACATTTATTAACACGACGTCAGTGATACAGGCAAGCAAGAATGTTGCCTTTAGCTAGACAGTTTCTTTGGGAAAACCACGTCGCAGAATAAAAGAAAACAAGAATTCACTTTGGCGCGGAGCCAAGACGCGTCATTATGGCGAGGATGCTACAAATTCGAAACATTAAGGAAGTAGCGCGAATTCCATGCAAACAAGTGCGCATAGTATCGGCAGAGGCAAAGGAAACACTGAGAGAGAGGTAATGGGGGCCTATAACATCAAGCGTAGGGCTGACGCTTGCGTAAAATTGCCGTCTTTATGACGTTTCGATAATGAACTGCTGGTAATGCTTGAACATTAGGAGTGTCAAAGTATAAAAAAGGGTATGTGTGTGACGTGTGGGGCGCCGGGCACGGGGTGGAGGTAATGGTAGGCCGTACGCGACGTGGTGAAAATATATATATATATATATATATATATATATATATATATATATATATATATATATATATATTGTGAGCGCAAACTGTGTAGGTGATCATCGTCTTCATCTGTATATGCCCATCCTTTCATAATCATATTAATCATTTTCTCTGGTTGGTACTGACTGACTGGCTCGCGCGGCTGCATTGCAATACAAGGGTTCTGTCTTCGTACCAGGCGTCGTCTTACAAGTGGCAGAGCATGCGCTGCTCCTCACGTCCTCGAGCTCTACCGGTCACCCCTGGAGATCTGCTCTGGTCGCCGATTGTGCTCGCCATGAACAGTCATGACACCAACGGACGCTTCCACTTCTGTACCCACCCCGGATCAACCTGCTGGGACTACTTAGTCTGTCAATGCACCGCACCGCGTTTCTCAGGTTTTGTGTGGTCTTTGCGGCGAAGAAGTGGAAGACTGGCTTGGCCATTACGACAGCGTGAATCCTTACAACCATTAGGACGAGGCACACATGCTCCGTAATGTTGCTTTCTACCTTAAGGAAATCGCTAAAACGAAGTACTTCAACCCCGAACACGGCTTTCGTGATTGGTCCACATTTACTGAGCAGCTGCGTCTTATCTTCGGCACGCCTGCTGGGCGCTCCGAGGTAGCCAAACAGAAGCTCGCTACCCGCATCCAGGGAGCCGATGCATCTTACAGCTCTCACATGAAGACGCCCTGGCTCTCTGCCGTCGCGCTCACAGTGACATGTAAGAAGACCGTATCTGCAATATCCTGAAGGGCCTCAACTCCGTTGCCTTAAACCCTCTTATCGTTCAAAGCCCTATTAAAGTTCGTGATATTATCACGACTTCCCAGTGCCTTGCCACGCTCTGCTCCTTTCGTCTTCCACGCGCCTCCTACGACGCTCGCCTTATAGACAATGAGGAATTGCGAGCGCTCATCCTCATCATTGTGAGAGAGTACCTTCCCTGCCATGCTTTCCGCCAACACAGCCACTGCGTCTCTGCGCGCTCCTCCTGCTAAGTTGCGGGAGATGATTAATGAAGGAATAGCGTCCTTGACACATGTCCCACGTGCACCGCCCTCGGTGCCTGTTTGTTCGCCTTTTTATGCCTAGTTTTTTCCTCGGTTAGAGGGGGGAAAATTGCGGCAGTAAGCACGCACCACCGTAATGGGTAAACGGGCATTGAAGGTCAATCAAATATAAAACTGAAGGGGTTGTCTTTACGAACTATCCAAAAGAAATTTAGTACCGGAAGCCAATTTATGTAAAAAAAAAAAAACGATCGGAGCTGAAGCCAGTGATTCAAGAAAGAGAAATTGGAAAATATATAGAGCAGGGCAAAACGGTACTGCTGAGTTACCTAGTTTCCAACTCGTGCAGGTTAAATAGAAAGCTAGGCCGGCTATGGCAGGGATCTGCGTTCATCTTGATTCCGCGTTTTTATTTCATTGTAGTCAGGACGATGAGAGCCAGCTCCATCAGAAGAGGAAGGGAACGGCGCCCGTGCTCAATTCTATTTTCTTCCAAGGACAGTCTCGTGGCAGCAAGGTCAAGGGAACCGGTAGGAAACGCGAATCACGGCCCCGCAAACGCATAAAGTGCGAGCACCAAGTGCAACGGCATAGAATGTGCAAAGCGTGTTTAGTTGTGTTTCAAGACCACAAAGCGGGATCAATCACAGCTAGTGAGGGCAACAAAGACGGAGAGCAGGGAAGAGGGGGAGCAAGGCAAGAAGAGGTAATGGAGATGAAGCATGCAGTTAATGCCATGTGACACAGGGTATGCACCGCCACGATGGGCTTGATCAGTGAAGATGGGGAGTAACAAATATCCAAAATAATATGAATAGAGGGAGAAAGGCAAGGGGAGACATAGAGGAAAAATGCCATGGGGGAAACAAAGGCAGCTAGTAAGCATCTGGAAAAATAGGTGTATTAGGGTTCAATGAACACAGATGTTATCATGATGTGAACCAGCTGCAAAAGCAGGGCTTGCAGCCTTTTGCTCTCAAGAAAGATGGAACTTATCGATGCCGTGAGAGTTTGAGGATCCTTTCTGGCGGAAATTTTAACGTTCCGTTGCACACCACCACGATTCTCGACCATCCACCACAGCTTAAGTAAGGGGAGGCGGATCAATCACAGACGCCTGCACCACCCTCATCAGCTGGTTATCTACTTTCGTTGTTCTGGCTCGGCCCCATCAAATCCCTCTCAACTTTAGCGTGCTCCTCGCCTCTTGCCAGCCAATTGGCTCAGCAAATCTGCTCAATGTAGGCAATGCTATTCGTTTGAAAGCAAGAAAGTGACCTCCTAAAATGAAGAGTGCGTTACATTGGGCTTATCAAACAACGCTGCGGGTGACCGCCCGATGCTTGCGTTGGTGCTTGCGTAAATTTGACGTCAGGAGATTTGAATAAAAACAAATCCGAATAGTTTTACGTTACAGGGCACTTGTTTTGACGTTGGTTTTCTGCTTTCGAAAAGTTTTCAATAATCCTTAGATACCCATCAGTTACCTGCAGATTGGAAGGTCGGGAAGGTGGTCCTACTTCATAAGTCCGCTAGCAAACATTCGACCCTAAACTACCGCCCCATTTCCCTCGCAAGTATTCCTTGCAAGGTTCTTGAACATATGTTGTACTCACATTTAGGAAAGTACTTACACAATGATTCATTTTTTACAAAAGCACAACATGGTTTCCGAAAAAACTTGTCTTGTGAAACCGAACTTCTTTCTTTTACTCACAGCCTTCATCTTATTCTCGACAATGGTTCATTCGCAGACTGTGTTTTCTTTGATTTCGCCAAGGCCTTTGACAAAGTGTGTCATAAATTGCTTCTTTTTAAACTTAGTAAACTTAATCTTGATTCTTAGCTGTTTGCATGGCTTGAGCATTTTCTCCTTAATCAGTCACAGTATGTTGTGTCAAAAATCATATGTCCCCATCTAATCCTGTAGACTCTGATGTGCCCCAAGGATCAGTTATAGGCCCTCTTCTTTTCTTAAGTTACATTAACGATTTACCCAATTACGTTTGTTCTAATATTTACCTTTTCGCAGATGACTGTGTTATCCTCCGTGAAATCTCGGAAAAATTTGATAAGAAATTCTTACAAGATGATATAAACGCTATCTCTAGCTGGTGTGACGTATGGTTAGTGCAACTTAGCGTAATTAAATATAAATGAATGCGTGTAACTCGCAGCAATATTCCTCCACCGAACTATTACCTTAATGATACTTCCATAGAGGTCGTAACCTCCTATAAATACCCAGGCGTCCACATAACCTCGTCACTTTCCTGGTGGTTGCACATCGACAACGTAATCAACAATGCTAATCGCATGCTAGGTTATCTCTTCCGAAATTTTTCTTCTGCTCCTACATAATTTAAATTAATCCTATACGAAACGCTTATTAGGAGTAAAATGAAGTACGCCTCATCCATCTGGGACCCGCACCTCGAAACCCTTATTCAATAACTTGAACTAATCAAAAACAATGCCGCACGTTTCATTCATAGCATTTACAGCCGCACATCAAGCGTAACTGCCATGAAAAACTCTTTGCTGCTTGCTCCTCTCTCAGCCCGGCGTAAGTGCTTTCGCCTTGTTTTATTTCATAAACTATATTTCCGCAATTCATATCTGCGCGATAGTATAATATTATCTCCTACCTACATTTCCTCTCGCATTGACCATAGCCATAAGGTTCGAATCATCCAGTGCCGCACCAGAACCTGTAACGAATCATTTATTCCTAGGACCTCTCAGGAATGGAACCACCTTCCCGGGCCACTTGTCGCAATCTAGGACAACCCAAAGTTTCGTTCGGCCTTATCAGACATCATCACTCCCGGATACAATTAACTAATCAAATTTGCTGTAATTACTAACCATTTCTTGCTGCTTTCTTTATTTACTTTTGCATGTTTCTTACCCACAGCCCTCTGTAATACTTAGATCTTGAGGGTACAATAAAATAAAAAATTTAAAACGGGACATATTGCGCAATTCTTCACGTACGACGGCTCTGATTGTCTCTGATCGCGTCGGAGGCTAGTCGTTGAATTTCGCCTTTCGGCGAAAGCACATGGCGGTTGTATTGCCGGGTACACATTTGGCTAGCGCTAAATATCGGTTGTGGTCTTGGGTGGATTGCGAATCAACCCGGCGAAAAGCTGTTGTTTCACATCGCGCATCAGGAAGGAAATTTTCTTGTCCTCAGACACATCCGCGTTGGCGTGGCGTAAGAGGCGGATCATTTCTTCCGTGTAGATCGCAGCGTTCTCGTTTAGGAATTGAGAACTGGATTCCAGTATCGCTTCAGCTCGCTCCTTGCGGATGACGCTCATGAAAGTCTTCAAGATGGCGCGGCGGAACGGGTCCCACGTTGTGAGGGAGAACTCGTGATTCTCAAACCATGTCGTGGTGGCGTCTTCCAAGCAGAAGTAAGCATGGGGTAGCTTGACGTTGGAGTTGCAGTTGCTGAATGCAGATACCCCGTCGTATGTCTTCAGCTAGTTTTCTGGCTCTTCAAACGCTGAGCCACGGAAGGTCGGTGGCTCCCTGGGCTGTTGCCGCCTCGGCGGGTGACGATGGGGCGACGTGCTGTTGACTTGGCCACGATATTATTGGTCGTGTCAGGCTGAAGTCTATGCTCCGCAGGCTAGTTTTGTAGCCTGCGGCTTGCTCGACGGTACGTAGTGAAGTTGGTATGGTCTTCAGGTTGCGCGCTTGGATCGCCCCTGTGCGGGGGTGTCAGTGGGGGGAAACTCCCCGGTTTCGGTGGCAGAGGCAATTGGCGCCATCTCTGTATTGGGCGAACCCGAAAATCCGTTTCCCTTGCATGGCCTCGTAGATCTTCGCGCGCACGCGTGCCGATCCAGGTGGCCGAGCCCTTCCCCCTCCCCAACTCCTCTCCAATCGCCGTCCCTCGTTACTCCCTCTCAACGCCCTCACCTACGACTGTCTCCGCGCGCACGCCGTGCCGCACCGCCGGCCCGGAGCCAGCTCAGCCCGCTGAATGACGTTCCATGTTTCGTTATATGCTGTTATCGCAAAGCGTGCGCAACTGGGCGTTGACCGGCGTGGCTAGTTTCGTCAGTTTCGTGGTCCTCGGTAGCTGTGCGCTTGTGCTCCGCGATGTTTCTCCTGTTTCACGACTCGTACCGCTCGTGCATCGTGTAGTGGTACACAAATACCTAAAAAACAAGCCCTGCAAGGTAGTTCAGGGTGCGTAAAGCCAACAGGTGAGCGCTCAGACCCAAGGACATCAGAAGGTGCATGTACACGAACACAACCCTGTCCATTTGTGTGCTCCATGAGGCTCCGGACGTCGTTGCGCCTTGATTGCGCTACACTTGCCTCCTCCCGGTAGAGAAAGCTGACAAATAGACGTTCCTCCTCATTGTCACCTGGTCTATGACTTGCGTTTTTCTGTGCCAAGGCTCATTCTGGAACTTCAGTAACTTACCCAGCTTTCCATACCGCCCTCAGTGCTTTTTCTCTGCATCGCGTTCTACAAACGTACTAACAGCTGAAAAATAATTGTTAGTGTTTGTGTACTATCTGCGTAACCCCCGATGGGAAAACGGCGCGAATGACCTTCATGTGTAGGCATGATACGCTTTTTTTTTCTTCTGGAAAGCAAATGCATGGCATGTGTCCTACATGGAGATTTTTGCAGTTCGTGTTTACTATACAAAGGAGTGCCCAGTAGATACGACTTAGTGCCTTAAGTGACGTAATTTTATTGCAAAGCATTGCATTCGGGTCGAAAGAACAGTCCTGTTGTTGTTTTATTTTATCTGATCTTTGATTAAGGAATAAGCCTTTCTGCGAATGTTTTCTATGTGCTGCTGCAAAAGCCTACTACGTTCGGTTCCCCTTGCCACCGTTACTCAAGTTGTGGCCAAGTGCAAGATAACGTGATAATGTGTATTTCAGTTTTTAATACAATGTTATTTTTGTTCTGCCATGTCTTTTTCAATTTGTTGAGCAGTAATCAAGATGTCGCGCATTTCATATACTTTCGTGCAGATCTATAAGTAAGCTCTTGTTTTTTGGTATGGCTCTCAATCAAATAATGTTAGCATTTTTCTCTATTTTTAGGTATTTTGCGTGTCATTGTTTTTGCCATTACCAGTGAGTTTTCCTTTTTTATAGTTCTCATGACTATGTCATACATGTCCAATTTTGTGCAATATCTTAGTGGACATATCAGAAGCTCGTCTACATTTCAATCTTGAGGGCGTTATATAAAAATCTTGTTTTTTATGTGTGTGTACATGAAACGGCCTTCGTGTTTTCTAGCGCTTTCTTTTGTTATTTCACCGTCTGTGAACTTTTGTGTTTAGTACTCTTGTATATGTCATGCACCTTTCACTTTTGCTCCTTTTTTGAGCGTGTATCACACCACGTTATAAGATAAATCTCTTTTCGGAAACGAAGTCAATAGAGCGAGACTAAACATATGTTGTGTTGGAAGTGGAATTTTTTGTTATGTCCCGGCACATGCTGGTATAAGTATGAGCAAGACTGCGTGCGCGCCGACGCATAGCCCACGGTGCAGCACGCGCGAACTCGCAAGCAATGCCTATGCGCTGTGTAGCGCGCGCATTGCTTGCGAGCTGGCGCGTGGTGCGCCGTAGAACGCGCGCGATAAAAAAAAAAAAAAACGCGCCGCGTACATTGTGAAAGGGTGAAAGTGAGCGGAGCGGGTCAAAACAAAAAGAAAAGAAAAATGTTTGGGAGAGGAGGCGCCGCGCGGCTGCTATTCCTGTTGCCATGAGAACGTAAACAATCGTGTGCGCCGCCATTTTGCTTCTGCGTCGCCCATTGGTTAGGGCCGTAACTGAAGGGGACATTGGCGCTAGCGTCGAAAGAGCGTCTGCTCGAAAACAGCCAGTGGCAGTCATGCGGAGATTCACTCCCCTGGGGGCGTCCGGTACATGTACGCACAAGCACCTCCACCAGATGTCGCGTAGTAGAGATGGGCGAAGAACACAGCAGGGAAGCTGCAAATAACTTAACCTTTTATTGGGCGAACCTGTGCCTACGAAAGCAAGTTACACGTAAAGCACAACTATAGCGGGGAACACAGTCGGTGATCTACGGAATCTGATATACCGGTCAAGCGCATCGGCTTTTATACATAAGTCATCAAAGGTACAGCAGTAATCACGGGTGCCTGCGTTTCTTCCAGAAAGTACTACACAATTCGCGTCGCGCATACAATTATATTGCACAAGCTTCGATGATGACAGACAACCGATAGAACCATCGATAAGATTCCAGTAAGTTCCAATCATGCGGGCGTGTCTTGCACTGAGCGTGAACTTTAGGTTGTTAGTGGGTCAAATGCAGTCCTGAGAAAAGCGTAAATAAGTACACGTGTTACTATGTATTTTTTGCCTATCTGATCTCGAGCTAACCTTTATTCCAAACATCTAACTATGCTGTAGCGTGAGCTACACTTACAATGACTCCAGTTCTATCATTCCCTTCCTTGATTTTGTTCTACTAATACTCTAATTCTCCCTTACTTAACTCGACTCCTAAGAAAATGGCCGTGTAGGTTAAGCCATGCGCTGAAAAATGGCTCGACTCGAAATGTTGTTAGGCTGAAAATGGTCTGCAGAAGCCGTCGGTGGTTTCTTTAGTCGTCGGCGTATTTTGCAGCTGCCAACATAGGCTTATCAGATAAACTGTTATGTGGAATGGATATATTTTGTTGCTTGTCTTTTTCCAGACGACTGTATCGCTGAAACCAAGGACAGCGGCCACTACGACCACTGCGAGACAGCCTGTGACCTCGCTTGCAAGTAAGGCCGCACCCATAAACAAATGGCCCAGTATGACGACTAATTTGGAGCTCGCTACCTTTGTTATTGCCGCAATCCTTGTTCCTAAACAAAAGTGAGTGTGGGAAGCCACAAGAATAACTCATCACGAACTATTGGTAGCTTAGTTTCGAAGAAAAAAGAAATTATTTCATCTGTACTGTACATTCAATAAAGAAATACGTAGCCATTAAAGTAAGGGAAATTTGTTGCTCTGCAGTCGATCAAGTTCATCAAGATCAAGATCAGGAAAATACACAGAACTTGTCAACGAAGGTCAGCGAAAAATATTACAAGTTCGTTACATGGTATAAGAACTGAAATTTGATGTTTCTGCATTATTTGCATATTTTCCTTCGTTCTATTGTGGGAAATTACTTTTTTTCAAGATCCTCTATTTCTTTTATTCATATCAAATTTTTTTACGCACATGCACATCGATGTCGTATGTCAGCACGACTTTGGTTGTCACGCCTTTTTTAACCAAAAGGTCAATTTGGTCGATTCCAGTGATAGTGCAGTTTACGGAGCAATGTGGTCAACTTTCAACTATATTGGTACTGATTACACCCGCTCGGTTAGTGTTTACCTACTTGGTGACTAATTATCGCTTCTATTCACGTTGAGGCCTACATTTTATTACCTTCTTCGACTCGGTAGGACATCCCCAATAACGATATTGCCGCTTTTGTGAGGGGGTTACATACATGGATACCCAGACAAGCGGCATGAAACTGATCATTATTAGCAACGTTATTACGCGAAAATCAACAAATTAAACTGAGAATATATATACGTTCGCCATTTTATGTATTCTGCAGCCCAGAATATAGGCGACCTCTTTTTAAATGGCGTTTATTTTTTCATTTGTGATTCCAGCAATCCGCGGCAACAAACTAATGTTATGGTGGCATTCTTAATGGCAGCAGCAAAGAACAACATGCCATTACCTTTTGCCCATGTGGCTACTGCGGGTCTATCATCTCTCATGTAGAAGATCACGCGGATGGCTTTTATTTGAAGACACTTGGCAAGCTTGCTGTTTTTTTTTTGGAAGTTTGTCTTTCGGCATTAAACGTCTCCAGCGTGCAAGTTATACAGAGTGTTCTTTTTTAGCGGCACCAAATTATTAAAGATTACCTTTGAAAGATTAGGAAATTGTAACGCTTGATCTAAATTGCTCGATGAGCGGGCCATTACTTTTAGGAAAAATCAAATTGCCTCTTTGAACAAATAATATATTTACGCAAATTCATATTATAAATAATAACTTTACGGCATATGCTTAAATCTACGAATTGTAACTAGATAGTGTGAAAGGTACATCGACTGTGAACGAATTGAAAGGGTGGCACCGATTTTGAGACATTCGCCGTAGACATACGGAAAAATACAATGTTGTTCCACGCATTTGTATGAAAACGCTGTTTTATGCAGTTAAGTACAAAATGATCTAGAACGTCAATGAATGTCGTCGGGCATCGCCATTTATCATCACAAAACTCGGCTATTAATGAGGATTTGTTTCAAGTGATAATGACTTACGAACTCACTGGCTACAATTTGTCAACTGAAATATGTGGCATAAAAAAACGAATATCCGTGCAATTACGGTAATTATTCAAATAAGCATTTCGATTTCTCGTAGAAGTGGTGGCCGTTTCATCGAGTTATTTAGCTCAAGAGTTAGAACGGTGCTGTGGTGCAGATAAAATTAGGTGCAGCTAAAAAAAAGCCCCTCCGCATGCAGGCATAGTTCGCAGTGTCCAACTAAATCTAAATTGGATCTATGCGCGGCCCATAGATCCGAAGGTGATAGGCAGGTTGGCGGCTTAGGTGTAGCCGAACTTTAGAGAGGTAATGGTGCCTCGTTGAGTGCAATCTGCGACAATTCTACACACAACGCAATGGATGCTTAGCACATTCACGGCACTAATGAGACCGATTTTGTAGTACATCTCTGCTCTCGCCAACCGGCTCGAATACGTAGGATTACGTAGCTGCAAATCACACGCAGAATTAAAAAACGTGCGGGTTTATTGCTTTCATCATCATCATCATCATCATCAGCCTGGTTACGCCCACTGCAGGGCAAAGGCCTCTCCCATATTTCTCCAACAGCCCCGGTCATGTACTAGTTGTGGCCATGCCGTCCCTGCAAACTTCTTAATCTCATCCGCCCACCTAACTTTCTGCCGCCCCCTGCTACGCTTCCCTTCGCTTGGAATCCAGTCCGTAACCCTTAATGACCATCGGTTATCTTCCCTCCTCATTACATGTCCTGCCCATGCCCATTTCTTTTTCTTGATTTCAACTAAGATGTCATTAACTCGCGTTTGTTCCCTCACCCAATCTGCTCTTTTCTTATCCCTTAACGTTACACCTATCATTCTTCTTTCCATAGCTCGTTGCGTCGTCCTCAATTTGAGTAGAACCCTTTTCGTAAGCCTCCATGTTTCTGCCCCGTAGGTGAGTACTGGTAAGACACAGCTATTATACACTTTTCTCTTGAGGGATAATGGCAACTTGCTGTTCATGATCTGAGAATGCCTGCCAAACGCAGCCCAGCCCATTCTTATTCTTCTGATTATTTCCGTCTCATGATCCGGATCCGCAGTCACTACCTGCCCTTTGTAGATGTATTCCCTTACGACTTCCAGTGCCTCGCTGCCTATTGTAAATTGCTGTTCTCTTCCGAGAACAGCAATGCTTTATTATTAAAGCAATTATTGCTTTAGTAAGTAACAAATTTAAAATGAATTATGTCAGCGTCTTAGAACCCCAACCGTAACTACGGTCTGGAGATGCGTGAAGGTCGGTATAAATGAAGATTTTATTCTGTTGAAATTTGTATAGTGTATTACCGAACATTTCTTTTGAGTCCTTGGCATTCCTGCTATTCAAGGGCTCACGCAAAGTTTATGCAAGTAAACAACTGGAGCACACTTTTGTAGGTATCTAGACTGGAATAAACATAAAAGTTGAAGGAGCACAAAACAAAGGAAAAAATTGGATCAAGAATTTTATGTGGACGTATAGATGCATACTGAAATTCCAAAGTACTGAGAAGGTACAACGCATACAACAGTCTGTCATGACATTTAAATAAAGGTGATAATTAATATAGCAGCAGCCTAGCTGATGCGAACAGCCCGAGCTGTCTTGCAATCATAGCACAGGTAACTCACAAACGCGACGCGCGTCTGCTTCATTACAATGGACCCGGATGTGAAAGGGAGCCTGGCGACTTACGGAGCAGACAAGATGAGGAGTCATAGTATGTCTTCTGCCGGCGAACATGCACTGTCTCTAGACCAAGACAGCGAATGTCCGGTGGTGGTATGCCCGGCCTATATCTTTACTATGAAGTCAAGCAAACAGATGCCGATCCTGCTGGTCACTGCTGACAATACTGTCTCATAGTAGTGACCGTGAAGAAGGCAGCAAAACTCTGATTCGTGAAACTAGCGTTTTATTGGGTGAACTTGTGGTCTCAAAAGCAGGCTACACTCAAAAGACAGCGATAGCGGAGAACACAGAGGGCGATCGTCGAAGATCTGATCTCCCGGTCAAGCGCGTCGGCATTCATACACGAGCCATCGAACCTTCTGAAGTTCCGAAGTTCTACACCAGTCCTGTCGCGCATACATAGAATCAGATTACACGAGGTTTGGCGACAACAGACATCGGATAGAACAATCGATAATAATGCAGAAACTTCGGATACATGCAGGCGCGTCCCGCGCTGATTGATAACATTCGTTAGACGGTGAAAAACGCTCAACCGGATCAGATAAACAACTCCACGCGTCAATTCCCCCCCCCCCCCTATATAATTCATAGTCCGGATGCTACAAACATACCAGGATCGCGAAACACAAAACGACATTTATCAAAGAAACAAAGTACAAAGAAACACAATCCAAAAAAAGAATGTACAAAGATCAGCTACGCAAAATCCCAAAGTTCATTAGCACTGGTATAATGGTTTAAGTCACACAACCTGGACTATTTCAGCATCGCTGTGATGCTGAAATGCCGTCTGGCAGGACCTTATAGTCGAGTGCGCCAATGCGCCGGATGATATTGTAAGATCCAAAATAGCGGCGTAAAAGCTTCTCGCTAAGTCCTCGTCGGCGTATTAGGGTCTAAACCCAAACACGGTTGCCGGGGTGGTGCTCAACGTAGCGTCGTCGAAGGTTGTAGGGTCGGCTGTCGGTCCTCTCCTGGTTCTTGATCCGCAGGCGGGCTAGCTGTCGGTGTTCTTGGGCGCGCTGGAGATAGATTGCGACTTCAATATTCTTTTCGTCAGAGACGCGCGGCACCATGGCATTGAGAGTCGTTGTCGGGTTCTTGCCGTAAGCCAGATTGAACGGCGTGATCTGTGTTGTTTACTGCACCGCCGTGTTTAAGAAAATGTTAGGTATGGCAGGACGGCATCCCTGGTCTTGTGTTCGACCTCGACGTACATTGCTAGCCTATTGGCGAGTGTCTTAGTCAGGCGCTCCGTAAGACAATTCGTCTGCGTGTGGTAGGCAGTTATCCTCCTCTGACTTGTCTGACTGTATGCAGAATGGCTTGGGTGAGCTCCGCTGTAAAGGCCGTTCTTCTATAGGTGGTGAGGACTTCTGGGGCGCCATGTTGCAGCAGGATGTTCTCGACAAAGGATATTACCACTTCGGCTGCGCTGCATTTCGGCAGAGCTTTCGTTTCAGCGAAGCGGGTGAGGTAGTCCGTCGCCATGACGATCCGCTTATTTCCATATGTTCCAATAAATCCATCAACAAATCCATCCCGACCGGCTAAAATGGTCAATCGGCTCGATCGGCTGTAGTAATCCTGCTGGCCTTGTCCGTCGGCGTCTTCCATCGCTGACACTCTCGGCGTGTCTTGACGTTACGGGTGACGTCGGCGGTCAGGCATAGCCTGTAATATTTTTCCTGTGTCCTCGATAGTGTCCGGGAGAATCCGACATGTCCAGCAGTAGGATCGTCATGAAGGGCGTGCAGTACTTCTGGACGCAGCGCTTAGGCAAAAAGCGGGTAGTTGCTGCGAACTGGTGTGAAGTTCTTCTTTACGAATAGGTTGTTCTGAAGCAAGAACGAAGACAATCCTCGCTCAAATGCCCTAGGGACAACGTCGATGTTTCCTTCCAAATACTAGACTAGGCTTTTCAGCTCCGTGTCTGCTCGTTGCTGTTCAGAGAAGTGTTCCGCACTTAATATTCCAAGGAAGGCGTTGTCGTCTTGTGCCGGCGGGTTAATGGGGGCGCGTGATAGGCAATCGCCATCAGAGTGCTTTCTTCCGGACTTGTAGGTTACAGTGATGTCATATTCTCGCAGCCTTAGGCTTAGGCTACGTTGACCTGTGGCTGGTACTTGGCGTCGTCAGGTCGTCTTTCGTCAGCGTATTTTTTTGCTTCCAGAGCATCGGGATGGCGGCGTCCCCTTGATATACCGTCGAGACAGGATTTTCGGCGTCTTTGTCGGCGGCTGAAGATCTTCGTCATTTCGACGAACAGTAACCCCACCTCCATCGATTTCTGCTTTTAGTTTTGCGGATATGGGCTCGCAGGGTGCCCCAGGGCTGGGCCATTGTATGGTCGGCGTTGCCGCGACAGGTAGCGGCCTGGTGATGACCAACGGGACGGTCGTTGAGGACTCCACTCAGTGGTGTTGAGGTGGTGGGCAATATGACGTGGGCGCTTCCCAAGCTGTGGACCCGGCGTCTTTACGGCCAACCCTCTCAGTGCCATGTCGCGGTATGGGCATCGGCGGTACACATGGCCGGCTTCTCCGCAATGATGACAGAGCGGGAGGTGGTTGGGGGATCGCCAAATGGCCATCTTCCACGCGTAGCTGCGCTGTGCGCCAGGTAGGCATGCTGGCAGCGACGGCGGCGTAGGTCATCGCTTCCGACATGGGAAGCAGCGATTCGGATTGCACTTCTTAAAGGCCGAGTGACCGTCGAAGTTCGTCCTTGACCATGTCAGTGACTGAGGTTCCGACGAAGGAAACGGCTGGCGCAGTTCTTCGCGCACAATGGCCCTGATGGCATCTTGAAGGTCACTGGATCCCAGTGCAAGGGTTCCGCACTGCGGTGGGAGCACTTGTCGGTTATATTGCCTAGTATGGATATTGAGAGTTTCCTCAATCGTCGTTGCATCTGTCAACGACTCAACTACGGTCTTCGGTGGATTGTGTATTAGTCCGGCGAAAAGTTCTCGCTTTACAGATCGCATAATGAAGTGGACTTTTTTCTCCTTGGACATTCTCCAAAGACGGGTCATCTCCTCCGTGAAGATGGCGATGGGCTCGTTGGGTAGTATCCCTGTGGTTTAGAGCAGAACTTCGGCCCTTTCTTTTTGCCTTGATAAGGTTCTCACGAAGTTGTTGCGGACCAGGTCCCACGTTGTAAGGGTGAACTCCCGGTTCTCGAACCAAGTCCTCGCCGCATTTCCAAGGATAAGTACTCATGGCGTAGCTTATCCTCAGAGGTCCAGTTGTTGAAGGTTGAGATCCTTTCGAATGTTTGGAGCCAGGTTTCCGGATCCTGCGATGAAGCTCCACGGAAGGGAGGGGATCGCTGGGTTGTTGAAGCACGATGGGAGACGCTGGAGCTTTCATTGTGGTTGCTGAGCCACGGTCTTCCTGGTTGTATCAGGCAGTAGTCCGTGCTCCGGAGGCAGTAAGTTCTAAATTATTCGTGTCGCACATACATGAAATCAGATTACACAAGGTTCGGCGACAGCAGACAACAGATAGAACCATCTATAACATTCCAGAAACTTCTGATTCATACACGGACAGCCCGCGCTAAGCTATAGCATTTCTCAGACGGTGAAAAGTGCTCATCCGAAAAAGATAAACAAGTCCACGTGTGAAAACATGAGGCCTAATCTGCCAGTAGCGTGGTAGTTGATAAAAAGCGCCAGTTGGAGCGTTACAAATTAAATGATAGGCTTTTACGTGCCAAGACCACGATCTCATTATGATGCACGCGGCAGTGGGGGACTCCGGAAATTTGGACCATCTGGGGCTTTTTAACGAGCACCATATTCTAAGCACGCGTGTGTTTTCGCATGTCGCCCCATTGAAATACGACTGCCATGGCCAGGCAGCTTGATCATTCTGCGACATTCCGGGCGACAGCTGCGACCTCAATGAAGCTCCAGGGCGGGCAGAGAACGGAGAAGGAACTTCCACCAGTGCGGCAGATTGGCCGACTTCTTTCAGGTGCATGGTGATTGAAAAGCGGCGCTCAAAAAGACGACTACACAGAAGTATCATAAGCCAACAAACACTGACACCAAGGACAACATAAGGGAAATTACTTGTGCTTAATAAATGAAAATAAAGAAACGTTAAATTAATGGAAATTAAAGGGGATGAAAAAAAAACGCTGCAGATGGGAACCGAACCCACAACCTTCGCATTTCGCGTGCGATGCTCTACCAATTGAGCCCCCGCGGCGCTGTTTCCCCATCCACTTTCTTGGGCACTTATGTGTCCTAGTAGAACCCTGGGAGTGTTAGCCAGCGCCACCACTCACACTCCTTGACGGTGGACGTGGAACGTCCTTTTTGCCGCAGGCGTCATGAGAACGTGATCTTCTTGGGTGAAGGCAACTAGTCAACAAAACCCACACATGCTACCTGAAGGCATCACTGTTGCCGGATTCGAGACATTTGCTATGTAATGAACGAGAAAAGAGGGGGTTAACCGAGGGTCCCGATTTTTATTAGTCATATCATAAGCCAACAAGCACTGACGCCAAGGACAACATAGGGGAAATTAGTTGTGCTTAATAAATGAAAATAAAGAAACGATAAATTAATGGAAATTAAAGGGGATGAAAAAACAACTTGCCGCAGGTGGGAACCGAACCCACAAGCTTCGCATTTCGCATGTGTGGGTTTATTGACCAGTTGCCTTCACCCAAAAAGATCACGTTCTCGCGACGCCTGCGGCAAAAAGGACGTTCCACGCGGGCCGCCAAGGAATGCGAGTGGTGGCGCTGGCTAACACTCCCAGGGTTCTAATAGGACACATAAATACCCAAGAAAGTGGATGGGGAAACAGCGCCGCGGTAGCTGAATTGGTAGAGCATCGCACGCGAAATGCGAAGTTTGTGGGTTTGGTTCCCACCTGCGGCAAGTGGCTTTTTCATCCACGTCAATTTCCATTAATTAATCGTTTCTTTATTTTCATTTATTAAGCAGAAGTATTTTCCCCTGTGTTGTCCTTGGTGTCAGTGTTTGTTGGCTTCTGATATGACTAATAAAAATGGGTACCCTCGGTTAATCGCCTGTCTTCTCGTTGACTACACAGAAGAGGTACACGTAACATGCACTGACTTCAATACACATTTATTCAGAAACACGCAAGTCATATATACTTTTCTTATGCGCGCTGTCTCACAAATCAGGTATCAACCGACAAAAAAAAAACAATAGAAAAAAGTTTAACGCTATCAGTGCACATGATACTATAATACTGTAATACCATGTTATATTATCTTAATACTATCATACCGTAATACACAGTAATAATTTTCCGAATTAGTTTCCCGAGTGCGAATATTCGCAGTCGAGTGCCTTATTTATCACCTATAACCAGCCCCCCCCTCGCCCCCCCCACTGAACACCTCATTCTTCAAAACGACCTGCAGCTTATTTGGATTGGTGCAATTTTGATAGCGGCGCTAAATTCATTTATATGCCAATTTAATGTCCCAAACACTCACTCTCATAATTCCCTTATCACATAAATATTGACCAGATTTTGCCAGCTACTTCATACAAGTACTTAGGCATTAATCTCTTACCAAGCCTTTCCTGGATCATTCACATTACTACCATATGTACTAATGCTTCAAAATCGCTGGGGTACTGACGCCGGAACCTATATATTTCACTCTCCAACGGCCGCAAGCTAGCTTATGAGACGTTTGCTCGCTAGCAGCTCGAATTTCCCTCTCCGATTTGGTCACACTGTCATAGCAACCTTATCAGGTCATTAGAATCAGTTCAAAATAGGGCCGCCAGGTGCAGCTCAGGTTACTATCCCAACAAATTAAGCATCCCACAAATAAATCTTAATATATGACTTCTGCCCTTAAGCACTCGTCGTGATTTTGCACTCTTGTCGTTTTCCACACATTAATCTCAGCTTCCCGCGCATCTGGGGGAACACTCATGCATTCAATTGGTCGGCGCTTCGACGTGCAATTCGAATATGGGATTGTATTGCTGAGTCCATCGTCTCCGAAACCAATCCTGATGAATTCCAGTAGTTGATAAGTTAATATTCCACTGCGTAAATTCAACAATATGATTGATGTCTTTTCTTTTGTTTTCCACTTTTATGCGTTCTGTACACTCTCTTGCTCTTATTTGTGATTTCGCTATTATGTTTACTATTCTTATATTTTTCATATTAGGATGATGGAATGGTTAATTTTGTGCAATGGTATTTTGTTTACTGAATCAACCGCATCTTGTGTGTCTATGCTGCACACTACCGTAACCTATTATTTTCGTGCGGTGCTCTAATGTATGCGTAAAATTTTGTGTATACCTTATTCTCCTATTTATTGTGTATGCATATTATGTTTTGTTATGTACCCATTATATACACTCATTAAGTTCTTACTGTGACGCCCCTTACCCAATACCATATACGAAGACTGCAGGGAAATTTGAAATAAATAAATAATAATAAATAAATAAATAAATAAATAAATAAATATTCTTTTTGAGTTATACATCGTGAGCAATGCGGATCATGCCTATCATGGAAGCGACGACAGTTATTTTTCCTTTCGCCGTAGAGGTGAGTTAATTAAGGAGCTGACGGAAGCTTTTTATATTAATGGGCAGGGCGCCTCGTGCGGGAGCCAACCTTCGCTGCACCTTTTAGATTGTGAAATGGCGTACCTTAATACAAAATAAAAGTGTCGTGGCAGATGCCTGGTTGGATGTCGCAGTAGTCATTCCTTTTAGGGATTGTTAACTTACATGTGCACCTGCACTACTCAACTTATGCTTCACAGTGATAGCTTTGCACAGTTTCGTTTTTGTTTTTTTGTCTTTTCAATGTATCATAGTGTGACATCTCTGGAATAAGAAAAGTATATATTCCTGTGTGCTTCTGAATGACTGTTTGTTTTGAAGTCAGGGCACGTCACAGCTACCTTTTATTTGTCATCGTGTTTTTTTTTTGAACGTTGCTTTAGAATCACCATGCAGCCCCCTCCACCACGTGGGACGTAGCAGTTAGGTGGACCTTTGATACAGGTCGAGAAAGACCGTGGATGCAACAGGCATAATTGAGGCTGCTGACGCTTTCATGTGTGAACAGAGGCACATCAATGAAGACGCACACGTGCGATGATTTTATTTATTTTATTTATTTGTACATACTACAGCTCGACCAGGACATTGCAGGAGTGGGTGTGAAAGGCAGACCAATGAAAATAATAAATAAGACAGGCAATTCGAACAATACAAGCCAAAACTATTCAATGGTCGCGAAGAATAAGTTTAAAGGAAGAGAACGAGTAAGACCAGGCAAATAATTCCTGTACTCGATTACACAGGGAAATAAACTGTATTTAAATGTATCAGTACGGGCAAAATAAGGTGCTATGTTTAGGTCATGGTGACTTCTAGTATTAGATGGTTTTACAGGAGTTAAATAGTTATCTGAAGATATACGACAAGAAGAGTTATTAATAATAATAATAATAAATTTTATTTCTGCCTCAATGCAATGCAAAAACTTCAGTGATTCCGTGCGTCGGCGATCTGACAGCGGTTGTAAGCCTATGGATGAAAGCGCTGTATACGGTGAAAAATCCTTGTCGTACCTTTGGTTTATGAAGCGGATCGCTTTCTTTTGGATGGCCTCAATCTGATTAATGTCGCACTGTTTGTGCGGAGTCCAGACGGGAGAAGCATATCCTTGTATAGGCCGGATTAGTGATTTATACAGCGGTAGTTTACAGATCAGTGGGGCTGTGGTCAATATGCGGCGCAGATAGCCTAACTTTTTCACTGCTTTTGAGGTTATTAAATCTATGTGATTCAACCAAAACACACTGTGTGTGAAAACAAGACCAAGGTATTTATATTCACTAACGCTCTGGATTGGAGTATTATTACCTTGTAAGTAAAAGCGGATTTTATTTGTCATTATTATTTGTCAGGTAGCGCACCAAGAGCTAAAATTAGAAAATTATTTTTGAAGCTGTAAATTGTCATGAAATGAGAAAATTTTATGATATAAAACAAAGTCAACAACACACAAACGTGTATGTGAGGTTATGTGATGAGGCAAATCATTTATAAAAATCAAGAAAAGCAATGGACCCAACACGGAACCTTGTGGCACTCCTGGGGGCACCTCTGTCACCCTGGAATTAGCTCTGTTAAAGGACACAAATTGGGATCCATTGGAAAGAAAACTAGAAATCCATCTGAGAAGGCGGGGATCGGTAAGGATGGCGTCAAGTATATGCATCAATTTCGAATGAATCACTGTATCAAATGCCTTTGAAAAGTCAATAAAGATTGCGTCAGTTTGGTTGCCCGTGTCGGGTTTAATACAAATGTCATGTGTAAGTTCACTTAGCTGTGTTAATGTGCTGAACCTGCGTCTGAAGCCATGCTGAACGTTAGTTAATAATTTATGTGACTCAAGATGTTCCCTGATGTGTTTGTAAATAATATGCTCTAAGATTTCACAGGAATGAGATGGTATAGAAAGTGGTCTATAATTAGATAAAACGTGTTTGTCACCGGTCTTGAATAAAGGAAGAACATGAGCCATTTTCCAGGATGAGGGTACTGTAGAGGATGCCAGGGACTTGCGAAATATGACGGGGAGGTAGCGACAGGTCCATAATGAGTACCGTAGCAAAAACAAGTTCGGAATGACATCTGGCCCAGCAGACTTCTTAATATCGAGTTTCAATACTAAATTCCAACACACCTCCTTTAGTAATGTTAATGTCATTAATGTGTACGTCGCTAAGAGCAATGGTGTCTGGTTGGATGGTTGGTTAATGTGCGTACGATGAATAATTCCTAATAATGTTCATGATGTATCAAAATAATTTATATTATAATAATATAGATCTACTTCCAGACTACACGAGGTGCAATTCAATTGTTTGATTTCATATGAGGAAGAACATAATAAAAGACCACAGTACAGCATTTGATGCTTCTAATTCCCTGAACAGCTGGAGGGCAGCTGCTTTGAGAACCTAGTAAATTACAACAAAATGAAAATACAGTCACAACTAGCGCACATTGCCAATGACAGCATGAAAAGCTAGAACCGCATCTTGCGGTTTCAAGAAGTAGAGCGTACACTCTAAAAGTTCTTCACATCCTTGAGAATGTATCTTGTGCCAAAACAATAATTGTCATCCGTCTTGGTTGCGCTCCCTTTTTTGGAAACTCTGCGGCGACTACTTTTCTGTATAGAATGTTATTTAATTCTTCAAATGCACCGGCCATTCCTGACCTAAAGAAGACGTCTAAAGAACAGACAGGCAACCTCTGATGAACAGCTTAGTCCCAAACGGTGTAAACATTTAATGTGCAGCATTCTGCGGCTAGATGGCCAGGAATTCGTCTGTGCAACGAAAAACAAGTGGTGCCATCTGTTACCAACAAAGTGCATTTCAGCTGTTTTGGTTCGTTTTTTGAAACGAACAGTGACTTGTCGTTAGTGTTTCAATTAGCAACGCCACATACCAATACGCAAACGCCAACTGTTCTAGGCAGTTGTCCGCAACACTTCAAATATGATAAGCATAAAAAATTGAGGCAGGAACTAGGGGATTGCCACATAGTGCGAAGCATTAGCTTGCAATTTTCATATTAATATATCCAGTGTATACACAAATTACGTGTAGAATCTTTCACTTATGAAGCTCGAGATTCCTTAAAGTTAGTTTACTGGGGAGATCACCATAGCGTGCGAGGTATTCTTTGGAGTAGCTTTTCTCAATACCGTGGAGGGATCAAATCTCGGCCGCGGCGGCCGCATTTCGACTGGGACGAAACACAATAAGGTCCATGTACTGTAGATTGCGTGCATGTTAAAGAAATTCAGGGGGTCAAAATTATGCCGGAGCCCCTCGCTACAGCGTGCCTCATAATCATATCTTGGTTTTGGCACGTAAACCACAGAATATCAATTTAAATAATACAACGAAAGCTGTATATGACTAACCTTCCGTAGTTTCTTTCGGCGTCCGGCAACAGAAAAAATCCTGTGGGCCCATCCCGGTGATATTGCAGAAAGTGTCCAAGCTGAAAAGCTTAATGGCACATACCCCTGTGGGCTTGAAAACCTGTAACGTGCCCTTGAACTATTCTTGTCACACATGGGACTCATAGAGGTCCCAGGCACCGGGTGAGAACCGATGGTTTTCTGGGACATTTTAAGTTTTTGTAAAGGGCAAGAATAAATGCAGGGTTTGCAAAACCATGAATGCTGGCTGACTTGTGTAAGTCGTCAAGATATATGGTATTATTATTATTCGTGTGTAATTGTAATATATCCTTCCTTTTCGGGAAACAGTCGGGCAAAAAGTGGCACATAGAATACATTGAGCGCATGCTGGCGTTGAGCAAAGGAAAGCAATTTAATAGCCATAATTGGTGTATGATGCGCCAGTGGCAATTCATACACGTCCTGTAAGAGGCGGTGATGCACACACAAAAAGCCGCGCTCAAGTAGTTCCGCATTGTGAGTGTGACTTGGGGAGGTTTTCTCAGCAAAGACAGGCGTCACAGCTGGTTGGTGTGCAATTGACTTTGTTGCAAGGGAGCATAGGTGGAAGAAATGAAACAGTCTATGGAATGGCAGCGAAAGGTGAAAACAGTAAATGCTCTGAAACGAATAAGTAACTACAAAGAATACTACTCACTAATTGACGATTCTAAAGTAGGGAGGTTTCAGCCCAAATTTGTTTTACACTTTAGTGCCCGTCTATGGAGCTAAGTGCAATCCAACCACACCGAGTCGTGTGAAGGCATCGAAACTTGGGGAGAAAGGCCAAATAGCAAATTGCTTTGTATAAATAGAGACAATGCATTCATAGACTGCATAAGGCCAGATATGCTGCTCTGCACCTAGTAAATTTTTTGCATAAGTGACCTCCTCCATCTATTTGCCAAAAATGTAGATCCCCTGTACAACAACTGCGGTTATCCTGCAGCGGAATTATTCAGACGAGGCATGTGCAACATTTGTGCGCCCGGTTAACTGCAAAGACCGTTGTTGTCTCTCGGAAGTATGCGAACAAAGCGAATAGTCGACAACATGCAACCCTGAATTTCCTAATTATATTTTATTGGCATCAGAAATGGTGCTGAATTTATTTACGATATTTGAAATATTAACAAGCCCGCACTTCTAAGCTTACCACTACATCCACACCACCTTTCCCACTGCGTAAGTATTGATAGCGCACCCGTTTTCATCCACCATCTGCTAAAGAAACTCTCCAATCTATCACGCACTGCATTGCCAATGTGAGAGTGCCTTCTTTCGCCGGTAAAACAAGAAAAACATCTACCAAGTGCACGTGAATGAATGTGTATGCGGAATCACTCGAGTACTAGAAAATATAGCAGAAAGATACTCCTGAAAGCTGGAGCGAGGGCGCAATTCATGGGGGCAGCAGCGTCGGTGTTCTCATTTTCTTTTAATTACGTTGTGCAGAGTTGACTCACAAGCTGGCTTGCGCCGGAACTTGTATACGGGATGTGACTTCATTGTGCACAGTATTTTTTACAAAGCAACAATGCCATTAAGAAATTTCTACTTCTAGAGCTAGATTAAGTTTTAGAGGCAGACATTATTTCCACGAGCAATTAAAACGATCTGTGAAGCTGAAAAAAATTCGCTAAATAACTTTCAAGCTAACTATTTCATGACACATATGTCAAGTGACGATTGATAGCCGGTGACTGCGAAAGTCATATACAAATGGAATTAATTTTGAGGAGGACACAAGTTTCGAGACAAGCGTTCCCAAACTTTTCGATGAAAGTTATTCGTGGTCTACCTATTGTAAAGGTTGAACGCATAAAAAACGTTTTATGTAAAAAAAAAAGAAATTATGAGCCATTCCATTCTGTGCAGCTCGACGACCATCGACGCTCTAAGCACACGATACACAGAGGCTGTGTTTAATTCTAGAGAATCGCGTGGACGACAGCACCCTGAGGAGCCGGAGGAAAGTAGACACGTTCGACGGGACCGCCACCACGGGACAGCGGAAGGAAAGGAAACTGGATATGCAAGCCCCTGGAAGACCGACAAAGAGAGGGCGGCGCGAATTTATACATGGCAGACGCGGGTCAATGTGTAGTATCTCTTCTTGTCAGCTTAATTTGTGACACGGTTTGCATTTGCACCCAAGATACTGAAGTTATTTTGGCAAGTTGGCGGAGCACTTGAAGCCTGCTTCACCTCCGCCGCGGGTCGGCCCGGTATTGCTCTATCTTCGGGATCGGGCGACAGTTTTTGCTCGCGCAGAACATAAATGCCAGGAACCCTAGCCATAAGCAGCTTCGCTGTAAAAGTAAGTGGAACAACAGTACATCTTCACCGCAAGTTTGGCAGCGCTTATCTCAAAACCGCTGACTTTCAAAGTTCGCTTTAGGTTGATTTTCCTGTGAACTTACTCGCTTCAGTTCGCGTATTGCTCTATGTGTGCTCAAGTATATCGTTCGAAAGCAGCTTAGTAAAATTTTGGTAAGAACTGTAAATAATGTAAGTCCGTGTGCTCTAGTAAACCAGTTCAATGAGGAAATTTTGGCAGTTGGCTACACATGACATTGACACGTGTACTTAACTTTATCGCGCGACCACGTTTCGCCGCCTAACAAATGTTATCGCACAGCGCACGACGCGCCTGCATATAAAAGAAGTTTCTGGAATGTTATCGATGGTTGCGTCCGCTGTCTTTCACCGCAACTTGTGTAATCTGATTGCATCTATGCGCGACGCGAATGGTGTAGAACTTTGTGTAAGACAGGCGAGAACCAGCGGTTAATCTGGAACATTCGACGACCGATCTATAAAAGCCGACGCGCTTGGCCCGCTGATGAGATTTTCGACGATCGCCGACCGTGTTCGCCGCTATCGTTGTGCTATAAGTGTAGCCTGTTTTTGTGGGCACAGGTTCGCCCAATAAAAGTTAGTTGTGTCTTTCACAGTATTGATACTGTGTTCTTCAACGTCACCACCACGTGACAATATGTATATATATATATATATATATATATATATATATATATATATCCCAATTATTATTTCTTATATATATGTAACAATTCTTAACGTAAAAAAACTGTATAATGTTGCAGCCCTCTTATGCAATTATTCATTCACTTATTCGTTCAATTATACCTCAAGAGTCTAGCTGGACGTTATGTGAGCGGTGACTCGCACAGTGGTGCTCTCGGTAACGGTTGGGTGTCGCCGAGAATCACGGATTCTCTAATGGCATATTTTTATCCTTTTTAGGGAAACCGAGTATGATGCGAGGCTGGCTGGTTTCTCAAAATATCAGGTAAGATGTTTAGCGAGGAATACGTTGGTGACAACTTTCAGGCCTCCAATACTTCTTTTAATTAAAAACTTATATGCACAGCATTTCTTACATCTCCAAAATTACGAAATATGTACAGGTGCAGAAGTGACGAAAAATTTTTGGTACATAGAGAGTTTTCTCAGGTCTACAGTATGTGATGGTATGATAATGCTCACAATAGGAACATCAGATATGAAAATATTAACGGTTTCATGCCCAGCAGGCTTCAACAGCACTGATCCAGCCACTTTCTAAGTATAAATAGTGCGCACACTGTGGAAAACAATGAAAAAGTGGAGCCATACATACAACGACAAAACCCACATCGACCAAACATAGCCAACCGAGAACCTTTCCACTCTTGTTACTAAAACATTTTGCACACTTTATACAAACTTCCGGCACACTTCTAGTACGAAGTTTTTCAAGATGCATGCGAAAAATTTTCCATATCATTAGCCTCATCCATACTGTTTCTGATCATTGACCATCCCAGCGTGAACAATTGTGTACACAGCGGATGAAACGTTTAACCATGGCTATTTGAAGCCGCCGCCGACTTCTACATTTCACATAACTTTATCCCGTCCGCTGCGTTGGGCTGAAACCAAGAGCTGCAAATGATCGCAAAACAAACCACACATAAGATGGCCGAACTTTTTCATCCTTCAATTCCAGCTCTCAATCCTAAAATGAAGAACGGAGCCAGAATTTGGAATAGAAAAGTGTAGTTTAACAGTTTTAAAGAAAGATGAGATGCTTGAGAAAGGCTAGCCTATGTTTAGATAGGGAGACCTATTTCCGTCAACGGCGGCCTTGTCATCCTCGACGCTTAGTTTTCACAAGTTAGTAGGGTTATGTCACGCGCGGTCGTTGTTGGCTGTGGCTGGCTGTACATGAAGAAGCTGAAAGGAAATTGAGCATTGTCCTTTGACGTTTCAGGGCATAGTTTATAAGAGAAGAAAAAATCAGCGGATCCCACGCAGTGTGGGTCGATGTAAACAAAGCTGTGTGTGCTGTTTTCTTTGAATGACGATAATTAGCGGTGATGTTGGCAACGAATGTGTGATTTCTTCAGCGCTTAGTCCAATATGAGTGTGTTGAGTTGATATTACACGTTCTCTTGCGTGGACCACTGCAGTTCGTATAACACAAAGAACACACAGGGAGACCTGTTTCTTTGAGGTGTTGTGCCTCATGCATTGATTGATGTATGATTGAGTGGCCATCTTGAATGCCTGCTCAATCACTCATATGATCTTCGCTTTCTTTATCTTGGAGGTAATGACTCTATAGCGCTAAGTACTAAATTGAATTTATTATATTCAGCGAATTGCTACGTTGGTCTCGAAACACTAACACAATCGAAGCATCTTGGTTCCACCGATCTGCTGGAAACAGTATTAGGCGCTTGAATTACATGATAAATTCCAAATGTGCGCTCTAATAAGGGAAATTTCAAGTCATCTTGGATAAACACTCAATCATTCAGGTGATCTTCGCTTTGTTAATCACGGAGAGAAACAGCCGATCGGGCTAATTACGTACTAAATTGAAGTTCTTATATGCAGCGAATTCCTACAAAAACAAAGGAGAAATCTTGATTTTGTCGATCTCCTGGAAACAGTACTAAGCGTGAGATTGACATGAGAAATTTGAAGTACGCGCTCCACTCAGGGAGATTTTTAATTGTTTTCGATTTCCAATCAAATCCTCAGACAATTCTCGATCTGTTAATCTTCGAAATGGATACCTGATAGCGCTAATGGCGTACTACTTTTAAGGTGCTATATAAACAAATTACTAGAATATCTTGCAACATACACTAAAGCAATCGAAGAATATTGGTTTTGTCGACGTTCTGACAACCGCAGTAGTCGCGAGAATGACACGAGGAATTCGAAGTGTGCGTCTCACTCAGGGGATATGTCAGATCATCTTGTGGCCCATCCAAACCTTCAAATGATCTTCGCTCTGATAATCATTGAGGTGGACACCCAATAGTGCTAATAACGTATTACGTTCAAGCTGTTATAGTGAAATAACTCCTAAGTTATCGTGAAGGACTCCCTAAAGAAATAGAAGAACCTTGGTCTTCTCGAGGTTGTGGCAACAGTAGTGGTCGCGAGGATAACATGATAAATTCCAAGTGTGCGTTCCACTCAGGGAGGTTTCAAGTTCTTTTGGATGCCCACTCAGACACTTAGACGATCTTCGCATTGTTCATCTTCTATGTGGAGACCTGATAGCGCTAACTACGTACTAAGTTCAAGTTATGTTCAGCGAATTTCTACGTTGTCTTGAGACACTCACTAAATCAATCGAATAATTTTTGTTTTGTCCATCTCCTGGAGACAGAACTAGGCGTGAGATAAACATGAGAAATTGGAGGCTTCAAATTGTCTTCGCTGTGAAATCAAATGCTCAGACGATCCTTGATTTGTTAATCTTCGAAATGGAGACCCAATAGCGCTAATTACGTACTACGTTTAAGCTGGTATATTGAAAAAATTCTTACGTTATCGTGAAAGGCTCACTAAAGCAATAAATAAATCTTCGTTTTGTCGACGTTCTGGCAACAGTAGCGGTTGCGAGAATGATATCAGGAATCCTATGTATGTGTTCCACTGTGGAATATTTCAAGTTGTCTTGGATGTACAACGAAAGCTTGAAGTAATATTCGCTTCTTAATCTTGGAGGTGCATACAGATAGCACTAATAACGTACCATGTAGAAGCTGTTACACTGAAACAATTCCTTCGTTATCCGGAAAGACTCCCTCAAGCAATTAAAAAATCTTGGTTTTGCCGACGTTCTGGCAACAGTAGGAGTTGAGAGAATGACACGAGAAATTGGGAGTGCGCGTTTCACGCAGTGGAATTTCAAATTGTCTTTTAAGTCCAATCAAATCCTCAGAAAATCCTCGCTTTGTTAATCTTCGAGGTGGAGGCGGAATAGAGCTGATACCGTACTATGTTCCAGTTGTTATATTCAGCTTATTCGCACGTTATCACGAAAGACTTCCTAAAGCAATGGAAGAACCTTGGTTTGGTCGACGTTCTGACAACAGTAGTAATCGTGAGAATGAGATAAGAAATCGGAAGTGTGCGGTTCACTCAGGGAGATACCAAGTTGTCTTCGATGCCCACTCAAACCCTGAGATGATCTTTGCTTTCTTGATGCTCGCGGAAAAGGGCCAATGGCACGAATGGGTGCATCTTGTGACCTGGGTGCCGCGGTAGCGTAGAGGTAGAGTGTCCGCCTCGCGGACCGTGACTCGAATCCCGGTGCCGCGCAATTTCCGACCGGATTTCAAAAAAACAAAAAATATCCGCGTGTGGATAAAATTGCATAAACAGGCCTGCCTGATCCACGTGACCCGAACCGGTAACGCCCTCCCTCACCAGAGCAGGATTGGCCACCCTCTGCAGTACTTGACCACAATCTCCTATAAGAATACAACAATCAAACCCCGGCCCTCAGTGGCTGCGAAGCAACTGACCACGGCGGCGGTCAGACCTGTAACGCAGCAGAGGGTGCTAAGAATACCCGGGTCCGAACAGGCCGCCATTGGAATCTGAACCTGGCAATGTTTAACGCTACAACGTTATCTATTGAGGCGAGTCTAGCAGTGCTATTGCAGGAATTAGAAGGCAGTAAATGGGATATAATATGGCTCAGTGAAGTTAGGAGGACAAAAGAAGCATATATAGAGTGCTAACATGCGGGCACGTACTGTGCTACCGGGGCTACGCGGAGAGACGATAATTAGGAGTCGGATTCCTGATTAATGAGTATACAGCTGGTAACATACCGGAATTGTATACCAATAAAGAGAGGGGGGCAAGTCTTGTTGTGAAACTTAATAAGAGGTACAAATTGAAGGTTGTACAGGTCTACGCCCTTACATGCAGTCATGATGACCAGGAAGTCGAAAGCTTCTATGAAGACGTGGAATCGGCGATGGGTAAAGTCAAAACAAAATACACTATACTGATGGGCGGCTTCAATGCCAGGGTAGGCAAGAAGCAGGCTGGAGACAAGTAAGTGGGGGAATATGGCATAGACTCTAGGAATAGCTGGGGAGAGGTATTAGTAGAGTTTGCAGAACAGAATAATATGCGGATAATGAATAACTTCTTCCGTAACCGGGATAGCTGAAAGTGGACGTGGAGGAGCCCGAATGGCGAGACTAGAAATGAAATAGACCTTATACCCTGCGCTAAGCCTGGCATCATATAACAAATGGACGGGATCGGCAAGGTGCGCTGCAGTGACCATAGGATAGTAAGAACTAGAATTAGCCTAGACTTGAGGAGGGAATGGAAGAAACTGGTACATAAGAAGCGGATCAATGTGTTAGCGGTAAGAAGGAAAATAGAGGAAATGCGGATCAATCTACAGAACAGGTATTCGGCTTTAACTCAGGAGGAGGATCTTAGTGTTGAAGCAATGAACGATAATCTTATGGACATCATTAAGGAGTGTGCAAGAGAAGTCGGTGGTAACTCGGTTAGACAGGATGCCAGTAAGCTATCGCAGGAGAGGAAAGATCTTAGCAAGAAACGCCAATGTATGAAAGCCTCTAACCCTACAGCTAGAATAGAACTGGCAGAACTTTCCAAGGTAATCAATAAGCGTAAGACAGCTGACATAAGGAAGTATAATATGGATAGAATTGAACATGCTCTCAGGAATGGATGAAGCCTAAAAGCAGTGAAGGAGAAACTAGGAATAGGCAAGAATCAGATGTATACGTTAAGAAACCAAGCCGATAATATCATTAGTAATATGGATGAGATAGTTGAAGTTGCTGTGGAGTTCTATAGAGATTTATACAGTACCAGTGGCACCCACGACGATAACGGAACAGAGAATAGTCTAGAGAAATTTGAAATCCCACAAGTAAAGCTGGAAGAAGAAAAGAAATCCTTGGGAGCTATGAAAAGGAGGGAGGCAGCTGGGGAGGATCAGGTAACAGCAGATTTGTTGAAGGATGGCGGGCAGATTGTTCTAGAAAAACTGGCCACCCTGTATACGGAATGCCTCATGACCTCGAGCGTACCTGAATGGCATAATAAGTTAAAGCTCTTTTATTCAGCGAATTCCTACGTTATCGTAAAACAGTCAATAAAGCAGTCAAAAAATCATTTTTTGTCGAACTTCTCGGAGGAGTCGCAGTCGTGTGAATCACTGAGAAATTTAAAGTGTGCTTTTCACTCAATGAGCCTGTAAGTTGTCTTGGGTACCGACTTAAACGCGAAGAAGATCTTGGCTTCGACCTTCTTTGAGGATGAGTCCGAATATCAAATATTACCTACTATGTCTACGTTGTTATATTCAGGGAGTTCTTCCATTGTCTTTGACGCTCACTTAAGTAATCTTAGAATCTAGATTCTCTCAAACTTCACTGAAGCATTCACATTTGCGAGAATCACATATGACCATAGAACCGAAGTATGAGTCTCAGGCTATGAGATTTTTAGTGGTTTCAAATGGTCACTCAAAAGCCTAGATTATCTTCGAGGAGTTCCAAGATCAACAATTAAATATTCCGTCAGATATTTGATACGTAGCAAATTTCTACGTTACACACACACACACACACACACACACACACACACACACACACAAACACACACACACACACACACACACACACACATATATATATATATATATATATAGTGTTACGGCCGCGAAAGGCGTTCATTAACAAGCCAGGTACAGTTAGACGTGGCGGCCTTGTTCAGTTGAGCGCCTATCGAAATTAAGCTAGGGCGCGGCACGTCGTCCTCCTCCTTCACCTGTCTTGGATGCCCCACATATGGTTGATGCATAAATCCACTACGTACGTAAGAGTGTCACATTTCCCTGCGCGCAGACAAACCCCGCCGGACAGGTCAAACAGGTCGTCGTGAAATAAAGGGTTTATACGGGCTGCATGCGAAAGTTAAGTCTTTGCTGACCGTCGGCCATTTGATGTAAGGTGTACTATGCGGTAGGTTAATTCGAATTTACGATCAGTAATAGGACAGGGTGCAACATAGTGGACCAGCAGTTTTCAGATAATACACGTTTTCTTGTTGTTTTCAAGAGAAAATAACTCCCGGGGTTCATATATCACTTGTTGGCCTCGGCGCTCGTAGCGTGCCATCGAGCGGTCTTGTGAAATAAGAGTGCGCAAAGAAGCAAGTCATCGGGCCTCTTCAGCAAGAGAGGCGGTGTAGGACATACAAAGATTATCGTGGCTTGGAAAGGGGAAGACTGTGTGTAGTGTGTAACGAGGCGGACGAGCATAAAAAAGAATGAAGGGACTGTAACCCGTAATTTGGTACTGTGAGGCGTTAAATGCGTACTTAATGAAAGGTAGCATGCTATCTCAGTTGTTATGATCTGACGTGACATACAAGGCCAGCATGTTAGTAAGAGTTATGTTCATGCGTTCCGTAAGGCCATTTGTTTGTGAATGATACGGGGTTGAATGTCGAAAACTTGAGGCACATAGACGAAACATCTCTTTGACCACGTCTGCAGTGAACTGGCGCCCACAATCGTTGATGGTGACTCCGGGAGGTCCTTGTCAGAGAGTGGCAAATTCGGTTGCCATACCCCATGGTATCGCAGCTGTCTCACAGTAGCCCGTCAAGTGATCGGCACACACGACATTCCAGTGATTCCCTTCAGATGACTGCGGGAAAGGACCCAAAAGATCGATGCCCACTTGCTCAAACGAAGTGCTGAGAGGTGGCACTGTTTGTAGTCGACCAGGAGGAGCACTCATCGGACACTTGTGATGTTGACCCTCGTTTCAGCTGGATACGTAGTGGTCGGTAGTCTGGCGCATTTTAGGAAAGTAGAACCTTTATTGAACGCGGTACAGCGTCAGTTGACATCCCAAATTACCGAATGTTCGATAGTCATGCATACAGCCCAAGAGGGAGACACGGTGACTCAGCGGGACCACTAGAAAATATCCTGGGCCTGTAGCAGATTACTTCTTTTTGTAAAGAACCCCATCATGAACGCAGAAACGAGTGGATGGGGTCTATTTTCTTGCAGTATTGAGCAGTGATTCTAAAGTTCTGTGTTTTTGTTGCTCAGTCTTGGAGGTATTTATATCAATTACTCCTGGCCCCAGTGATGCGATATAGTGGTCGAAGTCGTCCGCGTCGCAGTACCTCGTTGGAAGCGGCAAGCGCGAGAGGCAGTGAGTGTCGGCTTGCCTTCGGCAGTTTTTATAAGAAACGCTAAAGTCATATTCCTGTAAGCGAAGTGTCCAACGCACAAGCCATCCCGACGGATCACGCAGAGTAACGAGCCAGCAGAGAGAATGATGGTTTGTCCCCACCGTAAAGGGGCGTCCAAAGGTATGGTCGGAAGTGCGGTAGTGCGAAAATCCCTGCAAGACATTCTTGCTCGGTGTCCGGGTAGTTGCGCTCGCACACACTTAAAGAGCAACTCGCGTAGGCGACGACGTGTTCCTTGGTGTCGACGTGTTGGATCAGGACAGCGCCGATGCCAATACCGCTAGCGTCTGTATGAACTTCTTTGGGAGCCGCATCGCCGAAGCGTCGGAGGATGGGACAGGACATCAGAAGAAACTTCGGCTCGCGAAAACTCCCCTTCAGAATCAGGGGTCCAGTGAAAGGGAAAGTCCATCTGAAGGAGGCATGTCAGCGGATAGGAGATGTTGGAAAATCCACGAATAAGCCGGCTGAAATGTGAGTAAAGCCCTAAGAAACTGCGTAGCTCTTTTACATGGCGAGGTTGCTTGAATGCTTCCAGAGTAGCAGTCTTCACGGGATCGTGTGGCATGCCGTCCTTTTACAGTAAATGACCCATAACCAGTGTTTGGCACTCTTCAAAATGACTTTTCTTCAAGTTGAGCACCAAAGCAGCTTATCCAAGAAGTCTACCACAAGATCGAGACGTGCGTTGTGCTCATTAAACGTGCGCTCAGGAATCACTACATCGTGTAGATAGCACATGCACAATGCAGAATCATTTCCTCAAGGAAAGCAAAAATGGACCCCAGAAAAAAAGCTGCTCATTGAGCAGCTTGACGAGGCCTGAGGCCCTACAGGCAGTGGCAACAGCGGCAAAACAGCAGTGTATGTCGTACACCCATACTAGAAGAAAAAAAAAAGCAACTCGAGAAACAAAAAACTAAAATAAAGAAAGAAAGAAACTATTGGCACCAAGTTGTGACGAACGAGAAAAAATATTTACATATACATACACCAATAACTGCAATGCATGCTAACTGACCTGGAGAGGCAAAGCCGAAGGGTGGGTCTAAAAAATTAATCTGCAGAAAACTAAAGTAATATTTAACAGTCTGGGAAGAGAACAGCAGTTTACGATAGGTAGTGAGGCAGTGGAAATGGTAAGGGAATACATCTACTTAGGACAGGTAGTGACTGCGGATCAGGATCATGAGACTGAAATAATCAGAAGAATAAGAATGGGCTGGGCTGCGTTTGGCAGGCATTCTCAGATCATGAACAGCAGGTTGCCATTATCCCTCAAGAGAAAAGTTTATAACAGCTGTGTCTTACCAGAACTCACGTACGGGGCAGAAACCTGGAGGCTTACGAAAAGAGTTCTACTCAAATTGAGGACGACGCAATGAGCTATGGAAAGAAGAATGATAGGTGTAACGTTAAGGGATAAGAAAAGAGCAGATTGGGTGAGATGATGATGATAATGGAACAAATAACAAACCAATATTGTACACTGACATGTTATATTCACACGTACACACGCAAACACCCGTAGAAGTGGCGCGCATACGCCCCTATACATACATATATGTACACCTACATATACATTTACATATACACGCGTACATGGCATATATACACACACAATTCAAGTGCACACATGTATAACGTTAAGTTAAATATTTTATGAAGAATGAACTGTTACAAAAACGGAGAGCGAGAAAAAAAGTGAAATTAGACAATGCCTGCAAAATCATTCCACACTAATCCACACAAAAGAATGCACAACGCCGAATGTAAGCTGCATGATATAAATATGTTGCCCATTAAGCTATACTGTTTAAAAATTACTCAATTAAAGCATGTTTATTTATTGCGGAGCCATCAATTAAGCTTGTATTATTGTTCAGGGTGTAAGGTATTATATACATTAACATTCGTTGACGGTAATTCGTTCGAGTTTTGGGAAGACACCACTTTTCTAATTGTCGAGTGTTGGCTGCCGGTACACGTTCCTTGAGCGCTGCTATTCTGATAAGGAAGTTAGTACGAAACGTGGTTTTAGTGGTGAATAAAGAAACAATTCTGTGCGGTAGCATAACACTGATGGGCAAAATTTTTAACCGAATAAAAAGCGGTTTCGAGTGTGCGCAGTACTCTTCGTCTGCAATGACACGAATCGCTTTCTTTTGCAGGCTCACAATTCTATTCATGTTAGTCGGTGATGCCGTGCCCCAAACAAGATGACAATATGCAATGTGTGATTGAAATAATCAAACATACATCTGTTTTTTAATGTGCACTGGAAGAATGCCACGACACCGGGAAAGGGCTCCAACAGTTTTAGATAAAGTTAGGGATCCCACTTCAAACCACGCAGGATGTTGTCAATAAAGCGCGCGAAAGTTGCAGGCGCATTACAGAGCCCGAATGGCATCACATCGAATTCAAAAATTCCATTTGGTGCTACAAATGCTTTTTTCTCCTTGTCTGCCTTCGGCATACGAATCTGTCAGTACCCCTACCTCAAGTCAACAGACGAAAAATAAAGAAGCTGATGAAAGGCAGTCGACGGCATTGTCAATATGCGGGAAAGGATATACGTCCATTTAGTGATCGTGATGGTGTTGAGGCGGCGCTAGTCAACACAAAATCGTCATATACCATCTTTCTTTTTAACCATAATCACTGGCGCTGCCCACGGACTGCAGAATTCTTGGATTACGTTCTTATTTAGCATTTCACGCACTTGGCCGTTGATCACCTTGAATTCTGATGATATACTGCTTCTGTCGCTAAGCAAACAGTTTTCCAACCTGCGCAAACAAACGACCACAGAGAGAGAGAACACACAAGGACAGGCGCAGACATGCAACTAATCTTTATTCCACAAAGATCACATATAAATACATCCCAGAAATACACCACTGCAGGTGCGCCGAGAAAGCATAATCACCCGAAACCTTTCTGATCAAGTGACACGCAACCTAAGTACGTTGATGAAGAAACCTCACCTCATTGTTGTACAGATAAAACTGAGGTGCCACTGACACAATCATCGCCCTTCTTTCTTATATGATACGCCTCGCGTAACTCTCTCGCTCGGCTATTTCGGCACCGGCACAGCATTTTCACTTCTTTCAGGATCGGCTTACACGAGCATGTTAAGTAATGTGATGAGGTTTGTTGATGAACGTAGTTAGGTTGCGCGTTGCTTCAACAGAAAGCTTTTGGGTGATAATGCTTTCTCCGCGCAAGCGGAATGGTGTATTTCTCGGCTGTACTTATATGTGATCTTTGTGAAGTAAAGATTAGTTGCAAGTCTGCGCCTGTCCTTGTGTGCTCTCTCTCTGTGGCCGTTTGTTTGCGCAGTTATAAAACTGTTTGCTAATATGCACCAACTAGCACAATAAGAAGTTCTTCTAAGCTACTTCTGTCGCAAAGGTTGGGCGAGATCACGTATCTATGCGATGATGTATTCGAGAAGGAGGACACAATGGTGGCCCATCTACCTTCTAAAAGTGAAACAGCCTGGCATGTTTTAGAAAAATATTCGCCACTTCATGACCCTGGTTGTAGCTGAGTGACTTGTTCACCATAGCTAGAATGCAAGAGTGCGCAGCAGGGCAATGTATTAACGAAATGGCGTTCTTCCGCAGAATCAGGGACCTCTGTAAGAATGGTGAGGGACAGAACTTGATCTTCATGGTAGGCGGCAAGTGTCAGACCCTGTGGTAGCATTGCAGGTTATCTTGAACAGTTTAAGGTCAATAAGCTAGTGTGTCCCTGAACAACTCACAGTGGGCAATACGGTATCAGCACATTTCTCTTGTTGCAACTCAGATGAACTAGCTCCAGGGTAGCGTCAAACGTTTCGTTGGTAGTAGGAGAACGAGCGACTGAAACACACGCTGCGAATAACAAAGGCAAAACTATATCCCTGTATATACAAAGCACACGTTCGTGATACGGCGGGCCTTCCATTAAACGCAGCAGAAAAGCTTGTGCCTACACTGCTTTCTCCCGTTCTGAAGTTGACAGTGACACCACACAGTTTAAATAAATCGAGGCCCAGGATTGCATCATGCGTAGAATGACGTAGAACAGTGAACGCTGCTTTAAATATTTCACCACCCAAGATAACGTCTACATAGAACACACCGACAAAATACAACAAATCCCCACTAACTCCGCGAAACATATTAGCGCGGTCCCAACAAAACATCACTTTTCGTCCTAGGATGCTTTTAACTGAAAGACTGAGCACTGAAACAGTTGTTCCCGTGTCCACTAGGCCATTGATTAAACTGCGTCAATTAGAACAGACGTCTTATTCTTAAACATACAAATGGGTGAAGGTATTTCTGTCGACATCGAAGATTGTCCAGTGACTTCACCTCCAAGGGCCACGTTGACTAGTTTTCCGGAAGTGGCGACGGGTAACGGAGCCGCAGAGACTAGGACCAGCTTACGCGAGGAGAGGGTAGTGCTGCTGTCAAGCTGTGATCGGATGCTCGAGAACGTTTCCGCAGCGGCTCCGGGTGTTGGTGAGGCAGGCTTTCTGGATATGTGAGCGAAGGCGAATACGTTTCGCCAAGTGCAGCGCGGTACGGCGTAGACATCGTCGGTCGGTCGAACCTCAGTAGTTGGCGGCATTGCAGTACCTAGCAATGTGACCCAAGTCGCCATAACCATTGCACACAGGCAAACGACGATCGATGATTTGCTCCTCAAAGCGCGCAGACATGGGGGCCGTGTAGCAGAGTGCAGTGGCTGAGCCTACTTCACCTGAGGAACCGTTGGTCTGTGTGTGAATCTGCAGGGGCAAGGGTGTTCTCCAAGTACGTCTTAGGGCGTAAATGTGCCCTGACGTGGCTATGGAGCTTCGGTGTGTTTGACGTATGTGACACATACCGACGATTACCATGAAGCGCACGGTGCTGCTGACACCATGTGTTGCGGGTAATAAGTATCAGGTTGCATGACGTTGCGCGCAATTACCTGGTGTCCCAGCAGCTTTTCACGCACGATCTGCCGTATAGCAGGCGAAAGATCGTCGGATGGGCTCTCATCGACTCTGGCAACGGTTGTCACATTCGCCTAGCGTCGATATTTTGGCGCAATTTGACGTGTATTCGATGTTTCAAACGCACGGCACTGACGTAGGACATCTTAGAAGGAATTAACGTGTTCCCTGCTTATAGGGAAATTGTAGTCATCTCCAATTCCTTCAAAGAGATGCCCGACTCGGTGTTCCTCAGACATCTGTGAATTTACTATTTTGAACAGCTTGAGGATCTCTTCTATGTATGTAGTACACGGTTCTCCAGGAGTTTGAGCTCTTTGAACTAGTGCTATCTCTGCGCATTTCTCTTTGGCCTTACGACACGCCAAAATATTTCTTAATTTTCTCAACGAAGCGCTCCCATGTTGTTATGGAGTCTTCGTGTTTTAATACCACATTCAAGCTGTCTCACTTACAAAAAATGCGACACATTCAAGCTGAGTGACAGAGTCCCTACGGTTGTAGCGGTTCACGCTTGCGTTATGCGTCAGCCACTCGTCGGCATCTTCACCCGCTTTTCCCGCAAACGACCGCGGTTCCATGTAGTGCTGCAAAGGTCCAACTGGCTCTGACCTTTGAGCAGGTACAACTAGCGCTGGCCTTTGTCCACTTCCGTTCTGAGCCATGGGAAAAGTCGCTAGCAAGAGACCGGTACGACGATGGCTCAGACGAAGTTCTAGGTATTGCGGCTGCACGATACGTTGTGTCGCACCCTGCACCTCCACCACTCTGTTACGCCCACGAAGGACGTTTATTGACAAGCCAGGTACAATTAGACGAGACAGCCTTCATCAGCTGAGCGCCAAACGAGATTCAGCTAGCCAGCCGCGCGCTATCTTCCTCCTTCACTTGTCTTTAAGGCCCCACGTACTGTTGAGGCGTCAACCCACTACGCACGTATGAGTGTCACAATATATATAGAGTGAAACATCAACCGGCTGAAACACGGTGCTACCTCACATTCGTCCACCGTCGTTCAGTAGCGCATCATCTGTCTTTTCAATTACACCCTCGCCGCTAACAGACCCTCGGTTGCTACCTCGCCCGCTCACCTTACCATCTCTCACTTTTACAAGAAGCGTACCTATATATACAGTGCCAAGGATAGCATATTCCGCCTTGAAAAAGCAAAGTCCACTTGCTGAAAGGTTGGCTTCTGCCTTGATCTAGCTGAAAACAAGGCAGATATACTCGCGAAACATTTTTTTTCTGAGGAGTGGTTCGTACTGCCTCATTGCCAATAAGAGACCTGTAGGAAGATACTTGTACAATAATAAACGCATTGATTTAGACTAGTTGGTCTGTCATACTCGGAACCTCAATAGCGCTAAAAAGACGGAGACAGACGTAGAAACGACAACACACTGCACTAACTTCCAAACGTTTATTCCAACTGTTTATTAGCCCATAAAGGACAGTTGCCTTTCCGGAAGAAATCATAGGAACTTCGTGCTGTGTGTTGTCCTGTCTATGTATGTCCCGGTATTTTAAGCACTATGGAGGTTCGCAGTTGTACACTAATTTTTGGCTGAGGCGATGACACACAGTGCTGTGCGTGGTCTCGCGTACATTGGTGTATGCTGTAACACTGCTCAGTCATGTTGATGGCTGCGCGAAACTTCACTTACCACATTATTTGACGCTTCCTTTGTTTCTTTCTTTTTCAGGGTCTCAACGAAACAACGTAAGTCTCGCTCAAAATACGGGCACTGGGGAGAGGGTGGGAGCGTAGACGTGCGGCCGTCCCGGTGAGACATATTCGGTATCATTTAGGCGCGCTGTCGATGCGGACACGCACAAGCACTCACTTCAGCAAAAGCTTTATTATTAACAGGTGAACCTATCAGACTCACGCCGAAGCAAAGAAGCTGCGTGCGCACGGTATCACGTTAAGGAAAGGACGTTGCTAGATGTACGTCAGCTCTCTCCCTTTAACTTTTTTGCAGGTACTTTCGAAGGATCCTAAAGGGCTTTTATGCAAGAGAATTCGACATATTTAAATGGTTTTTGGATGTTTCACGTTAATATACGTGAAGCATGAGCATTCTTAACACCTATATTCATGCTTCTCATGCGTCGGCCTCATTCTGTGTGTGTTCCAAAGCAGGGGACCTTAGCAGGCGCTGGCCGTGCAAATTGGCGTAGTTAGTAGGTAGTTCTTGGCAAAGCAAGCCAAAGCATGCTCACACGCTTATCATTCAAGCTTGCTTATCAAGCTTAGAATTTAGCCGTGTCCGGCGAAAGGTACTCTGGGGGTTGAGTCGATGCTGAGGGACTGGACCTGCAAGGCCCCTCCAAAAAGGCTACATGCCTCTTTGGCCTCTGCTTCACGTAGACGGCAACCCATGAATTCAACCACTCGGGAGGAATCGGCAGTCATCTTTTCCTGTCCTCTTCCTCCGTTGCCTTTTTCTTCGTGTTTTTCTTTCATACCTGTCCTGTCCCCTTTTATCTTTTTAAAACTTGATTTTGTTTTCTTGGTGACAAGGGTTACCTTTGTGTGGCTATCCTGTCTTGTTTATGTCGTAATTGGTTATAACAACACAGTACAACCCGCGTTGGCAGGACTTCGCTTGCAGGAGCTATTGTCACGTCCCCTTGAGAGGCTGGGTGGAGTGTAGCTGGTATCGCTGGCCAAATTATTTAAAGCTTTTTGACATTACCTTCCTTGCCCAAGCTACCTGATTGTCCATTTTGCGAGAGGACGCATCGAAGAAACTTTAACCATTTTTTCCGACGCAGAGAAAACTTTCCGCCTAACCATGACATACACGCTGGGAACCCTGGAAAGCCTGTCGGAACAATCCCACAATTAATTTTTACTAAATGCCTCACAGACACGCGGCGAACTGGCTACAAATTGAGAACAATGGCTAGCGCCGACCCCCTGCTTGAGGCACGCGGGAAGCTCCCGCGTCAAATGATTTCTAATGTCGTGGCATATGGGGATGCCCAAGTCACGGTGACACCACATCGGTCTGTCATTGCAAGCAAAGGAGTGATATCAGACGATGGCATTTGGAATTTCAGTGAAGAGCTCCCAGAGCGCTTGAACGACCAGAACGGCATGTAGGTACACAGAGTAATTATGAATTGGGAGGATAAAGAAATCAACAAACCATTTGATACTTACCTTTGGTTCAAGGAAACTGCCCGCGAAAATTGAGGCTCGGTATGTTGATATACGCATAACGGCGTAATCCCGAACCCTTGTAAATGTTTCAAATGTCACCGGTTCGGCCACTGTTTGCGTAGCTGCAGAGGCCGACAAACCTGTACTAAATGCGGCGACCACAGTCATGCCTCAGAAAACTGTAACGGTGTACTTTATTGCGTTAATTGTGACGGTGAACACACTGCATATTCCCTTCTTGTGTGGCGTGCAAAAATGAAAAAAATAAAAAGAGATTGTCACTATCAAAGTAAAAGAGAATCGTTACCATTCAATTCGAGAACGATGAACCAGCCTGTTTTGCTTAATCAACCGCGCTTATTATACATGACACAATATCATTCACGACATTTCTGCGTAATTATTTCATGACGATACAACAAAAAGACGGGCAATGTTGAGGCATAGCCTCCGAGATCACCTCAACGACGGCGTGTCCTAACGATCTCGAAGGTCAGAATTCGATCAAGTTGGTCTCCAAGCGACCGGTCGCAAAAGGCTGCGCATCACAACTGTTTTACCTTAGTCGATAAGTGCTCGATTTTCCGTCGCACGAATGCAGTGGCAAAGCTGCTTAAGCAACACGCTGAAGGCCATTTTACGCGGTAATGACAGCGCAAGCATACGTGAACGGCATCGAACAAGAACTGTTTTGTTGTGGCGACGGGCAGGTCGCGTTTGCTGGTGTGAACATGGTGTAAACATGGTGTAAACAATCAGGACTTGCTGGCAACCAAACGTCAGCGGGAAGTCTTGTATTGGGAACTCACGCGAACCTTACAAATGAAGCTGTGCAGGGCTGGACAATTTTTTAACTGATGGGCGCTCAAGGTAAGATTTATTTTGAACGACTTAGGAATATTCAAGATCGTAAATGGGTTGCTAAAGCGTTCAGATATTTGTACAAGAAAAAAAATTCAGTGCCACTCAACTCTGTGAAGGTGGATGACTAGCGAAGCTGTGTATGGGAGCCTCTTAATGGGGAACTGTCCATTGCCGTGCGCAAACGTCGTGCGCATGATAAATGGAAGGTGAGACGCAACTAGTCCCTGCTCTGCTCTGATGTGGTGCCTCTGAAGATGAGGCACCGGAGGGCGATGGGGGGGTATACATACCCATGTATTGTTGTAAAACGCGCACCACACCTTTTACCAACGAAGCGCGGCGCGTAGCACAGACACGCACCTCACCGCACTCCTAGGGCACGCATTGCTTCACTGTAGTAAGGGCAAACTTGCGTTGGCCAACGTCCCGCAGTGCAGTCATGGTTGTTAGGTCACTCTAAAACCACAAGTAGTCACGTATAACACAGACCACACAAAATTGGTTCCCCACATACTCCCTCTGAAAGCTGGCTGTGGCTCCGTGTAGTGCCATACCACGTGCCTATCATCGAGGCGACAGGAGCTGCCATACTATGTGCCCATCATCGAGGCGACAAGAGCTCCCAGGAATCAGGAATTTGGCACGGGAGGGGACTTCAAGAAGCACCCGGCCATCTCCGCGACGAATCAAGAATTCGACGCGGGCGACATCATCACCTGCCCCACCTGGTTCCTGCCAACGAGAAGTCACCAAACTGGTTCCTGCCGACGAGGAGTCTCCGAAGAGATTTAAGGAGAATCGGGCCATTATGAATGAGAGAGTCGCCTCCAGCCGCCCAGTCGGTCGGATACGCTCTTACAGCTACATGTACGCCATCATCCACTTCGTCTTCGTCTGCGGAAAGAATCCGTCTGTCGTCCTCCACCCCAAAGTCACAACAGTGGTGGCAGTGGTGGGATTCAAAGCCAGATAACACCCGCTACTCCGCTGAACGACAGCCATGAGGTCGACCGGCGTCAGCTACTTTGGAGGGGTGAGCGCACGACGTTTGCCTTTCGCATCGCCAGACCTCTGTCGCACACGTAAATGCTAAGGACAATTGCTCAAGTATTCTGAAAGGGTTGTAGTGGTTTTGTCTTAGTTCGCTTCAGGCCTTGCATGGAGTTCCGGCTTCGGAAGCAAAGCTAATTTAAAGGCAAAATCGGAGACGAGCCGGCAGATCGCAATGGAGAAGCTCAGGATGCAGGTCCTTCTTGATTTTTGTCAGGAGATGGGCATTTCGGTTGCCGCGGCAAGGCGAAAGAAAGCCATTCTGGACGTTATGAGGGCACAAGAGGTAACTGAGAAGGAAGTAAAAGAGGTATGGGGAGAAATTGTTGAGAGGAGAAGCGAGAAAAAAATGCGCCACGAGGCAGAAGAAAAAGAAAGGCGCGAGGAGGCAAGAAAAGAAGGCGCGAGGAGGCAGAGGAGAAGAAAAGTCGCGAAGAGCGAGATCATGCTCTTAAAATAAGAGAACTGGAAATACAGCCAAGTCGAATTATCTCGGCGTGTTCAAGTCCCTTTTCCGGTGGAGGCGATACGCCTAAACTGAGAATACAGGACCTGATGGTGCCATACAGGATAGACGGTGATATCGCACTTTTTCTCGTGAATTTGGAACGCACGTGTGAAAAGATAGGGCGGGACGAAAGCCTTTGATCTCAAAAACTCCTTTCAATTGTCCCAGGAGAGGCCGCGGAAGTTCTCGCATGCTTGCCTAAAGAAGACTATGAGAACTATAGAAAGGTAAAAGCCGCGCTTCTTCGCAAATACCGCCTCTCTGCCGAGGCCTTTCGACATCGGTGTAGACAGGCGAATAGGGGCAGCGAGTCACACACTGAGTTCGCGTAAGAGTTAAAGTCTAACCTAAAAGAGTGGCTCAAAAGTGCAGAAGCGTATGGCAAACACGACAACGGTGCTTTAATGCGTAGCACTGGAGCAGTTTTACGGAGTTCTTAAAGAAGAAGTTAGACTTTGGCTGCAGGACAGGCTCCCAGAGGTAGACCTTGAGAAGGCAGCGCAGCTCGCGGAGGAATATTACACGCGACGAAACTTCCAAGAAAAACCTATTTCGGAAGATAGGCTAGAAAAAAGAGGACTATTCTGTAAAGCGGTTTTCCCCTCGCAACCCCGTTTTGCCGAATAAGAAATCATCTGCAAGCAACGGAGTTCAGCAAAGGAGTATCGACTAATGCTGACGTGGCGAGGGAAGAGCTAGCAGAGACAGCCCAGTCGGCTGGGGTGGCTAAAGGTAAGGCAGACGTAGAGTGCGCGTTCGAGGCCCGGAGACCAATTATCTGTTTCAGCTGCAACAAGGAAGGTCATATTTCCTCAAATTGCAAGGATAAAATCGAATCCGCCAGCATTAACCAGTCAGACGAAAATCTGGACTGCTCGAGCCATATATGCAGGAGGTCGTGGTAAACGGGAAAATGTGCATGACACTTCGCGATTCCGCCGCCACCATAAATGTTATTCATGCGTACAGGGGAATGCGCCTGGATCAGACAAGTCGCAGAAGGGCAGAGCGCGTGCTTGCGACTTGCCTAGGTAAACATCGAGGGCGTTTTGGAAGGTTGCAAACGGAGGCAGCCGTGAGTCCAAGTTCACCTGAACACTTTTCATATCTTTTTCCGAACAAATTGGAGCAGCTTTTGGAAAAGGAGGGCCCGTCCTTCTCTAGAATTCTCGCTTGCATGGCATTAACGCGATTGCGGTCACGCGCCCTCTCATAGAAACGAGAAAGCTCATCTTCAAACGAGGAAGCTGACAATGTAACGTCCTCACAGCGGCAGCCTAGACCGGGAGATACGGCTGATGAAAAGAAGAGGACTCAGACTTGTGACGGATAAATTAGTGGATCAGCGACAGTGGGTGAGGAGCCTTTCGAGACTCGGGAAAACGGGGCGCCTAGGGCTGAAGTGGAAGTTTCACTGCTTAGTCCCGCATGAATTTACTTGGAGCAGCTTAGTAGGGTTGAACGAGAGGCGCGTATCGCGGCACCGAAAATTTACCTTTCGCTAACTGTGCTACCGGCTAATGTGAATGAAAGAGTGGCCCGAAAGAACATCTCGTTCTACAGTAGGTCAGGTCTCAAGTACCGGAAATATCAGGATTCGAAGGGTCAGTCGTACAACCAAGAACGCGTGCCAGAAAAGTAGCGAACACAGCTTTTAGAGTTAGCGCATGGGAATGCTTGGGCGGGTCACCTCAGTATCAAGAGGACAAAGGCTAGGCTAGCGCAAGATATCTATAGGCCAGGATGCTGGAAAGAGGTTGAAACACTCGTTCGGTCATGCAACGCATGTCAGCGAGTTGGTAAATCAAACGACAAGTGGAAGGCCCCAATGAAATTGGCGCCCAATATCAGAGAACAATTTTAGAAGCTGCGTACAAATGCTGACGGACTTAGCAGACCCTTTTAGGCTGCAGCGTATGCTTATCGAAGAGCTTATCCTAGAAGTTGAAACCTTTAATGCTACGTTTTCATGTATACTCTTGCCTCTTCAATTATTTTAGCACATTCAAGGTCATTGACAATCACTTATGACACACAAGCATGTGAAGGGTATCGTAATGTTAGTGTCACCGATTAAAATGAGCATTCGGATCGCTAGAGAGCCTACCGCAGCTACGCGAATGGCATATCATTGCAAACCAAGTGACAGAATTTCGCTCGGAGCGACACATGGCAAAATATAAACTTTATTCGATCGCCTCAGCTGTGTCTGGCATGCCCGAATGACTGGTAGCAATAACTTTGCAATCTATTCTTTAGCTGTTTATTCTCTTTGAATGTGTCTTCTTTTAGAGCACTATTTGTAGAGGTCTGTATCCTGGGCTCTTTATCGGCTGCGTGTTTAGTGTTCAGTACTATAAACGGAATGGTTCTGTTGAGAGCACAGAGGCGGTTAGAGCGTTTGTTTTCGTGGCGTTTGGTCTGGCGTTGTGGAGAACATCGGGAGGGTGCTCACTTTCGCCGAAGTGGTTGGCGTTGATGTTCGGTCACTCCGTGACCTCTCTCAGATTTAAGAATAGGAAAGACCAGTGCTTGAAAGGGCGGCAAAGCCATTTCCTTAACCCCATCAAGAACGTCGCTCAATCAGCGCATCGCATACGTCGAGCCACGTCGAACAGCTCGACTGCTGGATGTATTATCTGGCGGTTGGGGTTCTGTAGAGCCAAATCACGTGCCTGTCATCGAGGCGACGAGAGCTGCCATACTAGGTGTCTATCATCGAGGCGATGAGAGCTCACACTTCTCCGCGACGAATCGAGAATTCGACACGGGAGGGGACTTCACGAAGCAGCCAGCGGTCTCCACGACGAATCAAGTATTCGACGCGAATGACGTCATCAACCGCCCAGCCTGGTTCCTGCCGACGAGAAGTCGCCAAAGGGATTTAAGGGAGAACCGGCCCGTTGTGAAGGAGAGAGTCGCCTCCAGCCGCCCAGTCGGTCTGATGCGCTCTCACATATACATGTAGGCTATCATTCACTATCTGTAAATATTGTATAAAGTTGTTCGGTTCTTCGTCTCTCGTCCGTCTCTCGTCCTCCCCCCCCCCCCCCCCCCCCCCCCCCCGAAGTCACAACATCCTGTGAAACGTTCCAAGTTTGCGGGATCGGGGCCACATGGACGGTTCGCATTTATTTCCACCTCGTGGTCCTGGCGGGCAGCACGCTTACGTTGCCACCACTACGGGAGAGCGCAAGGAAAGGAGATACGCAAGCACTTGGCACGCCAACAAAGAGAGGGCTGTGCGAACGTGGACATGGCCGACGCGGGTCAAAGTGTAGCATCATTCTTATCAGTTTTTATCAACCCGTATATGATACGGGTTGCATTAGGACCTCAGATATTGAACTTAGTTTTGCAATTTGGCGGAGTGCTGGGAGCCTGCTGCAGCTCCTCCGCTGGTCGGCCGGTATTTCACTATCTTCGGTATCAGCCTATGTCTGCGCAGAAATTCTCGATCTGGCACGGCTCAATAACGCACGCAATTTTTTCTACTACCTAGCCATATGCAGCTTGGCTGTAAAAACATTGATTCACAGTGGATGAAAACAACTAGAAAGCTTTCTAGCAAATATGCGACCGGTATATACCGCTTTATTGAGGGCGCCGCGATATTGCGATCACAGCGCCGTCTATCTTACGGCGCTATGCTGAAATGTGGGATCGCGCTGGAAGGTGCACGGCGAACGTGCTGTCCACGACGAGTGGCATGTTTTGGCGCTTTCCAGAAAGATGTCAACAAGATGTTTGGATTGAGAAACTTCTTAGCATGTCGTCAGTAAACTTTCAGCTTCGAACTGGGGCAATATAGAACGGCGACGGGCCTAGAGGGGCTCCCGCAGCTATGCCCACGATCGAAATAGGACGCGAGTCAAGTCTGAACATTGTCGATACGTAACGCATTCATGTACCGCGTTACCGCGTTCATGTACCGCGTTCATGTACCGCGAGTGTGTCTAGCCTTGAACTCTTACGGTATCACTCAGGCGACGACAATCAGATATGTCGATGTGTCAGGTGGTGTGCCGCACGAGCTTAAAGCTCAGTCCAGGTAACTACGAAGCTCCGAGGAAACACGTTTTGCTAGCTTTCGTGCTCATATAGAATTCGTGGTACGAGTTTCTAAACATTGTTTATCTTGAACATGGACATCAAGCTTTGCAAAATAAAGAACCGTTAAATACCTGCATAAAAAGGGCTGTAAACATAGATAAAATGAGCTGATGACAGTGGTCGCGAATGTACCACGACCTACCAGACGCACGTGACGCGTTGGAAGATAATGCGCACTCTAGGTCTCGAATGGTGCCTCTGTATGCAAGGGTACCTCGCCTCCTCAAGAGAGTTGATAAACGAATAGCTACTCATTGCAACAGTAACTTTATTTTCTACACTAATACAGCACGCGATGAGCGGCATCAACAGCTTGCCGGCGAGATTCTGCAGCATAGTAGAGCCCATGTGAACAAGGGCCCGCCGGCCCTCGGTCGGTTACAGAGCGGAAAAGAACATATGTTCACTTATTAGCTGCTCGTACTATTTTCATAATACGACCTCGGTCAACTTCCACCAGAACGTTGGTTGCCAAGCATGATAACCTCATAACACGTTTGAACAGATAAGTTTATTGTGCGTGCACGAAGAAATAGTTAACTTCATCCGTTCGCAATAGTTGACCGACTCGGAATACGCATCTTTCTTTCGTATCCCAGTTTGATCATGTGTTCCGAGTTCCGAGTTTGTCGCCGTGCGCTAACTGGGAACAAAACTGTCCGAACATACAATCGATGGCAGCAAGTCCATTCTGTTTATGCTGGCAATACAGAGCGGACGCTTCTCTGCTATCGCAATGGCGGTGTACACGAAGTCGCCGCGGCTGAAGATGCACTTGACGCTTGTTTCCGAAAGTAATTTTTGCAGCCGAACACAGCAGAGTGGTAGCCCGTTATCCTTGAGTCATCTGACATCGCAGGAATCCCAGACAGAACACGTTACACTCGAAATGTTTCGCAATCAAACCGCTACATTTCCAAGCTGCTACTGGGAAAAAACGGAATCCGCACATAGCAGTGCGGCAAGGAGAACGGCGCGGCGCGCTAGTTCGAGGCTACGTTCCTCCTCCCCGATAAAATGATCTATAGTAAGCAACATGGCAATAAACAACGTCAAACGCAAAGTCAGAGAGGATGAGACAATCTCGTGAATGGCGGCAATGGAAAATAAACCTGCCTTGAGTAACTACCTAATAAGAAAAACAAAATTAGGGAAGAAAGTTTTTATTATACCTCAAAGGGAAGCTCTTTAGTTTTCGAAACAAGATAAGGATACCTTAGAACGCGTATTTATAAAGCGCGGTACAACAAAAAAGAAGAATCATGCGCCTACTGCCGTAAAGCTACGGAAACGATGAAACGTGATGGATTAGAATGTGAAGTTATCTGCCTAGCGGTCGGATTAGGCACCTATATGCTCCTTGAAGCCCTTGGATTCAGTGATAGCAGGGAGGAAGTAAACATGTGCGCTATAGAAATTAGTAAGAGGCGACTGGAAGTTTGGTGGCAGGAAAATATGGAGATCACAAACAATGGGGGCGTACAAAAGCAACATTCCTAATAGTGGTTAAGAAAGCTTGATGCTGGGAATTCAGTTTTTCTTGTCTTACTTTCTTTTCTTTTTCAAAATATTGTAAGATATTTGTCAAAACAATAATAAGAGGGGACGCTCATAGGGGACGCTCAAAGGGGACGCTCATAGCATCCATCCATGAGTCGGGTCTTGGTCACCATTTAGAGATGTTTGAAAACCTGAATACCTCAAGCAGGCTAGGTGACGATTTGGCTCCACCCTGTTTGAAAGGTTTTTGGTGCTGATAAATATCATCATCCCCATCACTGTACTTTGCCGCACGACCTCTGCCAATCGGCGATGTGAATCGTTCTTATACCGCATTTTGTTGCCTATCTTGCCGCAAAGTAATATTGTAAATTTATGCGTGGTCCCCTATCGTAGGCTCTGTATCGGCGTGATACCTTGTGATGCCATGCAATAGACATTTTGGTAAGCAGCACGATCCGTGCATCGACGTACCGATCTACTCGAAACATAAATTCAAATACCCGTCATCTGTTAGTATTCTGTCTTCTTCTGCATGCATTCAGCGAGGCATCAAGTTAGGTTTGCTGACACCTGCCATGATAACTAACGAGGGATATTAGCGTAACTAATGGTACGCTCAGGAGCTAGTTAGATAACTGCCGAAATTTGGGATAGTTGGTGCGTCATCCTAAAATATGTGCTTAGGGCTCAAGGCTACACGTGGACAGAGAGAAGCAAACATGGACAACGATGTCAGTATTTTCTTGTGGCATCTCTTTTCGGATTCGCCAGTTTGAAAGGCGTGGAAGGTTAGGGGAGGTGGTACAGTGACCTCCAAATTTCAAAAATGTTAATCTTTGGCCTGTGATGGCAGCGAGTGTACTAACGCAACGTTGGCAAATAGCCAGGATGCCTGACTTCCTTCATTTGATCACGCAATTTATGTGGGAAAATGCAACGAGAAAGCAATACAATGTTGCAAACAGAAACTTATTCAGCGATGCACAGCGGGTGTTTTAATGAAATCGTGTTCTGCTGGCTTACTGAGTCTTCGAGCTGCCTATGCTGCTACATCTGCTGGAGCGATTGCTGCTTCTGTTGCATGAGCTGCATCTGGGTGACAGGACAGACCACCGTGCCATATCGTCGCACCACGGTACTGCCAGGTGGCTGCTTCTGTGACATTTGCTGTTGTAGGGTCATTTGCTGTTGCCGAGGCATCTGTTGCTGGTGTGACACCGACAAGTACAGTGCTCGCGATCAGAGACGTCGTCACTGGCTGCGGAGCAGGCGGCTTTGGTGGTGTCTGAGGCTTGATTGCCTCATTGCATTTTGGAGGGTCAAGACAAATCCAATTAACTTCATGAATGTTTTTGGTGTCTCATTCCTTGTTGGTATGTCATCAGCCACGCTGCAGTCCAGTTGGCTGACGCGTTGAATTAGCTTCAGCGTCCGGCAGATATCGATGCCCAAGAAGGGAGCAGCTGGAAAACCAAATACACAGAACTTCAATGTTGTTGATGTGTCTCACGAGCTGCACTTAAGAAGGCACTCTCCCTGTAATGTCAGTGGTTCAACAGTACAGGTGGTTATGTAGGCACTGGGATCAGTGAGCAGTGGGAGATTGAGCTATTTCTGCAGTTCATCTGCAGAGACGTGCTTGCCATCTGAACCAGTAGCCAGTTTGAATGAAACGTCATGTCCTGTCACTTCGATCGTTTGGAGCAACGGTGACAATGAGTTGTGGACGCCACGAACAGCCAGCACATCGACCGAGAGAGGTGCATCTTCGTTGTTTTCGTACAATGCTCGCGCAACACGCGGATGATCTCAGTGGAATTGGTGTGGTGGCTGTCGACATAATGCAGCGTAGTTTGCTGCAGTTGTGACATCCTTGACCATATGCTAGGCACTGGCGTCGTTGGTGCTACTCACAACACCTCAAGCACGTCCTTTGTGCTTTAGAATGATGCTGTGGCGGTTGAGGGTATGATGGTGCACCTCCCGGGGTCCATCATCAGGTTGTGAGACTGGTTGGTAGCGCCTATCCGGTGCGAACATCTAACTTTCCTGTGGTTGCATTTCTTGGGCGTACGTCTTAGACAGTTGCGCCGTCTTGCATTGGTCCATCACATTCGCCAGTTTGAGTGTTTTCTCACGTAGAAGACGTTCTCTCAGTGCGTTGTCATTCATTCCAAGGACCAGTCGACCCATGATTATACAGTGACGCGCGGTGCCAAACGCACATTGGTCCGCTTGTTTAGCAACTGCGCGCGTTCTATCGTCTAGACTCGGAGAATGGCAAGACCACACAGAGACATAATCTTAACAAACTAGTTCTGACATACTTAGGCAAGGAGGAAGACCTTTTAGAAGAAATACAAACGTGTTACGTAGGTTGTACAACCAAGGAAGAGCACACGTACACCGGCAAGGGAAACCCTAACCTTGACAGCCCGATAATTGATGGGGAGGTTCGAGCGGTGCTTGCTGAGGTGCACGGAATCCGCGCCGGGCCCCGACAAATCGCTAACAAGATCCTGCGAAATCTCGATGATGATTCGATCACGGCTTTCGCCAGGTATGTGAACGCATACTAGGAGCAAGGCAGCATCCCGAGTCAGTGGAAAACCACTCAGTTGCCAATTATCCCAAAGCAAGGCAACACGCTGCAACTAGAAAATCTCTGGCCCATTACATTAACGTGGCGCACAGGAAAGCCTCTAGAGCACGTTGTTCTCAAAACAACGAAATAAGTACATGGAAAACACGGGGAATGCGGGATATGGAAATTCAAGATGATGAGCAACACGTGAACAATGAGAAACCAGGAGCCAACGTTTCCACAAGTGGACACCTATTCTTCAATGCGAGGTATGCATTCCTCGCCACAGTATATATATAGGTGGGGTTCTTCTAAAGGGGAGAGGACGTAAGGCGGGAGGGTGCGGCCAAGAGGGAAGGTGCGTTAGCGTGTCGAATTGCGAGTAAAGGAATGCTGTGCACAAGGCCTAGGCCAGGGCCACCCCCTCCCCCCCCCCGGTCTGTCAACGCACGCTTGTTAGCCTGCGCGTCAGTGCGTCTGACAGGCAGGTTGAACAAGAAAGGGAGGAATAAAAAAGGGGGGGATACGCCAAGAAATCAAACTAAGTGTTGTTGCCTATAGCTTGAAATTACCCGCCGTGGTTGCTCAGTGGCTATGGTGTTGGGCTGCTGAGCACAAGGTCGCGGGATCGAATCCCGGCCGCGGCGGCCGCATTTCGATGGGGGCGAAATGCGAAAACACCCGTGTGCTTAGATTTAGGTGCACGTTAAAGAACCCCAGGTGGTCAAAATTTCCGGAGTCCTCCACTACGGCGTGCCTCATAATCAGAAAGTGGTTTTGGCACGTAAAACCCCAAATATTATTATTAGCTTGAAATTTAGCATAGCGCGTAGATTCTAACGGTCCCTTTGAAACGTTTATGCCTATTGGTTGCAATGTCTTGAACTTATGGATAAGGTATGATTCTCTGTATTCGCTTTCTCGTTCAGAACGGAAATTTACTGTAAGAAGTAGAGTTTAAGTTCGTCAATGTTATGACCTGGTTGGCTGAAATACTCGGCGACGGCATTGGGCAGCTTTTTTAGCTGTGCCCGCGCGATGTCCATTTAATCTGACGTTCATTGATTGTCCTGTTTCACCGATATATTGTTTCTTACAGAAGGAACACTCAGGATCTAAATAAGTACATGTTTGACAACCGCCTTTTCCGGCACACTATAATCGGGTTGATGCGAACAATTTCTTCGCAAGACATTATGCTACAAATTAAACACCACATAATAGACATGTGATCTCAGACAGCGAATACCAAAGCTATCTTTTGACTGGATCTCACGATGGCCTTTGACATCCCACAAAAGGCTATTTTAGAGAACCTACAAAGGATAGGAGTGGGTCAACAAGCCTACGTCTAAGTTAAGGACTTACGCAGAACGCAGCTCGCCAATCACGGGAGGCGAGATAAGATCGGAAGATATAGAACTTGGAAGGAAGGGCATGCCGCAGGGATCTGCCCTGTCTCCCTTTCTATTCAGTGTATCTGTCTTAAACCTACCAGCAGAACTGAAGACCATTAAAGGTTACAGCATAACTGTACACTGATGCCATCAAGCTATGGGCAACAGGTGGCAGCGACACTCAGATAGAAGAAGCTCTACAAGCAACCTTATATAAGGTTGAAAAGTATGCGATGCATAGATGGTTCGGATGTGCACCGCAATAATCAGAGTTCCTGGCTGCAAGAATTCTACGGACAAACCAAACATTGCACTTGAAGCAGAAGGCAATAGTGGTCAATAAATAGCGTAACAGTACGGGGGCTTCACGCCCTTGTGAGTGGGTGTAACGAGGAAATCGTTAAAATGCTAGAAAAGAGAGGCCAACAGACGATGAGGCTCATCTCGAGATTAGGCAGTCCTCATCCTGGCATGATGGAGGCCAACTTGGCATGCCTAGTACACGTCTCCGTTATTATCCGCGTAATGTACGTAAACCCCTACCTAAATCTCCAAGTTTCGAAGAAGATAAAAATCGAAGGTATCATTAGACGGGCACACAAACAAGCAGCAGGACTTCCCATACCCACTGCTAGCGACAAACTGGTAGCCCTAGGTATCCACAATAGACTCGAATAACTCATACACGCCTATAAGACAGCACAATATGAAAGACTCACAAAGAGCTCCACTGACAAACATGTACTCAGCAAAGTGGACATAAACGAAGCATCACGTAGAGCATAAAGGTAAACATTCCCCACGACATACGGAAACATTTTCAGATACTCCCTCTACCCAGAAGCATACATCCCGAACACTAAAAAGAAAGACCGGAAGAACGTGCTAAAACCATGGAGAAAAGATTCTAAGATTTTCTGTACGTGGCTTTCGTCGACGCGGCAGAGTGCATAGGTCACCGCAACCTTTCCATCGTGGTAGTACACAAGATGTTGATCTCAAAGTAAGCGGCTCCGTTCGAACCCACAACGCCCAAGTAAGCGAGGAATCGGTCATTGCATTAGAAAAAATAGGTGCCAAGCAAGCCAAATACGTGATCAGCGACTCCAAAGGCGCCGTCCACAACTTCACTAGGGAGCCCATCTCTCCGGAAGCAAAACTGATTCTCGTTAACTTTGGTGACCAGCGGGCTATCCAAGTCATCTAGGCGCCCGCGCGCTCCTCCCTCCCCTGCAACGAGGCTGCTCATGCCATGGCGCGAGCAGTTATATACCGAGCCCTTGAGCCACCCCTGCTAGGGCCGAGAAGGTACCGCATTGTTTACTACAGGAATACCACGAGTCATTATAGATTGGGAAGAGTCCAGTATCCCCCCCACGTGCCCAACACTTACTAAGCAGCAAGCAGTAGCCTGGTGCCTCGTTCAAATCAATATGTACCGGAACCCGCTGGTTTGTAGTCTCTACTACTTAGGCCAGTATTCGGACAAATGTGAATATGTAAGGAATGGGCAGACCTGCCACACATTCTGCGGGCTTGCCTTCAGGCGACCCTACAGCGCCTCGTAATAGCTAATTATGAGCAATGGGAAAGAGTGCTGCTCAGCTCGAGCCCGGCAGACCAACCGCTGGCTGTCCTGGTGGCCGAGGACGCCGCGAGGGCCCAAGGGCTACTGGCAGCCCATAGGCTCCCCGCCTTTTTCGCTAAATTGTTGCGCACTCAATAAAGTTATTTCTATATCTCTCTTCATTGATACATTTTTGGCGTGATATCTACATGTGCTTTCATTATAGCGTTAAAAGTATTTAGTCTACAGTTCACCTTGGACACCTGTAACAAGCTTCATTTTGTTTTCTCCTGATCATTGAAATCCAGGGGCAAGTTTGGACTGCACCTGAGCTTCGCCACATCCGCCGTTGAAGTATTTCTCTACGAGCCTGCAATGAAGGTCAGTTTCCTTTCTTCGTGGTTATTTTGAACAGTGCTTGCGCAATGAGGAGGTGAGCTGCCTCGCTGCTTGTGAATTGCGTGATCTGCTGCAAAGCGTTTATTTCAATGGCAGTTATTTGGGACAAAGCATGGCTCTAAATTAAGAACAAGTTAATCAACGAAAGCTTGCGTGCTAAATAAATTAAACTTTCCAGGTGGTTTAAGTGCGAAATAGTTTATTCTGTAATAAGCTATCGCCTAATAATGTATTATATTGGAGTATTACGATCACCCAATGTATTTTCACTGTAGTGGTATAATGTTTCGTATTTTTAATCTATTTATTCAATGTTTCGTGCTATTCACACTTACCTGCAATAAAAAAGACACAACTGCATTACTGAGTACTTGCCAAGATGACTACTACGAATAGCGTTCTTTGTACTTTTTCTACAAAGCTTCTCAATCACACCTAAGGAAATCACGATTCCCATGCATTAATTGTTAATTTCCCATTGCATTAACTCGTACATGCATAACTAGCCTTCTCATAACCATGCATACGTCACCTGATGATCTAGTATTCTGAAATAAATACAGCTATTATCTGTAACTAACCTGTTTAGAATAGACGGAACGGCATACGGTATACAAGCGCCTAAATATTGCTTACCGGTCTTTCTTAAAACTTATTCCAAAATTGTTCAGCTGGCTTCATCTTTTGACAGGGTACGCGTTTACAAAAATCATTTTTTTGCGTTCTCCTTCATTTGACCACATAAATATTTTTAGTTTGTGTGAGTCTTTATAATAACAAAAAAATGTCATCACACATGTGGCACTAAGCCTTCTGTGTCACAAACTGAAAAAAAACGACTTTCTTGGAATGAGTTGGCCCGTACGATAGGCGTTCGCGAGGATTTGGTTAGGCTGTTATGTGAGCTCCTGTTTTCCGGTTAATTTGCTGACGCCCCAAGTTTGGTCACAGTGTTGTTTCCTAATGTGCCGTATTTTCTCCCTTCGTTGCGATACTGCTTCCTACCAGCATGTACAAAATTATAGTTTCGTTCCTCATTACACAGAGTTGGAAGTAAGCGCTTGTTTAGACCCGGAACATAATGCTACGTTTTACTTCAAAATCCTATAATGTTGTAAGTCGTGCGAATGTAATTGCCGCTCGAGGCGTGCGTGTTGTTAAAAATTTGTGGGGCCGAATGCCTAAAATCACTTTTGTTGTCAGTCAGCAAAAGTAATAACTTGTGATTTCCTTGCAAATCGCACATCATGGCGTGTTACCTGTGGTAAAGCACAAAATGCGGAAACGATACGAGAAACTAATGTTTGTGATATAATAAAGCAATAATCTGTTTCTACAAAGACAACTTACTTTTTTGGGTGGCTGTCTATTGAGCACGAGGGAAAAAATTAGTAACTATCATGTCAGAGAAATAAGTGCCAAAGATTTGACCCACTCAGTTATTACGACATAGGAGATGCAGCTGAGTGCTTGAAGGGGAGCAGGAATTTCATTTGATGCATCGTCAAGGAGCTAGTCATGCGCGAATTGACAGGATGTATCTGCCACTGGAAGCGATACCCACAAGCAGTATTTATGCAGTGGTATCAGTTTGCTTCTCCAAGGGTTGATTTGTTAGGTGCAACGCTGGGAAGAAACAAAAACTGTTTTTTGTTGGCAAATATACAGTTTAAAGCAAAATTACTTCCGGATCACAATTTTATCAACTGGGACATAGAAAACATGAACAACGTCAAGGTAACTCACGCCTATAATATTGCCGATGAAAGGGAACCTTTAAAACCATGTGTCGAAATGAGAGCCCATTTCGAGATATAGTGCTGCAAATAATCAAGAAGGAATGAAAGAAAGGGGGCTCCAAGAAAAGCTTTTTAATATAATAGCTTTCGAAAGTGAAAAAAGTCCGCTGCATTTGAGGATGACCTGCGAATCATAAAGCGAAAGATTGAAATATTCTATAAGGAACGATACCATGGATCACTCATTCATTAGAGAGCAGATGCATGGCTTATATGGAAGAAGTAACGTAGGACTAAATGAAACCAGGACTATCGCGAAGTACTTTTTTCGCCACTACAAAGATCGCTTTGCCTCTGCACAAGTTGACGTAAACAAATTTGAAGCCGTCCATCTAGGCCGCATGCCACATTACCTCCCTAATCAAAAAGAAGCGCCTACAATAGTGCTTGAAATATTGAAAGCGCAATGGACACTGCGCCTTAGTAAGTCCCCAGGTGTGGATGGCCTGTGTAGTGTCTGGTATAAATATTGTAACAAAGAACTGTGCAAAGTGTCACAAGCACTTTGCAGGAAGCTTAAACGACCATAGTATGGCCACATTTTTTACCAAGAGCCACACTGGTCGTCATTCCAAAGACGTAAAAGAATTCAAAACTAATAGCTGTTACATGATGCAGTCACATATCGTTAATAAACGCCGATTATGACATACTAACAGATACTAATGGATTATAAAGGTCTCATATGATTAATAGACACTAAAATTCCGTGCTAAAAGAAATACTTGGTGAGTACAAAATAGGTTTTCACGTTTACAGGAGCGCCTGATTTTAAATAACACACAGATGGGGCTCTGCGTTCTGTACTGCTTTGACGCTTCCCAGTCTGCCGTCTAAATTCTTCAGCTTGATCTTTGGAAGGCCTCTGATTGGTTACCGCATGACGTGCTGTCTGCCATACTTAAACATGTGAATATTGAATGCCTGTTTACGGAGGAGGTGGACCTGGTGTATCAGACCTGCATCACTCGGTTATGTATTAAGAACAGGCTGGGGTCCCCTAATACACTAGCACGGTATGTTCACCACGGCTGACCAGAAAGTCCAATTTTGATCTGTGTATAAAGTTTGAATTCTATACCGGGTATCCCAGTTAACTTGGACCAAGATCTTAAAAAGCACCAAGAGCTCTTGAGAAATCGTACGGAGTGCATAGTAGCGGCCATCGTGTGCACATACAGGCAGTATCTTTTTCATCACGAAGTATTAAATATTGCTTTCAATTAGTGACCGTTTATGTATTGCTTGAATCGCAAACGTTTTGAATTACAAAGTTGTAGGGCACCTTAACTAACCTCCGAATCAAACATTTATTTCGTGATGAATGTTGCAGGGTTTTTTTTTTTCAAGAAGAAATAAAAGGCTGCGAAGTACGCGAAATACGAAATGGATGCACGCTCGGCGCGCCGCTACTCACGCGGCTCCGAGCAACCTTCGAGAGATATACAGCTGCATTCGTTTATCGCCGCACCGTACAAAGCTTCGTCATGTAGGACGGCTCGACAGTTTTCGCGATCTAACTAGCCTGGTGCGATAAGTGTCAGCATCTGCGGACGCAAGAATGTTGTGCTCGATCATGAGGCACTCGGGATAACTTTAACCTTCGCGTATCATGAAACAAAGCTACAAAACAAATTCCATCAATGTTTCAAAAAAGAATGCGCAAAAGAGCACAAAAGAAGAGGCAGCTCTTGGAAGAACCGAAAAGAGCTGCTCAGGAGTTTATTTCAATAAGAAATTAACCAAAATCACGTAAGGCGTCTCAGACACACACAAAGAAACATGCAAAGGTGCAACTGCTTTAGCCAATTATCCTTCCTGTCTCTTGAACTCCAGAAAAGCGACAAAACAAAGCAGTTTTTTTTACCTATTTTAATCTTTGATGCAATCTCTTCTTTATAAAGGGATAGGGGGACATCATGAAGGTGCATTAAACAGTCAGGTTTTACACCAGTTCGAGTCATTATTTTCCACTTGCCCTTGTAGCACGTGCTAAAATAGGTTACCGCCTGAAGCAATACAGTACTTGCTTCTTTCCAACACTTGTCCTATTGCATGTTTGACCAACCACGTCGGAATCACGCGGCAGACTCTCCTTATTTTTGCCCTTAGGGCGTACGGTGTGGTAGCTTCAGCCCCAAAAAAAGTCCAGCGGTGTCATGTCCGGCGACCTTGCAGGTGAGGGTACAGTGTGCAGCCTAGGTCATTTTAGGCTTCTGATCAAACCTGAAGGGCATGACTGTCTCCTTGAAGTGTAGGTCACCGGCGTGTTACAGTTGAGATTTCCCGCTAGTATCTACGCAGGCGACGCGTCAAGCAAAAATGATTTACGTGATCGACAACAGCATATGCTGGCCGTACAGATCCGCCGAAACGCATTAGATTGGCCTAGCCTGCGCAAGATTTGTTTCTATTGCTAGAGGGAACAAAAGGAACATAGGTTCCGAGCGCGCCTATATACTGAGCAAGATGAGTGCGGGAAAATTACAGTCTGGAATGCGCCGTCATGATTTCCTGGCCACGGGAAAGGGCTCCTGACCGTGAAGCCCTTTATCGAGCTCCCACCGCTAGTAAATTCGGTTGGGAGCGCTTGAGTAGCGGCGCGCGAGAGCGTATCTATTTCGTATTTTTTATGTTAGGTGCGCTTTTGATTTTTCTAAGAAAAATCAACAAAGCTGAGCACGAAACAAATGCTTGATTGAGAGCCTATTTGAGGCGCCCAACAACTTTGTAATTGATATGCTTGCGATTCAAGAAACAAATAAAAAGTTCACTGATGAAAAGCAAATATTGAATTAATAGGTTGTGATGAAAACAAATACTGGCTGTAAGTATACGCGACTACGGCTACTATGTAGTCGGTACTATTTCGCTAGAGCCCATGTTCTTTTTTTAAATCTTGGTCCAAGTTCACTGGGACATCCGGTTTTGAGCGCTTGTGTTTGGTCATATAACAAGATAACCATAATCAAGGTGTTAGGCTGATTGAAGCTACCGTAATTTTTTTGGCACATGCTGACGATGTAGCTGTGTGTTATGCATCAAGAGAAAGTGTTGGAGACAATCGACTTGTGAAGAAATTTGCGCAGATGACTGCAAGTAACACAAACTGGGAAAGTGTGTGCATCTATGGCTTGATGAATGACCATGAGCCCCATATAATTGTATGTGGTAGAAGACTACTTGGCTCCCAGGATTTGCTAGAGCCACTGTATGAAACATGATTTTCATTAGCCAGTCGTGACACACGATGAAAGTGTGATGTCGTGCACGAGCTGTTGCGGAAAAGCTCCATGCCGTATTGCCCACTTTTGTGTCTGTGTGGACGGGTGAAAGATGCCGTAGGACGAATCTCTTCTCACACTACGCGAAAGTTGGGCCAGGGGTGCGTAGCAATTGCAAAAAAGAAGGCTACTTACCTAATCAAACACGACGTCCCTCACTGAAAAGGAAAGGAAAACAAAGTTGACAGGAGGGAGCACACGTCCTTAGAGAGTACGTTCTGCCTCTTCAGCTAGGACGGCATCCGCATTTACATCTACAAATAAAACCAGGCAACACCACACGCCACAGTGAACAGCGCTTCCGAGATTCGATAATGCCGAAGATAGCTCAATGCACATGCTATTAACATGGGACTTTACCAGTGAGATATCGAATCCCGCATAGAAATGGTTTCCAGAATGCATGGAGAAGGTAGTGGAGTTAAATATTCACTTCGTACACTTCATAATTAGAGCAAGGGCAGAAAGCGTTATAGATGGCGTCTTCGCTTGAGGTCTACAACGTGTGAAAGGCGTTAAAATATCTGTCGTACTTAAGCAATCACCGTCCACTGATTGTCAGCATACGCACGAACAAGGAAATTGCAAGTTGAAAAAAAATTCGGTGGCGATTCAGCAGCCAAACCGGGGGAAATGCTTCAGTGTTACGTCGCTCCTTATTGCTCTACCGGTGCATAAATTAAACCGCGTTCACCACATTGCAAACAGTTCAGAACACACGTTCTGCTTCTTCGAGAAGTGAAGCACAACTGGCAGGGGCCCTGAGCAGACACTGTCAGTGTTACGCCGATGGCGGTCGTTCATAAAATACGCCAAGGTAATGCGCTAATTCACCAGAGACCTTTGTGTTTATGACAGTGTACGGGGCAGCCTATAAGCTACACACACAAGCTACGGGTTCGAACAGGCGTGAGTAGAACTGCGTGGCCTGGGTGTAACGATAGCAGTCGTCAATAGTCGTATCTTCCAAATTTTCTATTAATGTGTAAGCATTCGTTCGCGATAACCCCCGCAAAATCTGCCCGACACACGTAAACTGTAATCATTTGTGTCCGTACAAAAATGCCTAATTTGCTAGTTAATACATTAAAGCGTTATATTAGCGTAAATGTAGATGATTGGCAGCTTTATAAGTGATTAGGCACAATTTAAAGCAAAAATAAATAAATAATATTGGCTAGAGATACATAAGAGATAGAGATACATACACTGTAAAAAAAATTCCGTCATTATACGGAGGATTTCCGTCACTATACAGAGGAATGGCAGGTAAAAATACGAAAAGTACGTCGCATTTCAAAAATATGGCAAAAGCGTCCGTTAATATACGGAAATGCTCCCCGTTGGCTACAGTGGCCACACTGTTTCGCACGAAGCAGACAGCATTCCGTATTTTTGTTATGCGAACATTCGTAGTTTTCCGAGGAAAACTGTACACGCTTTCAGAATGAGCGCTTGTACCCACTAGGTTTCATCTACCAATATTTTATTGAACACGCAAACTGTACGCAATATGAAGACGCGTACAAAATGTGAGAGCTGACCTTCTTCCAAAAGCTGCAATAACAGATCGTATAAATGTATATACGCATTCTCTACTCTAGTCGTAGTTTGCGCGCATACCGGCCTTGTAACTCTGATCATGTGCGTAAATAATTCGTATTTTTGGAATGTTCTAAAATTAAGCGCTTTGCAGTTATTAATACAGAATATATGTTGAAGTGAACGAAGAGCCGTGGGCACACGTGCCAATGTGAACAAACTTGCGGCACTCGGATACTGGTGCACTGGGAAACACATTCGGGCTCTTCTCTAAAAATTGTGAGGATTATAAATCAGTACCGAAACGCAGGGAGTGGTATAATGACGCAACTGTGTTTACATTTAGCAACAAATGATCTCGAAGGGAGCTGGCGGCTTATATATCCAAGTATAACGGCCGGATGAACTTTTCGAATGCGGGAAGCAATTAACCCAAGTGTGAAGGGCTTTGCTGAACTGCAATGTGGTTAGAAGAAGAGAAAGCTGAGCTAGTTGGTAAGGATTCATTATGCAAAAAAGAAATGAGACATGCAGATAGGACATAGAGTAGAGAAGTGGACAACACGAACGCCGATTATCAACTGAAGGAAGCACTGAGGCGAAAAAAGAAAGAAGACACAAAACTCATCTGCGCAAGCTCAGGAATGGTAACACCACGTGTCAGTTGGGTCTACGTGTGAGATAACTGTTAAGGCACTTAATCTCTTCCTTATGTAAAATAATCGAAGGCTGACTGACGCACGCACTTCCACCATTACAGATATGCCATGCCTCTACCATAACACGCGTATCTTCATTCTTATGCCTGTACAATGTCGCGCATTCATCTAACTCTGGCGTGCAGTCACAATCTCGGCAATGTACGAAAGATTAGAAGGCGATCCACCGGTTAACGACTTTTTATGTTCCATTAGCCTCTGATTGATAGACCGTCCCGTTTGCCTTACGTAGAACTGGCCAATGTGGTTGTTTTGACCATGTCGTCCCTGCAAATTTCTTAATCTCATCCGCCCACCTAACATTCTGCCGCCCCTTGCTACGCTTCCCTTCCCTGGGAATCCAGTCCGTAACTCTTAATGAACATCGGTTATCTTCCCTCCTCATTACATGTCCTGCCCATGCCCCCCCTTTCTTTTTAGTCATTTCAACTAAGATGTCATTAATTCGCGTTTGTTTTCTCACCCAATCTGCTCTTTTCTTATCCCTTAACGTTACACCCATCATTCTTCTTTCCATAGCTCGTTGCGTCGTCCTCAATTTAAGTAGAACCCTTTTCGTAAGCCTCCAGGTTTCTGCCCCGTACGTGAGTACTGGTAAGACACAGCTGTTGTACACTTTTCTCTTGAGGGATAATGGCAACCTGCTGTTCATGATCTGAGAATGTCTGCCAAATGCACCCCAGCCCATTCTTATTTTTCTGATTATTTCAGCCTCATTATCCGGTTCCGCGGTCACTACCTGCCCTAAGTGGGCATGGGAGCAGAGTGGGCATGGGAGCGGCGATACGATGTTGTTCACCAACGTCTTTCGTTTTTTCATCCTTCAGTGCCCGGTCTTCTTCACTGGCATACCATCGCACAAGATATAAATGGGCTCCGGCGTCGCCGCCCCTTCAGTGGGCATGGGAGCAGCGATACGATGCTGGTCACCAACGTCTTTCATTTTTATGCGTTGCATATTGCAATCACTCAGTTCAGCCCTTGGGCGCGGCCGGGCAGCCACCATTTACCTTTAGCGCAACCACGTGACGTGACGTCACGACAGCCGGAGGAAAAGCTGGGCCCCAACTCTCGCGGTCGCGCGCGGCCGCAGCCACCACCTGACTCCCGCTCCTCTCGCTAGGGGCGCTGCGCCGGCGCGTGACGTCACGGAGGAAAAGCTGGGCCCCAACTGGCGCGGTCGCGCGCGGCCGCAGCCACCACCTGACCGCGCAATATGCAACGCATTCTTGGCTTAACCAAGCTAAGCCTGGCCATTTTTTCATCCTTCAGTGTCCGGTCTTCTTCACTGGCAGCGTAGCTTCAGATCCAGTTCTGTGCTACGACGGAATCCCAACAGCGCTTTTCGACGGGAGTGCGCCGGCGTCAAGTGACAAATGCTCCGGTGGCCCATCGAATGCTTTCATGACGCAGCTGGTGACCGCTTCGCAAGATTTTTAGCCCGGATCGGCATCGACGTCAACCATCGCACAAGATATAAATGGGCTCCGCCGTCGCCACACCTTCAGTGGGCATGGGAGCAGCGATACGATGTTGTTCACCAACGTCTTTCGTTTTTTCATCCTTCAGTGTCCGGTCTTCTTCACTGGCAGCGTCGCTTTAGATCCAGTTCTGTGCTACGACGGAATCCCACCGGTGCTTTTCGACGGGAGTGCGCCGGCGTCAAGTGACAAATGCTCCGGTGGCCCATCGAATGCTTTTATGACGCAGCTGGTGACCGCTTCGCAAGATTTTTACCCCGGATCGGCATCAACGTCAACCATCGCACAAGATATAAATGGCCTGCACCGTCTCCACCCCTTCAGTGGGCATGGGAGCAGCGATACGATGTTGTTCACCAACGTCTTTCGTTTTTTTCATCCTTCAGGTTAGTCCAGTCTCATCCAAGCGTTCAAATGATATAGTCCTCGTTATGCTCCCTTGCCCACAAGTGCTGTTAGAAAATGTATGCCAGTCTTATTGTGTGTCAAATTGCTTTTGTCCGGAGATGTTGAATTAAACCCTGGCCCTGGCCATAGCACTCGTACCAACCCTCAAAACCCGACGCCCGAATCTGACAGTGGCGCCATACGCGCCCTTCTAGAGGATCTAACAACCCGCTCAACAAATATTGAACAAGGGCAGGTCAAAATATTGAACTCAGTTAAGTCTATTACATGCAGTCAAGAGGAACTAGACGTGAAGGTTACTGATATTTCAAACCGTCTTATAAATGTTGAGGCCAAACTTGCGGGTTTTGAATTCGTCCGTCAGGACCTTAATGCTCTCAAGTCAAGTGCTGAACGACTAACCAAAGAAAATTATTCATTAAGGGCCCGAATTAACGACCTGGAAGATAGATCCCGTAGAGATAACCTCTTATTTTTCGGTATCCTGAAGGCACTAAAAGCACTGAAGCATGGTTGCAGTCAGAGGAAAGAATTGTGAATTTAATACGACAAAATATGTCAATTACCCATTCTACTACCGATATCGCCCGGGCCCATCGAATCGGCATTGCAGAGTCTACGAAAACGCGGCCAATTATGGTGAAATTCTCCAACTACAAAACAAAGGAAATGCTATTAAATGCTAAGTCTAAACTCAAACATTCAGGTGTTTCTATGACTGAAGATTTCAGTCCATCTACAAGACATGCTAGAAAAAAACTGGTGGAATTTGCGAAGGCAACGGCGCCTAACACGCGCTTCAAACTGAGGCACGTAAGGTTATTCTCAAACAAGGAATGTTATACCTATTGTGCTGAAAGTGATAGCGTTTGTTAACAAACTAGCGTGTATGCTACTACTTCACGTGTTGATCCCAGTGCCGCAGGTAGTTCTGATGATTCGAGATAGCTGGCTGGGCGCCTCCGTCCGCGTGCGCAGATCCCTGGAATTTCAGTGCTGTTCACAAATATACGCAGTGTTGTTCGCAATTGCGATGACCTTTCTTGTGCCGCCGATACCACATCGGCCGACATTATTGTCCTAACGGAAGCATGGCTGAATGATTCTGTTAGAAACACGGAAATCCTCGCTACCCAAAAGCGGTACTCCATATTTCGCTGTGATCGCGCAGTCGCACGTGGTGGCGGTGTTCTGGTCGCTGTCTCTGATCATCTCGATAGCCTTCACATTGATATTCCTACGACGCTAGAGTTTTTATGTGTGCAGATCACGACTGAATATCAAAAGCTTCTATTATGTGCATGCTACCGTTCGCCCTCTACTGGGATTGGTTTTTGCAGCGACCTTCATGACGCGCTAAGCGCTGTGTGTGCCGAATTTCCGAATATTCCTGTTTTTTTTTATTTGGTGATTTTAATTTCCCTAATATTAAATGGTCTAGCACTTCGTATACCACTATCAACTCTTCGACAGAATCATCTAATTTTGTAAATCTTTGTTCCGACTACTTCTTTATGAAACCCTGGTTCGTTCAAAGCTTGAATACGCCGTGTCGATATGGGACCCTTAAAGTCAAGTAATAACGCAGCCTACGAGGGTCACATCTTCAACATCCAATGTATTGGACTTGTTGCTAACAACGGCCCCTGATGCTGTTTCCAATATTACCAATTTATCAGGTATAAGCGATCATTCTTTATTACGTGTCATGTTGAACTTCTCTGCTCGAACGTCGCATAACAATATAAAGTAATATATGATTATGCTAAAGGAAATTACACTGCAATCAATAAAACACTTGAAAACTTCCTTGACGAATTTCTGGCTAACTTCAATGAAAGATCCGTAAATAGCAATTGGCAACTTTTCAGAAACATGCTTTGTGTATTGGTCGACTTGTATATTCCTCGAAAAAAGCTTTTAACTAACTACCACTATCCATGGTACAACCGCTCATTAAAACGTCTGACAAACAAAAAAGGAGGCTTTTACGCAAAGCTAAGTCTTCTGAAAAGCGTGAGCACTGGTCAGACTGAAAAAACTGTTACCAGCTACAAGAAGTCTTTGAAGCAATCGAAGCACTACTCCTTCAATGTGACGTTGCCAACGTTTTTAACAAGCAATCCAAAAAAATTTTGGAGCAGTGTCAATAAACGAGAGCAGTCACTTATATCTCTGGTTGACCCTCAGTCAAACCCTATTTCAAGCACTGATGTCGCTGAGATCCTTAACGAGAGCTTTAGTGCAGCTTTTTCAAGCACCGTAACTGACATTACTAATGTCAGAGACTATGCATGTAACAAGCTTTCCAATGGACCCTGTCAGGTTTAGTTTTGACGGAATTATCAACATAAATAACAATTTGAAAATCTCCTCTTCTTGCGGGCCAGATGACATTAACACCAAAATCCTGAAGAATACTAAAGTGTACTCCGTAATTTTTTACTGAAGATATGTGAGCAATCGCTTGAAACAGGAGATATACCGCACGAATGGAAAGTGGCTAAAGTGATTCCACTCCATAAATCTGGCGACAGGCATTCACCCCTCAATTATCCTCCCATATCATTAACTTCCATTTCATGTAAAATCAAGCAGCATATAATCTTTTCTCAGTAATCTGGTTTTCATGAATCACTTTCGTTTTTTACGCCTAGACAACATGATTTCACGAAGCAGTTTTCCTGTGAAACAGAGGTATTATCTTTCAGCAACGAGATTTATTCCATTCTTGATGAAGGTTCAGAGGTCGACGTCATCTTAGATTTTTGCAGGGCTTCCGATAAAGTATCCCATAGTCTGCTGTTGTATAAGGTTGCTCATCTTCATATCGACCCGAATGTTCTAGCATGGATTCGTTGTTTATCTAGTCGCCCGCAGTTTGTCCACGTTACTGGTCTTCAATCATCTTCAATACCGGTTAGGTTTGGGGTACCACAAGGATCGGTACTCGGACCCTTGTCATTCCTTGTTTACATTAATGATCTGCCTAACAATATAAAATGTTCTATCAAACTCTTTGCAGCTGATTGCATACTAAACCGTGAAATTAAACACTAGAATGATGTCCACTTACTGCAAGCAGATCTTAACTGCGTTACTGACTGGTGTACTAAATGGAAAATGGTTTTAAAACAGATCAAAATGCAAATCCATGCGCTTTTCACGTCAAGGCGTCTCGTCACCAGCCTCTTACACCATCCACAATGCTTCGTTAGCCTCGGTTACCTCGTATAAATACCTCGGGGTACATCTGACATCTAATTTATCCTGGAATCAGCATATCACTTACACGACTGGAAACGCGAACCGCATGTTCGGTTACATAAAAAGAAACTTTTCTAATGCGCACCTTTCAGTCAAACTACTTCTTTATAAAACGCTGGAATACGCTTGAATACGCCGTGTCGATATGGGACCCTCAAGCTAAGTCACTTATATCTGTGTTGGAAGCTGTTCAGAACCGTGCCGCTCGTTTTATCCTCCACAACTATGACCGCACATCAGGTGTCACACTAATGAAAAACACTTTGTCACTACCATTACTTTCATTGCGCATGAAAATTTCACGACTCTGTCTTTTTTTAAGATCTACAATCTGAATCCTGTTTTGAAAAACGCTTTGCTCCTTTCACCCGCCTATGTTTCATCGCGCATTGACCATCCACGCAAAGTGGGCGTTCCACTTTGTCCCAGTACCGCTCGCTTATCTTCTTTCATTCCAACTACGTCATCGGAGTGGAATTACTTGCCAGCAGATGTGGCACTCGCCGACGATCTCGAGCATTTTAAGAATAAGTTAAGTGTCTGCATTTCTTCTTCATGACGTGCGTGCCTTTGGTTTCGTGGTCCCCCACGAACTCTGTGTTGCTGATTTCTAGTTTGCGTTGTTAGTTCTTGTTTTATTTTCTCGTTTTTTTAGCTTTCCATGGATGTGCACAATTCCTGAAATTTGTAAAACTCAGTTCAGTGAGCTATGTAATGCTATGTATGCAATGCTATGCTGTAATGCAATTATATGTAAAGCTGTGACCCATGAATGTTTTTACATTTCTTGTTATCTGTGTTATTGTATGTCTTGTTCCAGTCCCCTCAATAATGCCCGCAGGGCCATGAGGGTATTTGAAATGAAGTAGATGTATTCACTTACCACTTCCAGTGCCTCACTACCTACCGTAAACTGCTGTTCTCTACCGAGACAGGTAAACATTACTTTAGTTTTCTGCAGGTTAATTTTTATACCCACCATTCTGCTTTGCCTCTCCAGATCAGTGAGCATGCATTGCAATTGGTCCTCGGAGTTACTAAGCAAGGCAATATCATCATCGAATTGCAAGTTGCTAAGGTATTCTTCATTAACTCTTATCCCCGATTCTTCCCAATCCAGGTCTCTGAATACCTCCTGTAAACACGCTGTGAATAGCATTGGAGAGATCGTATCTCCCTGCCAGACTCCTTTCTTTATTGAGATTTTGTTGCTTTCTTTATGGAGGACTACGGTGGCTGTGGAGCCGCTATAGATATCTTTCAGTATTTTTACACACGGCTCGTCTACACCCTGATTCCGTAATGCCTCCATGACTGCTGAGGTTTCGACTGAATAAAACGCTTTCTCATAATCAATGAAAGCTATATGTAATGGTTGGTTATATTCCGCACATTTCTCTATCACCTGATTGATAGTGTGAATAGGGTCCATTGTTGAGTAGCCGATAAGGAATCCTGCCTGGTCCTTTGCTTGACAAACATCTAAGGTGTTCTTGATTCTATTTGCGATTACCTTAGTACCTACTTTGTAAGCAACTGACAGTAAGCTGATCGGTGTATAATTTTTCAAGTCTTTGGCGTCCCCTTTCTTATGGTTTAGGATTATGGTAGCGTTCTTCCAAGATTCCGGTACGCTCGAGGTCGTGAGGCATTGTGTATACAGGGTGGCCAGTTTTTCTAGAACAATCTGCCCACCATCCTTCAACAAATCTGCTGTTACCTGATCTTCCCCAGCTGTCTTCCCCCTTTGCATAGCTCCCAATGCTTTCTTTACTTCTTTCGGCATTACTTGTGGGTTTTCAAATTCCTCTAGACTATTCTCTCTTCCATTATAGTCGTGCGTGCCACTGGTACCGTATAAATCTCTATAGAACTCCTCAGCGACTTGAACTATCTCATCCATATTAGTAATGATATTGCCGGCTTTGTCTCTTAATGCCTACATTGCCATTGCCATTAATGCCTAATGCCATTGGTCTCAGGGTGGCACATTGATGTTGTTTTTTGTATGGTGTTGGATGCGCAAAGCGCTTCGTCGAGAACGTGGCAAGACAACGGAGCGATGAAGCGTAAAACGGTGGAACGCAAGAACTTCGTGATCTTATAGGCAGTGTCGTAATGGAGAGAAGCAGTCTCGGCTCAGCATGTCATATGGGCAGTAGCAGTGGAAGTCCAGCGGTTGCCAATGTGTGTTTTGGGTAGTCGACCATACAATTTGATGCCTACGAATTCAAATGGAGTGGACTGGCCTAGAATAGGCTATAGCAGCTCCTTGGGAGCGGTGGTTGAACGCTCGCGGTGATCGTAGGGGTCACTAGAAGAGATGCATTTCGTTTGTAGAGGCCAGGTCAGATGTGACGCGATTTTGCATGGTCGCAAGTATTGTGGAAACTCAAGTGCCCAGCAATTGCGTCATCATCAACTTCTCTTAAGGCGTGGAGACAAATGAAATGGGGAATAGCTGGCACCTGTTGGTAATTAGAGGAGCGGTAAATGTAATGGTATAAGGCACCATGCGAAGTATGAATAGAGTAAGATGTCACCAGTTCGTGCCAACTACCTTGTATCAAAGCGCCGCTAGTGTCAACAGCTCTCGGGCATGTAGAGCAGCAGTCCGATATGACAGCTCACTCTGTGCCGGCTCCAACGGGAACAACTTCTTGTGCCGTCACGGGCATAAACAAGGATCCGCGCGTTATCTGGTCTCCATGGCGATGATGTTGATGCCTGGTTGGAAAATTACGACCACGTGAGTGCATTTAGGTATTGCGAATATTCCGCTAAGCTGGCTTCTGTATCTTTCTATTGAACTAACGTCGCGAAATCGTTGTTTTTGAACCTTGAACCTGAATTCGTAGACTGGAACTCTTTTAAACGTAAACTGTGACAGATTTTTCCTCCCCCACTGTCCGCTCAGAGGTTACGAAAAAGAAGCTTGCCAAGCGTGTTCAGCACACAAGTGACTGGTACACTTCATATCTAGCGTACATACAAAGCCCCTATGAGGTGCGTAAAGTACGCTAACTATGCTAACCCATTAAAAGACTGCCCGCAGCTGGACGTTCTGCGCAATGTTTAAGCTGGTTCTTTCTTTATCACTACCCTTGTCAAATACTGCCGTCGAAGGAGTTTTCAGCCATGCATCATTTCATGAAAACGATCTGTGAAACGGGATGTTTATCGAGACATTAAAAGCACTCAGCCACGTTTATATTTCGCCTGGGCAGAAACAGATGCTGCTGCAATGATTTTTAACGAGCTAAACAATGTGCGTCCCGTTATAGCTCCGAATTTTCGTACAGGCCAAGTGGTTCCTCTTCCCAAGCGCTTTCATTTCATTTTATTTAGTTGTGATCTATACGTGAATTTCTAGAAGAACTGTTGGGGCAGTAGTCGAAGGCAAGGGGAGGCCCATAGTCCATATAGATAGAGGAGCAGCTACAGAAAATAAGTACACATGTAGTGAAATAATTAGTTTACAACGTAGAATTACACAAAATGAACATGATAATGTAGATTCATATGCATATATGGCTGTATAAATAAATAGATTTTTTCCGTGGCTCTATATACAAATGTCCAAACAGAACCAACTATAGCGACAATAAATCGAGATACCTATAGAAACATCCATCACTGTACTATAGATAAATGCAGCTTTTTAATAGGCAGCACAACATTGTGCGCCTTTCTTGCCTCAAGCGCTACTTAATTCCAGATTTGGCCACCACGAAATTCAATTTGTCGTTGACCACATGTGTTACGAGAAAGTGGGAGGTCGAAATCTATATTTTCAGCCTTCCCTTTATTTTGATTAGTTATAGTAAGCAAGGCTGGAGACACCGAGGGGTTTCAGTGTAAAATGTTGGCAATCAAAATCGCTACTTCATTTCGGACACCAAAAAAATAGCAATATCCCGAGACAGCTGAATAGTGCGTTGCTTAAATAACGTGGACTTGCATACGTAACCATGCTCAAATCCGTTTTTTCCCAATGGTGTAATGGCATTTCAGTAGGTTTTATATGTACAAGCCCCTGGTTCGAAAGAGTAAATATTATCTCAATGCACAATAGAAAAGTCACCAAATTAAAGTGTAATAAGATCAAAGCATGCTCTGCATTTGATTAGCACTATCCAACCGGAAGCTAATTTAGAGCATATACTGGAAATATGTGGTCTACAGTCTAAGTTACAAAGTGATATCACACCTAAGCATTTTATGGTATTTTGCTGTTCTATAGCAGCACCCTTAAGATGACTTTGAATGTTTCGTATGTAACGCTCTTGGTTTCGAGAGCGGAATATTATGTATTTAGTCTTGTCTCTGTTAATTTGGACTCATACACGAAGTATACATGTTAGCTAACCGATTGTTTAGAGGGTTCGTCAATTCAGTAAGGGTCTTATCTGAAAAAATAATTGACGGTACTGTCAGCTTAAATGAAAACTCTTGATGACATTGGTGTTGTTCGAAAGTCATTAGTCTGCAACGAAAAGGGCAGAGGGCACAAAACTGATCCACCTGTAAGAATATCCTGCGATGAAAATGAATGAAAGTATTGCTTTATACCCCTTAAGTAGCTTGGAAAGAGGTTCATAGGAGATTCATCAGTCTTGCATCTGTAATTTTATTTATAGAATGTTATGAAATAAGTGTCATGGGTTTTCCTTAAATCTACAGATACAACTGCGAGTTCATTTTTTTGAAAAATGTTTATAAACTCTAGATTAGTGCCAACACTGTTGATGATGTTGACCGATTGGCTCGGGAGTGATGTTGTGAATCCGTAGTGTTTCAACTGAGCCACAGTCACATTTTCAAATACAGTATTTATAACGCTAAGCAGAGAAATAGGCCTATGGTTGCCAGGGACACTGAGTTCACTAGTTTTATCAATAGGTCTTGCAAATGTCAGGGCACATTTCTCGACTGATGGAGTTACTAAATGTTTTTCATTGTACTGGCACAAGATCATCTGTGTCTTCTTTCTGAATAGTGTTGCCTTCTTTTGGCTTTTATATCAATGCCATCATGAGTAGCCGCCTTCTAATATAACTTGCATGACGTAATAGTGCTTACAGTATGCTCGTTTATTCAGCTCTATCCAAAAGGTACCAGATATGACCGTCCCATTGACATTGCACTAACTATCAGGAATGAGGTCAGCTAGTAGTAAAATATACGTTAAAGGCATCGCCACATTTAGTATCAATCTGTTCAGGGGTGATCTGTTCTTTTTCTAAACAGCTCGCCGATTAGATCTTTTACAAGCTCCCCATATTTTAGCATTGCCTTGTGCTTGTTCAATAAGAACTGTTCCTGTTTAGCATTGCTTTGTGATTGTTCAATAAATTGTTCAAATAATCCGTCTCCGGATTAGAGCTGCTTGAGATTCGATAACTTTTCAGATAATAATTGTTACTCTTCTGTTTTTGTTTTCATTTTTGGTATCACCAATGCTTTTCTTTTATAGCTGTGAGTAGTGTGTTAGTCAACCGCGGGCATACAGATCCCACGTACTTACTGTACCTATGTTTGCCTATATATGTGTATATCATAAGGAACCAACAAACACTGACACCAAGGACAACATAGGGGAAATTACTTGTTTAATATGTGAAATAAACAAAGGATAAATTAATGAAATTTAAAATGGATGAAAAAACAACTTGCCTCAGGTGGGAACCGAACCCACATCCTTCGCATTTGGCGTGCGATGCTCTACCAATTGAGCTACCGCGGCGCCTTTTTCGCATCCACTTTCTGGGGTATTTATGTGTCCTAGTAGAACCCTGGGAGTGATAGCCAGCGCCACCGCTCACAGACCACTCACAGACGCGAAATGCGAAGGCTGTGGTTTCGGTTCCCACCTGCGGCAAGTTGTTTTTTTCATCTACTGTAATTTCCATTTATTTATAGCTTCATTATTTCATTTACTAAACACAAGTAATTTCCCCTATGTTGTCCTTGGTGTCAGTGTTGGCTTCTTATGATCCTCGCAGGGGCGTCCGCGTCAGCAGGCGTTTGGTGTGTTGCGACACCACGTACCCGAGCACACGAAGGTTGGACCCTCCCTCGTTTAGCCGTGCGCGGCTTAGCCGTGTCCGGGGAAAGGGGGATCATGGAGGTTGAGCCCATGCCGGGTGTTGGTGTTCGGGCCTTTAAGGCCCCCCGGCGGAGGCAACACACCTCTTTGGCCTCTGCTTCACATAGACGGCCCCCCCAGACTGACCCACCCGGGGGAAATAGGCAATCGCCTTTTCCTGTCCTCCTCTCCAATCTTCGTCTTTCTCTCTCGCCTTTGTCATCTTTCCTGTCTTCTCATAACTTCTCACTTCCTAGTTTCTCGGCGGCAAGGGTTAACCTTGCGTAGCTAGCCAGCCTTGGTTATGCTGTATTTGGTTATAGCAGCGATGTACGGCTGGCGTTGGCAGGGTTTCCTAGCAGGAACTTCTGTCACGTCCCCCTGCTGGGCTCCGTGGTGGGTGGTCGGCATCGCGGCCGAAAACCCAACTGTACTTACGGAAAACGCTTTTCCTAAACTCCCTGATCGCCCTCACAAACGAGGGCGCACCGAATATCTCTTTCAGTTTTTCGGACGACAAGTCCAGAACTTTCCTAGATATCATGTGCTTCACTCAGAAAAGCCAGACAAACTAGTGCGTAACATTTCACCGTTCCTTGTTTCGAAGTCTTTAACTGAAGTTTTTGGAACAGGATATAAGGCGTCGAGAATGACAAGTGGTGATCTTCTCTTGGAGCTCCACGATCAGAAGCAATACGAGAAACTGCCGAAACTTGTGTCATTTGGGGGGACCCACGTAACAGTAACCCCGCAGCGTACCATGAACACCACCCGCGGCGTTGTCTCGGACGATGACATGCTAGAGCTCACTGAAGCTGAACTCTTGGAGGGCTTCAGTGAACAGAATGTCATAAATGTTAAGCGAATTAAGATGAGGCGAGATGGTAAAGAGATCAAGACGAAACACCTGATACTCACTTTCGGTTCAAGTGTCCTTCCCGGGTCCATCGAGGCTGGTTATATCAAACTTCGTATTAGGCCATACGCTCCCAATCCTCTTAGATGCTTTAAGTGCCAAAGGTTCGGCCACAGTTCACAGAACTGTCGAGGCCGGCTGACATGTGCCAAGTGCAGTGACAATGAACATTCCTCCGACACATGACAGAACACTCCACATTGTGTCAACTGTGATGGCGAGCAGGCCGCATACTCGCGGTCCTGCCCGTCCTGGAAAAGAGAAAAGGAGATTGTGACAATGAAAGTCAAAGAAAACATATCTTTCAAAGAGGCACGTAGGCGGGTGTCATACCTGTCTAAGAGCAACTTCGCCGATGTGGCGCGTAAGGGGGCAGCGTCACAACGGCATCCGGCGGCTGTCCGACCCACAGGCAGTGAGTCGGCAATTACGCCATCTGCCCTCGCCGCGGTTGCAGCTCGCGCTGCTCCGTCAACACAGCAGAGGGGACCATCGACCCCGAAGGTGGGCGCAGCCGAGGCTGCCCCAACCTCCCCGTCCCCTTCCAGCGCTGGCAACAGCCGGCGCAGCCAAATTCCGCAGGGTGCCCCATCGACCTCCGGGCTGGTGGGCGCAGGGGTCTTGCCCTCCAAGGCAGGACTCTCTCTTGTAACTTCTCGCTCTAAAGAGCACGTGTCCGGCGCCTCACAAGAGGCAATGGACACTACATCTGCTCTCAAGGCGCACCAAACGTTCGAGGAGCGGCGAGGCTCCCTCGAACGCTCCAGAAAGGGCAGAACCCGCCGTTACAGGGCCTCGAAAGAGCTCTGTAACCTCAGGCATCACTTCCGTTTCCGTACACACAGCACCAATTTACTCTAAATATGGATACACAAATTATTCAATGGAACGTCAGAGGTCTTCTTAGAAACCTGGATGACGTACAAGAACTCATACACAAACACAATCCAAAAGTGCTGTGTTAACAGGAAACACACCTAAAATCGAAACACACAAACTTTCTCCGACAGTATGTAATTTTCGCAAAGATCGCGATGATGCTACCTCATCATCGGGAGGTGTAGCTATTGTTATCCACAAAAGCATTGCGTGTCAACATTTACAGCTCCAAACGCCTCTTGAAGCAGTGGTGGTTCGCCCCGCAGGGGCGTCTGCGTCAGCAGGCGTTTGATGTGTTGCGACACCACGTACCCGAGCACACGAGGGTTGGACCCTCCCGCGTGTAGCCGTGCGCGGCTTAGCCGTGTCCGGGGAAAGGGGGATCCTGGAGGTTGAGCCGATGCCGGGTGTTAGGACCTTTAAGGCCCCCCGGCGGAGGCAACACACCTCTTCGGCCTCTGCTTCACGTAGACGGCACCCCCGGACTGACCCACCCGGGGGAAATCGGCAGTCGCCTCTTCCTGTCTCTCTCTCCCCAAACCTTCGCATTTATCCCTCACTTTTCGATCTTTCCTGTCTTCTTCTCTCTTCCATTTACTTCCTTTCTCCACGGTGGCAAGGGTTAACCTTGTGTGGATATCCTACCTTGGGTACACCATATTTGGTTATAGCGACGGCGTACGGCTGGCGTCGTGCAGGCTTGTACACAAGCTCTGTCGCGTCCCCTCGTTGGGCTCCGTGGTGGGCGGTCGGCGCTGTTGCCGAAAATACTCATTTTCTATGGCAGCACAAACCTCTCTCGTCTATGATCGGCGTCTGAAAAGATGCCGCACCGAAGTACCATTCCATTTCTCCTTTCGGAGCAACGCTCCATCCTTCCCCAAGTACTATGTAGTACATAGCGAAAGCAACATGCCAGTAAGAAAACTCTCACCATTCCTTGTACCCAAATGCTTGAAAGAAAAAATCGGACCGACGTACAAAGCCTCCAAAATGTCTAGCGGGGACCTCCTCCTAGAACTGAATGATAAAGACCAAGCAGAGAAGCTCACTGACCTTACCAGTATTGGCGACGCCACAGTGACAATTTCACCACATAGAACACTGAACACAAGCCGGGGAGTGATATCTGAAGAAGGCTTTATTGGACTGAGCGATGAGGAACTCCTTGAGGGTTTCCAAGAACAAAATGTAACAAAAGTACAAAGAATAGTAATCCGTAGAAACGATCAAGAAATTCCCACTAAACACGTTATACTCACCTTCGGAACAAGCGTAATGCCTACCTCTCTCGATGCCGGTTATGTCAAAGTCAATGTGAGACCATATATCCCAAACCCCAGACGATGCTTCAAATGCCAAAGATTCGGACATGCTTCACATGCATGCCGAGGACAAACAACTTGTGCTAAATGCAGCTCAACTGATCATCAATCTGAAAACTGCACTTCTTCCCCACATTGTACTAACTGCAAAGGAGACCATCCAGCCTACTCGCGGTCTTGCCCATGCTGGAAAAAAGAAAAAGAAGTAATAGCACTAACTGTCAAAGAAAAAATATCGTTCTTTGAAGCCCGAAAACGACTGTCGTACCTTCCGCGACGCAGTTATGCCGATGTGACGCAGGCGGGGGCAGCGTCACAGAGGCTTCCGGAGTCCTCCGAGCCCACGCGCAGTGGTGCCGCAGTGACTCCTCCCGCCCCCGTGGTGGAAGCAGTCAGTACTGCTCCGCCCTCTTCAACGGCCCTGCAGACACCAGTCCCGCAGGGTCCTAAGATCAAGCGAACTCCAAGGCCCGAGACACGTGTCTCGGCGCCAAACTCTCGGTCCTCCAGCGCCTCAGAGAGAGCAATGGAGGTCGAAACAAAAACCCCGGTGTCCTCGACACCGAAGGACAAGCGCTCCCTCGAGCGCGGTAAGAGGGACAAAATCCCAATAAAAACTCAAAATAAGAAGGCGATAACCTAAGGGTTATCGCTCTGTTTGTATCTGCCTTCTTCAGATCCATGTCACCTAACATCTTTCTTATCTCACATTCACTCGTTAATATCATTTTTTACCTTTCAATTTCATAATGGCTTTCATGATCCATTGGAATTGTAGAGGTCTCATTCATAACTTAGGTGACATAAAAGACCTGTTAATAAACTTCTATCCTGTGGCCCTGTGCTTACAGGAAACCAACCTAGGCGAAAAACAGAAGAACTTTTTAAAAGGTTTCACTGTTGTACGGCGCGACCGTAGTCAGGCGAACCGGCTGTCAGGTGGTGTAGCCATTGTTCTGCCAGTTGGTATAGCAGCCAGAGAAATTCCCATTAACACTCACATAGAAGCCGTTGCTGTCACCGTTTTAGCTCACAAAACCATCACCATTTGTTCAGTATACATTCCGCCGCATTCAGATTTTACCGTAAGAGACCTAGAGTTAATTTTAAACCAGCTACCTGAACCATTTTTAATAGGCGGTGATTTTAATTCGCATAACACGTTATGGGGTAGTAAAACTACTGACAACAGGGGTCAAACGCTTGAAGATTTTATCCTAACAAATGACATATGCCTTTTAAACACAGGTGCGTCTACTTACTACTCCCCAAGCACAGGAGCTATGAGTTGCTTAGATCTAGCACTGTGCTCTCCATCTCTTTTTTGCGATTTTCAGTGGAATGTTATTCAGAACCCCTATGGTAGTGACCATATGCCCGCTATCATTAAAAGAACATCTACTTTTCCTACCATCCCACTGAGGCCACCCCGTTGGAAACTCCATCTAGCAGACTGGTCCCTCTTTACCGAAAAGGCCACTCTGGATAACATATCAGATGAGCTAACCATAGATGAAATGAACGATCAGATCACCGCCTGTATACTTGCTGCAGCAGCAGAAACAATCCCACAATCGTCAGGCTTCCTAAGAAAAAACCTAAAACCCTGGTGGACGAAAGAATGTACGCAAACAAAAAAACTACAAAACAAAGCGTGGGGTATCTTTCGGCGATACCCATCACAAGATAATCTACTCTCTTTCAAAAAAGCAAAAGCGAAAGCCAGGTACACACGCAGACAAGCAGAAAGACAGTCATGGAAAAATTATGTATCGTCTGTAAATAGTTCAATAACATCCAAACAAATGTGGGATCAGCTTCGCAAGTTTAGAGGCGATTACGCTTCTTACACTATCCCCATACTGTCACCTCCAGGCACACAAACAAATACAGAAGAACAAGCAGACATATTAGGGCAACATTTCCATGATATATCAAGCTCGAAAAACTACTCTGCTGCATTCCTGAAACATAAACAATTAGCAGAAAAACTAAAGCTTCCGACCACAGGAAGTTCAGAAAGACTGTATAATGGCCCTCTAACACTTCCAGAAATCAACAGAGTCCTTACTAGTGGCAAAAAAACAGCACCCGGTCCGGACAGGGTACACTATGCAATGCTAGCTCACCTATCCCCTAAAGCAGTTGAGACCCTGCTTCATTTCTTCAACATAATCTGGGAAACGGGGAAAATGCCCAAAGAGTGGAAGAAAGCTATCATAATCCCGTTCTTGAAAGCCGGAAAGTCTCCCACAACAGCAACCAGTTATAGACCCATAGCACTCACAAGTTGTCTTGCAAAGTCCTATGAGGCCATCATCAACATAAGATTGACATACGTCCTTGACACAGAAAACATGCTAGATAACCATCAGTGTGGATACAAGAAAGGTTGCTCCACAACAGATCACCTAGTCCGGCTAGAAGACGAGATACGTGCGGCCTTCCTACACAAACAATATTGTCTCACTGTTTTCTTTGACTTAGAAAAGGCGTACGACACAACATGGAGGTTTGGTATATTAAGGGACTTAGCAGATTTAGGAATCCGAGGTAGAATGCTGAAATGTCTAGCCGGTTTCATGTCGGACCGAACATTCCAGGTGCGTTTAGGAACGGTGCTGTCACGTGTATTCATTCAGGAAAATGGTGTGCCACAAGGATGCGTACTAAGCACAACACTCTTTATAGTAAAAATGAACTCTGTTAACAAAGTCATTCCCCTCTCTATCATGCACTCCATATACGTCGATGATCTGCAAATAGCGTGCCGCGCCTCAAACTTACATACATGTGAAAGGCAGCTCCAGATAACAATTAATAAACTAATGGAGTGGGCTGAAAAAAATGGCTTCCGTTTCTCTACTCAAAAAACCGTTACAGTGCTATTCTCGCAAAAACGAGGATTGTACTTAGACCCGCTTCTAAAATTGAATGATGTCGCACTGCCGGCAAAACAAGAATGTAAATTCTTGGGAGTAATATTTGATAAAAAACTAAACTTCCTAGCACACATTAAAACACTAAAAATTAAGGCAAATAAAGCATTGAATATCCTAAAAGTTTTGTCTCGTAAGCACTGGGGTTCCGACCGAACCTGTCTTTTACGTATTTACCGGTCTCTTGTGCGTAGCCTTTTAGACTACGGCTCCGTGGTTTATGGTTCAGCCAGGCAGTCCTACATCCAACTACTTGATCCAGTACATAACCTTGGATTGCGACTGGCAAGTGGTGCCTACAGAACGTCACCCATTCAAAGTTTATATGTTGAGTGTAATGAACCCTCTTTACAGCAGCGCAGAGCATTACTCACTTTTTCCTACGTACTCAGAATTCTGTCATCACCTCAACACATATGCTACAACATCCTTACGCAGTGCAACTCACGCTTACACTACACAAATAAACCGAATATGATTAGGCCACTTGTCCTGCGGTATGAGCAGTACTGTCGGGATTATGACATTCCCCACGAAGTCCTCCAGGTTGCCAAGAAACCACAACGGTTGGCCCCATGGTACCATTTCACACAGTTGTGTGACTGGACACTAACACATTTAAAGAAAAGAGACACTCCACACGAACACATCATACAAGAATTCCGTGCTCTTCAGGAGAAGTATCAAAATCACATGGAATTCTACACGGATGGCTCCAAAACAAAAGAACACGTGGGCGTAGGGGCCGTAACAGACAATTGGGAAACAAGTATTCGTCTACCAAAACATGCTTCGGTTTTCACTGCTGAAGTTTATGCTGTATGGGTAGTAGTTAAAAAGATTATCACTGGCAAGCACAAAAACACAGTCATATACACTGATTCCTTAAGTACAATGAAAGCTCTAAATCTGAAATCTGAGTGTGAACCCCTGTTAGGAGATATACTAAACATGGTCGCGCTTAATAAATATGGGAGATCAATCCGCTTCTGCTGGGTACCAAGTCATGTTGGGATACCGGGGAACGAAGCAGCCGATAGATGTGCATCGATGGCAGCGAACAAAGATATAACAAACACAACACTTCCATACAAAGATAGCATCCGTGTGATTAGAAAAGCCTTAACGGCTAAATGGCAACGCGAATGGGACCGTTGTGCTGACAACAAACTACATCTCACGAAACCCATAGTTGGCGAGTGGGAGTCATGCTATCATCAGGAGCGGTTCATCGAAGTAGTTTTATGCCGACTACGCATTGGGCACACACACCTCACACACAATTACTTACTTACGAAAGAAGACACACCAACATGCGAGAAATATCAACAGCCACTAACAGTTATACACATATTACTAACATGTACCCAGACTGAAACACACAGACGAACACTTTTGCACAAACTATATCAACTACACATACCTCCACACCCTTCTCTAATTTTAGGTGATGATCCACTAGTGACATTATGTGACATCCGTAAATTTCTAGACGACACTGGACTTTTACATAAAATATAGATTATTAACAAAGCATTTTCCTTCATTCACTGGATTTTAAAACACCTCGTGTTTGGCGCAGCATAGCCTTAGCCGCTTTTGCGCCATTAAACCCCATTTAACTAACTAACTAGCAGTGGTGGTTCGAGCTGTTCTCCTAAACAAACTCATAACCATTAGCTCGCTTTACATACCCCCACATTACAAATTAAACAAACGTGATTCTCAGTCCTATATAGATCAATTGCCAGAACCTTATGTTGTTCTTGGCGATTTCAATGCGCACAGCTCACTGTGGGGCGACTCTCGTATAGATGTGCGAGGTCGTCTTGTTGAACAGTTCCTTTTCTCTTCTGGTGCGTGCCTTCTGAATAAGAAGAAACCCGCATATTACTGTCTTGCAAACAAAACTTTTTCTTCAATTGACCTCTGCATAGTTTCGCCGTCTATACTGCCTGAACTTCAGTGGGAAATTGCGAACAATCCTTACGGAAGCGACCACTTCCCCATACTATTAAGAACACTTAAAGAAAACGAATATCTACCACAAGCTTCTAGGTGGCAGATTGACACAGCCGACTGGGAGATATTCCGAACCATAACTGTATATCATGGGATGACATGTCCTCGCTAGGTATTGATGCGGCTGTGGAGTATTTTGCAGCCTTAATAACAGATGCCGCATCTAAATGCATACGTGATGTAAGTGGCTCGGCATGCAAACGGCGTGTCCCGTGGTGGAACGCTGAATCTAGAATCGCACGTAGGAATCAGAACAAAGCGTGGGGGTTGCTACGCGCTTCGCCCACTGCAGAGAATCTTGTCAATTTTAAAAAGTAAAGTCGCAAGGCAGGAGAACCCGCCGACAAGCCAGAAGAGAAAGTTGGCAGAAGTTTTCATCGAGTATTAACGCGTTTACAGATGAGGAGAAAGTCTGGAACCGCGTACATAAAATTAGAGGGCGACAAACATATTCACTCCCTCTGGTAAACACACAGGGTGATACGCTGCAAGATCAGGCAGACTCACTTGGGGAGCACTTTGAGAGCGGGTCAAGTTCAAAACATTATTCGAAATCCTTCCTGAAATATAAGCAAATAGAAGAATGTAAGACACTCAAAAGAAAATGCCTACAGAATGAATCGTACAACTGCCCTTTCAGTATTGCCGAGTTGCGAGCTGCCTTGAGCTCATGCAAGAGCTCTGCACCGGGATCTGACAGAATCATGTATGAAATGATCAAAAACCTATACAATGACACCCACGTTACATTACTCACAATTTTCAACACCATTTGGGCTGTCGGAGACCTCCCAACTGCATGGAAAGAAGCCATTGTGGTTCCTGTTTTGAAACAAGGCAAAGATCCTTCCTCAGTGGCAAGTTACCGCCCTATCACCCTCACAAGTTGCCTTTGTAAGGTATTCGAAAAAATGATTAATCGGCGACTCATCCATTTCCTTGACATGAGCAAAATGCTTGATCCTTATCAGTGCGGCTTCCGAGAAGGGCGCTCCACAACCGATCATCTCGTACGTCTTCAAGGAAATATCCGGGACGCATTTATACATAAACAGTTCTTCCTATCGATATTTCTCGATATGGAAAAGGCGTATGATACAACGTGGCGCTACGAAATCCTAAGAGACTTGTTAGAAATGGGCATCCATGGTAATATGCTAAACCTAATAGAAAGCTATCTGTCCAGTCGTACCTTCCGGTTAAAAGTCGGTAATGTACTTTCGCGTCCTTTTACGCAAGAAACGGGTGTACCCCAAGGATGCGTGCTCAGCTGCACACTCTTCATCGTGAAGATTAACACGCTTCGCGCTTCATTACCTCTGGCAATCTTTTATTGTGTCTACGTGGATGACATACAAATAGCTTTCAAATCCTGTAACCTCGCAGTGGGCGAGAGACAGGTACAGCATGGTCTGAACAAAGTGTCGATGTGGGCAGACAAGAATGGATTTAAGATCAATCCTAACAAAAGCTCTTGCGTTCTTTTTACAAGAAAGAGAGGAATTATCCCAGATCCTTGCTTAGAACTGGGTGGACAACAAATACCTGGAAACAGAGAGTACAAATTTCTAGGTGTTATACTGTACTACAGACTCACTTTCGTCCCCCACATTAAACATCTTTAAGAAAAATGTCTAAAAACAATGAACATAATGAAACTTCTATCCCAGACTACGTGGGGTAGTGACAGGAAGTGTTTATTGAAGCCTCATTCGATCACGATTAGACTATGGTGCCGTGATTTATCACTCTGCCGCCCCGAGCACACTAAAGATGCTAGACCCAGTCCACCATCTAGGAATCCGACTGGCCACTGGCGCTTTCAGAACAAGTCCCGTACAAAGTTTATATGTAGAATCAAATGAGTGGTCACTTCATCTGCAGAGAACATACATCAGCCAAACATATTTTCTGAAAGTCCACTCTGATCCTGAGCATCCCTGTTTTAACACCGTTAACGATACGACATATGCTACACTGTTTCGCAATCGTCCCTTCGTAAGACAGCCTCTCTCGCTACGTGTGAGGGAGCTTAGTCACGAAATGCATGTCCCACTCCTCGAGCTTCGCCTAATGTATCCAGCCAAGCTGCTACCTCCTTGGGAGTGGCAGCTGATACAATGTGATATATCTTTCGTGCAAGTCACAAAGCATGCTCCAGAGTTTGAAATCCAAATGCATTTCCGAGAACACCAATACAAATACTCCTGCATGGAGTTCTACACAGATGCATCGAAGTCACGCGACGGTGTGTCCTATGCAGCCGTCGGTCCATCCTTCTCGGAATCCGACGTACTGCATCCGGAAACTAGTATCTGTACGGCTGAGGCCTACGCACTGTTGTCAGCTGTAAAACATATAAATAAATCAAAACTCCAGAAATCAGTTATATATACGGACTCCCTTAGTGTTGTGAAGGCCTTGATGTCATTCTGTAACCACAAGAAATCCGGTAATTAATGAACTCTACTCTGTCCTGTGCAAAGCATATATATCTAACCAACACGTGATTATATGCTGGGTGCCTGAACATAGGGGCATCGAGGGTAACGTTCCAGCGGACCAGATGGCCACATCAATTTCATTGCATGCAGTTAATCCTTTTTTTCGGTCCCTGTCACAGACCTGAAGCCTTTCTTAAGAAGGAAACTGCGAAACTACTGGCAACGCTTGTGGGACCTGGAAACAAATAATAAGCTGCATGTAATAAAGCAACAATTAGGTTTCTGTCCTCCTGTAACAAAATCACACCGGACAGTATGTCCTATTCTGTCGTCTAAGAATAGGACACACATTTGGCACACATAATTTTTTACTTACGGGAAACGAGCCTCCAACCTGTGGTAGATGCGAGGAGAGGCTGACCGTCCTCCACGTCCTCCTGGAGTGTCGGGCAGCTGAATCTGAGAGGAAACATTTTTCTCTTGCATACCGGCAGCACATCCCCCTACATCCCGTAATGCTACACGGCCCGGAGCCTTTATTTGACACCAACGCAGTCCTAAGTTTTCTGAAAGATGTTGTCTTGCATGTTGTTAGCCCCACATGTTCGTAGCGGGTCCTCTCTTCAGAGGATGCCGCTGTGATAGCTCTTTCGTATATCACATGCCTCTAGGTCCTTGTGTTTTAAGGGCTCTGACGAGGCAGCAGTGCTCCAAGTAATTTTACTATCTTATATATTTTCTATTTTGTATCATTTTTCTACGATGGATTTTAATGTACATAGTATTCGTCATTAGTCATCGCCATAATTTTATAGCACGTAAATTTTACGCACTTTACACCGACGATTTTTAGGCCCCTTTACAGCCAAGTCTCATCTTCTTCACAGAAATCATCATTCCACTGCGAAATCACTAACACTGACTTGGCGCTCTTTGGCTATATCTGGCCCTTGCGCCACTAAAACACACATTCATTCATTATATGACTAATTAAAATCTGGCCCCTTGCTTAACCCCCTTTCTTCACGTTTATTACATAACAAGGGTCTCGAATCCGGCAACTTGGATGCCTTCAGGTAGCATATGTGGGTTTATTGGCCAGTTTCCTTCACCCGAAAAGATCACTTTCTCTTGACGCCTTCGGCAAAAAGGACGTTCCACGTCCGCCGCCAAGGTCTGAGTGGTGGCGCTGGCTAACACTCCCAGGGTTCTACTAGACACATAAATACCCAAGAAAGTGGAATGGAAAACGGCGCCGTGATAGCTCAATTGGTAGAGCATCGCACGCGAAATGCGAAGGTTGTGGGTTTGGTTCCCACCTGCGGCAAGCTGTTTTTTTCATCCACTTTTTTTATTTAATTTAAAGTTTATTTTTCTCATTTATTCAACACGAGTAATTTCCCCTGTGTTGTCCTTGGTGTCTGTGTTTGTTGGCTTCTTATGATATGACTAATAAAATTTGGGCCCCTTTTCTTCTCGTTTATATATGTGTATATATCATGTGTCTATATATGTGTATATATGCCTTTATATTTATCCTTGTAATACTTTCGCGCCCTGAGAGTATGGAAAATAAATAAATAAATGTGGTACATTCAGATATTATGCGCGTTAAAGCGTTTGCCTAGTTCGCACATTCGATGTGAATGTCACTATGAAATACTTCATCAGAACCTTTTTCCGTACTTCTTTTCGCAGTTCCGTCAAAATAATTCTGCAAATAATGAATGGCGGTTTGTTGCAACTTATCATCTATGTTACGTAACCAAGCAAAAGCAGGGCACTGATCAGTGGGGCTCGCATCGCATACGGCAGAAAAGAAATTGTTGCACAAGGCAGGTTTATAAGAATAGATGAATTTGAAAATATTTTATTAGGGTAACAGAGTGGCATTGTTTAAACTATAAGATTGTTGCAGAAGAGAGTACTCATAGTTCGTGTCTTTGCAAATAGTGATGTTAAAATCCCGAACAGCGATTGCACCATGTTTGTGCTTAAGGGTGGAAAATATATATTTCAATGATTGATAAAAATCAGGTAGACTCGAGTTCGTTGCTCGGTATGTTCCATCAATCTTTGTGTGCCAATGTATAAGAACAAAGGGAGGTTCAGCTGCACTGTACTTATTTTCGTGTCAGGGACAATTCTTATACGATAGTTTGCTTGACTGATAAAGCCACACCACCACCATGCGATGCTGCTACGCTAGGATCGCTCAAAAGGCTGCGTCCAAGAATGTAGGTGTGTTCACCCTTCGTAAGTGGAGTTTATGTTAGGCCGATCACATCAAATGTAAAATTCTGCTCTGCCAAAACCAGCATGTCTTTGTTTTATGAAAACTTCGAATGTTACAGTAAAGTAGCCAGATGCTCTGAGTTGTGTGAAATTCCCATTCAACTTCACTCATTGAAAACGTCACGATAAATGCGGTAACCAAAATTCAATATGAGCTTCATTCTTCAGGTTGTAAGAATTTATGTACAGAGCTCGAGAATCCCTGATATTCTGAAACAAGATGTTGGCCTGCGACATCCAAACATACTTCCACTATTTCTCTCCTCTTGCTTGGCGAGCTTTTGCGAGAAGTACCTAGTTGCTTAACAAAAGGGCTCATTATTGATTATTCGATCATTATATTGAAAGCTAAGTGCCGATGCGAATAGCCTCTCTTTTTTTTGTATCCGTTACTTTGTTACACACTGCAAATGAGGTGAACATGACAACAATGTGAGCCTCACAACACAGGCCACGAGGCACGGTGTCGATGACTTCGGTTCGAAGTTCTGTCTTCAAACAAGTAGCTTTTTTGCATCACGTCAGGAAAGAATTTATCTGTAGACACAGGAGCGTTCCTTATTTCTAGGTTGTTCCAACGGCTGTACTGCTTGTGTTCAATTATTTTCTGTGGAATTTCATTCGCCCCATTGCGTAATTGACGCTCATCACAAATAATGTCACCCTGTTGGTGCCCCCCTTCTGATAATTGGGGGTACACATTCCGTTCATAAGCTATGAGTTGTTCAGGCGCATTGTTCATGGCATCCATAGAAGTTTTCAAGCACTGCATCTCCTTCAGAGACTGTTTGTTGTCATCAGCGAAGGTTTTGATATCAAATCTGCTGCTTCTTATGATCATTTCTAGTTTTGAGGCCGTGTCAACCAAATCGTTAGCGAGTTCTTTTATGATACGCAGTGGCTTGTTTCGGTGAACCAGTCCAAGTGATTTCAGTGGATTTTCACCCATTGCAAGCTTCCCAATAGCATACAGAGCGATCCAGTAGGCTCACATTGAGCCTCAGATAAATGTTTTAAAATCAACAGGGTAACGGGGATGCAGCCTCAAACAGCGACAGCCTCCGCGCGCGCTGGGAGTCTGCGTTGCTTAGCTCCGACCTGCAGCACCAACTCTGGGCCGTCCAGCGAGCCGAGGAAGCTGCCAAGGGCCAACAACCCTTGGCTGAAACCTAGGCGGGGTCCAGGCCCACCCCACCAAATTGCAGGGCACTGAATAAAGTTATTTGAATGAATGAATGAACCTACCTGCAAGGATACAGGGCCGCAGGGCTAGTACATGGTTGATGCAAACAGCTACCTGGATCACCCTGAAGTGACACCGGCTCCATACAAGCAGGCTTTTTATACTGCGAACCACATGCAAAGACCGTCAGAACAGCCGTTGGTAGCATGCGATAGTGCCATGCGGGAGAGCTACTTGCGCCGCAGAGTTGTTCACATCCGAAGCAGTCTTTCGGAGATATCGCACACCACTGCGCATGCAATGGCGCTGCGTGGGCTAGGGTGAACATGTACGCATAGGAAAGCGTCCGGCAAAAAAAAGAATACAGAGGCGCATGATTAAGCAGTGGATGATGGTAGAGTACCCGTCTCGATTGCTTTGAAATTGTTCTGACCCTTAATAATAATAACATTTGGGGTTTTACGTGCCAAAACCACTTTCTGATTATGAGGCACGCCGTAGTGGAGGACTCCGGAAATTTTGACCACTTGGGGATCTTTAACGTGCACCTAAATCTAAGCACACGGGTGTTTTCGCATTTCGCCCCCATCGAAATGCGGCCGCCGTGGCCGGGATTCGATCCCGCGCCCTCGTGCTCAGCAGCCCAACGCCATAGCCACTGAGCAACCACGGCGGGTAGTTCTGACTCTTAGATCGCTGAAGTCACTCTGACGCTTACAATTCCACTACTTCTTTGAATCATGCGATAAGGAACTAAGTTTCTGGATTTTTAAAAACAAGGTCTATCTTAGCAAGTTACCACCAATTTCCCGTATCGGGAATCTTCATAGTCTCTTATCATAAACCAATCCCGGAGTTCGTGCAGTCTAAAAATTGTGTTGTCACAAGTTACCACCAATTTCCCGTATCGGGAATCTTCATAGTCTCTTATCATAAACCAATCCCGGAGTTCGTGCAGTCTAAAAATTTGTGTTGCTGAATATGTGCTACTGGGGTAAGTGTCCCAGGTAACGAAATATCTTTCGGGGCGTTCGCGTTCCAATCGAAGTATCTGCGTTGTAATGCTTCTGGTTAGACAGCTTCCCATGGTGAAATAAATCGTATCATAGCTGAGCACGTCCTACTAGCTTGTGTCTGTTTTCCCACACGTAGTAGACATGGTAGTATCTGTCGCTGCGCGATCTATGCACTGAAGCACTGGGTCCCTTGCATCGCGCAAACATGCTTCGCCGTGTTAGTTGTCAGAACGCCAGCAGAAAAGCTCCCGTGAAACACTAAGAGCATTGAAGTAAGGAGGGCCCGCATACGCACCAAGACCACTTCGTGGTCCAGTCGCAGGAACAACGTGCTGCTGGGAGTGCGGCGAGTGCTGCAGCTCAACGCCCGGGGCACCCAGACTGCGGGAACAGGAGGCCGAGGCTAGGCGACAACGCCGTGCAACTTCACGACGTTGTCGCCTGGCCTCGACCTCCTAGCCACAATCACGCTTTGAAACAGCAAAACCCTGCAGTTGCAAAGTGCAAAGCAGACGCTCACATCGTGCCCGCCATGAGCGTGCCGCAGTACAGGAACGTGAGGCCGACGCAAGGCGAACACGCCGAGAACAACCTGCAGTTTTAGCCAATGCTGCTCGCATTGCTCGAGTTCCTTCTTTCCGCGTACGTGTGCGCACAGTACGCCATGCGTGTTCATTTGACCATCTTCTGTATACTACAATTCATTCTGGTACGAAAGATACGAGTCTTCTTCCTGTAGCATTCTATCATGTTGCTATTGTGTTCATTATTTTCTCCTTATGGCGAAATAGTGTTTCTTTAAATAAATAAATAAATAAATAAATAAATAAAATTGTCCAATGGTCAGATTCAAACAGACGACATCTAGCACAGGCGCCTCATAGCGTAACCAGTACGCCGCGGAGGATTTTTCACCATAACGGTGCGCCTCGTAAACGGATAGCAGTTTTGACATGGTAAATTCCGTGGAAAAATTCAAATCAGTTAACGCGTCGTCATCCCTCAAAATGTGGTCCGATCCCGAAGATAGTGGACTTAAAAATTGATTGCGACGCTCCTCGTACACCCCTAACGCTACGAGTGACGCGATAAAGTGCGGTGCGCGGTGACTCCGCCACTGCAACTCGCTCAGCAAGACTTTGTCGATCATTCACTGCAACTGAAGGCTTAATCGCCTTCCAACTTTCTTTTCTGTAACCCACGTTTTTCCTACTGTCATTTGACATTGCTTCTCGCAAAGCAGATTCGGCGGCAGCAAAAGCGTAGCCGATCATTAGTGAGCTGCCAATCACGAAGTACCCTCTTTTGCTAATAAATTCTGCAAAGTATTGTAGTTGCCACTTCGTTGACAATGTCATTTATGTGTGTCAGCTGCAACCATCATCTGTTGTCCTGCATTTTATCTTGTAATTGAGTGTATTGTTTCGTGTGTTGGGTTGGCATTGTGCTTTGTGCAATTCTGATAACATATATGCTGAATGCATACTATTGCTGAGCGCATTCATTGAGGGACGCTGTTTGTGTGTTCTTTATTTGTGATTGCTTTCAAGAAAAATGAGAGATTCATTTGCCATAAAGACAACATTTACCTAGCCAAGCGGCTTCAACGAGTGTGAATGCAAGGAAACAGTAAAACATTTTTGTAGCCGTTTATCTAGCATGTATTCAAAAAAACATCCTCGAGTGCAGATAAAGCCCCAATAAAATGCTGGAGTGGGCAACCCCTACTTAATTTATGCCTTTGAAAACACAGGAAACTTTATTTCTCGCCTTTTTTGTTTGCTCATTGAGCAGCTCCACCACAAGTCTCTGGTGAAATTCCGGCTTCCTGCTTTTTGTGCACGAAACAAGTATATAGATTTTCTTGTGAAAAAATTGTTTATTATGCCTGCGACACCTCTAGAAAAACACTGATTTGTGGCTACATTTGGGCTATGTGAATGTTTCGCATTTGGCTACTCTTGGTTTAGCATGGAGAAGGATTTGTGGATCAGTGGTTCGAGCGACCTGGTAACCCTGCTGACCGCCATCCTTCCCTGCTCAACTTTGCAAGTTCTCCTTCGCACCTGCCGCATGCGGCATGCGACACGCGATATGAGCGCTGAACTGTACACGGAACCTCATGCCGACATACACCTCGAGTGTTCCTATCATTGCTATCGCAATGATAATCGTACACCAGCTTAAACTCACATTTCCTCACTCACGTTGCCTGCTGAAACTCCCTCATGCTCACAAACAGTTACTCACGTACGTACTCACCGCCACTGACACTCGCCGACACTCGGCCACGTCCGTGCCAACGTTCATTCGTAATTATTGTCATAAACTTTAGCTCGTACTCACGTTAACCAGTACTCACTGTGTTCACAGTGACCCATGTCTTTGCGTATCGCACGCTAACATATGTTTCCTAGTAGTGCTCACCGGCTAACAAATGTTGTGAGTTGTCACTCGGCGCATGACGCACCTGCACGTATCAGGATATTCTCGTTTGCTGTAGCGGATTTTAGTTATTGCGCATCCCATCTGATGATCGCAAGCGCGACGCCAATAGTGTTGTGTTTTCTGCAAGGCCCCGCAGCACCTGCGATCCCTCTGGAATCTTGGACGAGTCACGTATAAATAGCCGACGCACCTGACCCGCAGATCATAATTTCGCGGTACACGCACGTGCTCGTCAGTATCGTTCTGCCTGAGTGTAACTTGATTTCATGGGCATAGGTTTGTCCCATTGAGTTAGTTTTGTGACTCGCCGTTCTGCCACGGCCACCATCACGACAAGGTGACAACACTCACGTCTACTCCCACACGTCGTCGCTCACTCTGTCTCAATCGGCCGAGCACGAGTCTGCGTGTCGTGAATGAGTACGCCGACATACGCCTACAATCATTTTAGAGACTGCAATTCTGGTAGCAGCCAATATACACTTCACTGCTCTGTCTGAAATTTGTCACGTGCGGCTATTGTTTCCACAGGTGGAGGAGGTCTTTGGATACGTTGGGAGCTACCAAGAGATTTGGCTGGGAATCTCCATGGTATCTGTCGTGTTCTACGCCTCGAGGTCGTGCAAAAACCTCCTCAGTGACCCCGACAATACGTACAGGTAACAAGCTTTATACCCTTGTCCTCCCAATAATCGCAAGCTCATTCTAATGCTCTGAAATGTCTGAGTGTTGTAGCATCAGGAATCTCACAAGCTGGGAGCTGGCTGAACAAGCATAGAGAGGATGGAGCAAAGGAAGGCAAGCGGGCACATCAGGGGAGAGCTGGCAGAGTTACTTCTAGGTCGTACACCAGGATCCTAGTTCAAGGGAAGTGTGTAACGGCGCAGGCGTGCGAGAAAAAAATGGGTGGAGTGTATCGGGGACGCAGCCGCAGTGGGCTCAGCGAAACGACCTGTGCGTATTCCTCAGGATGTACGGGCAGATGAGCGCAGAAGGAATAAATACACGAGGGACATTTATTAGACAATTTGAATGTTTGACATTTAATGCAGCTAGTGGGGTCATGGGGGTTCAATCTTGCGATCGTTTTTTGCTCCCTATTCGTAGTGGGCTTGCCGTGGCCAAAGGTGCGAATGTCTGACTGCCAGAGTCTCTTCACGCCATTTCTGGACAACACGTGTCGATCTCGAATGCAGCTCGGCTATTATATAGTCGAGCAACCTTCACAAAAATGGGGCACCTAAGCAATTCTTATGATGTGTAAATGCGAGAGCATTACTTGTCGCTGAGTGTGTCGCTGAGTTTTGTGTTGTGGAAAAATGTTGATGCTTATGAAGTCGCAACAGCGCACGATGATAGGATGGACATCTCAGTTTTATTTGCGTAGTTCTCATTTAAGTGTTGTTTCACGCACATTACGTTCAGTGTTCTTTCTCGATGACACCACTTTTCAGCATGATGACATCAGATTACCGAGTGATGATAGTGCTTTTCCGGCCGGCGTCATGGGGTTGACAATAAATTTATTCATCGGGCTCCCAGGCCAACTCTTCTCCGGGCTGTCCAGGCAGGCACGTGCGGCCACCCGGGCCGCTGTATATATTTTGAAAGCCACTTGCGACGGGGACAGGGTCCCGCCGCGCGTTGTGTTTTCTCGGCTTAGTTGGTGTTGAAGCGAGACGCAGCACGAAGGTCAATTTGCACGCTGCCGCGCTTCCTCCCTCCATCATTTTGACAGCGAATTTCCGCGGTCATCCAGTGAGATGTGTTCATGTTTGTTTGTGCGCGCGCAGCACCGTGCTTGATAATGTAGTTAGCATACCTATGTTTATATGTTTATGCGACCGATAAAACTACTATCCTTGCTTCCTGTAGCTAGCCGTTCGATAATTCGCTACCATAATCGATGCTTCGCCCATCGGTCGAAACTGCGACGTTTCTTTTTCTCCTATCGTTTCTTTTTCTACCACGGACGGCTTTTCTACCACCATTTTTTGGTGACGGCGGCATAGCACAAATGAGCCAAGTAATGCTCTCGGATGAAAACTTACGCACTTGTAAGCCTTAACCTTCTGATAAGCAGAGGTTTGACTTTCATTGATTATACCTACTATGGCGGGAGTGAGCTCTACGACCACTCCCACTCGGATCTGAACAATTAGCGTATCTGAGTGAGACCGAATAAATACAATCAGTGAATCAGACCTTCTCAGTGAATCTGAGTCGGTCTGGACGCCGACTGGGAGCTGCATTTATCTTTGTCACATCTATAATTTACCTTTATCAAGGGCGCCATCTGTGTACAAGCCGATCGAACACTGCCTTGTTTTTATTTTTTATTTAAATACTCTCCGTAGAATAACGACGCTAAAGATAGGATTGAGAATGAAACATGTTCGAAATGGCAGTCTTGAACAAAGTAGGAACGGCGTTTCTGGCGATAGAGGCAAGGAATTTATGTCATTCAGATGAGGCCCTCAGAACGAACGAATGACAGTACGTGCTGGTCTGGGCGCATAGCACCCGAACTTTTAAGCGATTGTCGACACGAGATCAGACGATGCAAGGTGCTGAGAACAAAGTGTGCTTCAGCTCAGGTTTGATAAACAAGATTTTATGAAAAAAAAACATACGCGTGCTAGTTTTTGTCTGTTGGAATAGTTAAGGAGGTCACAAGAAGATTTTTATTGCAGTAATACTGGCGATACGAGAATAGCCGGCAACAATGAGCCGAGCTGAATGGTTTTGGATAACTTTGAGTGCGGATAAAAGTGTAGCAGCGTAAGGGTCTCAGATTGAAGAAACATACTGTAGTTTTTGTGTGATTTATGTTAGATAAAGAAGCGGTCTAAAGGAAGGGGAAGGTAAAAAAATTATTTGATGCAAGAAAGCAAGAATGCGGTTGGCATTGCAGTGATGTAGTTAGTATGGGTATTCAATGACAAATTGTTTGTACTTTGAAACTACCTACTTTTGATTATGCAGAATCCGAGGAATGCGCGGTATGGCTTGCGTTGGCAGCTGTTCGCAACGTCTTGTACTATATTTCATCGATCCTTATAACTTCTGTGGAAAGGATTCGCACACACGCGTAACAAGCAAAGTGGGGTATTTGGCTACCTTTAAGCGGAAGCGTACAACTCATGTAACCCACCAAGTAACCAAGGACCTAATAAAGAAACGGCGAAGCATGAAAGTGTCTAACTCTCGAGATCACATAGAACTCGCTGAACAATGAAAGATGATAAACAATATGATAGTAATCGATATTCGGAACTTTAACGTCAAAATCATTGCAGAAGCAGTAAAAATGACTGCAGCATAAAATCAACAAGAAGAAAACATGGCATAGGGCAGGTCACGATGTATGCAGTGAAAGATAAGCAGGATAATATCATCAGCAATTTCGGTAATATTGTCACGAGGTATCGCGTATGAGCATGCCAATAAAGGACCGCTTCGCTCCGCGTAGAGAAAGAATACGGGACCTGCCGCGTGAGATGCTGTGAGCCATTCTGCGGTAGCGGCACCCTGTAAAATATTGTAATATACGGTTTCTTCTCTTCCCCGTGTACCCGTGAATCCCCGTGATATCTTGGTGAAGGTGCGGGTACCAGAAGTGCTGTACAACGGAGCTCCGCAGTGGTCGTCGAGTTGGGGCCATCATGATGGCAGAGGATACCACGACCGCACCTGTGCCGGCCAGTAGGACGCCTGCACCTGCCACGACAACAACGTCAACGATCGCTGTTACGCACCCTCAAGATCCAGGGACGTTCTGCGGTACGGATGAAGTTGACGTCGTTGATTGGATTGCCGAATATGAAGGCATCAGTGAGATCAATAGCTGGGACCCAACACTGATGCGGGAGAACGTGCTGTTTTCTCTCAGGTTCGAATGCCACGAGGCAGAAATTGGAAATTAGGACTCTTTTTAAAGAAAACATATGGTCTTGGTTTCGAAGGCCCTAGTTCGAAAGGCAGCCGCAATGAAAGAGCTGTCCATCTGCGCTCAGATATCCACTGAACCACACATATCCTACATTCAGGACGTCTTGGCTCTTTGCCGTAAAGTCGACAGTGACATCACGGAGTCGGATAAGGTTGGTCACATGCTGAAGGGAATCACAGAGGATGCGTTCAACATATTACTGTGCCAGAATTTGGCGACCATTGATAAAATTATTGAACGCCGGCGTTTTGAGCATGCCAAAAGCCGGCGTATTGCAAGGACATTCGCCAGGCTACCGAACACCGCTCCGAGGTCATCATGCAAAAACGCACAGGTCTCTTGTCTGCAGTCTTCGCCGCCTTTCCCGACGAACACAACTCGTTCGTCGGGAAATCGAAGCAATTGCCCCTGCTCTTCCCAACAGTGGCCATGGCGATTTTCACGTGCCGACCGTTTCCCTGGTCCAGTCCATTGTGCGAGAGGAACTGGGCAACTTAGGTTTCGCCATCTGCACCTGACTTTCGCCCTAGGTCGCTGCCCCAGGAACAACGGTTCCACGCTCGCTCCGGAATTAGGCTGAATGGCGGACGGCAGATAATCGGCCGATTTGGTTGAACTGTCACCGTATTGGTCACGTCGTGCGCCATTGCAACAACCGTTGGGTCGCCATGGTTGCTCAGTGGCTATGGTTTTCGGCTGCTAAGCACAAGGTCGCGTGATGAAATCCCTGCCACGGCGGCCGCATTTCGAGGGGGACGAAATGCAAAAACACCCGTGTACTTAGATTTAGGTGCACGTTAAAAGACCCCAGTTGGTCTAAATTTCTGGAGTCCTCCACTGCGGTGTGCCTCATAATAAGAAAGTGGTTTTGACACGTAAAGCCCCATAATTAAAAAGAAAACCGTTGGCCGTCACCGTTCTCCGGGGATGACACTGCTAGCCGCATCGACAACTACCGCCGTTGTCCGCACACTCAGCCGTACAACAGAGATAGCTATCGCCGCTTCCAGCCTTGTGAACCACCACTACGGCTTAGAGCCTTTTGATGCCACCACTACGCCGCACAGCCGCTCCTGGTCGCGCTGAAGTCACCAGTCCCGCTCGCCGCCAGCACGTCGCCCGTCCTCTCTTTCGCCTCTACGACGACGCCCGACATCGCCACTCAACCTACGACAGAGAAAGTAAGGGACGCAGCTCTTAGAGGTGAGGCTGCACCTACGGCATAAATAAATAAATAAATAAATAAATTAATTAATGTTTATTTTTCCACAAGACAAGTACAATACAGTGTTGTGGTGGGAAAGTGGAAATAAGGTTGTTCATGGCAGCTTGACTGGTCCCAAGAACCCAGGAACATCCGAGCAGCAGGGTTGAGCAACATATTTCGTTAAGAAAGAAAAATTGCGATTATATAGATACAAAAACATTGATCATCTAGTCCATAAAGAAAGAACATATTTGAGTCATAATTGAAACAGACGTAATTTAGATATGAAGAAATACATAGCTGAATCATTTAGAGGCGTGAAAAAAGTTAAAAAGATCAACTGGAGAACACGGAGTTCCACCTCAAATCCTCTCCTCGTATTGCCCACACGACTAAACTTGATCGACGTTGACAGCTTAACTGTTCCCGCACTCGTTGATACTGGGGCATCAATCTCCGTGATGAGTAATCCACTTCGTCGCCGCTTCAAGCATGTACTTACCTCCACCGCTACTGGTATTATGCGTGTCGCAGATGGACAAAGTGCCGCGATCATCCGGTTGTGCAAAGCTCCTACTACCACCGCCGGTCACCATATATCTGTTTTGTTTACTGTCATCGAGCAACGCCCCAAGGACGTCATTTTCAGACTCGATTTCTTGTCGGCAAATGCCGCTCTCATTGACTCTGCAACCGGCGTGTTTCAACTTGAGCTTCCTCAACTTGCTGATGTTCCACCTTCATCGTCACACTGCTTATGCTTTCTCTATTACGTTCGCTTGTCACCGCAAGCCGCGACGTATGTTGCCTTTTCGACGGCATCACCAGTCCCCGGCGGTGACTACGTAGTATCTCCAATAGTTGACGGGCTATGCCGCGCACCCTCGTGAGTGTTGTTGCCAACCCCACCCACCTCCCGCTCCTTAACTTCAGTAACTCGACGCAAGCTGTCCCGCAGGCACCTCAGTGGCCAACGTACCAGCGCTTGTGCATGTGACATCGCGGAACTAGAGGCTGAAACTTGTTCGTCCTTCCTTGCAACCGGTCCGGCGAGTTGAGTCCCGGACAAAATAACCAAGATAATTGCCCCTGACCTTCCGACTTGTCAAGCCGCGGAACTCCACCACCTCCTAGCGACTTACAGGGATATCTTCGACTTCGATGACCGCCCTCTGGGTCAAATTTGTTTCATAAGTGATCGAATATATACAGGAGATGCTATTCCTATCAAACGGCGACCATGTCGTGTGTCTCATTCCCAATGCCAGGTCATACAACGTGAGGTCGATAAGATGCTCTTCAAAGGCGTCATAGAGGCTTCTTCCAGTCCGTAGGCGGCAGCTGCCGTCTTGTTAAATGAAGCATGGCAGCTGGAGATTTTGCGTCGACTATTTCAATTTCAATTTCAATTTTATTTTCCCATCTTACAATACAGATGGAGGGGTTGCAGAAAAAAGCTACACCAGGGCAGCTTGACATGCTCACAAGCCTAATGTTCAGCGGGGAGGCAGTACTGGAACTTGCACAATTAAAAAACAAACAAACAGATAAGTATATCAAGTAATCACTAAAGTATACACAAAACCGCAATATGTGCACACAAGTAAATTCAAGCCATGTTATTAAAACACATAGTATGAAGCTCTTTGCGTGAACAAGGAAACAAATCGAAATTAATGAGACTATAACCATTCAGAAGAGATGGAAGAATATAGTGAAGGCGTTCTTGTCCAAGTTTAGGTCGAGGTGTCGGTACTATCCATTCCTCGCCATGTCTGGTTCGATAGCTTAACGTTTTTTCTTAGTTCTGCTAATTTCCTCCAATTGGGTATATTATTCCTAATTTCCGATTTAAAGATGACACTGAGGCGACATTTATAGCGGTTGTGTTTTTTAATCAATCTAGAATGAATAAATATAGCTGCACTTGGATGTCAGTAGGACGTATTATACACATGTCAGAGATACCTTTTTTGGATTTGGTGAATGCGTTCAAGGTTCGTGAAGCTTGTGGTACCCCAAACTAAGTGGCAATAATTCAAATGCGAGTGGAAGATGGAGTTGTAAATCAGCATTTTAGTTTGTGTAGGAAGGACGTTTCTTAAACGACCTATGGCACCAGTGATCGGAGCTATTTTGTTTGAGACGTAATTGACGTGATAATCCCATATATTGGAGGAAAATATAGCTCCTAGGCATTTGAACTGCTCTATTATTTCTACAGGACGGGAATTTAAAATGATATCTTCATGCTGTGGGATAAGTTTATTTTTTGGTCTGAAAATGACAGCCTTAGTCATACCCTCGTTGATCTTCATTGAATTAGCAATGAACCAATCCTCGAGAGCTTTCATTGCAATGTTGCATTGATCAATAAGTTCTGAAATGTTATCCCCGGCGAGAAAACAGGCTTGTATCATCCGCATAGATGACAAACTTTGCGTCATAGTTACTATTTATTATATCATTTATATAAATGTTGAAGAGTAAAGGTCCTAGCGTACTTCCTTGAGGGAAACCGCACATGAGAGGTTTCGGTTCAGACTGCGTACCATTTATTTGTACCACGTGTTGCCGAAACGATAGATAAGAGTTCAATAATGATAGTGCTTTCCCTCGGATACCTATCAAGCCCTAATTAAAATAACGCGCAAAGACGCACATCCGCTGCCACGAATCGATGACGCCCTTGAATATCTTCACGCTGCGAGATACTTCTCATCCATAGACCTGCGCTCGGGTTGCTGGCAGATTCGCGCTGACGACTTGGACCAAGAAAAAACTGCCTTTATCACACTGGACGCCTCTATCCGTTCAAAGTTATGTCCTTTGGACTGTGCAACGCTCCCGCAACCTTCGAACGCACGATCGATGCTCTCTTTCATGGTTACAATAGGTCCATCACTCTCTGATACCTAGACGATGTCATTTTATTTTTCCCAACGTTTGAAAATCACCTTACTCGTTTGACGACCGTTCTAGCTGACTTTCGTCGAGCGGAACTCCAGCTAAACTCCAAAAAGTGTAATTTCGGCATACAGCAAATCACTTTGCTTGGCCATCTCGTAAGTTTTACAGGTGTCCAACCTGACCCTGACAAGATTAGCGACGTCAAGAACTTCCCGGTGCCCTCGTCTACTGAAGACGTTAGGAGTTTTGCGGGATTATGTTCGTACTTCCGCCCTTTTATACGCAATTTCGCCGTCATAGCCCGACCTCTAAGCAGCCTCCTAAAGAAGGACGTCCCCTTCTCGTGGGGCCACGACCAAGCGGCTGCATTCTCGGCGCTGATCGACTTGCTCACTTCACCGCCTATATCGGCTCACTTGACCCATCCACGACTACTGAAGTTCGCACAGACGCTAGTGGACATGTAATTCGCGCCGTCCTCACTCAGCACCAGCACGGCCAAACGTGTATTATTCTATACGCCAGCCGCCTTCCCTCCACGTCTGAATGGAACTATTCAATCACAGAATACGAGTGTCCTGCATTGGTTTGGGCTGTCGCGAAATTTCGCCCATATTTGCATAGCCGCGCTTTCTCGGTTTTTACCAACCACCAGACTCTTTGTTGGCTGTCATCGCCCAGAGACCCAACTGGTCGTCTTGGTCGCTGGGCTGTCACACTACAGGAATATACATTTCTCGTAATTTATAAATTTGGCAGGGTATATCACGATGCCGATTCTCTTTCGCGCCATCCAGTGAACTCTGCTAGCCTCGCTGGCCATGACAACGACCAATCTCCGACCCTTCCCTACGTCAGTATGTCCTACGCCATGAAGTTCTATACCGTCGCAACCTTGAAACCTGACAGGCGGGAATTTTCGCTAATTATTCCTCGACAACTGCGTACCATTATTCTTCAACGTCTACACGATGCTTCAACTTCGGAACACCTCGGCGCCTCACACACCTACGACCACGTACGACAGCAGTTCTTTTCGCATGGCTTGTATCGTTCTGTGCGCCGATACATTGCTGCCAGCCAGCGCTGTCAATGGCCCAAACGTCCTGCTCTTCGGCAGGCTGGCCTGCTTCAACCTGTCGACATTCCATCGGAGCCCCTATTTTGCGTCAGCCTTGACTTTCTTGAACCATTCCGTACGGCCGTATCTGGCAATAAATGGATTGCCGTCGCAATTGACTATACGACAAGATACGCCATTGCGCGCACCACACCCAGTAGCAGCGCTACTGACGTTGCAAGCTTTCTTCTCAGTGACGTCATTCTTCGACACGGGGCCCTGCGCCAGCCTCTTACCGATCGTGCCCGCTGTTTCTTAGCGAAGGTCAGGGACAAAATTATTCGTAGCTGTGGTGTTATAACGTAAAGCTATTCCAAACTTTTCTATTCGGATTCTGCAACCAGCCCTCCGTGATTGGTCAAAAACTTTTTTTGGACCAACCCCCACTTCGCCTGTCGGTCGTGCCGCTTCACGAAAACTGGGATAGCTCCCATTCTGACATGATGTGTACATACTGATTATGCATGATTCAACCGAACAAATAAAAAATAATCCTTTCTGATTCAACGGCTATTTGCCATTAACCCTCTGCTGTTGGTCAAAAGGTATCAGGCTGCAGCCATTTCACCTTTATGTCACTCGACGTCGCAAAACCGCGACAACTCAATGTGTCAAAGTGACGTGTACGTGTTAAAGATGCATTAATATGGCCAACAAAACTGGATTTTTTTCTGAATGCCCGGAGACTGCCCTGTTCCGAAAGGAATAGAAGTTGGTTTCCACCGATCGTCCAGGCAGTGGCTACTCGCACCTGCCGGTGAGCACGGGTTTATTTGCCTATAACAAAATGTTTTGCGTGGCCGTATAACGTTATGGAGTGCTTTCGGCACACGTTCGGTATTGCTCTGCCAACTTCTCTTTGCAGAGGATCCGTTCTGGCGGCATTTTAAACTGTCCGTTTCATGCCGCCGCAATTTTAGACAAGCCACGGCAAGCTAAATAAGGGAAAGCGAACCATCCACAGACCAACGGTCTTTCCGTGCACCTCAACCGAACTCTCACGGATATGTTGTCTATGTACGTCTCCATTGATGACCGCGATTAGGATCCCACCCAACCCTACGTTACTTTTGCCTACAATTCGTCCCGGGATGACGCCGCCGCCTATTCGCCGTAATTTCTCCACTACAGCCGCAACCCTGCATTACCCTTCGAGACGCTCCTTCCTGCTGATCACCCCGTACCCACCGCATATGCTCAGGACATCATCTATCGAACCAGGATAGACCACCAGGTTGCTCACACTAGGCTATCTGCTTCGCATGCCGCCCAAAAAGAGCGCTATGAAAACCGGCACCATGAAGTCGAGTACCCTTCTGGATCTCTGGTCCTACTCTGGACGTTGTCTCGACTCGAAGGCCTGTGCGAGACGCTCCTGCCTCGCTACAGCGGAAGCTACAAAGTTATCCGCAAGTTCAATGACGTTGACTACCTCACCACTCCGCTTCCACATCGCCCGTCTTTTCCTTTTACTTCTATTACTGGTGTTCTCCACGTGTCGCGGCTGTAACCCTACTTCAGCAGCAGTGCTGACTGTTTTACAAGGTGCCGTGATGGTGCTCAGTCCGCCGAGAGTGATGTTACGAGGCATCGCGTATGAGCATGCCAAGACAGCACATGCCACATGAGATGCTGTCAGCCATTCTGCAGTAGCGGCAGCCTGTAAATATTGTAATGTACGGTTTCTTCTCTTCCCCATCTACTCGTTAATCCCCATGACAATTCAGTAAAAGCCGGAGAAAAATTCTATACTCGCTTGTACAGTACCCAAAGCAGCCACGCAACCTTCATTGGAACTATTCATTGAAAAAATAGAGGGGCTCCTTATGTAACTAGCGATAAATTTGGAACGGTCTTCCAAGAGATGTCCCGGGCCAAAGTGGCAGAAGATGGAACAAAAATCCATTTATTAAAAGGTGGACGAGATATGCTTGAAAAGCTTGCCGCCCTCTATATATAATGCCTCATGACATCAAATGTACCAGAGAGTTGAAGGAACTCCAACATTATACTAACTCGTAAAACTCGAGATGTTCAGGAAATGACAAATAATAGGTCCGCAATAGCTTGCTTTCAGTATTCTATAAAATATTCAAGATAATTTCCAATAGAACCAGGGCAGCGCTTGACTTCTGTCAGCCTAGAGAAAAGGCTAGCTTCAGTAAGAGATATCCTACAATGAGTCACACCCATGTCATGAATTAGTCAATTGAAATATCTACGTAGTACAATCAACATCTCTATATGGCGTTCATAGTTTATCCGAAACTATTTTTTCAGTAGAGATACCAACAGTCATGGAGGCACTGCGTATTCATGGAAGACAGGAGGCATACGTCAACATAATGCGAAATATCTGCGCAGATTCCACAGCTACCTTGCTTCTCCAAAAGAAAAACAGCCAATAACCTATCAAGAAAGGGGTCACGCAAGCAGATACAATCTCTCAAATGCTATTCATTGCATGTTTGGAAGACATATTTAAGCTATTAGGCTGCGAAGGCTTAAGTGATGTTCAGCGTCGAATATCTCAACAGCCTTCGGTTTACAGATGACATTCCCCTGTTCAGCGGCACTGGGGATGTGTTGAAACAAATGAATGAGTACTTTAACCGAGAAAGTGCAGGAGTAGAGTTGAATATTAATGTGCAGAAAAGAATGTTCAACCCCTAACAACGAAAGAAGAATTTTCGTTCGCCAGTCTGCTTCTGGTGTCTGTACAGGACTATACGTTATCTAGGTAAACAACTCACAGGGGTTCCTGATCATGAGAAGGAAACTTACATAAGGATAAAAATGGGTTGGAGTACAAAGGCTAGCATTGCCAAATCCTGACGGGGATCTTACCACTGCCAGTGAAAAGAAAGTGTACAATCATAGAATTCTGCAGGTGCTAAACTATGGAGCGGAATCTTTCACGTTAACCAAAAGGCTCGAAAACAATTTGAGGACCGCTCAAAGAGAGATGGAACCAAACATTTTGGCGCAACGTTACGAGAGAACGGTGTGGCTCAGAGAGTAAATAGCAATAGCTAATATTCTAGTTCACAGTAAATGAAAGGAATGGAACTGGACAGACCCTGTAATGCGTAGGGTAGATAATCTGTGGACTATTAGAGTTACAGAATTGGCTCCAAGGTGAGGAAAACGCAGTCGATGGCGGCAAGAAATTAGGTGGGATGATAAAATTAGGAAATTTGCTGGTACAAGTTTCATTCTGCTAGCGCAAGACACAGGTGATAAGAGATCACTGGTAGATGCCTTCGTCCTGCAGTGGACAAGAAAATGAGCTGATGATGAAGCACTAAACCTGTTAGTCAAATCAAGCTTTCATTTCATGGTGGCAGGAGTTTTCTACAGACATTTGAAAGAGCACCATTGAGCTCCTCCCTGCTCAATGAAAAAGGCACTAAATCAAATAGACGTATGGCAGTGGCGCAGCTGGTACACCAGGAAAGTCAGAGTGCAAGCGCAGAGAGCATAATGGAGCGATTGGCAGCTAAATACTTGCCTCTTAAGAAAGAGGATCAGGAAGTAAGTTATCCGGACTACTTAGGGGCAGATTGCAACTATATGGATCAGGCACTCACGTAAAGTAAGGTACGCACGGCTCTGTATGATTTAAATAGTAGGTCAGCAGAGGGCCAGGATGGCATCTCTAACAGATTACTTAAGAATTTGGACAAAGACTCAATAAAATATCTGGCGACATAAATTAATGAATTATCAAAAGATGGGGTATATCCAGAAAAATGGCGGATGGCCAATACTTTCAAAGTAAAGCCGGGAAAACAACTCAAATTGGTTAACCTCCGGCCAATTGCGTTAACTTGATGTCTATTGAATACAATGGAGCATGTCATATTGAACAGGTTAACGAAATATGCGGTGGACAATGACATCCTACTCTGTAATCTGATTGGTTTCAACCAGGTTTGTCCACACAAGATGCCATGTTGTTAATCAAACATCAACTGCTCTTAGCCAAGCCAAAGAACACTGGAGTTCTCTTGGGGTTGGATGTCAAGAAAGCTTTTGACAGAATTAAGAATAGAGCAATACTTGAGGTCATTTCTGAACTTGGATTGGGCAGAACACTCTATGAAGTGGTGAAAATATTTCTTGGCGATCGCTCAGCTGACCTTAGATTTGGGAATATTAAATCAAGGAAGATGGATCTCGGGGACAGAGGGACGCCACAAGAGTCGGTCTTGTCAACTATGCTTTTCAAGTCGCCTATACTTTTCATACTGCTCATGTCAAAAGTGTCAAAGGGATTCAAAGGGATAGACCATGTATAGTCTATCATTTATGCAGAGAATGTGACTATATTGACCGTAGAAGGAAGTATGGGACAAGCGAAGAGCAGACATCAGAAGAGCATTAATCAGGTAGGGTGCATTTTAGAAGGCATGGGACTCAAATGCTCTCCTGATAAGTCTGAACTCTTAGTACTCAACAACACGAGAAGGGGTAGAAAACCGATGGGATATGTTCCAGAGGAAGAACCCAGGCCAGTACTAACCACGAAGGCAGGCAAACCTAATGAGCAAATAGAAACCATAAGAGTCTTCGGGTTATTCCTGGAGGCAAACGAGGCCAACAGAAGAACAATACAACGCATCACAAGCTAGACTGAGGAGGTAATAAGACTGCTAAGGAGAATCATAACAGACACAGATGGCTGGGAGAGCAGAGCGCATGAGACTGGTCCACGCTTTCGCCTTCTGTCACTTGTCATATGTAGGTCATATGCTTAGATTTGATGTTTAGATTGACACAGACAGAGATAACTAAGTTGAACAGATTAATTAAAAGGCATGCCAAAACAACAGTGGGATTGCCGGTTAACATGCCGTATGATAAATTAATGAAACTGGGGCTCCACAACACAAAATCCGAGATAAATGAAGCTCAGCAAATTACCCTGAGGGAGAGGGTCTCTGGGATAAGGTCAGGTAAAGCAATACTGGCAGAGGTAAGCTGGTACCCAAATGAATCCAGATTTTCTGGTGAAGACACATTAGAACTAAACGATCGCATAAGAGAGATAATCAAGACGACTCTTTTCCCAGAAATATGTACCCGGTGCCAAACCGGGAAAGGATAAAGGCAAAGGCCAAAGTCCCCTGCAAGAGATAGACCACGACAGAGAAGAAGGGCTTTTGTAGATGCTGCATGGGTCAGAGGAAAGAAAACTTTACGGCTTTCTAGATGCAGTAGATGCAGATGGACTCGCTCGAGATTATATTACAACCATAACTAACGACACGACAGTCGCGGAACAAGTAGCGATAGCATTGGGGGGGGGGCTTTAAGGAACAATAAGTGGACGCGAACTTACAGTGACTCTAAGATGGCTATTTACCAAAGGCCTTGTAACCAAAAAGGCTGCCCAGCTGATCGGTGAGATGTACAGCCAAGGGATCGAATTCCGCTGGTTTCCTGCACACATGGGGTCTTTCGATTCATCTCGGAAGAATTTAAGCGAGATGGCTAAGGCAGCTGCACGAGCACTTACTATCCGTGCACTATGCGACCAGGACCATAATATTATACAGGGAGAGAGCAGGGACCAGTCACTTACGTATAATGAACTGACGAAGAGTTACTACATGAAGAGAAGGGTATAGGTCGGGTGCAGCCCAGTGCCACACACTAAGCTTAATAGAGCTCAAGTGGTGGCTCTGAGATTGTTACAGGCTGAACATCTTGAAGGGGCAGCGCAAAAAAACGACGACAGAAGGCAAGAACACACAGGACTTGTTGTTACAGGCACCAACTTATCCGATTCCAAACTTCATCAACAAGCTATATCCAGAAAGAGAGGTGCCAGTCAATAGCGAGAAGTGCAATGGCATCGTTACTCTGGATCATGTGCTTTGGCAGTCTGCTGTGGCTTTCAGAAACTGTGACAAGGAGAGAGACTGATAGCGACGAGCCCTTAAAAGTGGATTTCCTTTAGATTAAGTACAGGCCGTCCAGAAGGCCCAGGATACGGCGGTACGGTTAAACCTTACTGTCCCAACGTGGGAGCCACCTGCGTCAACCTAAGGGTTGATCTTCAGGACCTCAATCAAGTTCATCTTACCACAATACTTGTGATTTTGACTATTTCAGTCCATGGTCACTAAACTTGATTAAGAAGTCTGCAGAAGGTGATGGTTGGCGGAATACTGCAGTATGTTAATCGAAAAGCCATGTATGTTGAGTGCCATAAAAGCTTTCGTGATCGTCAACTTGATGTAACATTGAAGCAAACAAGTTCATTTTACCAATGACAGATATAACACCACCGTGAGCAGGCCTATCTATTCTGTATATATTGTAGGAACGAGAAACCAAGATTTCGTCTCTTAATTTCTTGGTGAACCACGTTTTAGTAAATAAGGCTATATGAGAATCATGACATCGAAGAACGATCTTAAAGTTTTGTTTATTACACTTGTAGCATTTATATCTAACAGCGGAAGAATCTCGGCGAAACTTCTGCACATGATTTTTATTATCGTTCACCAGAGTGGTGAACCGCAGAAGTGGTGAAATCGATGAGTTTCCGCCTCCTGTGCGGGGCGTTCGAATTACGGTGGTTCCCGAAACCCATTGGTTTCGTCTAACGGGTAGAGATGTGCCATGACATGGCGCTCACTTATTTATATGGGTTCTCATCTCGAACGGGGCCTTATAGAGATTTGTGGGGTGTCTAGGCCCCCCGTGTCTGCACCACAGCTTTGCAGAAATAATCTAACATTCGCCGCTGCTGTGGGAGGCCGACAAGTGCTGCCGCCAGATACTTACTGGTAAAATACATAGAAGCTCGCTCTCGACCTTGTCCTCGTCAACTACGAAAGTGCGAGACCCTTGTGACGGCACCTACATATTCGGCATTTGCGGCATGGTGCCGCCAGACTCCTCTTTGACGACCCTTGGTTCTTGCACAGCAAGCATAGTGCTCTAAACAAACCTCTGCAACGAAATCCTCCCAAGGTGCTCTGAAAGGCCGTGCCGGTGGCCTGCTTGTACCCGTCTTTTTAAGTAGTTGGGTGTCCTGCGGGGGAAGATCGAACCATGCAAAGCCAAGACGGGTGTTCAACTGACTGTGGAACGTTCAGTTATCTAATAAGGTTAATTATGCTTAATTTTAACGCTAATAATAGACGTCATATTATCATGCCACACGAACATGTCGCTGTTAATCATTGACGCGTGTTATCACTGACAAGGTAAGCTTTTTTCCATTCGCTTGAATCTTCAAGGCATAAGACTACAGGAATATTCTCATAACCGTGATCGAACTTATGTATAATGCCAGTTGATGTCCAAGTCACCTCTAGTATTTATTCGCGAAATTTATTGATACTTAAATTTTTTACCTGAGCTAAAATTTCATGTGGGTTCTGAGGTGAACCACACAGAACAATATCTGAGTGACGGCTGTGGTCTTCCAGGTCAACCAACTTTTCGGATTGCTCGGGAGCAGAAGGGCAAAATGATTCCATTTTACTCTCGATGGTATCAATCTTGGACGTTCACAGTTTGAAATCTTGCAAAAACTTGTCAAGTTCGACTAATCTGTCACTTACTACGATATGGCAGCGCTGGATGTAATTAATTGCGATTTAATGCTGCAATAGCTTCAAGTATGGTGTTCGGAATAGGAACAATTTCTTTTATATGACATTCAACGTGAAGACTAGGGTAGGACTCGACATATCCGCAAAGAAACAGCTTGCACGCTGGACCCTAATCAGAAGGGTGTGTGGGCCTAACACTATAAGCAGGCAGCCATTGCTAGATTTTACGGAGGAATAGGACTTGCTAACTTTAATTACAAAAAAGTAGGTTACATGGTCAGCGTTGATGCGAAGTTCAATTCGCCTAGCCCACTGAATGAGGACCTTGAAATCCATGCTTTATAGCTTTGGGTGAGTGTAAAGCCACTCATCGGTGATCCGTGCTGAAGCAGACATGGGCATGTGAAGGGCATGTGACAAGAAAGGCTAGATAAACTGTTGTAGAACGGCTGGCTTGACGAGGCGGCGTCCTGGCACGTAGACTGTGGTGCTGCACCGGCAGAGCTATCCTCCATCCTGTGCTCCATTGGTGCTACATGGTGAAGCATCTGACAAGAAATGCCGAAACAACTCGAGGAATGGACTAGGCAGCTTCTTGAGCTTCCTGTCACGGCGACGTCAGCGCTGGACCAGCAGAGCTGGATTACACGCCCCCAAAGAGGAATGCCTGAATTACGAGAGGAAGGGGGATGGTCTCAGTTGATGCGACATTCATTTCGCCAAGCCCACTGATCCAGGAGCGTTGAGATCGGTACTTTAAAGCATTGGGTGAGTGTGACGTCACTCAACCGTGTTCCAGGCTGCAGCGGAAAGCATCTGACAAGAAAGGCCGGGCGAACTGTCGTATAGTGGACTGGGCAACTTCCTGGCACGGCGACGGCGGCGATGGACCAGCAGAGCAGGACCCCTAGAGCAGACAAAGGACCAGCGGAGCAGAGCAGGACCCCCAAGCAGAACTGCCTGAATTGCGATGGCAAAATGGGCAGCCGAAGTTGATGCGAAATTCCTTTCGACAGCAGGCCAAGTTGTTACTACTGCTCCCTTTGTATTTTTAAAAAAAGAATGGTTTATAATGTACAGTGTAAGGACAGAACCGTTCAATTGGTATAAATACCTGAGTGTGCAAATTATGATGTGATGGCTGTATATTAAGCGCTGGCTATTGGATATATGTTTAATTGAACTTTACTCAATTAATTTCTTACTATATTAATTTAGTTTATGATTCGGTTCTTGCACTATTTTATTGGTATTTGATTCGGCCTGGGAAGTTACTATTCGCAACCACATCAGCAATGGCGCACCGAAGCCATGCGGCGAAACTAAATTCATGCGACTTTTTTCCAGTGTTCCTCACCAGGAAATCACAAATATTCAAATCACTTTCACCGTATAGTGAACGGGGAACAATAAATATCGCTGCTTGAAGAAAACTAAGTGTTTCTTTTATTTGAGAACGTCGCGTAGCCCACGTTATCTTGAAGCAATATTTCGTTCAGACTATTTTTGGTGTCTCGGGCTTGCTTCTTGCAAGGCATCTTAAAAATTTCCTTTAGTGTTTCATTCTGAACAGACGCAGTGCTCTCATATGTATTTGTCATTAGCTGCAAAAGGTCCGCCAATGTTACGCACCGCGACCCAAAGCTGTCAACGCTGCCATTGTTCCTCGTTTCTTTATGTGGTGCCTAAACGTGATCACGCTTCTGTTTCTCTTCAAGAACGATCTTCAGCCACTTTTGGCCCCGTCCGAAGAGCAACCGGGTGATTTCTCTGAACGTTGGTTGAGCTAATCGAAAGCACAGCGGAGGACCGGCATGGCATCGTATCGCAGTGAGGCACAACAATATAAATAGTATGTTTCTCGCTATAGAGGCTCTCTTTCGCTGTTTGGTTGTAATAGTTGCTCGAGTGTGTGCGTGTTATTGAATTGGTCACGAAGTTGTGGAAAATGCTGACCGTGCACAATAAAATTTCTTTGTTCAACTTTAGTATTTTCTTCATCTCGTTTTTGCTATCATTTGTACAAGTTGTGTGATACACGCTCTTTTCCGTTTTGAATAGACTTACAGAAAACTACCTTGACATTATATCATGCCATGAATGTCGAATAAACGACCATTTTCCTGAATTTATATTTTCATTGGATAAGCTTATTTTGTAATATCCCCATATTTCTGTGGTATTTATCGCACTGTTGATCTCTGTTTTACCTTGCAAAATATTGATGTATATGTATTACCATTTGAATATGTTTTCATTCTTGCCTATTATTCATGCTGGATTAATTGCACCTGATGTGTGCCTTGTGCTATGCTGCTGAACTGCGTACAATTCAGAAGACTTGTCTAGCTGAGTTGGGGTTTTTCTTCTGACGCGCTGTACTTCTGTCTTAAAGTAGCAATAAAGTTATTCATTGAGTGAGTCAGTGGTGTATTCATAATGTTACAAAATATGTTTATTTACACACTGAAACCAGATGCAAAAGGAAGGCTCAGGGAAGGTTAGTCCAGCACCGAATACAGCTGAGTTCATGCGCCTTACTCTACTTCCTCTGTGCAGTCACACAAGGCTGCCATATTTTCCCGGGGGCAGAGGAAGCTCGCTGAGAGAATTAAAGGGGCCTGCGATGGTGCGGCTTGAGGTGGGCCGCGTGAACTTCCGTCACACGTGAAAGCCAATTACGTGCCGTCACTTTGGCGACAACATAGAACACTCAAGCGAGTGAGTGTAACGGACTGTTCAGAGGATGTGGCGAGAAACTTGCAGTACAATCCTTTTTTTGCGAACAGGCGTCCACTACTAAACACAGTCACCGGGAGAAAAGCTAGAAAGTGTTAATATGGCCTTGTCAGGACGTTTTAAGATGTTCCCGTCATCGTGCTTCTTCAGGACGACTTCTAGTTTGTGCAATTGTCTTCCTGACACGAGAAAGGTAGAACATTGTCCTGAAAGCCCAATAGAGTCAATGCGCTGAGGCTGGCAGCTTGGTTGCTGGTGCTCATATTCAAGTTTGGAGCGCAGACTTGATAACGACTAATACAAAGAGACAAGTACACTGGACGTGTGTCCAGTCTACTTGCCTCTTTCTGTATGAGGACTTAATAGGTTCGCGTCGCAAACATGAACGCGAGCTCTGGGGAGTGCGTGCATACAGCAAAAACAGCGATGCACTTCCACTAACTTTAGGCTTGGCCGATCGTACATGTGCGTAACGAAAGATAGGATGGCGTCCCAGTTTTTGTGGTCAGTGGCTCCATACTTTAAAAAAATGTAGAGAAGTGTTCGATTGGTCCGCTCCATGAAGCTCTTGATTGTCCAGTGATAAGGAGTGGAATAGGGATAGGCAGAATCACAAATCCGTAAAATTCCTTCTACGGCGTCGTCTGCGAAATGCCTTCCACGGTCACTGATGACAACCCAGCGGTAGCCAGCAGACGTCATCAGAAGAGCTACCCGATGCCCATATCGTAGAGACTAAAGACGTCAATGCCTCTACGGTTCAGAAGCTCATCACCAAAACTAACAATACTATCGGGCTCATCAGAAGAATTAGCAATAGACACATGGGGCCTCAAGGAACATAATCTCATCAAACTCATACACGTGTTCGTCACCTGTCACCTCGCATACGTTGCGGCAATGCTCAATTGTTCACGATCCGAACGGGACAGACTTAATGCCCAAATCACAAATGTCACCAAGCAAGCCCTCGGCATTCGAACCAGCACCAGCAACGAGAAGCTGGGGCACCTGGGCATGCACAACACCCTGGAAGAAAAAATGTTCCAAAAGCCAGGGGAACTCATACTTCAACGTGTTGCTTTCACTGAATTTACTCAACAATAAGATAACAAAAACATAGACGTTTCGCCACCTATGCGTGTGGCATCGTCAGTACACGAATGACAACGAATGAGAAATACATCCTATTTAAGTATGATACTGCCGTAAACCATGGAAGAAATTGCCGAAGCCCAGCAGCGCACCCAGCTTGCTATGTTTTTGACGACGCCTCCGGGGCGCAGGATCCTAGGGAAGCTACGCTTTGCTCAAAGAGACATAAAAAAAGACATTGTGGACCTCCCACGGGACATCCGCGCCAAGATCACGGTCCGACCTATACCCAGAAAAGTACACCCCGAAAGCAACAGGGGCAGACGGCAAGTGAGAGGACAATTCCTCCTTAACCAAACATTGGCGAACCGCGAACGCTCAGCTTTTGTTGACGCGGCGTTATACGCAGGAAACAAAGCAAACGCAGTGGCGGTTGTGGACGGCCGCGGATCCGCAAAATATGCTGCCACGGCAATTGCAAGGAAACCTGAACGGGCCGAACAGGTTACGATCGCTGTTGCACTCACCGACGACAATCTTTCCCATATCTACAGCGACTCCATAGCCGCTATCATAGCTTTCCAAAAGGGCACGGTCTGCGCATAGGCTCTCAGAATTGTTACAAAGAAAGAGATTAAGAACCACGTCATACACTGGTTCCCGACACACTTAGGGCCAAAGATCGGCGACGTCCTCAACCTTAACGAGGCGGCACACGAGGCTGCGCGCGCGCTTACAGACCGCGCGGCTTCACCCGGCCACTCGGAGAACAAGGACGCCCCCACTACATAAAATGAAATCACTAAACACTACTACGCACAACGTAGAGAGTATAGCACGCCACACCGCGCGCTCACTCGAGCTCAAGCGGTTAAACTCAGAATGCTACAAACAGACACATACCCCACGCGAAACCGACTACACCATTATATGCCTCAGCTCTATGACAAGTCTTATTGCACCAATTGCAATGCATCCCTTAACGTATATCATTTACTCTGGCCGTGCTTGCAATCTCACATAAACTCCGAACCGGACAAGCGCAAGTTTGAAAAGCAATCCGGAGCGAAGAATTCGCTTCCCAACTCTGGGCCGTCCAGCAGGTCCACGACGCCGCCAGGAAACTCAACCTGCCGGTTCCGTCGTGAGACACGCCCACTCCATAAGAGCCCAGAGCTCTCGTGGACTGCAGGACCTTGAATAAAGTTGATTTTCTTCCTTTCTTCCGATGCCCACTTCTACAAAGGACAATGGCGATGTCTTAACTGGTTGCAAATAGCCTCTTGTGACACTTACAAACCGTATATCTGGTGACATACTGCTTCGCTGCTTTTCAGAGTTTGGGGCAGCAAATCCCTGGCGAAGTCGGTGTAGTGTTCGCGCGAAGGCAAGGTGCCCGATGCTATAACGTGGTGTATTGAACCGCAATTCGGAAGTTTTCTGGCACAACTAGGAGCAATGGAAGGCCATAAGCTGAGCATTTGTAGAGCACAGCTCTTAGGCGCCAGTTCCTGTGATGAGCGTCGGCACCGGCGCCCTACCTTGCAACGGAATGAACGAGCACAGCGAAAGATGAGCGCGAACGCGGAGCACCGCGGCGGATGATAAAAGGCTGTTTCAAATGGCGCGATTTTCAGTCAGCGACACAGCGAATTCCGTCGCCCAGCGACCGCCGCGACGGCGTGGGCTCTCCGCGACCGGATTCCAACAAGTTGGTCGCGCCGTCGCTCAGTCGCAGCGGTCGGCGCGATATGGGAAGGGTAATGTGTGTGACGAAACAAAGCGGCGTGAAAATAGGCGCTTTAGTGTTTTACCGCTCGTTGGTAGCTCTGTGGAGCAATGTCGCGCGCCAGTTTTAGCTATGTTTAAAGCGTACCCACCAGCGTTTGCGGCTTAGGAGCTTCATAAACATTTTTCTTTTCTTCCGCTTACATAATTCGTTTAAACGGAGAAGCTTCACGCTATCTAGGTCGGCAGAAGGACGCCGCTTTAACATAAGGCACGTACCCACTTGATCGCCACCGTCCTCAACCTCTTCATCGCTTCAAATTGAGCCAGATGCTTATACATGCACACTCAATAGTAGCTTGTTCTTCTGCAAAAGCAAATACTCATCCAGGAAAAAACGTTGTGGCTTCCATATCTCAACCACGAAACTAGAGTGTACTAAACGGAACCACCCCATGGACGCCGCACAAGCTTCACGCTCATACTTGCGGTTTGTGCAGCACCTCACCGTATGTGCAAGCTGTCGTAAAGTCTCAACGCTTTTAAACATTAGAGAATGGTGCACCTATTCTATTAACGAATAAATATAGGAAAATTTGAATATTTGACTAGTTTCCATGTTGTTTTTATTTAACGATGCAGGCATGGATACTTGGTGAATAGGAGGCAACCTTGCGCATCGCAGCGACGGAAATCGCGCTGCCGCAAACGCATGTGAAAGCTGTCAGCGAAAATCGCTCTGCGATGTGCGCGGCAGAACGATTTTTTTCGCCCCAATCGCGCCATGTGAAATAGCCTAAAAGTGACGAAAGCGCCGAAAAGTGAGGAGCAAAGTGGAAGAGGAGGGTGTGGAGAAAGCGTGACACAGAAAGCATAGTGCCGCGCATGAGGGGCTTTGTTGCGACGACGATGTCTACGAGAAAGCGCCAGGGCAGCGCACGCCATCTGAATGGAAACAAAGCGCTACTTGAGCGGAGGTTGTCTGCTTCGGCTGCTGTGAATCGCGCCCACGCGTCACCCACGCACTTCTCGCGATCTCCCCATTAGCGAGACATTCGCGCCACACTTCGCTCCGTTTCAAGCGTGCCGCACGAGACAGACTGTCTGCGCCACCGAGTCTATCGCGAAATGAAAACACATATACAGCTGCGCCCAGATTTCGCATTGGGAGCATCGTAATCGTCAGTGAACTTTGTTTTATTATACAGAACATCGTTAAGAGTACTGTGGACTCGTGCACAGCTGGTGTCTCAAGGTAGGGTCGCAATGATGCTCGCTCTCGATGGTACTGTGGTCTGGAAACTCGGAGAGGATAGAAACTTAATAATCGTCCAAGGCATCGCCGTCAGCCTTGGGGTACGTTGAAGGGAGGCGGGACAGACATTCAACATTTGTGTAACATCTTCTGCTCTTCTAGTTGACACGCGTAGTAGGCGAACCGGTCAGCGCCTTTTCAATTGCTAGCAATACAGCGGGGCATGGCATTTCTCGAGGCGCCCGACGTTCGTGCACAGGCGCGAGTATGAGCGGGTGCGAGGGATAAAATCTGGGGGCTCCTCCTCCTTGAGTGCTCCTTTGCCTAGGTACTACGCAGGAGAAGTTTCTTTACTCGTGTTGTATGCGTTTCTTCCTAGGCGTGCCGGCATTGCGGAGTGGGGTTGAGTTCGTATACGCTTGTACGCTGTCTCGAGGCGCGGTGAAGCACTGGACACGGACGCCTCATTTGGTGATCGCTGTACCTAAAGGTACGTCGGACGTACGTGACTCCCAGAAGCTAAAGGAATATCGGACAGACTTTCTCGCGCTTGCGGCACTGGTGCTGAGTCAGTCATGCTGGATTAACTCTTTCTCGCGCCTTCCGGCGCTCTGCCTTCAAAAAAACATCCCTGATTTTCCCGGGCAGCAGTAGGGGCCGTAGTAGAGGTCGGGCCTGTTCTTCTGCAGCAGTATTTGTGATCATGCAATGTTTTTTTCTGCTGCTGTCCGTGACTTTTCAGGGCATTTTTGAATGGTCCCCTTTGGCAAAAATAAACGCACAGCTCCTTAGCGACCGTGGTTGAACGCGATTGGCTGAAACGCAGCTGGCGACGCCTTGATGTCACCCCGTGAGGATTATTGGCTTTGGGTCTTGCCCAAATTAGGTTAGGTTTAGGTGAGGTTAGGTTAGGTTAGAATAGCGTAAAAGACGTTACGGTGGCGCGGCGTACTCTCACAGCAGCTGCGTCGTGAGGATTATTGCCTTCGCGTTGCGGCCACGTTAGGTTAGTGAGGTTGGGGTTAGCTTAGCGTAAAAGGCGTTAGGTTGGTGCGGCGCACTCTCGCAGTGGTTGCAAGGGCGTCGAGCATCACTGGCGGGCTTTCAGCCATGTCACGTTCAACCGCGGTTGCTAAGGCGCTGTGCCTTCTAGATATTCAGTATGTGTGGCCGAACCTCTAATAGGGACCCCACAGCTCTGGGGGGGGGGGGGGGAATCGGCTACGTTATTTTGAACGTAGAACGCCGCAAGGCGGGAGAAAGGTATAATCCGGCACTACTGACTCAGCACGCGCGCTCACTGAAACTGCCGAGACTTTTCTTTTTTGAGTCGCCGTGACGTACGGAACAGTGGCTTGTAAGCTGGCGTGAAGTGACCCTTAACATAAGTCTGGAACAGATTGAGCGCTCGAGAAACAAATATGGTTAGTAGCTGGGTTTTTCGCGCTTTGCTCAGGAATTTCGCGTTCCTTGTGCGAGAGTGAAAGCGAGTGATCACGTTTGTTTTAGATTTGGGAGGAGACCGGTACAGGGGGTGGTGTACAACCTCAATGCCATTTTCTGTGATAGGACAAGCTATATTTCAGCGAATTTTCATTTATATTTCCACCGAGTATTCTGCCTGAGGTCGAGGCATGCCCTTTGATTATATAATTTTGCTAGAATACGGTTCTTGCTCAGATGTTTTTTTTAAGCGCTGCGTTCAGTGCACTCAAAGCGTCAAGTTAACTCGACATTTGAATTACTTACATCATCAGCAACCATGCAAGTTTTGGCATTAAACTTTGCCTCAGCACTGTGTTGTGCTGTTACTTACACCACCCTGTTGTAAGCGAAGGTTACGGGCGGCAAGACGGTGCCCCATGTCTTGTGTTCGACGTCAAAGTCGGCGAGGTTCTTATTCAGGCGTTCCGAAAGACTATTCGTATGCGGGTGGTAGACAGTTGTCCTCTCGTGTCTTGTCTCGCTGTATTTCAGAATGGCTCCGGTGAGCTCCGCTGTAAAGGTCATTTCTCTGCCGTTAATGAGGACTTCTGGGCGTCGTGTCGCAGCAGGATGTTCTCGACGATGAACTTCGCCACTTTGGCTGCACTGCCTTTCGGCAGACATTTCGTTTCAGCGAAGCGGGTGAGCTAGTCCGTCGCCACGACTGGTCTCCACAGGAGCCGAGGGACGAGGTGGACTACCGGGAAGGCGGAAACCAAAACAATCCTTATTCGCACTCCCCAAAGCCCCTTATATACAAGGTCCTTTCAGATTGTAGCGCCACCTTATATACACAGGTGGCGACCGCTACATAATTCATTTTTCCCTCTTATGGGACAGGGCCCTACAAGTTCAACCGTCGCGGTGGTCTCACTATATGAACTCTGCGAGTCTGTGTCACCGTTTCCTGCGGCGTTGCTTCTGGCTGCATTCGATCTTCTTGTGGGGCTGCAGGCAGCATGATCTCGGGAGGGACAGGCGGAGAAGCTGCCAGTTGAGCTGGGGTCGCTTCCGATGAATGAAGTACCAGGTGCCGACGATTACGCTGAAGAACGCCTTCGGGTGTTTGAACAAGGTAGGACCGCGGACGCTAAGTTTGCGAGAGTATTTCCCCGTTGCAGCGTGTGACAGTGACCCATACATAGTCTCTAAGACTCAGAGGGGCCACTTGGCTTGAAGCATGACGGCGATTGTAGTTCTTCGCGTGCCGTGCCTTGTTCCACAAGTCCTTTTTCCTGAAACTCATGTGGCATGGTAACGACGACACCAGCTCTTCCGGTAGTTTCGGGAGACGAGTTTGTAATTTCCTTCCCATCAGGGCTTGTGCCTAAGAAATGCCGTTAGGACCGGGCGTGTCACGGTACGACAGCAAGGCAAGCTTGGGATCAGGACCAATGAAGAGCAAGTCTTTCACTGTGCGCACCATGTGCACTGCCTCTCTATTGCTCGGGGGGTACCTTGGGCTGCTGGTCTTGTGATGACAGCCGTATGACCGCCCAAACTCGGCGAACTCGTTGGACACAAACTGTGGTCAATGGTCCGTCTGGATGATGTCTGGTATGCCAAAACGGGCAATACAGCTCTTGATTGCCGAGATGACTGCTGGTGTCGTGGTCGACCCCACGGAGTCCTACTTCAGGAAACCTGGAATAATAATCAACAATCAGGACGTAATCGCGACCTGTAAGTTGACACAGATCGATGCCAAGGTGCTGCAATGGTCTGTCGGGTGTCACCGTGCACAACATAGACTCAGAACGCGGAACTCGAGTGTCGGCGCATATGGCACATTGGGCCACCATATGCTCAACATGCATGTTACAGCTAGGCCGCCAAACAGACTCCCTGGCCCGTTCTTGGCAGTCGCGCACTCCCTGATGCCCTTCGTGTAATAGGGTGAGAATGTCTTGGCGCAAGGCTGAAGGAATGACCAGTCGTCGGTCCAGCAGAAGGATGCCGTCGTATATGCTCAATCTCTCTTTCTTTCCAAAATGGAGCGATCTGCAGTAGCACCGTGTTTTTCTCTGGCCACCCTTTCGTGCAATACGTCATGACCGCAGAGCAGACTCCATCTTCGGCTTGGTGTATGCGGACATCTTTCAGCCGTCTTGCTGCAAGAGGCTGTAATTCCTTGAACACTTCACTGACGAACAACTCCAGGGTGTCTACCATGCGAGTAGCTGGCAAATCAGAGGGAGCTCGTGACAAACTGGCCGCCGTAGCTAAGTGCTTCCGGGCACATATTTCACCACGTACTGATATCGCATCAGTTTTATCCGTTTTCGTTGTATGCGAGGCCGCATGACTTCTAGGCCCTTGTTACCGGAAATAGTGAGCAGAGGAAGGTGACCTGTCTCTACCTCGAAGCTTAGGCCACTAAGGAACTGGTCGTATCGTGAAATGGCCCAAGTCACCGCGAGGCCTTCCTTTTGTGTTTGACTATAACGTGCTTCCGTCGGATTAAGCACCCTCGAAGCATACGCTACTGCCCTTCGAGTACCTTCAGGCTGGTCCTGTAGCAGTACAGCTCCCAGACCACAGGAGCTGGCATCCGCGGATACTACAGTGTGGTATCAAGAATCTTATTTTGCCATGCGCGTGTCGGAGCTCAACAGCAACTTGAGGCGTGAGAAGGCCTTTTCTTGACTGGGACCCCAAGTCCAGTTGCTGTTATTCTTTAGAAGGGAACGAATGCGCTTCGTAACGTCGGATAAGTGAAGTATGAACCGTGCGAATTGATTGGTCATTCCCAGCAATCGCCGTATTCCGCTGACGTCAATCGCTCAAGAACCCCCGACATTAACAGCTGGAAATACTCTGGCGCTGTGCCTACGACAGTTGTATTGAAACAGTACCGGCCGAACGGCGTTATCCATGTCGTGAGTTCCTGGCTGTCGGCGCTAAGCTTCACCTGATGGAAACTAGACCGCGCATCCAACTTGGAGAATACTCGCGCTCCACCCAACTGGCCGAGGATCTGTTCCACCGTCGGCAAGATGAAGCGCTCCCTTTCTATGACTTAGTTCAGCTTCTTCAGATGGACGCATATACTGTAGCCACCCGATGATTTGGCACGGCTACAAGCCCGAAGCACCACACAGTTGGAGTCTCTACCTTTCTTATGACGTCCTGCGACTCCAGGTCGTTTACCTCTTTCTTGACAACGTCGTTTAAAGTAATTGGAATCCCCTTTGGCGCGTTCATCGAAAATGGACGAGTGCCGGGTTTAACGCGAATGCGATATTCGGCTTGGCGAAATTTTCCCACCCCTTGGAAAATCTTCGCTGGGAGGGGGGGGATGAACGCACTCGGCAGAATCCAGGAAGTTAACAACACCAAGGGCTTCAATTGCTAGGAGCCCAAGCAAGTGAGTGAGCTGACGTTCAACCACATGCACGGTCTGCACTGTGGACTTATCACCCCACTGTAGGGTTGTTTAAAGGTACCAAGAACGTGCAGACTCTGTTCGCCAGGGCTCAAGTCTTCCCCTTCAACATCATCCACCGACCGCGGTCGGCCTGGGAAAGACGGCGAGATAACAAATATTTCCGCGCCAGAGTCTATCTTAAACTCGATCAGGTGCCCGTTCATAAGTATATCTATGTACCTTGCTCGTCGTGAATACAGGTTGTGAAGTTCGATGGAACCCAGTAGTTCATTTGCGTTCTTCTTCATGCAGACTTGTCCTAGCTTTCTACAGTACTGGAAAATTGATTTTCTGGCTGGGCAACCTTTTCAAGAGTGACGCTGTCGTTCACAAAAGCCACACGGTAACCTGGCCGGTGCTCAGACTCGTCGCGGAGACGTGGCGAAGTGGCGGGCGTATCGTTTCGCCGAGCCGAGTCAATATTTAGCATTTCGGCAAGAGCGTTATCCATAGCTAATCTAGCGCGCGATAACCGCGCTTTCTCTGCGTCCTCGTGTATGCTGGTTTGAAACAGGGCTTCCTCACCGGTAATTTTTGTGCACCTGAAAATTGATCAGACAGTTTCTCGTCACGTATGCCTACGACGAATCTGTCGCGAACAAGGCGGCCCTTGACGAGTGGGCTCTTAGAGAGACAGAGAAGGGAAGAAGGAAAGGCAGGGAGGTTAACCAGACTGAGTCCAGTTTGCTACTCTACACGTGGGGAGGGGAATGGGGAGTGAAAGAGAGAGTATACATGAGTCTCTACCGCACTTTCACATGCACTAAGTTAAGTGTAGAATATCTATAGTCGGGCATTCAAATCTCTTGCCTTCAGGTAGTGAAGAAGCACTCGAACTGCTTTCTGGACTAATGAACTGTGAGGCCAGGCTCCCAAGATCTTTCCTTCTCTAACACCCCTGTTACACGGGCACTTGCAACAGCCGTTAAAGCAAACGGCAGTCGAGCGCCGTAACGGCCGTTGGAACGGAACGGTGGTGGCTGCGCCCACACGTCACTTTCCATGTTCAGTCGGTTCACTTCCGTTTCGACGATTTATCCCGTGACTCTTGAACTTTTTACCTCGCCAACTGGAAAAAAATTGTTTCTGGATCCAATTCAATCCATAGCGTTGTTTGTTGTGCTTTCACCATGATGAAGCATTCCATCTCGCGTTCCATCACTTGTACTAACCACAGAACCACTGTGCATTTCCTTTTTTCTTTCGTATACTGCGAGGGACCATCTGCGCGATTCAGCAGGTGCAGTGCTGAACGTGGTTCGACTTTGCCACGCGCACCAGAGAACAGCCGTAGAATGGCGCTTAGCCAGCCGCTTAATGAATGCGACCGTGATCGTCCACCCGATTTGCTTCTCTTGGTTGCGCCCTATGAGGCCTTGTTATTTGCAAAAAGGGCTGAACTGGAAGCTGTGCGCATTAGGCCAGCATCAATCAAGAAGAAGCGGAAGGCGGCCGAGAGGCGACGTCGCAGCCTCGCTGCACTCGCTGTGGTGACGTCTGCCAGGTAGAGGAGTGTGTGGACGCTTTTCAGACCACCGTCTTGGTAAGACACCACAGTGCCGGCGTTGTCGGATCAAGATTTCAAGGCCAACTTTCGCAAGACCTGTTCCACATTTGCCTACATCGTGAGCTCGTGTCCCTCATTAGCACGGGAGGATAAGAACATGCATACCCCTACACCAGGGCGTCCTCTCGCCCTCTCGCTGTACAGACTGGTTGAACAGAGCTCCTAGAACAGCGCAGGCATCCTTGCGTACAAAGGCGCATTGTGTTTCTGAGCTCGCAGTTCAGCAAGGTGACCCTACTACAAGTTGGTAAGTAAATGCGTGAGTGACGCTGTCCAGGCAAAGCGTTTTTTTGCGCCGGCGCGCTCGCCTGCAGTGGGGACACGTTGCTGCTGGGGCCTGCCATCTTTCCTATTTCACGACAAAACGGACGGAAATGGCGGCGGAACGGAGACCTGGCGTGTTCCGTTGGTGTCAATCGCCGTAGGGTTTCTAATGGCGCTCGCGCTACCATGTAACTCCGCCTAACGCCGTTAAGGCCAACTGCTGTTTTTCTTAACGGCCGGTAAAGTGCTCGTGTAGCAGGGGTATAAATAACCTGTCATTCAGTCCATTAAAAAAAATATGGGGTTTTACGTCCCAAAGCTCCTTGCTGATTGTGAGGCACGCCGTAGTGGAGGACTCCGGAAATTTCGACCACCTGGGGTTCTTTAATGAGCACCTAAATTTAAGTACACGGGTGTTTTCGCCCCCTTCGAAATGCGGCCGTCGTTGCCGGGATTCGATCCCGCGACCTCCTGCTCAGCAGCCACACACCATAGCCACTGAGCAACCACAGCGGGTAGTACATTCAATGCGCAGCGAGCTGTTATAGCATTACGCAACCTGGTATAGCGCTGTAGCTATAACAGCGGGCTGTTATAGGTACAGCGCTTTACCAGGTTGCGTAATGCAAAAAAAAAACGTCATCCACAGATTCGCCCGGCTGCTGGGCACGGCGGTGGAAACGACGACTTTCGTATATGTCATGTACTGGATGCACGAATTTCGAATCCAACTTTTCTTTTATGGCAGGGAAAGAGAGCGCTTCCTGTGTTGACACCCTCAAGGTCGAAAGAATGGTCCTGGCTTGCGGTCCCATACAGTAAAGAAGTGTCCGTACATGGGCCTCATTGCTAGCACTATGGAGGCCGGCCACGAAAGCGTTATCCTTTAACGTCGAAATCCCCATTGGCCATTCTCCCGGGTTTAAAAACGTGAAGTTTTCGGGTGGGCGCAGACCAGATGAGCCAGCGTGAACGATGTGAACTTTTGGTTCGGTGGTCTCGGCGGGGGTGGATTCTGTGTCAGGCTTGTCAGAGTTAACGGCGGGATCCGACTTCTGACACCATGTTCTGAAAAGGAGCCGAGAGACGAGGCGGACTACCGGCAAGGCGGAAACCAAAGCAACGTTCATTCCCACTCCCCAAAGCCCCTTATATACAAGGTCCTAATAATAATATTTGGGGTTTTTACGTGCCAAAACCACTTTCTGATTATGAGGCACGCCGTAGTGGAGGACTCCGGAAATTTTGACCACCTGGGGTTCTTTAACGTGCACCTAAATCTAAGCACACGGGTGTTTTCGCATTTCGCCCTCATCGAAATGCGGCCGCCGTGGCCGGGATTCGATCCCGCGACCTCGTGCTCAGCAGCCCAACACCATAGCCACTGAGCAACCACGGCGGGTGTATATACAAGGTCCTGTCATAATGTAACGCCACCTTATATACACAGGCGCCAACCTCTACAACGACGATTCTGTTATTTGCGGATGTTGACGTCGGAAAGGGTTCCAACATATCCATCCCGATCTGCTGAAATGACCGGCAAGGAGGCTCGATGGGCTGTAGTATTCCTGCTGTCGTTGTCGATGGTGTCTTGCGTCACTGACAACTCGGCATGTCTTGACGTAACGGGCGACGTCTGCGGTCAGGCGCGGCCAGTAATACATTTCCTGCATCCTCGACAGCATCTAGGAGAATCTCAGGTGCCCAGCGGTCGGATCGTCAAGGAGGGCTTGCAGTACTTGTGGACGCAGCGCTCAGGGATCAACAAGACGGTAGATGGTGCGGATTGGTGAGTTCTTCTTGACGAGTTGGTTGTTTTGAAGCGAGAACGAAGACAATACTCGCTTAAATGCCCTATGTACAACGCCGGTGTTCCCTAGCAAATACTCGACGAGGTTTTTTAGCTCCGGGTCTACTCGTTGCTCTTCAACGAAGTCTACCCTGCTTATTATTCCAAGGAATGCGTCGTCATCCTCGTCGTCCAGCGGCAGTGGGTCAGTGGGGGCGCACCATAGGCAGTTGGCATCAGAGTGCTTTTTTCCGGTCTTGTGGGTTACAGTGGTGTCGTATTCATGTAGTCTGAGGCTGCACAGTGCCAGGCGTCCTAAAGGGTCCTTTAATTTCGCTAGCCAACACAAGGCGTGACGGTCGCTGACGACTTTGAACGAATTGCCACATAAGTAAGTGCGGAATTTCGCTGTAGCCGAAATGATGGTGAGGCATTCCTTTACGGTCGTAAAATAATTGCCTTCCGCTTTTCGCAGTCACCGGCTAGCGTGAGCTATCCCCCGTTCAAATCTGTCTTTCCTCTGGACTAGGTCTGCATAATGGCCTAGGCGACTGGCATCAGTGTCTATTTCTCTATAGGTGTCCTCGCCGAAGTGAGCAAGTACCGGTAGCGACTGCATGTGTTGGCCTGTGGCGTTTCCCACTTGAACTCGACATCGTGTTTGGTTAGATGCATCAGCGACTCAGCGAGGCATGAAAAGTCCTTGGCAAAGCGTCTGCAGTATGCACACATGCCAAGGAATATATGCACTGCCTTCTTGTCCATGGGCTGCTGGATCTTTGCGATGACAGCTGCCTTCTGCAAGTCAGGGTGGACTCCAGATTTCCTGATGACGTGGCGAAGAATAGAAGCTGATCGTGAGCAATGTGGCACTTGTCCGACTTCAGAGTGAGCCCTGATATCTTGATGCCGTCAAGTACTGTGGCAAGCGGCCTGAGGTGATCGTCAAAATTTTCTGCGAAGTCGACGATGTCATACAAGTAAACAACACAGGCCTGCCACTTCAATCCTGCTAACACCGTGTCCATGACGCACTGGAACGTTGCACACGCCGAGCACAGTCCGAATGGCATGATTTTGACCTCATAGAGGCCGTCTGGCGTGATTAAGGTGGCCTTTTTGTGATCCCTCTCGTCGACTTCTATTTGCCAGTAGCCAGTCTTGAGATCCATCAACGTGAAGTCTTTAGCTTTCCAGAGCTGATCCAATGCGTCGTCAATCCGTGGGGGGGGGGGGTAGGGAGGAGGGTATACGTCCTTTTAGTGAGCTTTTTCAGTCGACGATAATCGACGCAGAAACGCACGGTTCCGTCCTTTTTCTCCACTAAGAGTACAGGACATGCCGACCGGCTTTTCGATGGCTGGAGGACGTCGTCGCACAGTATTTCACCGATTCGTTGCCTTATAGCCTGGTGACGGCGAACTGGGCGGCTGTCGAGAACTCCACTGAATGGCGGTAAGGTAGTCGATGATGTACATTTTTATATATGACTTCTGCAACGTAACAAATTTGTGAGAGGTGTGGGGTACCCACGAGAACGACAACGGAGCTCCGCAGTGGTCGTCAAGCCCGACTGGTCAACGTGACGGACGAAATAGGACACGACATGGCGCGGCCCACATCAACGCCTACAACCCCAACGATAGTGCTGGCTCAGCTGAGGCATACAGGAATGTTCAGCGGCACCGACCACCTCGATGTGGAAGAGTGGATCGCCGCGTACGAGTGTGTAAGTGCCCACAACAGATGGGATCCGACTATTATGTTGTTTAACTTGGCCTTCTACCTACAAGGCACGGCGAAGGTTTGTTATGACAACCATGAGGAAGAGCTTAACGACTGGGACACGTGCAAACAAAAGCTGAGGGACTTATTCGACCGTCTCGGCGGGCAGAGGAGCACCACTAAGGAAGACCTAACGACCCACGCCAAGACGTCCACAGAATATGTCTCTTACATTCAAGACATGCTGGCGTAAGGCCGACAGTGGTATGGCTGAGTCAGACAAGGTTGGTCATGTACTAAAGGGGATCGCTGACAATGCTTTCAACCTGATCATGTACAAAAATTGTGACACTATAGGACATCATAAAAGAGTGTCAACGCTTTGAGCAGGCCAAGAGTCGCCGCGTTGCAACGCTGTTCACATGTCTGCCAAATATAGCTGCGACATCCGCTTGTGACAACAGGCTAGGAGTGCAGCGATTATCATCGTCAGATGACCTGAAACGGATAGTGTGGCGAGAACTTAAAGCCATGGCTCCTGCAGCCCTTTTTACCCGGCCCTGTGAGTCGAACAACATGCCTACAGCATCAGGCAATAGTCCGCGAACAACTAGCTAATCTTGGAGTTCATTCTGTAAGTTCCGTTGGCGCTTCAAAGCTGTCGCATGCTCCAGGTCCATCGATTGGTTCCCGGTATCCTGCACGCTACCGAAATCCAGCCGACTGTTGAGCCGCAGACGATCGGCCAATCTGATTTGCCTGCCGCCGTATTGGTGACGTTGCTCACATTGTAATATCCGTACTGCCTCCTCACCTCTGCAACCCCCATTCGCCAGTTATTATCGCCCCGATCAGAGCGAGAGCCGTTACCAGCCTTACATCAGCATTGAAGGTAAGCACACAGACAAGCAGAGTGCCCAAAACGCACATGTCAACAGCTCCTTTAGGAAGCGATATTGGCTCATTGGTTGCGTTGAGAACAGCCAAAGTGGCCGCGCCATTAGTGAAGTGAACTAGGCTAGGTGCTAGAGCATCCCCTTTGGATAGGCAACCAAAGCCCGAAGGTGAGTGCTGTCTTTGATTTCAACGAACATGCACGCTCCTTGCGGTTGCCAGGCAACCTAAGGTCTTGTGTAACGAAAAGAAGTAGATGTGTAAGTTAATATTTCTTGTCATGCACAAGTCTTTAGAAATAAAGCAATTTGATTGAACGGCAACGAAATCCTTTGTTTGTTTGTTTTAATACTCTTTTGCGGAATTTTAAATATGGTGAAGCGCGGGGGGTCGCTTACTTCGTGCGTCCATCGAGCTTGCCACCGCGCATCCTTGCCACTGGCTTAGTGACATCGAAAGTCGGATCGTGCTTCGCTTGTCGTACCGAGTATGAATATGGGATCGATAAGATAGAGAAGCTTCATTAGGCGTCCAAGGAATGGAAGACGCCGAAAACAAGGTCAACTAGCCATTACATGAAGACCGCTTAAGCGCGGCATCAAGTCTTGTGTGGCTCTGTGGCGTTCAAACACCAGGATTTCTGATTCTGCAAAGTTTTGCAGGTTTCATAATGACAACAGGTAAGCAAAAGTATTCCGCTCTACCTTCTGAGCAGGTATTCATTTTGCATGAGTGAAGCAATTCTGTTCAAGCCTGAGTGGACTGACATGAGAGCACTATCGCTCCACCCATTCGTCACGACGGTAGCCCATCTGCTGCCTGGGCAATACTTGCAATAAAAGGCTTGAGTGCGTGCTTTCTGGCATATACATTTCGTTCACTCTTTACTTTGTCGACATGTACATCCAACGCTAAAGTAAAAAAAAAACACACGACACAGCCGTGACATTTTATGAAATTTTAATAGCAATGACGGCAAAAAAATGAACGCACGTAAATCCTTGATGCGTTTTATTGCACTCCTATTTTACTTCTAATACTGTCAGTTGAATACATGTATTAGACTCAACGTTCTATGAGACACAAAATATGTGCACCGCCATAAAAGACGGGAGAGAACCAAGTTTCGTATGACCAGCTGGTCATAGTTAATAAATTTTTGATTGGTTTTGATCTCCTTACGTACAAGTTACATACGCTTTTTCAGTACAAATTTGAATTTTCAATGAAAATTGATTCTGAAGAATGACACTTTCGCACTGCCTGGCGGACAGGCTTTTTGCAGTAGGAAATGCGTGAAAAGAAAAACAAAAAAGGTTCAATTTTTACCTTTGTTTACTGTTGGCTGACTGAGAAATCGGCCAGCTTTAGTTGATCCGCTTCACATCACAGAAATAAAAGTAACGAATGATGGTTCCAGAAAGTTTTTTTTATGCTAGCCCCCACTATATCTGTGTACTCGTTGAACTATGGCCGTAAACTTAACCACAATCTAGGAACTTCATAGCGACTTCTTTTACGAAATCACAAAACATAACGTTTGAACAGCAAATATTGGTAGTCAACGACAGTTTACTATATAATTACTCTTACGTGAACCAAAGACTAAGACTAGAGACTATTTACAAAGTATATTTACGAAAGGTAACTACAGCGCTGGCCAGTTCAGCCGACAGCTCGAGAGGGTTCGTCGTCGTCGTCGGGGCGCCCACGCGCGTCGGCCACAAGAAACACACAATATTGACACGTGTACGTAACTTTATCGGGCGACCACGTTTCGCCGCCTAACAAATGCTATTGCACAGCGAAGGTTGCGCACGTCGCGCCTGCATGTCAAAGAAGTTTCTGGAATATTATCGATGGTTCCGTCCACTGTCTTTCACCGCAACTTGTGTACTCTGGTTGCATCTATGCGCGACACGAATAGTGTAGAACTTTGTGGAAGACACGCGGGTCCCAGCAGTTAATCTGGAACATTCGACGACCGATCTATAAAAGCCGACGCGCTTGGCCCGCTGATTAGATTTTCGACGATCGCCGACCGATTGCCGCTATCGTTGTGCTATATTGACACGTGTACTTATCTTTATCGGGCAACCACGTTTCGCCTCCTAACAAATGTAATCGCACAGCGTGTGACGCGCCTGCATGTATCCGAAGTTTCTGGAAAGTTATCGATACTTCTATCCGCTGTCTGTTGTCGCCGAAACTTATGTTATCTGATTTCATCACCTCATCCGCACATCCGCAGACGAATGGCCTCACGGAGCGCCTGAACAAGGCCCTCGCCGACATGCTAGCAATGTATGTACGTCGACGTTGAGCACAAAACGTGGGATGCGGATTCGCTTACAACACGACGGTGCAAGAAACAACACAGATCACACCATTTACGCTGGTTTACGGCAGGAACCCGACGACGACGCTCGACGCCATGCTGCCGCACGTCACTGACGAGCAAAATCTTGACGTCGCTACCTATCTCCAGCGCGCCGAAGAAGCCGGACAGCTCGCCCGCCTGCGAATCAAGAACCAGCAGAGGACCGACAGCCGACACTACAACCTCCGAGGACGCTTCGTCGAGTACCAGCCCGGGGACCGTGTTTGGGTTTGGACACCTATACGCCGACGAGGACTGAGCGAGAAGCTTTTGCGTCGCTATTTCGGACCGTACAAGATCATCCGACGACTTGGCGCACTGGACTATGAGGTCGAGCCAGACGGGATGTCGCTATCACAGCGGCGCCACTCACGACCTGAAATAGTCCATGTTGTGCGACTGAAGCCTTACTACCAGCGTTAATGAACTTTGGGGCTTCGCGTAACTGACCTTTGGACTTTGTTTCTTTTCGTTGTTTTGTTACTTAAGTGTCCTTTTGTGTTTCGCTCTCTTATATTTGTAGCATCGGGACGATGCTTTTTAAGAGGGGGGCATTGACATGTGTACTTATCTTTATCGGGCAACCACGTTTCGCCGCCTCACAAATGTAATTGCACAGCGTGGGATGCGCCTGCATGTATCCGAAGTTTCTGGAAAGTTATCGATGCTTCTATCCGCTGTCTGTTGTCACCAAACCTTATGTTATCTGATTTCATCACCTGACGCGAATGGTGTAGAACTTTGTGGAAGGCACGCGGGTCTGAACGATTAGTCTGGAACATTCGACAACAGTTGTATAAAAGCCGACGTGCTTGATCCGCTGATCAGATTTTCGACGATCGCCGACCGTGTTCGACGCTATGGTTGCGCTATAAGTGTAGCCTGTTTTTGTGGGCACAGGTTCGCCCAATAAAAGGTAGTTTTGTATTCCACCGTATTGCTGCTTTCTTCACCGTCATTACCACGTGACAATATGTGTAGCCTGTTTTGTGGGCACAGGTTCGCCCAATAAAAGTAAGTTTTGTCGTTCACAGTATTGCTACTGTGTTCTTCAACGTCACCACCACGTGACAACTTGTGGAGGTGCTTTACGTTCATGTACCGGACGCCCCCGACAAGCCGTAATCCAAGCCCGGACCGCAAAGACAACGCCAACGTCGTCCAAGAACACCGAGCAAGCTGCCGGCTACAGCAGCTGCCCCCGGAACACGGTCTTCTACCAGGTACGACCAAGAAGACAGTCCAAGAAGATCGTCCAGAAAAGACCAAGAAGACATCCCCAATGGCAGCCTCAGCGGCCCCAATAATTCTTCAGCAGCCCAGGGAACCACCGACATTCCGCGGTTCCACATTGAGGGACCCGGCAAGCTGGATGAAAACGTGTGAGAGGGTGGCTACGTTTAACAGCTGGGAAAGCGACGACAAGCTAGGACATGTGTATTTTGCATTCGAGGACGCCGTCAGGACGTGGTTCGAGAACCGAGAAGCCACCTTAACGACCTGGGACCTGTTCCGAAGCGCCTGCCTGGAGAAATTCGCAAGCGTCGTACGCCGAGAACGAGCCCAAGCGCTATTACAAACACGGGTGCAGCTACCTAACGAGATAACCGCGATCTTCACGGACGAAATGAGCCGTCTATTCCGCCAAGCCGACCCTGAAATGCCCGAGGAGAAGAAAGTCCGCCTACTCATGCGTGGTGTGAAGGAGGAACTTTTTGCCGGAATGGAACGAAGCACACCGAAGACCGTCGACGAGTTTCTTCGTGAGGCCACCAGCACCGAGAAGGCACTCGAGATGCGAAACCGGCAATTCAAACGCCGAACCAACTCTACAAACTATGCCGGCGTTCAATCACTGGCCTCCGACGACCTGCGCGAGGCTATCAGGGCAGTCGTACGAGAGGAGCTTCAGAAGATCTTGCCGTCGTCGCAGCCTCAAGTGGCCTCGATCGCTCATATCGTCAAAGACGAGGTTCAGCGGTCGTTTAGAGTTCCGGAGGTGCAACCTCAATTACCGCAACCCCAGCCAGAAGCGATCACCTACGCCACCGTCGCACACCGTCAAGGTCCTCCTCCGCGATCGCGCCAGGGCCCTGTAACGCCGCAATTCCATCGACCACCGGCGCCGCCACCGCCAGCATACCCACCCGTCGCCCAGCGCAGCTACCCGAGGAAGACAGACGTTTGGCGCGCTCCTGACCACCGCCCGCTCTGCTACCACTGCGGAGAAGCGGTTCACGTCTACCGACGATGTCCATACCGCGAGAAGGGACTGCGGGGTTTCGCCGTCAACGATCCGCGCCCGCAGCAAGGTGAACGCCCTCGCGATATCGCTGGCTACCTCGCCGCTACTCAGTGGAGCTCTCGACGACCGTCGCGTTCGCCATCACCAGGCCGCTACCTGTCGGCGCAGCGCCGACCATACACTGGCCCAGCCTGGGGCCGGTCAGCGAGCCCATATCCGGAAAACTAAAAGCAGCAACCGATGTAGGTGCGGTTGCTGTCCGTCGAACTGACGAAGATCCTCCGCCACCGACGAAGACGCCGAAGAAACTACCTCGACGACATAACGACACGCCGCGTCCCGACGAAGTCTGGAAGCTAAGAATGCGACGACGAAAGATGACATAACGACGTCATATACCAGCCACAGGTCAACGCGACACAGTCATGATCCGACGCCAAGACCGAACTGTAATGCAAGACAAAGAACCACCGACCTCGACGTGCTTCTCGACGGCCACGCAGTCACCGCCTTAGTCGACACAGGGGCTGATTATTCCGTCATGAGTGGATTCATCGCCGCCCAGTTGAAGAAAGTTAAGACTACGTGGGAAGGCCCTCAAATTCGGACCGCTGGAGGACACCTCATAACGCCGACTGGAATGTGCACGGCTAGAATTACAATTCACGACCGGACACACCCTGTCACCTTCGTTATCCTAAAACAGCGTTCACGAGACGTCACTCTCGGCATGGACTTCCTCAACCAACACGGCGCAGTCATCGACCTGAAGTCGAAGTCAATAACGCTGTCGAAAGATCATGCGATACCGCCGGAGAGCCTTCCTAGTCACCGCGCCTTGAGTGTGCTCGAAGATCAAGTGAGCATCCCGCCTCGCTCGAGCATTGTTATTTCGGTCGGCACCGAAACACCCGCTGACGTAGAAGGCGTCATCGAAGGAGACCAACGTCTGCTGTTCTACCGTGAAATTTGCGTCGCAAGAGGGATCGCTCGACTGCACGGAGGAAACACGAAAGTGTTGCTGACAAACTTCAGCCAGGAGTTCAAGCACATCAACAAGGGCACGACGATTGCATACATCGAGGAAATTCTGGAAAACAGCAATGCGTTTGTCCTCTCGGATTCTGCCGCATTTACCCCGGCGACTGTAGTTCCCGAGCCAGACTCCGACATAAATCCAAGTCTCCCCACGATTAAGCAACAACAGCTCTGAAGTCTACGTCGACGGTACAAATAGTGCTTTTCGACGTCATCAAGGATTCGACCACCGCAGGGGCGTCTGCGTCAGCAGGTGTTTGGTGTGTTGCGACACCACGTACCCGAGCACACGAGGGTTGGACCCTCCCGCGTTTAACTTTGCGCGGCTTAGCCGTGTCCGGGGAAAGGGGGATCCTGGAGCCTGAGCCGATGCCGGGTATTCAGACCTTTAAGGCCCCCCGGTGGAGGCAACACACCTCTTTGGCCTCGGCTTCACGTAGACGGCACCCCCGGACTGACCCATCCGAGGGAAATCGGTAGTTGCCTTTTCCTGTCCCCCTCTCCATTCTGCGTCTTTCTTTCTTCTTTTCAATCTCTCCTGTCTTCTCCTCTCTTCTATTTACTTTCGACTTTTCTGGCAGCGAGGGTTAACCTTGCGTGGTCGGCCAACCTTGGGTACTCCAGATTTGGTTATAGTAGCACTGTACAACTGGCGAGGGCCGGTTAACTCGTAAGACTTGCTCCGTCCCCATGTTGGGCTCGGTGGTGCGCGGTTGGCGCTGCTGCCGAACTGAAGACTCCTATATAGCTTCTAGCAAACCACTTTCCCTTGATCGCCCTCTAAAAAGGGGGCGCACCGATGCAACGTTCCGATACTGTTTGAAAAACAATCGACCACTTTCCTAAATACCAAGTAATCCACAGTGAAGGCAACAAGAGCGTGCGTAAATTCTCCCCTTTCTTAGTGGCGAAATGCCTCGCAAACACTATAGGACCTGGCTACAAAGCCACAAAGATGACCAATGGAGACCTGCTCCTTGAATTGAAGGATAAAACTCAACATGATAAAATTAATGACTTGAAATGCATTGGCGATGTAGCAATCACTGTGGCGGCACATCGAAGCATGAACACGAGCCGTGGAGTAATTTCTGAAGACGACTTCTTGGACCTTAGTAATGAAGAGTTGCTTGAAGGTTTCCAGGACCAAAATGTGATCAAGGCAGAAAGAATCCTACTCCGCAGGAACAATGAACAACTTCCAACAAAGCACATTGTACCAACCTTTGGTACCAGCGTGCTGCTTAGTACAGTGGATGCAGGCTACATCAAAGTACGTGTTAGGCCGTACATCCCAAATACTCGCCGGTGCTTTAAGTGCCAGAGGTATGGACATGGATCTTAGACATGCCTAGGAAAGCAGACTTGCGCGAAATGCAGCTGAAACGATCATTCATCAGACACTTGCGACTCATCTCCGCATTGCGTGAACTGTGATGGAAGCCATCGAGCTTACTCCAGGACGTGCCCTAAATAGAAAAAAGAAAAAGAGATCATTGCATTAAAAGTCAAAGAAAATATAACATTTCACGAAGCAAGGAAACGCCTTTCGTACTTAGATCACACCAGCTTTTCCGAGGTGGCGCGACGGGGGACAGTGTCACAAATACCTCGGGAGTATACCGCGGTCACTGATAGTGGTCCGGTAATCACTCCGCCTGCCCCTCTGGTGGCAGCAGCAGATGCTGCTCTATCAACATCGAAGGTGGGCCTGCAGACTTCGGTTCCGCAGGCTCCAAAGCTAAACCGAACTCCACGGCCTGGGAGGCAAGTCTCAGCGCCTAGTTCACGAACCTCCAGCGCCTCCGAGAAGGTTATGCAGGTGGATCAAAAATCCCCGGCGTCATCGACGCCGAAAGATCAGCGCTCTCAGGAGCGCGCTAGGAGAGAGAAAATTCCTGTAACTGCTCAAAGAAAGGGACGGGTAACCTAAACGGTTACCGCCCTTGTATACATATCCATCTATCTTTACCACGTGCTCTTGAACACTGACAAGAAAAATCTGCCTCGATATGGCGACACAAATAATTGAGTGGAATGCCAGGGGCCTATTTCGCAATCTAGATGATGTCAAAGATCTACTAGAGGAATATCAGCCACGACTGCTCTGTGTTCAAGAAACACATTTAAAGTGTACTCACAAGAACTTCTTAAGACAGTACGTAATTTTTCGTAAGGATAGAAATGATGGTAATTCTTCTTCAGGTGGTGTGGCAATCATAGCCCAAAAGGCAGTAGCATGCCAGCATGTGTCACTCCAGAGTTCATTTGAAGCAGTGGCTGTTCGGGCTATATTGTTCAATCAACTCATAACTATTTGCTCCATATACATACCGCTTCATGAACGGTTTGACGCAGCAGAATTTGAAAAGCTGACTTACCAGCTTCCCGAACCCTATACAGTAATCGGAGACTTCAATGCTCACAGCACATTCTGGGGTGACTCAAGATGCGATGCGAGAGGACGGGCAATAGAAAACTCTTCTTTCTTCTGGATCCTCTCTATTTAACAAGGCAGAGCCAACCTTTTACAGTTCCACACACAACACGTATTCATGTATACATTTAGCCATAGGGTCCAGCATCACTTCTTCCATACCTGGAATGGAGAGTTATCAGTAATCCATATGGGAGCGATCATTTCCCAACACTCCTAGAAACAACGAATTGGCACAATGGGCCAGCTTACCCCAAAAAGTGGAAACTTCAAAGTGCAGACTGGTCAAAATTTAGAAACATAAGTAAACTGTCCCCGGAAGATGTGGAGCACCAAGGTGTAGAGGAACTGACCACCTACATCACAGAACATATCCTCTGTTCTGCTAAAAACTGCATACCTCAGTCCTGCACAGATAAAATCAATCCGAAACCGTGGTAGAACAAAGACTGTGAATCCGCAAAGAAACGTCAGAACAGAGCATGGAGTAGATTTTCACGGTACCCAACTGCAGAAAATCTCATAGAACTAAAGCGGTGCAAAGCAAATGGCCGCCGTATCCGCCGAATACCCAAAAGGGAAAGCTGGACACGCTACATATCATCAATAAACTCATACACAGATGTTAGCAAAGTATACAGCAGGGTACGTAAACTAAAAGGACTACGTCCAAATCCTTTTCCTCTGATGCCTGGCTCTGGCGTTACAATAGAAGATCAAGGAAACATTCTTGGTCAGCACTTTCAGAGGGTATCAAGCTCCGAAAATCATACCGAAAGGTTCTTACACCATGAGAAAATGGCTGAAAATGTTCGTCTGCGTCCAAAGAAGTCGTTATCAGGATATAACAAACCACTAACATTACATGAACTAAAGCTTGCCCTAGGCTCTTCTGGTAACTCGGCTCCAGGCTCTGACACAATAACTTATGAAATAATCAACAATCTGCCTGGAGAGACCCTAACCTGCAATTTAGGTCTATACAATAAGATTTTTGCAACTGGTCATATACCTTCATCTTGGAAGGAGGCAATAGTCTTGCCAATACTGAAACACGGCAAAGACCATACCTTAGTTAACAATTACAGACCAATTGCACTCACTAGCTGTTTACTTAAAGTATTTGAAAAAATGATTAACCGTCGCCTTGTGCTCTTTTTAGAATATGATAGTATCTTGGAGCTTCACCAATCTGGCTACCGAAGAGCAATGTCTACAACCCATAATCTTGTTCTCCTTGAATCATATATACGTGATGCATTTGTACACAGCCAATACTGCCTATCTGTATTCTTTGATCTTGAGAAGGCATATGATACTGCCTGGCGATACGGTATTCTGCAAGACCTGTCGTCCTATGGAATTTATGGTTATATGCTGAACATCTTGCAAAATTACCTATCTGAAAGGAAGTTCCGCGTAAGAATAGGCAATGTTCTATCGCGCACTTTTGTTCAAGAAAACGGCGTACCACAGGGAGGAGTGCTAAGTTGCCCACTTTCCTAATAAAATGAACTCTCTCCGCTCTGCTATGCCACCCATGGTATCTTATTCTATCTATGTGGACGACATTCAAGTCAGTTTTAAATCTTGCAATTTGTCCATATGTGAACGCAAGTTACAATTAAGTGTTAATCGGCTTGCGAAATTGGCCGACGAAAACGGGTTCCGATTCAGTGCAGAGAAGACTACCTGTGTGCTGTGTTCCAGACGAAGAGGGATATGTCCTGACCCAATTATTACGATGCATGGGAGAAACCTGATAAATAGAAAAGAACAATAATTTCCGGGTGTAATCTTCGATAGTAAGCCAACCTTCATGCAGCATATAAAACCGTTGAAACTTATGTCTTAAAACCATGAACCTTTTAAAGATTCTATCTCATTAGTCGAGGGGAACAGATAGGTATTGCCTCCTATCTCTTTTTAAAAGCCTTGTGTTGTCACGCATAGACTATGGATGTATTGTTTACCAGTCGGCTTCAAAGACAACACTTAAGCTACTCGATCCTGTCTATCACTTAGGTATCCGCCTACCACTTGGTGCCTTTCGTACGAGCCCTGTCCAAAATCTATATGCAGAATCAGATCAGTGGCCGCTGGATTATCAACGTACATATCTGGGAGTCACCTATGCAATAAGAACCATGGCACTAAAACAACATCCATGCAAAGCACTCATAAGTGATCAGTCCACTAATCAGTTGTACTTAAACAGGTCTTCACACGCCCCGCCGTTCCCGTTGGCAGTAAAATCTGTTGCGGAAAAACTCGCAGTACTTTTCACAGATCTACAGGAAAGCGACAATGCTGAACCCATCCCACCTTGGGAGCAATGTACAGTTACCGGTGACTTGTCTTTTACAGAACTGAACAAAAAGAGTTATCCAAGTGCCCTCATCCAGCAACATTTCTTGGCCCTTGAAGACAAGTATAGATCAATGGCATTTTTCACTGATGCTTCGAAGTCTGAAACTTCGCTATCATGTGCAGCCATTGAACGAAACTTCTCCAACACTAAAACCTTGCACATCCATAACAGCATTTTTACAGCCGAAGCGTACGGTATCCTGATCACTGTTGAGTTCATAGTACAGCACAAGATACAAAATTCCATAATATACACAGATTCCCTAAGCGTTGTCACAGCCCTGTCCTGCAGCAAAGCAAGCCAAAACCCTGTAATCAACCAGCTCCTCAAACACATTCACGCAGCTTATAAACAAAACCTTGCTATTGTTGTATGCTGGGTGCCAGGCCACTCTGGGATCGCAGGCAGTGAACTGGCCGACAAAAATGCTGGACAAGCGGCTCATCGGGATGCAATTGATGTAAGTTGGGTACCTGGTGGGGATAAGAAACGTGTGGTGCGAAAGGCGCTGCGTAATCATTGGCAAAGTGAATGGGACAAGGAAGTTGAAAATAAGCTGCACCTGCTTAAACCGCTCTTAACCAAATCGTTTCCACTGAAGCTTAATAGACACACCGAAGTCACCCTGGCACGACTCAGAATAGGACACACTTATGGCACACACAATTACCTCTTGACAGCAACTGACCCACCGACGTGCACACACTGCGGTGAGAACCTAACCGTCCTACATGTCCTCATTCAATGTCCTGAACTTCACCGACACCTATTGGCTCATTTTAGAGAACTCTACTCACACCATATACCCCCCATCCCTCGATGTTCTTATCAGAGGACGCAGTTTTTAACTTTAAAAGAGTGCTTAATTATCTTGCAGAAGTTAACTTTCTCGACATCATCTCATACCATCCTAACCTTCAGATTGTGCCTCACAGAAGAAGTACAATCTGATGCACGAAAGTATGTCTGAGCTCTTGCACTTCTTGCGTTGGCAAGGATTGTGGAGCAAGGGACTTGGGCAATCCGCTATAATTTGCAATGTGTGCCCATAACCAATGCATTTTAGGCTTTATATTTATCTTCGTAGGTATTTGAGAATGCAGTCACTAATATTTATAGATCTGTCTTACATGTAGGCCTCTATACAGCCTCCACATCATAGCCCTAAACTCACAATTTTACTAAACCAAAACACATGTCATTGCGCTCTTTGGCCTTAGATGCCCTTGGGCCATTAAACTTCAATCATGATCATCATCATCAAGGATACGACGAACGCGAGTCGCAAAGCATCGCATAATAACCGAAGAGTGCACTCGACATCTCCGCCAAAGCCCATACCGAGTTTCGACGCGAGAACGTGAAGCTATAAGGCACCAAGTCGACGAAATACTGCGCGACGACGTCATCCAGCCGTCCAAAAGCCCGTGGGCATCTCCTGTAATCTTGGTGAAAATAAAGGACGGAACCCTACGTTTCTGCGTCGATTACCGTCCTCTAAACAAGAAGGACGTATAGCCCTTCCCACGGATAGACGACGCTTTGGATCGGCTCTGCAACGCTAAATACTTCTCGTCGATGGACCTCAAGTCTGGCTATTGGCAAATAGAAGTCGACGAAAGAGATCGCGAAAAGACGGCCTTCATCACCCCAGACGGCCTCTACGAGTTCAAGGTTATGCCATTCGGACTGTGCTCGCCGCGTGCAACGTTCCAGCGCGTGATGGACACGGTTTTAGCAGGATTGAAGTGGCAGACCTGTCTCGTTTACTTGGATGACGTCATCGTCTTCGCCGAAAATTTCGACGATCACCTTAGGCGGCTTGCGACAGTACTAGAGGCCGTCAAGTCATCAGGGCTCACTCTGAAGCCAGAAAAGTGCCGCTTCGCTTACGATGAACTTCTGTTCCTAGGCCAAGTAATCAGCAAACCTGGTGTCCGCCCAGACCCGCAAAAGACAGCTGCCATCGCACAGATCCCGCAACCCATCGACGAGAAGGCAGTGCGTAGATTCCTTGGCATGTGTGCCTACGAAAGGCGCTTTGTCAAGGACTTTTCACGCATCGCTGAGCCGTTGACACGCCTAACTAAATGTGATGTTGAGTTCAAGTGGGAAACGCCGCAGGCCGACGCATTTGAAGAACTCAAACGAAGCATGCAGTCGCCGCCGGTACTTGCGCACTTCGACGAGTATGCCGATACAGAAATTCACATGACGCCAGTAGCCTAGGCCTCGGTGCCGTCCTAGTCCAGAGAAAAGATGGACATGAAGAAGTGATAGCTTACGCTAGCTGGTCGTCAAAAGCGGAAGTAAGTTATTCTACAAGCGAAAAGGAATGCCTCGCCATCGTTTAGGCTACAGCGAAATTTCACCCTTACCTATATGGCAGGGCATTCAAAGTCGTCAGCGACCATCACGCGTTGTGCTGGCTAGCGAATATAAAGCATCCTTAAGGACGACTGGCCCGGTGGAGCCTCAGACTACAAGAATACGACATCACTGTGACCTACAAGTCCGGACGAAAACACTGCGATGCCGATTGCCTATCACGCGCCCCCATTGACCCACCTCCGCAAGATGACGAGAATGACGACGCATTCCTTGGAATGGTAAGCGCGGAAGACTTCGCTGAACAGCAACGGGCAGACCCGGAGCTAAAAGGCCTCGTCGAATATTTGGAAGGGCACACCGACGTTGTCCCCAGGCCATTTAAGCGCGAATTATCTTCCTTCACGCTTGAAAACAATCTACTCGTGAAGAACTTGTCACCAGTCCACGCCAACTACCTTCTTCTTGTCCCGTCGCCGCTGCGTCCAGAAGTACTGCGCGCCCTACATGACGATCCGACCGCCGGGCACCTCGGCTTCTCCCGGATGCTATCGAGGATACAAGAAAGGTGTTACTGGCCGCGCCTAAGAGCCGACGTCACCCGTTATATCAAGACATGCCGAGACTGTCAGCGAACAAGACACCACCGACAAGGCCAGCGGGACTACTACAGCCGATCAAGCCTCCTTACCGACCTTTTCAGCAGATAGGGATGGACTTGTTGGGACAGTTTCCGAAATCAACTTCCGGAAATGAGTGGATCGTCGTGGCGACGGACTATCTCAAACGCTTCGCTGAAACTAAAGCTCTACCGAGAGGCACCGCAACCGAAGTGGCGAAATTTTTCTTCGAGAACATCCTGCTGCGACATGGTTCTCCAGAGGTCCTCATCACCGGCAGAGGAACGGCTTTTACAGCAGAGCTCATGCAAGCCATTCTGCAATACAGCCAGACATGTCACAGGAGGACAACTGCCTACCATGCGCAGACGAATGGTCTCACGGAGCGCCTGAACAAGACCCTCGCCGACATGCTTGCAATGTACGTCGATGTCGAGCACAAGACATGGGATGCGGTCCTGCCGTACGTAACATTCGCTTACAACCCGGCGGTGCAAGAAACAACAAAGATCACGCCATTCAAGCTGGTTTGCGGCAGGAACCCGACGACGACGCTCGACGCCATGGTGCCGCACGTCACTGACGAGGAAAATCTTGACGTCGCTACCTATCTCCAGCGCGCCGAAGAAGCCCGACAGCTGGCCCGCCTGCGGGTCAAGAACCAGCAGAAGACCTACAGCCGACACTACAACCTCCGACGACGCTTCGTCGAGTACCAGCCTTGGCTATGGACCCCGATACGCCGACGAGGACTCAGTGAGAAAGTACTCCGACGCTATTTCGGACCCTACAAAGTCATCCGACGTATTGGCGCTCTGGACTGTGAGGTTGTGCCAGACGGCATTTCGCATTCACAGCGGCGCCGCGCACGATCTGAAGTTGTCCACGTGGTGCGCCTTAAACCCTTTTTCGGACGCTGACGAACTTCCTTATTTTTGTTGTTTTCTTTGCTACGAGTGCTTTTGTTTATTACTTGAATTTGTTTGCAGCTTCGGGTCGATGCTTTTCAAGAGGGAGGTAATGACATGTGTACTTAACTTTACCGGGCGACCACGTTTCGCCGCCTAACAAATGTTATCGCACAGCGCAGGTCGCGCCTGCTTTTAAAAGAAGTTTCTGGAATGTTATCGATGGTTCCGTCCACTGTCTTTCACCGCAACTGGTGTAATCTCATTGTATCTATGCGCGACGCGAATAGTGTGGAACTTTGTGGAAGACACGCGGGTCCCAGCAGGTAATCTGGAACATTCGACGACCGATCTATAAAAGCCGACGCGCTTGACCAGCTGATCAGATTTTCGACGATTGCCGACCGTGTTCGCCGCTATCGTTATGCTATATGTGTAGCCGGTTTTGTGGGCACAGGTTCGCCCAATAAAAGTTAGTTTTATCGTTAACAGTATTGCTACTGTGTTCTTCAACGTCACCACCACGTGACAATATGCACGTATCATTATCCCCGGCTGCAGAAGCACCGTCCCGGGGCGTCTAATTATTGGTGATAATAGGAGAGTAATGTGGCTTGAGGAGTGCGACATCCACATGGTCACTGGAAATTGGGGCAGATGAGGCACTGGTACTGACTGGCGCGATTTCGTAGGTAACTGGAGTAACGGCCCGCAGCACTCGATGTGGGCCTGTGTACCGAGACAGGAGTTTCTCTGACAGGACAACGTGACGAGTCGGGGACCACAAGTGTACCAGTGATCCAGGCGAAAAGTGGACGTTTCCATGTTGGCGATCGTACAAGCGCCGTTGGTTGTCTTGAGAGGTCAGGAGGCGAGCGCGGCAATTTCGCGTGCTTGGTCTGCTCTGCTGATGGCGTCAAGTGCATACTCATTGGTCTCTGCTGCGGCGGATGGAAGGCATGCCTCCAGTGGCAATGTGGGTTCTTGGCCGAACAGCGGAAAGAACGGGGAATAACCGGCAGGTGTCGTGACGCGCAGAATTATATGCAAATGTTACATAAGGTAGGGCAAGGTCACAATCAGTATGGTGGGACAAGACGTACTGTGCAAGCATATCTGTTAGGGTGCAATTCAGACGCTCAGTGAGACCATTAGTATGTGGATGGTAAGACATAGTCAGCTTGTGCTTGGGGGAGCAGGACTGCAGGATGTCGGCGATGACTTGAGAAATAAATATCCGACCATGGTCTGTGAGCAGTTGGTGTAGAACACGATGCTGCAGAATCCCGTCGCGTAAAACAAAATCGGTGACATCTGTGGCACAGCTTGTTGGAAGCGTTCTGGTGATGGCGGAGCGTGGGGCGTAATCTATCGCCACAGCGACCAACTTGTTGCCAAACGTCTATAGTGGGAAAGGGCCAAGTAATTCCAAGCTAACACGAAACAACGGCTCCCAAGGAATGTCGAGCGGTTGAAGGCACCCAGCAGGAAGCGTTGATGGTGTTTTTCGGTGCTCGCATTTTTCGCACGCCGCACGTATTTCCGGACCGAGCGGGCAAGGCCTGGCCAAAAGAAGCGTCGGCGGATCCGTTCGTAGGTGCAGGAGACGCCAAGGTGACCTGCCGTTGGTAAATCGTGAAGTTCTTGGAGAACAGCTGACCGGATGTGCTTAGGAATGACGAGGAGTAGGGCAGGACCGTCGGGGCGTACATTGTGGTGGTATAATACACCATCTCGGAGAGCAAACAGGTGACGGGACGAATCAGAAGGCGAAGATTCCAAGCCATCAATGAAGGGGCGCAAGGTGGCATCACGAAGTTGCTCGTCGGCAACGTGTAGCAGCTAAAAAATGGAGAAAACGCCAGCATCGGTATCGGGGTCAGTGTTGGCGGGTCGTTCGTCCACTGGATAGCGTGATGAACAGTCTGCGTCTTGATGTAATCGGCCCGAATTGTACACTGTTGCAAAGGAAAATTCTTGCAGCCGCAGAGCCCAGCGACCAAGCCGGCCGGTAGGATCCTTGAGTGAGGAAAGGCAGCAGAGTGCGTGGTGGTCCGTGATTACAGAGAAGTGCGTGCCATACAAGTAAGGGCGAAATTTGTAAACCGCACGGACGAGAACCACGCATTCACGATCCGTAATCGAATAGTTGAGCTCCATTGCTGTGAGGAGGCGGCTTGCGTATGCGATAACGTGATCTTGACCCTGTTGGCGCTAGGCTAAGGCGGCTCAGATACCGTGACCACTGGCATCGGTACGCACCTCTGTAGGAGAAGACGGGTCAATGTGGGCCAGTATAGGTGGCGTGATGAGAATGTTGGTGAGGTGGGTAAACGCGGCAGTTTGAGCGGGGCCCTGTATACATGGCACGTCCTTCTTTAGAAGATCAGTGAGTGGTCGGGCAATCGCTGCGAAGTCTTTAACGAAGCATCGGAAGTAGGAGCCGAGTCCTACAAAACTTCGGACATTTTTGACAGACTGAGGTACATGAAAAGACCTCACAGCACGAATTTTCTCCGAATCTGGTTGAGTACCGGAAGCGTCGGCGAGGTGGCCCAGCTCTGCCGACGACCAAAGTGACACTTCGAGGAATTTAGTTGAAGCCCAGCCTCACGGACAATTTGAAGAACAGCTGATAAGCACTCAAATTGTGTCTCAAATGTAGGCGAACATAGGAGACCGTCGTCTAGGTTGCAGAGGCACGTTAACCATTTGAACCCCTGAAGCAAAGAGTCCATGATACGTTCGAACGTTGTAGGGGACTTGCAGACCGAATGGCATTATTTTGAATTGATATAGGCCATCAGGAGTGACGAACGCGGTCTTCTCTTGGTCTTTTTCATCCACAGAAATCGGCCAATAACCAGGCCGCAGGTCTATTGATGAAAAGAAGTTGGCACCGTGGAGACAATCGAGGGCCTTGTCAATGCGAGGCAAGGGGTAGACGTCATTCTTGGTTATGCGGTTTAGGTGATGACAATGTACGCAGAAACGCCATGTGCCATCTTTCTTTTTAAGAAGCACCACGGGCGACGCCCAAGGGCTCCACGAAGGTGCAGCAGTGCCTTTTGCAAGCATCTTGTTCACTTCATCTTCGATAATCTTACGATTTGAAGCAGAAACTCGATATGGCAGGCGATGAATAGGACTGGCATCACCAGTATTTATGTGATGCTTAACTATTGAAGTCTGGCCCAATTGGCGATTGCTGAGGTCGAATATGTCGTAGTAGGAAACCAAAAGGCGACACAGAGCTGCTGCTTGTTCAGGCAATAGGTCCGCAGCAATCATGGCACCAATTGTCGCGTCAGGGCAAATAGCGTCCTTTGGAGATGGTGAAGAATCTGAGCGGACGTCTACGGAAAACGTCGTCACATGGTCATCTCCAATAGCACGGAGCGTTGCAACCGATATACGTTTGGGTAGAACTTCTTTTGTCAGGCCAAAATTAACGACAGCGAGGCTTATCCGGTTATCGGCGACGGTGACGTCGGAGTGGGACAGTGTGATATTGCGCATCAAAAGGACATCAGGAACAGGTGTGGCGACGTAATCACCATCGGGCACAGGAAAAGATGACAGCAAATCGACGAAAGTCAAGGCTTTAGGGGGCAGGCGGACGAAGGCGGTCGTACTAAAGTTGTTCGGCAGTTGTGCACGAATATGCGCGAGCAGAGGAAGTTTGAAGCAAAGGTTACCAGCAAAACAGTCGATCAAAGCTGAATGCGCCGTAAGAAAGTCGAGTCCGAGGATTAGGTCATGGGGACAATTTGTCAGCGCTGTAAAAAGAACAGGAACGTGGCGGCCGGTGATACTTATACGGAACGTACACATTCCAGTGACGTCAACAGTAATGCCGTCGGCCACGTGTACGGCTCGAGTTGTAGGAGGCGTGAGAACTTTCCTCAGTCAACGATGGAGGTTACAACTCATTATGGACACCTGGGCTGTAGTATCTATTAACGCCGTCAAAGGGACACCGTGACGTGAACATCAAGTAAGTCCTGGTTCGTTGGGAGCGTCAATGGAGGATTTCGACGCGACGAAGATAATGCAGCACTACCTCCAGGAGCTGCATGGTCTAGTTTTCCGTCCGGGATGGTCCATAATTGGTCGGCGACGAAGAGCGGCATGGCTGGGGCAACGGGGACTGACGGCGCTGAGGGGACGGCGAGCAAGCTGGACGACTGACATCGACAGATACGTCAGAGGTAGGAGGCATACGGCGAGGCGAGTTACGGCGCGAGTCGGCATATGGGCGAGGAGACAGGGAAAAGGAGCTCGAATACGGCGACGTCCAGGAGGTGCAGCCGTGGCGAGCGACATGGGCGATCCGGAGGCAACGGAAGCAAATGGACTTGTCGTCCGGAGTTCTCCACTCGGTGGGGTTGCGGTATCTGGAAAGGGAATAACGATCGCCGAGAGGCGGAGCTGTCGGCAATGGTCGGGCGCCAGGTCGGGAGACGGAGCAGACCGCAGGAAAACCTAGGTTTGCAAATTCTTGCCGTACAACTGCCTGAATGAGAGAGATCGCTGGGGCTGGTTGGTCAAAGGTGGGTTCAAGGGGGCGTGAAATGGAACGGCGCAGGAATTGTAGCCTCGAGTTCGCGGCGAACAATACGTGTGACGTGCTCATTTAACGGTGGTGAAGCGGTAAGGTCAACCTAAAACGACTTCGCAGCCGTGTTAGGGAGCCGAGAGAACTGTGTAATTACGCGGCGGCTTTTGGCAAGCTCAAAGCAACGGCATTCCTTGACAATGATGTCGATGGGAGACACATTGTTGAAGACCAACAAGTTAAAGGCGTCGTCCGCGGTCCCTTTGAGTACGTGGCCGACTTTGTCAACCTCGGCCATTTTCTCGTCGACTTTCCGGCAAAGAACAAGCACGTCTTGTATGCACGAGACACACGATTCAGTCGAAGACTGAAGTTGGGTAGCAAGTTCTTTTCTAACAGTCAGCTGCCGACCGGCGGGATTTCCAAAAAGGTCGACGAGCTTCTTCTTGAAAGCATCCCAGCTAGAGATCTGGTCCTTGTGTGTGCGCAGCCAGACACGAGGAGTTCCGCCCAAGTAGAATAGGACATTGGCTAGCAGAATGGTAGGTCGCAGCGGTTGTTTTGGCTAACACGCACATACAGCTTGAGCCAGTCCTCAACCTCGACATTATCTTGGCCGGAGAATATGCCAGGATAGCGGGGATTTGGTAACCTTTACGTACGTAGTTCGGGGTCACAGGAGTAGAAGGAGACAAGGTGTCGTCACCGGGAGCCATGGCGGAAAGCAGGACGGTGCGGTCGCTGCGTAGCTCCGTGGCGAAAACGGGGAACGGCACCCTCCGCCAAAATGTTAAGCAAACAAAGGACTAAGACTATTTACAAAGTATATTTAGAAAAGGTAACTGCAGCACTGGCCAGTTCAGCCGACAGCTCGAGAGCCAGAGAGCGTTCGTCGTCTTCGTCGGGGCACCCACGTGCATCGGCCACAAGAAACACGCAATATGCATGTATCAATATTTTTCCCTTATAACTGCTTGGCGCTGGTGTGTACAAGCGATGTCCCAGAGCTTTAAAAAATAAATGTAAGCTTGCAAGGTAAGCACGGCACACTTCAGCGGGTTCGGCTCCACGAGTTGGGCAACGTAGCCGCGCGGCCAGCGGACTTGCAAGAAAGCACGAAGACATCCCGCCTGCGTGCGAATTATGAGAGGAGGGCTTCAGCGGCAACCCTCCTCCTCCCACAATGCGCCCTCTTCGTCTACCTTTTAAGCTCATCAGTGACGTCATGAAGGGGTTGTTTTGTTTGTGAATCATTTGCAGTTGGATACCCTGCAGCCGCCAGCGGTGGAAGCTGCGTTGTTGCTGCGTATTGATATATGACTGAGCGTTTCAAGGGAGTTTGGTAGTTTCCGCATCCTGAGGCAACGGGCTGATGGTACGACTATAACTTCACCATCGGTGATGTCAGAGTTAACTACAACACGTTGCTCTTGGCGAGGTGGCGTGACACAATTGCCAGCAGTTCGTAAGCGAACGCGCGATTGGTACACGTCGTCTGAATAGTCGGTTTCTGTCAAACTAACGAGGCGTTGTCGGCACGAGATGAATGCACATGCGGAAGAGAGAAATTCTTACCTAAGAATAAGCATCTTAGCGCAGGAAATTAACACTGCGAACTCAATATGGTGGCGTATACCGTCAATGGAAAATGGAAAAATGCAGTGCACCGATGGCCAAGTTACAATATCACTCGCACTATGTAGATGAGCTCCGTTATAAGGTGCAGTAACCTAGCGTAGATGAGAGCACTAATCAGCATGAATAAAAGAAATAGCAGCTTCCGTGTCATTCAATGCTTAAACTGGCGCACCTTCTACACACACTATTAAAATATTGGCCGGGCACTCTGGAGCAATTGTAACTTGTGCGAGCTATCAGCTTTCCCTCCAAAAACTGCACCATCTAGTTTTATGATAGGTAATAAGGAGCGTGGGTGACCGGTTACAGGGGCGATGTCGAGCAGCGGAGAGGATAGGGAGAGCGGCGACGCCGTGGCTGGCAGATGCGAGGCGCTGCGGCGTTGACAGAAAAGGAGCGTGGTGTAGGCCGGCGCTGGTACTGACTAGAAGGAAGCAATGGGTCTCTATCGTTGGTATCGTAGCCACGGCGTTCGTCCAGTTGGCATTTTCGACCAAATCGCGATATCTGCCATTGCAATACTGCAATAGTAACAAATTGGGCTGGGTGAATGTAAAGTAGAATAATATGGAGGGTTAGGTGCACGGGTGCTAGAGGCCAGATAGTTGTGGGCTGTAGCAGGGGCAGGAGGCACTGTCTAAACGAAGGCTGATGCGTGGAAGCAACCTAGGCACGCGAGGTCTAGTGTGTTGGAGGGGCACAGCTTGTAGCGCAGGCCATAGAACAGAGTTGTTCTTTGATGTTGACGCGCAGGCCAGAAACTGAATACTGACGTTGAATCACAGGACGACTGCGCAGGCCATGCTCTTGGAGCTCTTCGAGTAAGAGAACCAGAATCAGCATACGCTGGTCCACATCTGAGGAAGGACGTGTGTCACAGGCGTCAGACTGTAAATGGATGACCTGCAGCGAGCCCAGGTGTTCCTAAGTCACAATCACATGGTCAACAGTAGTAGAATTCTCGATCGTCGGTGCGTTGACAGCAACGTGGCCAATGCCGTTTAGGGTGTGACGAACGCGATCGAATTCTGTCATAGCGGCGTCAACACGGTGACAAAGGGCGATATTGTCTTCGATATAAGACGTGTATGGTTCACGGTAGTTGCATGCGTCCATCGAGCTTTTCCTTGGCAATGTCAGAGCGGAGATTTGGTGCCGAAAATATGCCGAAGCTGGTTTAAACGCTTCCTACTCAGGCAAAGTGCACTCATCGTGAAGAAAACAAGTCAGCAATACCAGGGAGGTCGAAGACGAAGTTTTGAAGCACCTGAAAATAATCGCACCAGTTAAACTCACTCACTCGGTTTTTTTTCTTTCACAGTCAGTGTTCAACACCATCACCATGGAGGTCACAGAACATGCTGTACAGTCGTGCTGGTGAGCTCTGATGGTCCATGAGGGACCCGCCGGTTTGGCGCAGAAGGTGATGCGGTTTGTGCTATCTAGGTGGTGTTGGATTAGCTGTGCCACTAGTGACGTCGTTGCTCTCCGTCGCAGCCCAGCGCACGCACAGCACTTTCTATCCGGCTCCGAAATGGGTAGGCCACGCGTCATACGTATTCATTTGGAGCAGGCAGCTTTCGATCACCTACAGCCCGAGCGGCACTGGGAACGAGTTCGTCTACGCCGTGCCGATGCTGCAGCCCGGTCACAAGAACAGGCTCGTGCAGCCGAGCGCAAGCAGTAAATGCGTACCGACGATGCGGCAGCCTACGAAGCCGTCGTTTAATGAACCGTCGGGATTAACCCAGTAATGAACAACGGGGCCGCACGTTTTAGATTCACTGGTTAGCTATCTGTACGGAGCGCTTGGGTGACGATTTTTTTTAGGTTATACCACACCAATTAAACATTCTCCTTTTCCTTGTTCTGCAGCTCCCTCGTCTAATGTCTGCAGGTGGTGTGCGTCTGCAAGCACTCATATTATCGCTGTCCAGTAAACACCTGTTCTCTAGCATAGGTGCCCCGAAACAGCCGATCAATTTATTGGTTTTGAGATGTCACAAGAAATCCAATAAGTTGAATTCGGATACCTTTTATGCTATTTCCATTATAACGAATACGTTGGTTGACATGGATAAGGAAAATGCATGAATGGAAAAAATAATAGCTTACAACTTCTGTTGTACCGTATGATCTCTTTCAAATCAGTTTATTTCTGAAAAGGAGCTGCTCACAAAGCTCAAAAGCTCACGAAGCTTTTCTAGTCAGTGCCACATTTGATCAGGTTACAGGAAGCTGCTTTCGAGCACTGATTGCAACAAACATCGCCGCCTGCCCACTTTCATGTTGCTTCCTGGAATACTGGGCGTCTGCGTCAAATGATGCTAACATCTACTTCAAATCGGCAATCTATGCAAGCAGTTTTAAGATTGTGAGTTCGTGTCATCAGTCAGATCACGGTATATAAATTCTTACAAGCACACTCCTGTAGAACGCACAAAATTACCAGAAAATATAAAATCTCTGTGTCATGCAGGCTACAGAAATGGTCTATGTAAGCCACATATTTGAGGTTACTAGTGTGCACTGTCAATGAGTTCCAAAAAAACGCTTACCTTGTTCCGAACACTGGGAAGCTTTTCCCGCAAGTTTGTGAATGGCTAAATGAACTTGCCATCGTTCTCTTCGCGCCACATTTCATTAACATAATATGCAGTCTTTGTCATCGTATCAGCAATTCTACTGCTTAACTGCACAACGCGCTCAGGGCTCTCTGTAGACAAACGGCCTTGTTTAAGGCACTTCGCGTCTGCTGGTGTCGAGCCCTCGGAAAAATATTCTTATAAAAGTGTAATTGTTTTGTTATTGCAGTGCAGAATCCGCAAGGCATCAGATCACCACTCCCGACAGGAAGATTGTGCTGCTGAGCCAACCTGACGACAGGCCGCAGTGGTGGGTTATGTCGAAGAATGGTCGGAGCTTTGAGTGTATTCATGTTTACCTGTTCTTTATTTTGACATCAATCATGGCAGTGCAACCAAACGAAGCCTTCTTTCGGCCATGAAGGCGAAAACGACATGTCATGTGGCACACCATTCTGTGAAAAAAATGTATTTGAAATGAATACAAGATACAGTAGCTAAGGAAAAAGGTGCTCTATAAAAGGTAAATTAATTATATATATTCCACAGACTGAGTTAGAACATCTCCAATGTGTTTCGATCCTAATTGTTATGACTGCTTCAAGAGGATGCCATTTAGGTCTTTTATTACCACATATAAATATTATAAATTCGAGCACTGCCAATCGATAAATTGACTCAACAGTTTCAGCATGTTGAAACGATTTCTCATTTACACACCTCCATCCGATAGAGAGCCCAAGAAACGGGCCTTAGGAATAAGTGCTGTTTCTTTTTCTTTCTGTAACATTAGTGTGCAATTGATGGTTAACTGCAAGTTTGGGAATGGCTCACTGAACGTGCCATCGTTCTCTTACCACCACATTTCATAAACGTAATAAATAGACTTTGTCATCGTATTAGAAATTCCATTGGTTAATTAGACAAGGCGCTCTGGACACTCTGCAGCCAAACGACCTTGATTAAGGCACCTGGCCTCTGCCGGTGTCAAGCCCTCAGAAAAATGCCCATATAAAAGGGTCATTGTTTCGTGATTGCAGTGCAGAAGCCGCAAGGCATCAGATCACCACTCTCAACAGGAACATTGTGCTGCTGAGCCAACCTGATGACAGCCAGCAGTGATGGGCTGTACTTGTATGCCATTTAGCGTTTGCCACTTTTGAAAACAAATAAACATATGTGTGCCTGATGACATCGACTCGTTGAAATAAAGCATCTGCAGAATGTTAGAGGACAAAATTGCTAAATTAGGATCTTACAGCAAATCGGAAGAAAATGTCAGCAGCTGTCCACTGGAACGTTTGGTGGCACTGCAGATGTTGCGCCACCATATTTATTATAACGACAGGCATTCTTCTGAGGCTTCCATTTGGCTATACCATACCTATTTGTGCATGCTATATGGTCGTACTGCCCTACATATTTATAGGCTGTCGTCATCATAATCATCACCAGCAGCAGCAGCCTATTTTATGTCCACTGCAGGACGAAGGCCTGTGATCTCCAATTACTCCGGTCCTGCACCAACTAATTCCCACATGCGCCTACGAATTTCCTAATTTCATCACCCCACCTACTATTCTGAAGTCCTCGACTGCGCTTGCCTTCTTTTGGCACCCATTCTGTAACGCTAATTCTCAACCGCTTATGTAACCTATGCATCACATGGCCTGCCCAGCTTCATTTTTTTATCTTAATGTCAGTTATAATTTTGGCTATCCCCGTCTCCCCTTTGATGCACACCGCTCTCTTGCTGTCTCTTAACGTTACGGCTAACATTATTCGTTCCATCGCTATGTTTGCGCTCCTTAACTTGTTCTCGAGCTTCTTTGTCAACCTCCAAGATTCTGCCCCGTATCAACAAATGGCCCCCAGTCCCCAGCAGCTGGGCAGTAGCTGTCCGAGGCGGCGGTCAGACCTGTAATGCAGCAGAGGGTGCTACGAATTTCTGGATCCGGGCAGGTCCTGACTGGGAACTAACCCTTCCAACGTACAATACACGAACGATCTCGAGTAAAGCTAGCTTAGCAGGTCTCTTTGAGGAACTGCCTGGCATTGTTTCAGATATCGTTGGCTTTGATGAGGTTAAAAGAACTCGTGAGGCCTATACAGAGCTAACAGCCATGTCCTCTGCTATCGATGACTCCCAGATAAGAAGCAGTACGCAGTACGATTCCTAATCCATCAGCACACAGCAGGTAACACTAATGAATTCTACAGCATAAGTGAGAGGGTCGTAATAAAATTTATAGGAGGTATATAATCAAGGTAGTACAGGGCTGCGCTCCAACCTCGAGTCACGATCGATGATGATGAAATAGAACAGTTTTATGAAGATGTTGAATCAGCTATGAGAAAAGTGCAAACTAAATGTACTGTAGTCATGGGCGACTTCAATGCAAAAGTGGGGAAAGAGCAGGCTGGTGAACAAGCAATTCGCAACTACAGCATCGATTCTAGGAGCACCAGAAGAGAGATGTTGGTAGAATTCGCGGACAGGAATAAGCTTCGAATAATGGCCACCTTCTTCAGAAAGCGTAGCAACGGAAAGTGGACATGGAAAAAGCCTAATGGTGAAACAAGAAATGAAATAGATTTCATATGTTCTGCAGACTCCAGCATAGTGCAGGGTGTAGAAGTGTTAGGTAGGCAAAAGTGCAGTGATCATAGGTTAGTGATGTCTAGGATTCACCTCAACATGAAGAGAGAAAGAGTAAAATTGGTCAAGAAGAAACCGGCTAACCTAGACGCAGTGAGGCAAAAGACAGACCAATTTAGGCTGGTGGTTGCAAGGAAATGTTCAGCCTTAGAACAAAAGGGTGAAGATGACATAGAGATAATGAACGAAGCCGTAACTAGATTGGCTTTTGAAGCGGCAATTGAAGTAAGAAGTAAGGCACCAACGGAACCAGTCGGCGAGCTCAATTAAGTAACGAAATACCATAAAGAAACGACAATGAATGAGAGTGTGCAAGTCAAGGGATCAGATAGAATTCGAGGAACTGACAAAACTGATGAACAAGGAGAAAGTAAAGGATATTCGAAGTTCTAATGTGAGAAAAAATTAGGCAGCGGTAAAAAATGGGCGCACCATGAAATCAGTGAGAAGGAAATTTTGCATAGATGTATGCACTGAACGACAAGCAGGGAAACAGCCTCATCAATTTCGAAGATATAGTAAAAGCCGCGAAATAGCTATATGCTGACCTGTAGAGTACCCAAAGCAGCCACGATACCTCCATTCGAAGTAGTAATGAACAGCTTACAGAAGCTCCTCCTATTACTAGCGATGAAGTTGGAAGGGCCTTGCAAGACATCAAACGGAGAAAAGCGACAATAGAAAATGCAATAATATTTTATTTAATTGCAGATAGAGGAGATATAATGCTTGAAAAGTTTGCGGCCTTTTTTATGAAGTGTCTCACTACTTCAAGGATCCCAGAGAATAGGGATAAACTGACAATATGACGTGGCTGAATGAGGCGGATTCATTGATGGAGGAATGTGACTAATGAAGTCATGTGTGAGTTACTAAAGATAATAAACAATATATTTACAATATGTGAAAATTGTTACATCCGGGATATCATGCAGGTGGCCAGAGCCGCTTAAAAAAAGGCTACGGCTAAGGTACTTGCGACGTCTCCATCCAACTTTCTTTACAGGTATTTCAGACGGATCTGGCATGTTTTCATGGAAGTACGTCCGACCTTTTTCGTTGGTTATGTCCTGTTTCACGTTAGGATATGTCGGAGATAAGCTCGATGAACAGCTAAATTCAAGTTTTTCTTGCGCCAGCACCTATTTTTTTTTCCTTGTGATGCAGCATCCCTGTTTCGGCGCAGTTCGGACACATGAGCGAGCTCATCATTGCTGCAAGAAGTGCCGCATCTCCTTTTATTCCTTTGGTACGCGCTTTCAGAGCAACAAAACCCCATTTAAGTCGCTGCCCCCCTACGCTTTCTAATGGCATGCACTTATAACAAATAGAGCAATACTGTAATTACGTTGCGCTTGATTGGTAGGAATCTGTTCGCGTATGAGTATTTGACAGTGATGAAGACGTCTAATTCGTAACTGCAATCCACAAATTAATGGAATCGCGGGCAAAAGCAGAGAAGCGCAACTCTTTTTCGTAGAGATAGCTCCGCCGACTGCTGTTCAAATCGCCTTCAGGCTTTGTTCGCGAACAGGCGCGAGAGACCCTTGTTGTACCGTTTGCTTTCTCACTCAAAGCAGCTCTTTCTTGACGCTTCTTCGAGAGACATGTACCGCTAGACACACTATGTACAAAAACTTGAAAATTGGTAGCGCCAGCTACGGCGTCGTATAAGACGTCGTCATTCTGAATACATGTATAAAAGTTTTTCACCGTGTCAGCAGAATACAAACACGCCTACTCTGATGCCATTTCGCCTGTCTAAAGTAGTAACTTCCTTTTACATACGATTCCGCGCCAAAGTGATCTATAATAGACGTACAATGGCTCACTTCGATGTGTAAGTAGTGCCAGCGCAGCTGAGTGGTCGTTTTTCTAACGAAACGTGGAATTGGTGCAGCTTATCAATACATTAAAAATTGAATGCTCGAGCTGAACGTACCTAAACTTCACGAGAATTGATTTTTATAAACATCGAAATGAACACAGTCATGTGGCAAAACTTTGAACCGTTTAGAGTGAGTGGTTTATAGTACAAGTACAGAAACTATCGCAAGTCGGCCGCCTTGTTTGCATTGCAGAAAAATTACCAATTGCTTCGCTATCTACCCTGGTCGGATACCAATTTACAATTTTGTTCTCTGGTTCCTTTTTTGCCTCTGGACGTTAGCCTGACGGGGTGAAAGGAGTTTCTCAACCTTCATTTCTCAAGGCAAGCCGACAGGAAGCAGCGGGTAATTACCGCTATCTGACAGTCACATGCATCGGGAAGTCTGTCACGCTTTAAATTTCTTGCGTCATTCTTACATGCGCTACAAAGCACGTGAAAAATCATTAAAATAAATGTATTGCTGCTCGATAGCGCAATAAAATTACATATCCGTTTAGCCGGTGGTGTAATACATCCGGCTATCGAGCGGCCGCGAGGACGCGTTGCTTGCGGTGACCTAAGTGACCACTAACCTAAATGAACACTAAGTGACCAAACCGTCTTCGCCACACAAGAGACTATACCGAACATAGCAAGGCTGAATCTGCGTTTCTGGAAGTGTTCTTTACGTGCAAAACGTACAAGATGAACTACCCGTTAAGCTTAATGGTACCCGAAAACACTTCGTGGCAGTTGCATGCCAGACGTTTTTTGCAAGGCCATCTAAAGAAGCTACCGGTGAATGACCCCTACCGAGTGAGAAGTTCCGAAGAATTTGTAAACGAACTAAGCGAACTCTATGTTACAAATGATGATGGTGTCAGTGGCTTCTCTGTCGATGATAAAGATTTGTATGATTGATTCCCGCGTGATGGTTTGCTTGCTTCTCTACGTAAAAAAAAAACTACAATGAGACTGTTGAGCAAAAAACTTGAAAGCTTAGTAGGCATGAACGTTGACTACTTCATCACGCTCTTAAGAATTTATCTTCATTCAACAGCCATTAACCACAACGGAAAATTATATGTACAACGCACCGGTATTCTTATCGCATTATTCACTGCACCCATTCTTAGTGATGTATTTATATCTAGCGTTGACAACCACATTTGCGTCAGTCTAATTGACTCCGCAGTTACTCACATTTACCGCCACGTGGATGAGCACCTGCTTCTTCTGAATCAGTGGCCAGCTGATTATTTTGATGAAGAAGAAAAAAGTATTCTGTGAATTTTCAGCATGCACGGTGGGGGTCTTAGTTCACCTTTGAAATGCCGAATAATATTAACATTCAGTTCTTACACATTAATGTTTCATTTGCATCAAATCGATGTTTTCTGGGCTTTTAAACGCAGGTCAAAGAAATGCATCCTTCCCTGTGACAGTTGCAATTAGAAGCTAATGAAAAGAGGACTAGCCATCACCTGTATTGAACCTGCAATTAAGAAGTCTGCTGAGCACCTAATAAAAATAGCCTCTTACAGCAGACAGTAGGCCTTAAAACGGCCGATCATCGATCTTCCATAATCACAGCTGCATGTGACACACCTGCAAAAAATAATGCGCTCAGGAACAAACTCGCGCTGCGATCGCCGAGGGCTGCAGACGCGCTAGCGTCGGCTCCGTGTTCGTGAAATCATTTTGCAGCATTTTCTTGCGAATTGTGGCATAACTATATACACCAATCGATCCGCGAAGCTACCAGGACTGTGTGGACGCCTCATTTTCAGATGGAACACTCCGTTTTCCTGTGCTACGAACATTTCTGTGAATCGACCACGTCGCCGACGCGCGTGCATACCAGGTGCACCGGCTGCGTGTCGGCTACGTGACGCGCGCTCGCGCGAGCTCCGTATCGCCGATCAAGTTTTCTGCCCCACCAACGCGCATGGATCTCGAAATGACCACGGAGATGGGCTGGTGAACAACTCGCCTTCTCCAGCCGGCAAAGCTGAGTGACGACTCTTCATTCCAAACTGACTCCACCCAAACCAGAAGCCCTCGTTCTCGCTCCAAGACCAGGCCACCAGTCAAAACACAAGTTCTCAGCGCTGGACGCATGCCTCCGCTACGTTCCAATCAAACCAAGATGATCATTCGCCCCAAAGGAACCCTCAAGATCGCCAAAATTGGTAGTCTTACCGTGCTTGCAGCCGTATTCCGAGCCGCGCAGCTCAGCCAAGCAGATATTCAACAAGACACTGTGTGCGCCAACATCCAACAAAACATTGTCGTTGTCAGTAGGCCAAGTCGGCAGAATGCCGGCCGGCATGTCTGCATAAAATCCATTCAAGTCAATTCGGTGACGCACGACGTTAACGCATATGAGACGGCCGCCGAAGACACCCCGAAGGGAGTCATCCGCGGAATCCCCCTCTCCATTACTCCACAGCAAATCAGCGCCAATATCGTCAAAGCACGCGACCCGCTCGGATTAGCCGCAAAACGCGTTGGAACCACAACCACCATTGTTATCGCCTTCAGTGGCCCCGACGTGCCATATCTGGTCCGTTACGGGGCCACCTTAATTCCATGCTCATTATACCGCAAGAAAGTAGAAATTTGCTACCAATGCGGCCGCCTCGGACACCGCATGGATGTCTGTCCTTTTGCCAATAACAAGATCTGCCTAGGTTGCGGAGTGCGCAACCAACCTCCCTATCACACGTGTAACCCCAAATGATCGTTGTGCGGCGGCCCTCATCTTACGGCGGACAAATCGTGTACGGCTCGCTACAAGACACCGTTCATTATTCGCAAACACATCGGGGAACGCCGAGCTTCAATGCAAGCCACCCTTCAAGAAAGTGACTTCGCTCCCATGAACTCCAAGCCCCGCTCCAGATCCCGGTCTGCATCACGCTCGAGGCAACATTGTTCCCGGACCCCTTCACGTTCGAGACAGCGCCATTCCCGATCCAGATCTACCTCTACTCTACCCGCCAAGTCGCCTACTAACAAGGTGAGCTGCGCAAAATCCCTTACGGACGCCTCGCTAGAGGGTCGCAACGCACCTTCCCCACAGCCCACTAACACCAATGATAACGCAGAAATAGTTCACCTCAAAAAAGAAAACGCCATTATGCGCGACCTAATTCACAAGCTCTCGCAAGAGGTTCGGGGCCTAAAAGAATTCAAAACACCCGCTCCTACACCACCCGCCGAAACGTCCTCCTCCTCTAGCCATGACGCTCCGCTGACATCGGCCCCGAAAACGCGAGACCTCGAAAAGGGGGCAGCGGGCCATGTGCGCTCAGAGGTTAAGGACCTGGTAGTCTCACTTCACAGCACGATGGACACACTCCAGAACGCAGTCGAATAGATACAACACGCCCTTCTCGCCCAGGCACAGCACGTCACAAACATTGAAGCCCACCTACAAACTCTCCCCATGCCCGGTCCCCCGGCCCACGAAACCACAACACTGCCCATGATGGCATCCCCCAATCCCTAACATGGTCCACACCAACAGCGATACACTTATCTGTCAGTGGAACTGCCGAGGCTATCTCCGCAAAGAACAAGTCACCCGTCAACACCTTCGTACCCTCACCCGGCAACCGGACGTCATCATGATTCAGGAAACCCCTATCGATTCCGTCACCATCCCAGGTTACCAACCTTTTATCCCGTCACATGCTTCTCGCCGCCTCTGCATCTTCGTCCGCAAGAGAATCACCGCCATTGAACACAATCTCCACGTCCGAAAGATGGGACACCTTCTCGTTGAACTTATGCCCACCAGGAAACGCAAGCACAGTATTTTTCTCCTTAATGAATACACCCATTCCTGTGCCCAAGTTCGAAGCAGTTTTCTCACCCTGTTCAAGAAGGCCCTTAACGTAGCTGGCACCAATTCCCTCGTTATCGGTGGAGACTTCAACCTCCGCCAGAGGGTCTGGGGATATGGCTACTTGACGACGGCTGCTCAAAACCTCTGGCAAGACTCCCAGCACCTCGGTCTGGGAGCCCCATAGCCCTCGTCACAAATATCCGTATACTCGGCATGCTCACTGAGGCGAACGAAGCGAATGGCATGGCCCTCGCCAAAATAAAGATCGATACTTCATCACCATGAGACTTTTGAAGCGGGTCTGCAACTGCCGTGGGGGTATGAAAGAGGAGAATCTCCTCCGATTAATCCAGCCATTCGTATTTTGCTACATCACCTACGTTGCTGCGTATCTAAACTAGTACAAGGCTGAACAAACCAAACTCAACACCCTCCTATGCTATGTCTATAAACAAGCCCTCGTCCTCCCCCGTTACACCAGCACTGACCTCCTCCTTCTACTAGGCGCCCATAACACACTGGACGAGCTCATCGAGGCTCATCAAGGTCCGACTCTCTCAGCTGGAGAGAGACACTCTCACAGCGACGGGCCGCCACATCCTCACCTCGCTCGGGATCACCTACCACCATCAAAACGGCCATAAACACCAGATCCCCTCCACCATACGAGCCTGGATTCACGCCGACCCTATCCCCAGAAACATGCACTCCGAATATAACCCCGCACGTCGCACAGCACGTGCGACGGCTCTCATCAAAGCCTTTGCTCACCACGACGGTGCCGGTTTCGTCTACGCCACCAAATATGCCCACGGTACCCGCTTTGTAGCCGTCACCACGCTTGGAGGCTCTCTTCACCATGCTATCAGCTTAGTAACCCCCCACGCTGAGGAAGCTGAAGGAGTGGCTATCAACTATATCAACGGCCATTATCAACTATATCAACGGCCGTATCTCACACCAAGCCTTGCGCATCTTGCAACAAACAACCCACTCAACCGACCATCACGTTACACTCGTCTGGTTCCCAGCTCATGTAGGCACCGTCCACCCGCACCTCCCTAACCTCAACGAGGTTACCAACTCCCTAGCGCGAGGGCTATTTAACCGCGCGGGAGACGGGGAGGCTGCCCCCAACGGCAGAGATCGCCTAACACGCTACAATGATCTCATGAAATTCTTCTACTTAGAACGTAGAACCTTCCCCGGCCCACACAACAAACTATCCCGAGCACAGGCTACAGCTTTCCGCCTGCTACAAACCAATACTTACCCCTCGTTACGTCGTTACAAGATCTACCCAGACATTTACCCCAATCCCACATGCCATATCTGCAAGACACAGCCAGCCACACTTCCGCATATGCTTTGGAACTATACACAACAATACCCCGACACTAACCCCACGACCATCTCGTCGAGATGGCACGCTGCCCTGCGTAGCTCCAAACTTGATGACCAACTCTAGGCGACTCAGCAAGCCTGCGAGGTGGCGAAGAAGCAACACCTCGACATCTTCGGGTAGGAGGCCTAGGCCAAGCCACCACCTCTCACTGGTTCAAGTAAAGTTTATTCAGTCAGTCAGTCAGGAAGAAACTTCGAAAAGCAACAAGAAAGAAAAGACCAGGGGTGCTATGCAGGATGCGCCGAGTTTGGCGAAACTCGGGATCTTCACGAGCTCTGGCGACACCCCAAAATGAAAGCACAAATGGTACCGAGACACAGTTTATCTTTCGACAAGCCTCCAGTTTCAATGATTTATCGAGATTCACTCTGGGTGGCTATCATTCCTTGGGCGTTGCCTTCTGGGTGGTCCACAAACTGGGGCTCACGTGATCATACCGTCAGTGCATGGTTGTGCCTTCTTTCACTTGTTTGTCGTTCCACCGAGTGCATTACATGCACAAGCGAGTTATAAAACAAACGCATTTAGTACAATATTATTAGTTGCTTTAACGTGGTTTAAAATCACTTTAAAGCTTATAAGATGTACACTGAATGCGTATTAGACTAATTTGTAATTTAGTACCCTTCGCATTACACCACGAGGGAACGCTGTGGTGGTGTCATCACATCCATTCACCGGGCGAGCATGGCGGCTAAGCATCGAAGAGGCTCAATGTAAACAAACTCGTACAACGAGCTTACAGTGCGCGACGTAGTGATCAGGCTCGACGATGGCCACGATTCCTTGGATAGTTCTGTTCCTCCGTGAGCAATCTTTCCGTGCACCCCATAAGACTGCCAATAGCGTCGGCGATTTTACAGATCGCAACGCGCACCTACTGTTCACGGCGTAATGCTGATTCTGTGAGTGTGCTGAGTTCCTTCACTCTGCATTACGGCGAGCGTCACAAATATTACATATTGTGTGCAGAAGGAAGACAGCCTATATAGCCACGATGCGGCAAGGAGGTGGCGCCGACGATGGATCTCGCAACCAACACAGTGAAGGAGACATCGACAAATTGCAGATAAGTATATTTATACTGTTTCATATTTAGCATAATATTAGTACAAGGATTAAGCCACTTTCGTAGTAACGAGCTGAATGTCCAGCAGTTCCAAAAAGGCTTTGAGAACCAATGAGTGTTCGTGCTTTTATATCACGTGGGCCCGCGAAAACTTAAAGGTGATGGCGTTTGCCCGAGCTTCGAAGGCATGCAACTCCCCCCAGTAGGCAGCATATGCCATAGCCAGAAGCATGGCGGAAAGCGAACTCGGACCACCTGCAGCAAAAAAGGCTAGGTCGGGGCGTCATGCGTCTGCTCTCCAGAAAGAAGAATTAGTAGCCTTCTTGGAGAGGCATCCCAACCTAGCCAGGCCGAGCAGCGAATTCTCCGGGTGTTTCACGGGCCATGAACTGGACAAATTGTGGGCCCAGTTGGCAGACCTCCGCAACGAACGTGGCCCCGCGAAGAAGAGTGCGACAAATTGGCCGTGATATTGGTCCGAGCTTGTCGCACAAGTCAAGCGGGACGCAGTCGTTGTGTCGGAAGCTGCCGCGTAAGTTGCACTGGTATTAGGTATTTAAGGAAACAGACGCTGCTGTTGCCGGTGTGCGTTATGCTCACAATGAAATTTTGCCTTATTCGTTAATTAATTAAATGTTGACCCACTTAAAGCTGCGTGGCCGTGGTGTCACAGTGGCTTTTATTAGTATTTAATCATGTTTAATACGTTTCTGTAAACGACTGACCAGTTATATTTGCGAGTAACTTTCGCATTTGGAAATCTTCTGCGTACCTCCTTCTTAAACGCGTTTTGCCCTCAATTTCAGTGGCACAGGTGGTGGAAGGCCACCAGGGCTCGGAGGGAGGGTGCTCTCGTTGATTGGCCGTGAATGTGCCGTGGGCTCGGGGCCTTCACTATTGCTGGAAGACCCCACACCGGTGAGTGCGGTACTGCTTATGCAGTTTAATTGTATTTATTTAGTCTCTATCGTGAAAGTGCGAGCCATAGACTGCATAAAATCTTGCATTTCCACTCGACTACAGCAAATGCCATATAAGGAGTGCAGAAAGTTCCATTAGCGCACAACTGTAGAGCTTGCACTCAACCGCATAACATACAGTACAGTTAGCATTGTCACACTTTAAAAGGCAACTTATCTGTTTCTTTTATCATCGTTCTGCAGGAGTCGCAAACCTCGACCAGCCCGTTCGACCTCCCAGTAGTGCCACGGCAGCACTCGATTTCCGGTGTGTCCTTGGCATTTTTGTGCAATTAGAGATGACTCAATCAATTGCAGCTTACCATTTTGCTTTTTACGAGCTAGCACAAGCATGCGTGTAACATGCCACACTGAGTTCTTTAAATTCCTTGTTCGTATTTCTCCTCATTATACACCAGTGCCCCAAGCAAGCACAATGCCAAAGGGCTCGCAGGCACAGCCTAAGGCTGGAACTTTACAGATAATTGCTGGTGACCAAAAGAGGCTCGTCGAGGCAGTGCAGGGTCTGCGGGCTGACACCAGCACAGGCATGTATAATCTTTTATTGCAAACCATTCTGCAACCACACAAAGTGCTTGGCTTTTGAAACCATAAGACAAGGCCTTCATGCAGCTTAGGGGCTTCGTGGGTATTTCTCAAAGAGGCCCTGCGTTAGCCTTCCTTGCTCCTTTGCTGTTAACTTATTGGTTTATTCACATGTAATATTTACTAGGGCAACAGGAATTTCACAAGGTGTAATGCAGAGAATATTCCGAATCTAGACACGCATCACTTTGCGCAACCTGGCATATGGGGCAAGTATTGCAAGCCTATTGCTTGTGCTTGCAAATGAACATCGATGTCTTTACTATCCAAAGCCGGTGGAACAGGCAACTGGTGACTGTGTAGAGGGGAGATAGGCAGAATTTGAAAGAAATAGACTGAATAACGAATACTTTCTTCTAGAAGTGCAATAACATGCAACAGACCTGGAGAAGCACCAGAAGAAAAACAAAAAAAAAATGGAATAACTTTCATTACATACGCCTATGTGAGCATAGTACGATATGTGGAAGTGTTATGTAGGGTAAATGGCAGTGATCATAGGTTTCAAATCCCAATGAACTTTGAAGAGAAGAGCAAAATTAGTCACCAGAAAAATAAACCAATGTATATGCAGTCAGGGTGAGAACAGATTATATCATGCTCTTCACAAATAACTATGCACCTATAGAGCAGAAAAATGGAAAGAGTGAAAAGATGGTAACTTCCATTTAATAAATGGAACATTAAAATACTAGGAAGATGAAATTTAACGAGGATGTAAGGCACCAGAGCAACTAGCGGAGATCTTTTTTGAAGTAACACAGAGTGTGATAAATGAACATGAAGGTGTGTAACCTCAGAAATAAAACATAACTCAACAAATTGTCGGAGCTGGTGGACAGAAAGATTATTAGAGATAATAAAATTACAGCATTGAAAGGAGTAAGCAAACAGTAAATACAAGCAGCATGACATCTGCGAGAAGAAACTTTGCATAGGAAAGATTGAGATGTATGCACTGAAACACAATTAGGGCAATTCAATATTGTACAAAACATTCACCAAGGTGATTTCCAAGAAAGTCAGCACAACACTTTATTCAAACCAACCCATAGAGACACAGCCTCAAGTTATGAGTTTTCTATAATGGAACACATTCATGTCATCAATCGAGTAATTGAAAAATCTGCAGATCACAAGAAACTTTTACATGGCTTCATTTGTAGCAAAAAGGCATTTGGATTAATTGGATACACATACAGTCATAGACGTTGTACATCATAGAGCACAAGAGCACAATACCCTGGGAAATATCGAGACTACGCAGCTATATTAATTCGCCACTAGCAAAGTGGAATAGCAATCAAGAAAGGTTTCTGGAGGCAAGGAGACAAAATCACCCAGGTGCTATTCACTGCGCAGTTAGAAGTATTCGAACTGTTATACTTAGGCATACCTAGGTGAGCAGTGGAAGGTTGAGTAATATGGAAAAGATAAAGGTAACCTTTACTAACTTGGTGAGGTAACAGAAATTCATGAGTGACATTCAGCCCGCAGAATCTATGGAAGAGTATCTTTATCAAAGTGAAATATCAATAGCAGGTACTGATATAAAGCAGGAAACTTATACAAAAATTTCATGGGTTGAACAGCACATGGAAGGCATTACCGAAACGTGATCGCCACGTTACCAATATAATGGAAAAAAGTTTAGAATCATTGAATTCTACCAGTTATGCAATATGGGACACAACTTGGAGGTTAACAAAGAAACTTGAGAAGTCGAGGACTATGCAGAAAGCGAAGTAACAAAAATTGTTGGAGATAGCATTAAGGCAGGAAGACGGTGGTGTAGTAAACAGTGGCAACTGATATGCTAGTTGAGATTAAGAAAAAAAAGTGGAGTTGGCGGGCAGGCCATGCACGTCTTCAATCACATGTTGCCAATTCATAGCAGGTGATTACATAAGCGCGACAGAATGGACGTCAAGGAGATAGAACTGCAGCCGAGGATGGTAGAAAATTGCATAATGGGACAAAAATATGGTGTTCTTAGGCATATGATGCAATCGGCTCGCACAAGACGGGATTGTAGGGAGATGCATTTGTTTTGCGGTGAACAAAAACAGCTTTGTGGTGCTGACAGTAGAGACTCGTGAAGGTGCGGGGACACCTCAACTGCTGGCACAATAATCAACATGAGAATTGGCTCTGAAAAAGACAGCCCCAGTTATGAAAAATACAGCAACATTGTCCCGACACATTGTTTTATTATGCATAGTACACTAAAGGCTTCCACAGTTAAGGGTGCTTAGTACCAATAGTGCAATGAGTATTTTCTTTGTAAATAATGGTTTATATGCAGTTGATTCATTCCGACAATCCACTTTTTTTCGCAGCAAAACATTCTGCTGCTGGAGGCACTGAACCGCCTGGTGGCAGTAGGCGAGCGCCAGGCACGTGCGCTGGAGAGTGTGGCCGAGGTACAGAGGGCTGCTCTGCAACAGCAGTATCAGTGCCCTCACTGCTCTCCAGTCGAGCCCCCAGAAGACACCTTATAGAGGGCCTTTCAGTTTATCATTTTGTTTATTTATTATTCAAGAGCAGGAATAAAATCGTTGCAGTAAACATTGTGCTGTGCACATTAACACACTTGTAACACATACTTGGTGCCTCTTCAAAACGAGCAAAGGCGTAAGACAACCTGTGCCACTCTTGGACTATGTAAATAAAAAATACACTAATGCAGCATACATGTCATTGTGCTGTTTGTTCTATGCGCAATACAGTGCGTGCTGATTAGCCACAAGATGCACGGTGTATGTAATTCACAACGAAAAGACAGGAAACAGAGCAGAAGCTTTATAATGCTATCACCTATTGACTGTGCATATGGATGCAACCCTCCCCGATTAAAACGTGCCATTACATGCACTTTCGATACCACATATTCTTCAACAATGTCATATTTGCGAGTACTCATTTTCACACAGCTTGCACAGCTTGAGCCCTTGCATAGCTCGCTTGTGATGTATCCGTTTCATAGGCAAAATAATTGTGCACTTTGTCCTTTTGTGCTGCACAAAAAGCGGCATCCTCTACAGTTGGATGCAACTTCCGTAGGCAGGAGAGGCCCCGCCCAGATGACCAAAGCGCAGCAGCCGATTGCCTCCACATCTAAAGAAATAGTTCCCCTCCAACGAGCAGGTAGTGCATCCGGCAGCACGATGTCAGTCTAGAGTGCGTGCCCATTGGCGCAGGCTTGTGCTCGCCTGCCTTTGAAATGCAGATTCCGCGATCGCCTAAAGTTGTATCCGACTATGGAATCACGTAATGCCTTGCACCGTTTGCAGCACACAATGATCAGGAACAGAAATCTATAAAGGCATCCAGGCAAAGCTGGCTGACCACGCTTCCATATGAGGGGCTGTAAAAAGGTCTCCCCAAATATTCCAATGGCGTCCTTGAAAAATAGGTGGTGTTTGGCACTTCTTTAGAATCAAAAACAGATCACAGCGAATGTTGTGTACCACGTCAAAACAAACTGAGCTTCACTATCAATAGCACCATGTAATGGAGTCTTGTGCTTCACATAGGAAACAAACTTCTCTGTCCAGTATAATTATTGAGTCTGGTGTGGCATCTATTATGTCAACAGTGTCAATATACAAATTACACTCTTCAAAGGCCATTCATTTCACCATTTTTGTGTGAAGGATCTTTCAATCAGTGCTTCTATTACATGAGCAGTGCTTCTATTAATCAGTGCTTCTATTGCATGAGATATTACATGAGCGATTATGGCGGCGTCCTTACGATATCCATCTGCGATCGCTGCTGGCTCCACCAGAGGTAATCCGCAAGCACCTTGGAGTGCACAACACACTCAAATACTGCGTACATTCGCTCAGAGGCACCTTCACTGTAAGCGATGTCAAGCGATGAATTGTGTCGCTTTGAAGCATGCACTTCTTCGCAATGTATCGCAGAGGCTTCGCGCACGAAGATAAACTGCTACATTTTCACTGCACTGCCTCACTACGGACCCTAACACAACGCACCGCCATTTTCCAGCGACAGCCGTTGCTCCCGTATCTATGACTAGTGTGTCGCTTTTGTTTCGTTTGGCCTAGTGAATCGCCTGCGATGAACAGCCGTACAACGGCGCTGTGTTTCTATTCCCCTAATTAAGAAAGAATGGTCATGGTCATGCCTGACTTTATTGGGAATAGCACTGCAGCGCCCCTAGGTGACTGCTCACCGTATGAAGTGCCTTGAGCGTGTGACGCTCTTTAATGTATCTGCTTCTAAGCTTTCGCCTCACTGTCGCCACTCACGGCATGAAGTGCAAAATTTAATAATTTGCTCGATCTCTGTTTGTCATCAGAAATTTCTAGCATTCAAAACGAAAAACAGATACTCAAAGAAATAAAAATGTTTGTTATTTTATTTGTTGTATTTTAACGTATTCGATTGAGCGAAAGTGTAGGTGCAAGAATGCGCCGCTTGCACCCTGTTCGCATTCAACAGAGGATAGAAAGATAGTGCCCGAAAGAGGAGGCATGCCCTTGACGCGCGCAAAAAGGTGTGGCAAGCGGCTCAAGGCAAGTGTGCAGATAGACAGAGGGACAGTCATGGTATTGCTAAGTTGCGATAATCCGTTGATAACAATACGTGGCGCTGGCGCGTTTCGTTGTGCAGCCTTCTGCGCTTGAAACGTGGAAGCAGCGTGCCGCGCAGGGTGCACTCATGTTGTCATACGCGTATTTTTGTCTACATTCTTTTTTGCCTGTATCTTTTGCGCGTTTCACGCTATCTCCGTTTACTGACTGCCGTCGAGCAAACTCGGGTAAAACTCGGGTGAACGAGAAACTCGGCGCATCATGCATAGCACCCCTGGGCACATAATAGCGTATGTTCAATGGTTATCCCATAATCTAAAGAATGCGACCAACGTATACCAAGCCAACCTACTTTTTTACGCTCCCTACAAAGTTTCAAAGCAGTGCAAGGCAATGAAAAATCGGAAACGCCAACAATGCACCATGAATCATGAAAGAAAATTCAAAAGTGCTCCTCTGACATCGTTGACGAGATACCTTTATGTTACACAAGAGTGTACATCAAGCAAACCGGGCAGTGTTTTTTTTTTTTTTGCTAGAGCAAGCCTGTCTAAAAACAATGTAAAAACAGGTACGACATCCATTCAGCTGCCGTTTTCAACTGTTAAGGCAATTGCCGTATTATTTGTCGTGATTTCGCCGTTTCGATGCCGACGACTGGGCACTTTACATATATTCTACAATAAAACGTTGTCTTCTAACGCATTTGAAGCCTAGAACCGCATCTAAACGTCTCTTTCGTTAGAACAGCCAGCCCTGTGCCACGCTACCACTGATCGCTACCGAAATACGCTGCGGCGCGTACTCCTGCCTTTTACTTGCGGCTCTGCTTAGCTGGCGCGTTTGATGACGGGAAGACACTCATGTCGGCTTTGTGCGTATATTCGAACCACTCGGAAGGTAGTGCGAAGCTTCGTGGAATGCAGTTGCCGAGGAGCTTTCTCCATTGGGATCGACCATTCCGTGACAAAGTGGATTGTTCGCGCATGCGCCCGACGTACCCTTAAACTATTCGTCAATATGGTCGCCTTTGCCGCAGTAGACTTGGGTAACGCGGTGAAACATAATTGTAGTGTGGTGAAGCATAGTTAATGTAGAAGGGAGCCACTGCTGCGTGTCATAGTATGCATTCTGTAATCGTGCACGCGCGCACCTATGTCACAGAGCACCAAGAGTCCTAATAAATGTACTGGGAGGCTTCAAGAGCTATCTCGCAGGTGGCGCTGTCGATTCGAGCCCGCCTTGGCGCACGGTATGCGAGACCGTCACGGGGCCTAGCCAATCTAGATGTTCCTAAGCTTTACTGTTGCTATTTAACTCTGTTGCCTCAAGCCCCAACCAGACGTACGCTTTGGAACGCATCAGCACGCACCGCGCTCACTCGACACCCCGTCGCGCCCGGCGGTGGAAACGATGCAGGAGTTGCCGCGCGCTCGTCGCCGCGCGTTTTGTCGCGGTGATTCAAAGGCAGCCCAGCCTACGCTTAACGGTCAAGTTAAGCAATGTGCTAAATATGGCAATAGCACGGATAAGTGTTACTTAAAATTTGTTTTTATATTTTACAAAATAATGTTGCAGGACTCCTAGTGGTTCAGTCAGCTCAACTATCAGTATTGTGAACTCGGTGAAACCTGCAGCAGCGTCGGCATAGCATCACTCGCGTGGTCTGTGCCTTACGCGTTCTGCACGCTGTGTCAGGTCCCGAACGTCGGCGATGAACATTTTGTTAATAATGCGCCCATTACGGCTGAAGGCTTCAGCGGCTGCCGTCAAAAAATACCAAAACCCGCGCGGAACCCCGATCACAACGCGCGCAGCTTGCCGGGCGCGTTTTTACAATTGCTAGTAGGTTCAGCGGGGCGTGGCGCTTTTGATGGCGCTCGACGTTTCTGCGCAGGCGCAAGTAAGAGCGGGCGTGAGAGAGAAAATCTGGGGGGCTTTTGCTCCTTGGATATATGACACAGCCTAGGCACTACGGAGGAGGTTTCTTAGAGCGCGTTGTATTCGTTTGTCCCCTATACATGCCGGCATTGCGGAGTGCGGTCGAATTGGTTTATACGCTCGGCCGCTGGCTGCCCTCGCGGTGAGGCAGTGGGCGCGGACGCCGCTTGGTGATCGCTGTGTCTGAAAGGACAGTGTTCTGACTGGTGTTGTATAAGTCGCGGGTCGCTTTTTTCGTCGCGAAAATAGATCGAATTTTTTACAAGCACTGCTCCGGGAGGACACATATAACCGACAAACGGAGGCCTCAGGAGAGCACCTGTGGTTATATTAAAGCAGGCGGGGTACCCGCGGACCCACGGACCAGTCCGGCTTCTAGCTTTGATGTTCCCGTTGCCGCTTTGGTGTCCTGGAGGCGCTGCCAGTAATGCAAAATAATGACACTTTGTTTTCATTAGCAAAGACATGATCGAATAGATATAATTGCATCGAGCCGCCAACTTGCGATGCTAAGTTCAGCACTACCGCGCCCCGCGACTTCTGCCGGCGCGCGTAGGGACAAGCGCATAGAACGCGCGCCAAGAAACTCCTCCGTAGTACCTAGGCAGAGTTGTCTTTTCAGGAGCAAAACTCCCCACATTTCCTCTCTCGCACCCGCTTTTACTCGCGCATGCGTGCAAACGTCCGTCGTCTCCGCAAGTGCCACGCCCCGCTGCTCCTACTAGCAATTGAAAATACACTGCCCGGGCTTGCCTGCACGCCCCGCAAAGAATCTTTCCAGAAGTCATGTTGGTTCGCCATCGTCACGTGAGGCGCGTCGGGCGGGTGACGCGAGCGGCAGCTTCCGGCGCGGGCGCAGGAAACCTAGCATTGCAATGTATCGAAGCCGCCGCATGTCAACATGCGATGCAGCCTCCACGCCTGACGCCTTACGCGTTCAGACGCGGCGCTGCGCGTGCGGCCGTGTACCAGCGCGTACGTCTAGTTGGGGCTATAGAACCATGGCGAAATACTAGATGTCTCGCACTGTGACCAGAGACGATATGTGCGTGCATGGATAATTAAGATGTGCGTATTGGGACCGTTACGGCCGCATATACTGGGCTCCCAGTGCGAGCTAAGGAAGATTTAAACTATTGCGAGGACACTCGTTATGTATCAAGGTTAGACAATGGCGAGTGCGCATGTGTGTAGTTAACGAAGACACATGACCTAAAGAGTGGCGTCTTTCCACTTTTGGTATCGTTCACTAATTGTGGCCATGTTATCCCTACAAACTTCTTAGTCTCATCCGCCCACCTAACTTTCTGCGGCCCCCTGCTACGCTTCCCTTCCATTGGAATCCAGTCCGTAACCCTTAATTACCATCGGTTATCTTTCCTCCTCATTACATGTCCTGCCCATGCCCCCCCCCCCATTTCGTTTTCTTGATTTCAACTAAGATGTCATTACCTCGCGTTTGTTCCCTCACCCAATCTGAATGATCTGAGAATGCCTGCCAAACGCACCCCAGCCCATTCTTATTCTTCTGATTATTTCAGTCTCATGATCCGGATCTGCGGTCACTACCTGTCCTAAGTAGATGTATTCCCTTACCACTTCCAGTCCCTCGCTACCTATCGTAAACTGCTGTTCTCTTCCGAGACTGTTAAATATCTCTTTAGTTTTTTGGAGATAAATTTAGAGGTAGATATAAATTTAGGGGTAGAGTGGCCGAGGCTAAAGAACATGCAAGTTTTTGTGGGAGGGTCTCCAAGACATGAGCGACATCCCACGGCAGGTCCGTGGTATTGATTGCAGACCCTGAAATACTTGCAATCAACTTAGGTATCACCTAACTCTGTTCCGATTGATCACCACCGCCTTGACTGCGGATAACACAAGACAAGACAAAAAGATGGTATTGATGCTTTATATACAGTTGGCTTTTTATAGCGAAGTTTTTATGGCTCTGGTGCTGTGAAATTTTCATGTGTGCGAGCAATAACTATCATCGTCAGCGATGGCTCGTGCTGCTGCTCGAGCGTTCGTCCTCGTCTTGTTCTTCTACAGTTGGCTCCATTGCCGCTCGTCATGCCAGCGTTCCCATGCTATCCTTTCCTCTGCGAAGGCGCTGGCGACACTGGCCCACTCATAGGTGCGAGGATGTAGGTCTCAAATTCGTTGCCTCAGTATATCGCGAAATGTAAACATGAACGCGAACGTATAAAAGTGCGTGTGTGTGCGTACCTTTCGTCACGATGACCAACAATGAAGACAATAAATGTGTTCGCACCTTTGTTCAAAATTCTGTGTCACCTCTTTCTCCTGTGGTACACAGCTTCGCTGCTCATTCACCTTCACAGAGTGGCATGGCCTTGATTTTTTTTTTATTTTGTAGGCAATACATTTTTTTTGTAAAAAAGCTATGACTGTGAGACACTTGTCGTCTTCGCATACGAGCTCTACGGTCAGGCGGAAATACTGCCCTAAAAAGACTGATCAACAACATTTGTTTTTAAATCTGTTAATTTTAAATTTTAAATTAAACGGGTTTTAAATCTTTTTTTCTTGGCACAGCTTCACTAACGTTAGCTGGGACACAACGTACACTATCGAGATCTGACGTGCAGGCTGAACCACATATGGACAATTCTACAGGGCTACCATGACAAATTACATGGCAGCCGACACTGCGACTACGATGAACGCACAAATACAAATGACTTCAAAACTAGATAATGCTTGACGCACTGGCAGGAATGTTCGCTCAGATAGTCGGACAAATCGCACTAACTTCTGTCACTTCTTTCCAGGCGCTGTAAACACAACACTGTATGCTTACGAGGGGCAGCGCTGTAGCGCTTCACCCACACGCCAGCGCATTCCTCACTACTAATATCCGTTGGCAGCACAGTGACTTATTCTGATGACGCTGAAACATCCTTAAAGTATCACCAAGCGAAGCCGAAGTGCGTTTCTTCAGACGCATCATCATGTGCCGTTGATCCCCTGCTTGAACTCGAACTAGCTCATGAAAATCAAATTACGTGCGCTGGGACTATGAGCGGAGCTTTCTCCTCTGTATTTTTCATTTGTAAGGCGACAGCCGTAAGTTACTCATACCCCCCATTGGCCTTGAAAAAAAAATCGCGTATTCCGGTCCAATGGTACAACAGCTATCATCATACCCCACTCAGCAAGCAAAAAATTCAATGGTTCAACCCTTTCGTAATACAGAGGCTAGAAGCACTCACCAAACTGAAGCGTAGGGCGTACATTCGTTGGAATCACGCATACAACATAGAGAAACGCGCCGTCTAGTTGAGTGGTCGTCTTGTCGACTGGTACAAAGAAACCACGTGACTTTTTGAATGGCTCATACCCCCGTAAGGAATGGCTCATACACCCATAAGCAAGTAATAAACTCAGTGCCCTTTCACTATGTGAAAAAGAATGACTAGCGAAGCTCTGTATGTGGGCGCCCTAATGGCGGACTGTACCTCCGCCGCGGGTAGGCCCGGCATTGCAGTATCCTCGTGATACTTCCAACGAGCCAGCTGTGGAAGAAGACGACAACGCTGGAGACAATCCTGGTGATGATAGTTTTGTGTCGACACACGGACACAATCCTTGTGGAACCAGCCCTTAACGCCTTCACTGTATAATGCAATGGTTCATGCCCCCGTAAGGCTGAGCCTTCAAGCGCCCAGCAAATTGAAACGAAGAGTGCATACATTCATTGAAATCACCCACACATCACACAGAACAGCAGATGTTTCAATCGCCTGCAGAGAGGATGCAACGTAATGTCGAAAAGAAACATCGACGACGCGATTCTCACCCCGCTACTCCAGCGCGCGAAACTGCAGCTAAGCGTCGAAAACGAGTCGAAGAAGCCGAACTGCAGAAGCAGCAACGCGACGATGCGAGACAGCACTTCACTGCACTGTATCAGTACGAAGTGTGCGACAGCCTTCACGTGTTCCAGGAGTGTAACATGCTGATGAACCGCTTTTCGTGTGCGTGTGTGTGCGCATGGCCGCCGAGATGTCCCACTGGCAGGTTTTGCTGCGGCCGACTCATTCGCACGTGGAGAGCTTAGTTTCCGTGGTGGGCGCGACGGATCTTTCTCTGCCCCACAGCGCTCGCACCCGGGGACATTTCATGAGTCGAGGTGGCGTTTGCGCACTCCAGTAAAATATGATTTTGCACTGCTATATCATCCCTTATTATTATAGAAATATGGCTGAATGTATGTGAGGGGCAAGGCGCGTGCTGGCAGTGATTTATTCTCCAATTTGTTAGTATTTTTCTACGGACATACCGTGACTATATTCATGAGGGCATGTTGAACTAGTATATTTCTGCAAGAGTTCGTCAGGTGACCGATAGAAAGTATCAACATCCACCAACTAGCCTCTTTCATCGGTCTTTCGAAGTGCGAATTTAATGTTGACTTTGTGAGCGAACGAACAAACATAAGTTTCGGCAATAAGTGTGCAAATATTCAAAGCTGGAAAGATGGAAACACGCAAGGAATGTTTCGGCTAAGGCACAGCAAGCTTTAGGAAAGGTTTCATTGCGGATTAAAGAAAATGCGTGTTTTGCTGCTGGCGTTTGCGTTTCCTTGCCTGGTGTGTGCTGCAGTTTAAAGGCTGGATAGAGCGAGAAAACGTGCGCAAAGCGTGAAATGAAATTTCTGCAATAAGTTATTCCTGTATTAGTACAATGCACTTGCAGGCCCAACGGATATTATCGTAAATATTAACAGTAAGGCGGAATTGTTAATGAAACCAAACACAAAAATCTACGTGTTTCCTTAGGGCATGTTTATTTTATTTATTTTAAGAAAACGTATTCAGCTATGAATATTTACGGACCTTCAGGTAGGCTTTGGGTAAACGGAAAACTACGTGTACATGAACGTAAAACGAACATTATAGAACAAGCATCAATGTGACAAAAGACTTATACACACAATCTAATGAGCCTACAACACCATACCATCGTACAAAAAGTATAACTGAAATGAAAAATAATATCTTGGAAAAGTACACAGCGTAAAATAAGAGTAAATATTATAGAAAGCTCATACCGCACTACATATACTAGGCTTACAACGTTGCAATTGCCATATGATTGCTCAATCATTCCAATGCAAAGTGCAAAAAAGGAGAAAAACTAAATTATGCCATCTACGATAACTTATTAGTTCACAGGCAATTATGTTGAGTGAATCTACACATGGTTTGTATAGAAAAACTAATTAGAAAAACATAAGCTCTAGACTATCATTGAATAAGAATGTAGGAAAGTACTGGAAAAAAATAAAGGCATTAGGTGGTTGAGACGTCAAAATATTCGAGGCCGAGATGAAAAATGGCCTGGCATATACCCCGTGCAAATGTTCCGCAATACGTGCAAAGAGAGGAGTTCAGTCCTCGCGCATTCTTCCTTGAACGGCCGCCGGAGGCCAGCCATCCACGAGTTCTGGGGCGTGCGCGCCGCAGCGAGTTTCTTGAGCCTTCAGTGGCTGGTGCTCCCGATGATCTGGCAAACGCGACGTGCGGTACGCAAGGTCACCTGAGCGCGCCTCCCGTACGCACGCGCTCGAGTGCCCCTGCTCGCGCTTTGGTCTTCTTCCACAGGTGCCTCCGATGCCGCTCATCATGCAGAAAAGGCACATTCAGATAGGCACTCGTGGAGCCTCCCCAGCAAAAAATAAGGAGTCACTTTCACATTCGCCAAAGAGGGCGAAAGCCTGCGCGCTCAAAAAACGTTACTTGAAATTGTCGTTCCAATTCGTTGATACATCTCATTATTTGTTTGTTCCCACCGAAGTTCATGGGTTCGAGTGCCTTAGTTGACGCTACCTTAGTTAAGTGTGACCTAATTCACTTCGCCTTAACGAACACAAGAGGTCGCAGGTTCGACTCGGCCTTCACGATGTCAATTGGAATTCAACTTCGACACATTGTCAGTTGGCCCATATCTCCAGGTGGGTTTGACTCCCAGGAAAGGTCGTGGATACACAGTGCCTTAATTGACTGCATCTGAATTAAATGTGCTTAATTCATTTTCTATTATTAACATGTCGTGGGTTCCACTCTTCCCAAAGGTCGTGGGTTCGATTGCCTTAATTACGTCTATTTTAATTGACTATGCCTTAATTCATTATATATTGCAAATGGGAGCACACAGGAGACCAAATCAGGAAACACGCTCACTTGCAACTGACTTTACCTTGAGAAACAGACAACCAGGAGCATTTTTGCGCATGTGCAGACATCGCATATACTGAACAAAAATTCAAAATTTAAAAAGATCGCTTGACACGCGAGCTGACATGACTAGATAAAAATGACGTACTAGTGTAGATTCCAGCAGCATCGGCACATGCAAATGTCCTAAAATAAACCATTCCGATATCACGCGACATAGGGAGGGGGAATACCGGGGGTAGAGACATTCAGCCAAGAGCGAGGAATGTTGATTCCTTGTCCATCAGATACAGTGACGCTGCACTGATACTAAGGTCGGCATAAATTTTAACATTACCCGCCTGGGGGATTTCTTTCAAGTCTGCCTTTTCATCTGCTTGCGAGCTTGGTCTTACCGAAAGGTGCTTCGCGATTCCCTTCGAGTGTCCTACTTGCAGTGGGGTCAACGCTTTTAAATAATTTTCAGGCGTCACCCAATGCTGCGCCAGAGGGCAAACGAGTGTGCCGTGATACCATATATTCACACCAACTCACAGAACCTAAAAAGCATCGTGAAAAAAAACATCGTTTCGACCGCGTCATCAGAGCCCCTCTCAAGCGTTCTCGGCTGTGTGCCATCGCAAACGGCCAAAAGAAAAACGACGTATGTGGAAAGGTAAGTCCTTCGTGTCCTGCGCCGCTGAATAGGTGTGCAAGATTCCACTTAGATATCGAAAGTTTATATCGGGCAGATTTCACGTGTCTGAATGACAGCCTAAAAGAGCATTTGTCATCTCTAAAGGCCCTCAAGCACATTTCCGATCAAGGGGCTGTCACTCAGTGCGTTCTTTGAATCGCAGGAATGTTTGTGTGTACTGAGATGCACCGGACATTTATTCAAACTGTTCGCCACGAGGATCTGTCTGACCTTCCAAGCCATCTCCTTGGGCACTTTGTGAGAGCAGGGGGTTAGCCTCCCGGTCTTTCCATTTATTGACCCTATTCTATGCTTTCGCCTCGCCCGTGTAGGAATTTATACCAGAGATATACCCCTCTCACCTGCCTCTCTGTCTCGGCACGTCGACGTGTGCTTCTGCCTTGTGATTTAACGTTTCAAGCTTATAAGTTTTTCAGCAGTAGGAGAATCATGAAGCAATCCGCAAGATTTTTTTTCATTTTTGCGTGCATTCCTGCATTCTTCGTTTCACCAAAGGATGCCAAGCTTCCTTGCCAGTTGATTACTTTGTTTAGTAGATTTCGTAGCAGCGTCCATAATAAAACCTGTTAGATATGCCACAATATCGCCTACATTAATAGCACCAATGTCATCTGGGCATAATGTGCCTGCTCTCGGAACAGCATACATCTTGTTTCGTTGAGCTGAGAGGTGGTCGCTCCCGAGGGGGTTCTTGAGAACGCACTACCTCAGGTACGGCATCGGTGTGCTTGCTCGACGCTATGCTTAATTCTATGAACGAGTATGTGTTATGCGTGCTTCAATGCATAGACAGCGGTTTCTTAAAAAAGTAACGGATACACCAATGTATTTCGACGGACACTTTGAAAATTCATATCACGGAACTGCTGCTGTCCACAGAATTTATTCCGAGGGAATGCGCCGTGCGAATGGAGCGGCTATAATTCGAATATAGAAATATGTGGAAAAAGTCATAATTTTAAAGAGTAAATTAGCGTAATTACGATAATTCAATTGAAAATTTTGATTTCTCGTAGAAATAATGGCCGCTTCATGGAGTAATTTAGATCAAGGGTAAGAATTTTTCTATCTGTCATAGGCAATTTTCAAAAAATTTGGTTCAGCTAAAAAAACACTGTTTAATATACCGGCAGTTTCAGCGAACATATTCAAAAAATTTTGAAAAGCTTTCGGTGGCAGACAGTACAATCCTAGTCGTCAAGCTGGTCTACTCAGAGAGTTGGAGATTACTATAGTACAAAAAATTGAAATCAATTATCGGCTGATTAACAAACATTCAATAATTGAGTTTTTAACTAGCTACCGCAAGACACACATTGCAAGCTACAAATTCTAGCCGGGGAGTTCGCTAGGCGGATCCACCTGGAGCGAATTCTCAGGGGGACAACAGTTTCGAGATAAGAATTACCGAACATTGCGCGGAAATGCATTGGCGTTTCCGTTACTTTTGTGCTAGAATGCATAACGCGGCGTTTTCTTAAGAAAGTAAGTGGAAGAACTGTCTATCTTTACCCCACGTGTGACGGCGCATATCTCGTAAATGGCGTCAGCTATAAAATTATTTTCACGTGGATGTGCCTTGCACTCTCACGCGCTAGCCTTTGTAAATTGCAATATGTGCTACTATAAGTTAATTAGTTGAAAACCTAATCAGTGATATTTCGGTACGGCAAGTAGTGTCCGCCTCTTCGACTACACCAGCTTGTGGACACAAGCTCGTGCTATCTGTCAAAGGCAATTGTAAACATGTTTTGAAAGTGTTCGCTGAAACACCCTGCACGTAGTGGTATCATAAGAAGCAGGTCACTTCAGCTGCAGCAGCCGAAGGGGCCTTACAACCTTCCTCTGATTTGGCCTGGCATTGCATAATCTCAGCCTTGTTTCGGTAACGTTCCTGAGCCCGACTTTCCAAACTGCTCATTGACCGCACTGCATTCCTTTTAAACTTTACCCAAAGGAATCTCAAGAATACATTGTTGCACCAAAAAAAGGAAAATAAAGACTTGGGAAGGAAGAGTACGAAACGACAGATTGAGCGCCTATAACCAACTCGCCCAGCAACAAGTTGTACTTTACCCAAAAGCACGCGACTTCACAAGATATGTCTCAACCTGCCCCTGTGCCTCAGAATGCTCTGCCCGGGTGGTTTGCCAGCTGTGAGCTCCGAAGTGCGACGTCAGGCGCCGCCTGCAGTCGTATTGCTCCTAAGATGTGACGACAAACCATCCGCTCCTTCCTTTACAACGCTTTTTTATCACCACTCCCTCCTCACATCCTTCTCTCCAGTCATGACGTCACACGCTTCTCCACCATTTACTCCTCTTGCACACCACGAGGTAAGTGACGGGCACCACCGGATTTTCGTTGGCATATGCGTTCTAATAGTGATACATTACAATAGACTTGTGAAACAGGAAGACCACTGTTACATAAGTGCGCGAAATGTACAATGCGGACATAGGACATAGGACTAGCTAAAGTACAAGACAAAACCATAACATTCTTAGCAGGCTGGAGTGATGTTGTGCATGTGATACTTTAGTAGGCTGACTGGGCGAAACCATAATGAGCGCGTACAGTACAAGAGGCAACACAGGGACGGAAAGAAGACGGGACCAGATCGCTTCGTTGTGGCTCACTGCTACCCTCAGCGCCTGATACGCGAGCCTAGTAGATTTTGTTTCCCGACAAACGGAAGCTCGGAACAGAATATGATGGCGTACCTTTATAGCCGATATTTTGTGTGCAACATCGGCATTGCACTCTAGAGCATGCGTTGCGTACTGCCTCAGGACTGCTGCTTTTTTCAGGCACCCCTCTTGCCGCGCTTTTCCAGCCCCTCCTGCAAGAAGTACCATGCATGCACATACAAATAGCAGTATTTAGCCAAATTAGATGCTACAAGAGTTTTCGATAAGGATTATACCTGGCTGTCTCGTAACTTTTCTTTCTTCGGGCATCTCGTCATCGTCAATGTCATTGTTACATTGAAAGTACACATATCGGAGGATGATGAGACTTTTCACTGGCATCTTCCGTGTCTTTTTGCTTTCTGTGAGATAGCACAAAATATGGCATGACAAATCAAGTCTGGATCCCGCACGGTGAAGTAAGGTCATAAAAAGACGATCCACCCGAATGTTGCATGACGCTACAAAGAAAACCAAAACACGCACGGTTTTTTCTTCAGTTCCGTGCTGCATTCGCAGATATGAAAACTGTTTTCATCTTTATAAATTTAAGCCATCAACTGGGCCACGTTAGAACAAAATATTTTCTAAATCGTTTGTCAATTTGTCTAGCTTTTACCTTTAAAAACTGTCAGCCTCCTATCAATACAATTAACGATGATGCCTTTGGTAAAACGACCTTGATTCCCTCTGCCGTGGCACTTGTGCATGTTTCTCTAAAACTGATACGCTCTCTCATTCGTTCATACCAGAGGTCACGTTAACAAGCCGCACCCCACTCGTTAGTTAATTAGTTAATTCGGGTTTAATGGCGCAAAAGCGACTAAAGCCGTGCTGCGCCAGTCACAGGAAAGTATAAGATCCATTGTTACTGCAGCATTAGCTGTGGTATCTTAAAGTCGATGTTGATAACCGGTTTGATCTAAAAACTCGAACAAGTTAGTGAATGGCACTAGTGGATTGTCCCCCAATATTAAGGCAGGGTGCAAAGGTAATAACATTACTTCATAGAACCGTTCTTGGTGAATGCATGATTTCCACTCGCGAAGCAGGGGTTTAGTCATATGTAACTTGTTATTTACGCACGAGTTCCATTCTTGTTGCCATTTCGATGCTAGAGCCTTACGAACCGCTCGGAAACTGTCTTTTTATGGAAGTGTTATGTGTGTTATGCTTCTGTGCGCTGCCATGGACGCCCTTCTATCTGCTTCTTCATTAACTGGTATCCCAACACGGCTTGGAACCCAGCAGAATCGTATGGTTCTTTCGTATTTGTTGTTAAGTACTGTGCTTAAGATATCGCTAAGCAGGGGTTCAGACGCGGAGTTTAAGTTTAGGGCTCTTAGAGCACTTAACGAGTCGGTATAAATAATAGCATTCTTCTGCTTGTCGGGAGTTATTTTCTTAACTGCCATCCATATCGCATAAACTTCGGCGGTAAACACTGGAGAAAAATTATTTATCGGAATGCGCTTTTCCCAATTTTTCGTCGCGATCCCAACACCTACGTGTTTACGAGCAATAAAAACAGCGCTAAATGACAGGACGAGCGAAGGGACACATAGTCAGTTGTCACTGCATTGCAATGAATGCGGCTGCAAGCCATCTTTCGAAGGTGTAACCTACCTGTCAAAATATCGTGATGACCACGCACGCCTTATATCCGAAGCTTTCCACATTCACGTTAGTGGCGAAGCATGTGTAAGCCTTCCGTCCATTTCTCTCCTTCCGAAGGAAATTGCCTTCCTATCACATTAATTGCAATTCCCCCTGCGCATGCCCAATTCTGTAGATTCTGTGGTTTCAGATAGCGGCGGAGCATATATATGCTGGCTGAAAGAATAAAGACACTTTGGTTGTTAGTCAGCGCTGTTGTCCGTGTCCCTTCGCTCGTCCTGTCGTTAAGCGCTGTTTTTATTGCTCGTAATCATGAACCAACCAGCCCAAATGCGTACTCTTTTGCACCTACGTGTTCTTGTGTTTTAGAGCCGTCAGTGTAAAATTCAGTGTAATTTTTGTATTTTTCTTGAATAGCTCGGAACTCTTGTATTATGTGTTCTTGTGGAATGTCTTTTTTCTTTACATGTGTTAACGTCTAGTCACATAGTTTTGTAAAATTGCACCACGGGGGCAATCTTGGTGGCCTTTCGGCTACCTGCAGGGCTTCAGGAGGAATATCATAAGTCTGACAGTATTGTTCGTGTCGTAAGATGAGTGGCCGAATCATGTTTGGTTTATTTGTGTAGTGTACTCGTGATTTGCACTGTGTTACGATGTTGTAGCATATATATTGTGGTGATGACCGAATTCTTAATACATAGCAAAGTGTAAGTTGTGCTCTGCGATGCTGTAATAAAGGCTCATTGGAGTCAACGTGTAAACTTAGTACAGGCGATGTCCTGTAAGCACCACTTGCCAGTCGTAGGCCGAGATTATGAACTGGATCAAGTCGCTTAATGTAGGACTGCCTAGCTGCCCCATATACTACACTGCCGTAGTCGAGGATGCTACGTACAAGGGACCGGTATATACGTAGTAGACATGTTCGGTCAGATCACCAGTGCGTATGTGATAAAACCTTGAGGATATTTAGCGCTTTATTTGCTTTAAAATAGTTGCGTTAATGTGGGCCAGGAAATTCACTTTAGTGTCAAACGTTAAGCCTAGAAATTTATAGTTTTCTTTGACCGGCAGTGTTGCGCCGTGCAATGTGAAACCTGTAGTGCAGTGTAACCCTCGCTTCTGCGAAAAGAGAACTGTAACAGTTTTGTGTGTTGAGAACTGGAAACAATTTTTGTCAGCCCAATGTGTAAGATTATTTATCGTTATTCGTAGTTATCGCTGGCAGGTGGGTAAGTTTGAGCCGCGGCAAGCCATTTGCAAATCGTCGACATATATTGGGTGCATAACAGATGGTGGGATGATCTTATTTACAGAGTTCATTTTGACTATGAAGAACGTCGTGCTGAGAATGCAACCTTCCGGAACCCCATTTTCTTGTGTGAATGTGCGCGAGAGTATTGTCCCGAAACGTACTTGAAATGTTCGATTTGACATGAAATCGCATAGACAATTTAGCATTCTTCCGCGAATTTCCATGCCAGCCAGGTCTCTCAAAATTCCATATCGCCATCTGGTACCATACGCCTTTTCAAAATGAAAGAAAACAGCGAGGGAGTATTGCTTGTGAAGAAACGCATCACGTATTCCATGCTCTAGTCGCTCGAGATTGTCAGTGGTGGAGCAGCCCGTTTTGTATCCGCACTGGTGTTTGTCTATTAGGCTTCTTGTTTCAGGGATGAATGTGAGTCTTATGTTTATAATGCCCTCATAGGATTTTGCTAGACAACTTGTTAGTGCAATGGGTCTATAGCTGCTAGGGGATGCTGCGGGTTTGCCAGGTTTTAGAAAAGGCACTACTACCGCTTTTTTCCAATCTGTGGGCATTACCCCAGACTCCCATATCTTATTGAAAAATTTAAGAAGTGCCCTTACCGATGCTTGGGTTAGGTGTGCCAGCATTGAGTAGTGCACACGGTCAAGACCTGTTGCCGTTTTTTTACCGGCAGAGAGAACTCTGTTCAATTCATGTATCGTGAGGGGGTTATTGTACATTTCAGCTGAAGCCCCTGTGGTAGGCAGTCTCTCTTTCTCAGCCGATTCTTTACGTTTCAAAAATGAATTTGAATAGTTTGCTGAGCTGGATATGTTATAAAAGTGTTCACCTAATAAGTTGGCCTGATCCTGTAGTGTTGTTTGTCTGCCTGGACATGTAAGTAGTGGTATTGTGCATGATTAGTACTCTCCTCTAAATTTCCTCCCCTGGTCTCACATTCATTTTGATGTGACTGTACTATTGATTGATGTTATGTATTTTTTCCATGATAATTTCTCCGCATTTCTTCGAATAAATCGTGCTTTGGCCTTGGTCTGTTTGAAATTTAGAAGATTGTTATGAGTGGGGTACCTCCGTAGGATTCCCAAGGTCTTATTTTGTTCTTTTTTGGCTACGGTACAATCGTTTGTCCACCAGGCATTTAGCTTTTTGCGCACAATACCGGGTGACTGGGGTATTTCCTTTTCTGCCGCTGATATTATAACTTCAGCAATTTTTTTATTAAGTTGATCAACACTAAGCTCTGGTGAAAAAACATTTTCCGGTTTTGCGTTCTCCATAAAAACCTTCCAATCAACAAGCTCTAATTTCCATCGGCGTGGTCTAGTTACTAAAGTTTGTGGTGATTGTAGGAGTTTGATGAGTGCGGGTAAGTGGTCGCTACCATATGACGGGTCGAGAGCTTCCCATTTAAAATTAGTAAAAAGAGAGGGTGACCAAAAAGCTAAATCTAAACAACTAAATGTGCGCGAAGTCGGTGAGAAATAAGTTAGCGCACCTGAGTTTAAAAGACAGATATCATTTGACAAAAAAAAATCTTGAACGAGTTGCCCTCTTTCGTCAGTTTTGACACTGCCCCAAAGAGTACAATGACCGTCAAAATCTCCGACCAAGACAAATGTCTCCGGTAACTGATCTGTTAGATTTTCTTAGTCTTTACTAGTAAAATATGTGTGTGGTGGAATATATAGTGAGCAAATGGTGATGGTTTTGTAGGACAGAATGGTGACAGCTACGGCCTCTAACGATGTATTTAATTGCACATTTCGGGTAGGAGTGCCGCCCTGCATGACTATAGCCACTCCACCTGACAAACGGCTGCAACATTCGCGGTCCCTTCGGACAATGATGAAGCATCTAAGGAATTGACTGTGTTTAGGGCCTAAGTTTGTTTCCTGTAGGCAAAATACGATTGGCGAAAAGTTATTTGTTTTGTCTTTAATGTAACCTAAATTGCGAATCAGACCTCTACAATTCCAATGCACGATAAAAGCCATAGTGGCAGAATTGAGAATGCTAGTTTACATATATATACTAAGTAACTGTAGGTGGCATTTGTTAGCGGCAATGTACTATTGGAAGAACGGTAACCGTTCAGGTTACCGGTCCCTTTGTTCGCGCAGTAATTGTGAGCTTGTCTTTCTTAGTGCGCTCCAGAGAGCGCTGATGTTTTGGTGTCGATGACGCCGGAGTATTGGTGTCGACATCCATAGCCTTCTCCGAGGCGCTGGATGATCGAGAACAAGGCGCCGAGACGCGCGTCTCAGGCCTGGGAGTTCGATTTAGCTTGGGGCCCTGTGGAACCGGGGTCTGCAGGCCCGTCTGTGATGATGATGATGGAGCAGCACTTGCTGCTGCCACCAAGGGGACGGATGGAGTTACTACTGGGCCACTGACTGCGGTCTCTGTAGACTCCTGCGGTGCTGTCCCCTGCCCCCCTGCCGCACCGCATTGGCGTAGGTTGTTTGAGGTAAGTGCGCTAATTTCTTTCTTGCTTCATAGAAGGAAATCTTCTCTTTTACTGTAAGTGCATTTATCTCTTTCTCTATCTTCCAGCAAGGGCAAGATCGTGAATATGCTGGATGATCTCCTTTGCAGTTGGCACAGTGTGGAGCAGCATTGCAGTTCTCCGACAGACGGTCATTGGCGCTACACTTTGCACATGTAGATTTACCTCTGCATGATTGCGATGCATGTCCAAATCTCTGGCACTTGAAACACCGCCTCGGGTTTGGGATATACGGTCTTACGTTGATCTTTCGATAGACTGCATCAAGTGTAGTAGGTACAATACTGGTACCAAAGGTAAGAGCAACGTGTTTGGTTGGGATTTGTTCATTTCTTCGGAGAGTTATTCTTTGAACTTTGATTACATTTTGTTCTTGGAAACCTTCCAGGAGTTCTTCATCGCTCAGGTTTAAGAAATCTTCTTCTGGTATTACACCCCTGCTTGTGTTGAGAGAACGGTGTGCTGAGATTGTGACTTTGATGTTACCGACACTGGCGAGATCAGCGAGCTTTTCGACTTGGTCTTTGGTTTTGAGTTCAAGGAGGAGGTCCCAACTTTACATCTTTCAGGCTTTGTATTGCTTTCTAATTTTTTATTCTAGGCATTTTGCTATTAGGGGAAGGCTTTCTCATTGGCAGAGATTCTTCACTGTGGATCACATGTTAGCGTGGGAATGTTTCTACGTTGGTTTTTAAAGTGAAATAAAAAATTGCTTCGGTGCGCCCTCTTTTGTTAGGAAGATCTGCAAGGGGGGGTGCATTTGCCATGTCATTCTTAGAATAGTCAGCAGCGATGGTAGCCGCCCACCACCGAGCCCAACAAGGGGACGCTACGAGATTAGGAACATACCTGTAGACGTCAGCTGTACAACGCCCCTATCACCTAATATATGTAGACAAGGCTGGGTAGATACACACGGTTAACCCTTGCTGCCTGGAAAATGAGAAGTAAACTGAAGTGAGTAGAAGACAGGTAAGATTCAAAGTGAAAGAGAAAGACGAAGAGTGGAGAGGGGGACAGGAAGAAGCAACTACCGATTTCCCCCGGGTGGGTCAGTCCGGGGGTGCCGTCTATGTGAAGCAGAGGCCAAAGGGGTGTGTTGCCTCCGCCGGGGGGCCTTAAAGGTCAAAACATCCAGCATCAGCCCAACACCCAGGATCCCCCTTTCCGCAGACACGGCTAAGCCGCGCACGGCTACACGCGGGAGGGTCCAACCCTCGTGTGCTCGGGTACGTGGTGTCGCAACAAACCAAACGCCTGCTGACGCAGACGCCCCTGCGGGGCCACTCGTTAGTGTCGCAGATCGACTGCCTCGATGATCGTCAACGTTGCCTTGTAACTTAGTAATGCCATATTTCTTCCTTTACTCGTAGCCGCCGACCAAACGTAACTTACTGCCTCAATTTTGATTTTATGCGTGTGCAACAGCAATGCGACAAGCTACCATGCACGCCCTTTTCATAATATGGCAATAGTGACTTATAAGATGTGTTGTCCATAATCCATCTTTACTAGTATCCAGCTTGATCAGTGTTCAATTCCACACCTTTAAGAACACTTTCGTTGATTGTCTTTGTCCCAGGGCAAGTCCAAGTAGATGTACCATTTGTGAAGCAAAAACGAAAGAAACAATATGCACCACTGGGGCAAAATCATACAGCAGCAAGTATGAGTGCTCGCCACCAAGTCTCGGAATCTGAATAATCTTCACCCGGTCGCGTATATCATTGTCGGAATCGTACCACTTGGCTCGGTGCTTAGTCTTTATTGCTGAAATCATTCTCATCAACTGGATAAAAGTCATCGATGTCTCCAACAGGAATAACATATTGCGCCTACGTCATCATCGGTAAATCGTGCAAGCGTAAGCATATCTTGCGCACGGACAAAAAACCAAGATGGCAGAGTCTCAAGGTGTTAACACAAGGAGCTAAAACCCAAGGAGCGAAACCCTGGACCTATGGTTGAGGAGATGCTTGCAAGTCTCCAGAAAGGTCAATTCAATATATTAAGGGAACTCAGCGATATTCACTAGGAATTGGAAACAACAGAGCTTTCTGTGAATACCTTAGGTGAGTGGCGGGAAGTTGACGAATTGCTGAAAGTACGCGAGACATGTTCGCAAGTTTTGGTGTTTGAAAACAATAATTTTATTGGACAAAGTTTAAAAACAAGCCGTAAAAATAACGGATCTGGAGGGTCGCAGCTGAAGGCGCAATTTTTTATTCATAGAATTGAGGAAGATGGTGATGAAATAGCCCTTTCAGTCACAAATTATATTATTCTGCAAGAAAAAAATTTAAACCTTGTAGGTATGGATGTTTTACGTGTCCAAAGCACCAGAAATATGATTCAGCTCTCTGGGGTAATTATTACGTAAATTCTGTCGCCTCCTCATGTGGAGACATCATGGCTCAATACTAATTATTTAGCGCGTACACTACGGCAGTCGACAAAAAAAGGACGGCAATTATTCATTCAGGATTGTGCTAGTGGTGCATCAAGGGGTTCACAGGTTGGGATATTGCAAGAAGCATCGCTTCTCAGCTGCGACGCACAGGAAAACATCATATTTCTGGCAGCGGACGCTGATTTTCGTTAAACAGTTCTCGTACTTGCACCACGGCGGAAACGGTGGCCGGACTTGCTGAGGCCAGTGTTCATTCGCATCGTACCTCACACAAAAAATGATTGCAACACGCTTAGAGCCATGACGGTGACTTAAGGAGCTAATGAGGAATGTCAATCAACGAAGCAATGCCAAAGTGCAGCGCAGACAAAATTCTCAAATACGAAAACCACATTCCGGGCTTGTTCTGCGGGTGTGCTTCGCCCCAAGGAAATTGTATTGATCTGGCATCAAACAAGGAGTCATTTTATCAAGAAAACCACTCGAAGACGCGACATGATTGCCACGCTGACGTCATTAGTTCGATGGGCCGGCAACTAGAACGTCTACCGTCTTCACGATCAAACAGTGCGTACGGTGATCTTTCTTCCTCATTTCAAAATGACCTCCACTCGAAAATAGAAAGAATTATCAATAAACGAAAATTTAATTCTCCGGCAAAGAACTAGATGGCGCAACAAGTCCATAAAAGCAATAAAAGCGTCTGTAGTTTTCGCACGGTGCATATGGGTCGCCACGTGGTAAAGTGTGAATAAGTCACGGTGTCTCCACATCGAGACGATGATCAAAACAGGGTCAAAACTATTCCGTGACACAACCTTCAGTATTCAGTAACTGTTTTTTATAAAACGTATGTCTTTCTTTACATGAAACAGATGTTTTTAACTGTCAAAATGAATGAGGCTGCGGTAAAACAGAAATTTCAACAGTCACTAACCAGAGCTCCCGTAAAACGTGCAGGCGTCCAACTTGTAACATCGCTTCAGCTGTGTTTTGCCGCTTCATATCAGATGGCACTCATTACGTTTATTGGTGTCTCGAATATTATTCGCAGCAGTGGGCAGCGTGATTTCTTGGCTTTTGATTAAAAAGGCAGAAGGAAAACTCGCATCTCCATATGGAGACGCAGTGACACAAAGGGATAGACAGTCTTAAAAAAGAAGTGATTCATGAAATTTTCGACAAGGAGCCATCACCGATAACAAACCTTTCTGCGAAACATTAGCAAATATTGTATAATCAGGAGAAGCACTGTATTACCAGAACTGACTGCACTTGTTTGTGTGCTTTACTCTACTACTCTGTAACCACTTCCTTAATGTCATATAGTCCTGAGGGCAGTTTACATAAATAAATAAATAGAAATAAACAAATCAAAAATGAGTAAATCAGTGTCTTTAATGACAGCCAAGAAGGAATATTTTGTTCATCACATTCAAGCTGCTTCTGGGAATCCGAAAAAAATGTGGGAATATTTAATGAGGTCAAGCGAAATTTCAAAAAGAAGTTCCACTTTCTTTTGGTGTTACTAAAGGTACTATTGATGAATACCTTTTTCACCAATGTTGATCCCGACCTAGCTGCGAAGCTTCCTGATGCAAACGGAGACAGGGTTCTTCCGCCGTCAATTGTTAATTCTTTCCGCTTAAACAAAGTTGGAAATGAATGAACGGTTGTCGGCTGTTGTGGTGTTACCAACAAATAAGGCAGTAGGCTTGGACCGTATTCCTGCAAAACTAATTAAGGAAAATATAGTTATCTTAGGACCCATCTTGTGCTTTCTCTTAAACCATTCTTTGCTTGATTACACGTACCCGTCATCCTTAAAGATAGCCCGAGTTATTCCTGTATTTACACATGGCGACTCTTCTGACTCTTCCAGTTACAGTCCTATTTCGGTACTGAGAGTTATAAAAAACAAATTCGAAAAATTATTGTCAAACTTATTCACAATTTCCTCGAGAAATATGATATTGTCTGTCCACAGCAACATGGATTTTGCCCAAAGCATTCTACTAGCACCACCACTATTACACTCACCCAGGCTATTAATAGTGCGCTACAGAATAACAAGCTAGCATCTGCTTATCTTTCTGGACTCACAAAAAAAGACCTTTGGCACTGTTAACAATGAGGCATACAACACTGGGCATACAATAATTACCTAGAGCCCTTAAGACGATCACAAAAGTGAGCCCTTCGAATAATTTCGTTTTCTGACTGCGCTCGACGCAGCAAGGCACTGTTTGCTAAAGAACGCAGGCTAACTTTTGATCTCCTTCGCAAAAAAAAAAAACTGCTGAATGCATGCGCAACACAGTAAGAAACAACCTTCCGTTTGATGTATCTACATTTGATATTCCTACAGGCGCAACTCGCAGCCATACCTAGGCAAATTTTTACGCAGCCGTAAAAAGAAATGCTTATGTCGAACCTATGCTGTAGTGTACTGCAGCAAAAATTTGGAATAGTCTGCCGTATGACATAAGACATTCCAACAACTTTTCCATTGCAATAAAAACTCACTGCTTTCAAATGAATGGCACGCTTTCAGTTCACGCTTACAGTTGATGTCATGTGCACGTCATCCCATATCTATACCCATAATTTGTCGGTTATGTGATGTTGCTTCGCGATGTGATACTATTCATTTTCCGTGATCTATGACTTGTGATATTATGTATTCTTTGTGATGTGAGGGATGTGATATTATTTGTGGTCTTTGTGATGTGGTAGTGCACATTCAATGTACGTTGCTATAATCCTTGTATAAGTTCTACGCGCTCCTGTCCGATCTATTAGTTTTTAGTTTACACAATTTCATTACTCGTGCCAATCGGTACTCTAACGAGTGTTTAGAGTGACTATCAACTTTTTTGCACGTTTCCTGTAAACTTTTGTGCTTTGAAATCTCTAATTTGGACAAATGGCTGCCTGCAATTCATATATATTTCTCCCTTGGACCATTAACTAGCCTCTGGCTATGGAATCAAGCAGTGTTTTGCACACATTCTGTAGAGGAACAAGAAACTATAATAGAAGAGAAAAAAGAAGAAACATGGAATGTCGGAGTTGACGGCCGCATACCGACGGGGGACCACTTGGAGGTCAAATATAAGAGGGACGATAATTTCAGCGACCCGAGTGAAAACAGCGAACCTGAGCGTGCGCCCCCATTTCACTCAGACTGACGGCGTTCCAAGCTGTAGTTATGATCCGCCGAGTGACACTTCTAATGTCGACAAAGTAACGGGTGTCCGCGTTCACTGAGTGTGATGTGTGCATGCTTGCCTGTAAGCGCTGAGACCATGCTTCCTAATTTACTTACTACGCGAGTGCTTACAAGTTTATACGCCGGATAAAACTACTATCCTTACTTATTATGAATGTCTACTAATTGGCTATCGCAATTGATGCTTGGCCTTTCCGGCGAAACTGCGACTTTTTTTTCAGTAGACTACTGCTCCGATCCTTCAACATGTCCGCATGGTGCAATTTGCCTCGACGCAAACTTTAATCCCATGATTGCTGCGGATGTATTGCATGAAGAAGCAGTAGCTCTATGAAGCCTTTTGGTTTCATATGGCAATACCTTCTACCTAACTCTTCGGCAATTGCGTGAGAGGTTAGATGTTAAGGTTTACATAAATACCCGTGATGCTTGTCCCATTCATCGCAGGCATTATCGTGTGTCCGCATCAGAGAGTAACGTTATTCAAGAAGAAGCGAACAAGACGCTTCCAAAGGCATTTATGAACCTTCGTGGCAGTCTTGGGCGTCAGTTGTCGTGCTTGTTAAAAATGAAAGGTGGCGCGCGGCGTTTTCAAGTGGATTACTGTCACCTAAACCGAATTACAAAAACTGACGTTTACGCCTTATTTCGCACTGACAACGCCCTCGGTTGTCTCCACGCTACCAATTACTTTCGATCGATAGACCTTCGCTCTGGTTAGTGGCAGATTTCTGTGGAGGAAAAATACGAAGAGGAGACCGCGTTCATCACCCCTGATTGTCTACAGGGTGCTTCACGCAACTTGTTAACCTGGTGAAAAATTGCTTAACCGCAGCCGAATGAAACCATTTTAGGGCTTAGTGCGTTGCGTTGCGTTATAGAGGGAGTTCACAAACGACCAATCCAATTTTTTTTGTGGCAACGTACATGCTGCGTGGCGATTTTTTTCGGCGTGTAAAGAAAGCCCGCGAAATATGAAATAAAACCACTTGACAACGCTCGTACCTTATCGTGCTGCAGCGCTCTCGAGCGTGCGCCGACTGAGAACTAAGCGGCCAGAACACAGCGCACACGAAGCTGCGAGCCCAGGCGCACCTAGACTATGTACTCGTCGCAGATCGCCTTCAAGACAAGGCCCACCGCGCGGCCGTGCCGTATGCTGCAGCCGCCAAAGTAAAACGCCCCTCCCCCCCCCCCCCCCCCCCCCCCCCATTTCACCCAGGTGCCTTGCGCGCGACGGAGAACGGCGCGTTTCCTCCCCGATTCCAGTCGCACATACAGCACACGGCGCGCAGCGACGTTGTTATCTCCCTTGGACTTTATGCGGAGCAACACGGTGGCATCGACGGCAGAAACGCGCCTGAAGTGTTCATACTATTTCTATCGCAGTAAAACCAGAAATGTGAAGTGTGTGCGGAGAGGGTATGAAAAGGCGTTTATACGTATGCAGAACCAAGACGTCTCATACGACGCTTTAACTCACGCTACCAATTTACAAGATTTTATTGCTGGTCTCAGTAGCAGTATGAGTAATCCAGTCTCCCGAAGAATCGTCAAGACCTGCATCTGTGAGACAAATCAAACGACACTGCAAGGGTCACTCGGGCCTGTTCACGAACGAAAAGTGAAGGTAGCCTTAAAAAGCGGTCAGCGCAGCCAACTACGCCCAGAAGAGTTGCGTTTCTGTGCTTCGATTAGTTAACATTTTTGTTCATTTGTAGATGGCAGTTCCGACTTCTTCGTAACGTTTCTTTGTTTCATGTGAATGCAGCTTCAATGCTATTGAAGCAGATGTTGTTGGAGTAGTGTTGACTACGCTGGATGCAGTGGAATACCGACAGACTGGGCACTGACGCGAGGAGAGCGTGTATTTAGCTGTTCAGCGTACACATGTATTATGTATCTTAACATAAAGCATGTCAAAATCAATGAGATACGTTGGACGTACCTCATTAATATTGGTAATAATATTAATGCTATATTATAATAATAATGGAATAATAATGGCATATTTTGAAATAGCATGTACGACTTCATATGCAGCTGTAGAGCAATAAAAATGCAGATAAAGGTCGAAGACAGACAGGAGGTGCGCTGCCTTTAAAATGAAAATATTAGGAAGGAAGGGAAAATCAAGAACATAAACAACGTCAGGCAAGTGCTCGAAACGTGCGTGGACCATAGGGATGAGACGGGTACGACACTGGATTCTCTCGCCAGGTTGGCTTCACAACTTTGGCAAAGTCGGCGACAGATGGCTAAGGCACGTCTCACCATTCGCCTGCTATGAGAAAGCTTCCATGCCAGCTTACAAGAAAGCTTGTTAGTTTATCAGCGCGCTTATAGACAACCGACGCGTCTGACAAAACTTTCACACCGGCATTCCCGGCAGTGTAACGCAACGTGAGAACAGGTGGCCTCCTCGAGCGAGCTTTGGTGCTCTCCGAGCAGAACGTTCATGCACCGGCCCGTTTGCCCGATGTAACGCCTCCTGCAGACGAAAGGGATCTCATCTACAGCCTTATATAGGGGTCGGGCACGGTCGCGGCCCTAGCGTCGGTTGTCGTCGAGCATGCTGATATATTAATGAAAGGCTTAGCGGAAGCTTTCTTAATCCAGACAAATGGCAACGCGTGCGTGAGCCAACCATCGCTAATTTTGCTCAAGAGTGAAGCTGATGGGAAAGTCCAATTTCCTACTCCACTACGGTCCGCGAATGTGTCCTGTTGGTCGTTATTTGCAACTTCTTATGTGTCATAAATTTCATTGTGAAGTCAGAACTCGCGCTGTCTTCATCTGTGTCCACGTTCTTTTTCTTGCTCTACAGCAACATCATCGTTCCATACATATCAGCTGGATCGCTCCAACATATCTGTCAAACAAGTTGAAGGGATCGTCGTAAATACCTATAGCCACGTTCTTTCCTGAAAGCAGGTACCTCTTCAAAAACGTTGTGTCGACGCGGATGTACGTCATTTTTACTTTGTGCGATGCAGGTTACACCCTGCCGAGGCAAAAGGTACCCTGGATGAGAGGAAACGCCTGCATGTTCTGTGCAATGTTTGTCCTAAGCAATATTCGGATACTGGGCACAATGTCAGCTTTTTTGTCAGCCTTCTGATCATCGAGCAACTTACCCCCATCCTGTGAAACAAGAGAGTCGACTACGCTTTATTGAGGTCGCTCACTCAGCAGTACAGCTCTGAAAGCGCGACAAGCAACCCCACGGATGGCGTCCATAACGAGGAAATGCGAGAAAAAAGTTGCATGGCTTACTTAACACTGACCATAAACTGGGATGGAAGCCCTGTCATCAACTGTTGTAGTTACAACGTATGGCCAGTTGAGCTATGCATGAATGAGCTGCCACCACAATTGCAGTGTAGCAACGTATTGCACCGGTAGCGCTGTATGGCAAGAAGCGCCAGAGGTTACTTTTTTTCTGCAAATCCTCGTGGCGCACCGCCAGGAGACGAACTAGACGGGCTTTAGGAGGACATTTTCACGCACCGCGGTTAAACCAAAGGTAAAGACAACATCCTCTGAACTGTGTTAGTAAGTTGAATGGGGTTTAGTGGCGCAAAAGCGACTAAGGCTATGGTGCACAAAACACAAAGTGTTATAAAATGAAATTTATGAACAGCAAAAGGTGCGTAGTTCTATAGCTTGCATAAAATTCCGGTGTCGTCTAGAAATTTAAGCACGTCAAGTAATGGCACTAGTGGATCATTTGAAACTAAAGCAGGGTGTGAAGGTATGTGTAGTTTGTATAAATTGTACAAAAACTTTCGTCTGTGTGTTTCGATATGTGTGCATGTCTGTAAAATGTGCATAACTGTTGCCGGTTCCGGGCACTTCTCGCGTGTTGGTGGGTCTTCTTTTCTAAGTAAAAGATTGTATGTGGCATGTGTGCCCAAGCCGTAGTCGGCATAAACTTACCTGAATAAGCAATTCCTCGTGATGACATGACTTTCACGAAGTACTGGTTTAGTAGGATGTAGCTTGTTTGCAAATAGTCTCATTCATATTCCCATGTCATAATTAGCGCCTTCCTAATCCTCAGGAGACTACCTTTGTATGGAAGTGTTAAGTTGGTTAAGCTTTTGTACGCTGCCATACCTGCGCATCCATCCGTTGCATCATTACCTGGTATTCCTATATGACAGGGGACCCAGTAGAAACGGGATGGTCTCCCGTATTTGTTTGAAGTTACCATGTGTAAAATATCCCATAGCAGGAGTTACATTCAGATTTCGTGTGTAGAGCTTTCAGTGTGCTTCAGGAATCAATGTATATGACTATTTTTGTGCGAGTCAGTGATATTTTTTTTACTACAAGCCATACAGTATAAACTTCAGCAGTGAAAACAGGAGGATGCAGGGATAATCAAATACCTGTTTCCCAATTTATCATTACGGACTCCACACACACGTGTTCTTGTGTTTTAGATCCACCTGTGTAAAAGTATGTGTAATTTCTGTATTTGTCCTAAAGAACGCAGAAATATAGTATTATGTGTTCTTGTGTGGTTTCTTTGTCACATAACTTTGTAAAGTCGTACCAGGGGACAATCGTAGTGACTTTTTAGGAACATGGAGGACTTCATGAGGAATATAATAATGTCGGCACTATTCTGCATATGGTAAGACAAGCTACCTAATCATGATTGGTTTATTTTTATATTGTGAGTATGAGTTGCATTGTGTGACGATGTTGTAGCCTATGTGTTGTGGTGATTGACAGGTGATGTTCTGTGAGCACGACTTGTCAATCCCCGTCGGAGATTATGTACCGGATCAAGTCGTCATATTTAAGAAAAAAAATTAAAATGATGCTTTCTTCTCCCGCCTCTTTTGCTTAGAATTGTACCTTTGTTTTTTGTTGAGCAAGTGCAATCTGAATGATTACCTACATCATTGTTTCCGTGAATAAGGATGATGTAATCAATGTATAATATCGAATAGTAGCATAATTTGTCATATGTCACACAGCATTGTATTTCTGAATTTTCACTGATTTCATTGATCTCACAATGTAGTGCAGTATTTTAGCTTTTTTTAGCTGAAGGCCCTGTCAGGAGGCATTGTTGCCTCCTTTTGCCGCGCCTCGTGGACATCCTGTACCACCTATGTATGTCCAAATAGACTGAATTGAATTGAATATGTAGTACAGTCAGGTTGAGCCATAAACTATGCACCTGTAGTCTAGAAGGGTCTGCAGAAAACACCGGTAAATACGTAAGAGAGACAACACTTCGAGGATGTTCAACGCTTTTCTTCCCTAAATTTTTTAACCTTAACTTTTTAAGTGGGCCAGGAAGTTTAGTTTTCTGTCAAAGGTCGCTCCTAAGAATTTACAATCTTGTTTTACCGTCAGTGTGGTATCATTAAATTTCAGGACTAGGGGCGCCGTGTAGCCCTCGTTCGTGAGAAAACAAAACGGTAACTGTTTTCTGGGTCAATACGGGGAAGTCATTTTAGTTGGCCCATTGCGTAATCTTATTTATAGTGATTTGAAACTACCTCTCACAGGTTGACAAATACGAGGCGCGGGAGGTTGGTGGCGTATACAGAGTGAATAGCAGACGACTGTATAACCTTATTCACTGAAGTCAATTTTACAATGAAACGTGTCGCGCTCAGCAAACAGCCTTGCGGAACGCCATTTTCTCGTGTAAATGTATGTGACAGTATTGTGCCGAGACGTACCTGACATATTCTATTAGACATGAAATCGGCTAGGCAGTTAAGCATTTTACCACGGATACCGAGGTCGCACAGGTGTCTTAAAATTCCATATCTCCTCGTGTTGTCATAGGCTTTTTCTGAATCGAATGAAACTGCAATACAATGTTGCTTGTATAAAACTGTATGTCTGATTTCATATTCTGGTCGGGCAAGATGGTCAGTGGTCGAACAAACTTTTTTATATGTGCACGGGTGACGGTCCATTAGGTTTCTTGAGTGAGTGAAAACTTTATTCATGTCCGGCGATTTGGGCTGCGGGGTCCTAGCTGACAGTCTCGAGCCCCTGGACGCGGGCGCCTTCCTCGGCGTACCGGACGGCCCACAGTTGATCGGCGTGGCTGAGCAGGGCCGCCCCCCAAGGGCGCCTCACGGTTCGAGACTGCCATGTCTACCCCGTTCGTCAGGGAATTCTGCTGCTCGCTACCGGTGCATGTGCTGCAGCGTCGCTCTGGCTCCGCACGCGTTACACTCCTCGGATGAATAAAGGTCGGGGTAGCCAAGGCGAAGGATCGCCGGGTTCAGATACGTGTGTCTGTAATTGCCTACAGGCGACGGCCTGTTTCTTGTTTAGTTTGGCGCGCGGTGGTGGTTATTTGCATTTGTTCAATCTGTAGCGCTGTGTGATGTATCTGAAAGTGCTCATGCGACCCCCCCCCCCGTCCACTTCCGCATCGCTTTCGCGGTGCGTGAGACGTCGGGATTGCCGGCGGGCGCGGCCGCTCGGCATCCTCGAGCCGCGACGTGGGACGTCTCGTTGCGTGGCAGCGGAGGGTCCGTGTGGGCGGGGTCCATACGGGGAAACTGTCGTTCTTGCGGTAAATATTGCCGTCATGAATTTGAAGAATGCAGGCCGCTCCCCGGGAGATCCAGCCGCAGGCGGTGATACGCAACTACGCTAGATTTATTGATTATAAAGTAAGTTCATATTAAAAATGCTTTCATGTGATTTTGACAAAGAGCTTGGGTCTGTAGCTGCTTGAGGATGCTGGGGATTTAGCAGCTTTTAGAAATCGAATTACTATTAGTTTTTTTCAACTGTTGTGGCATTGCCCCGGATTCCCAGATTAAGTTAAAAAATTCAAAGCGAGCTTCTACAGATGTTTGGGACAGATATGCTAGCATCGGAGTAGAGAATACGGTCGTGTCCTACCGCTGTTTTTAACCTACAGAAAGGGCTCTGTTTAATTGCTGCAGCGTAAGGGGGTAATATACAGTTCATTTGATACACCAGTAGTAGGCAGCTTCTGTTTTTCAGCGGACTGTTGTTAGTTGAAAACATCGGTCAAATAATTTACTGTGCTGGATATATTATAAAACTGTTCGCAAAATATATCAGCCTGATTTTGTAGTGTTGTTTATAAGCGTGCACTTGCAACTAACGGTATTATGCAAGATTATTAATACCCCTGAAACTCTTTAACTGGTTCCCGATTCGTTTAGATGTGAGTGAACTGTTTCTTGATAACACGTATAATTATGTGATAATTTTTCCGCCTGCCTTCGTATAATTCGTGCTTTTGATTTGGTGTATTTGAAGCATAGGAAGTTTGTATAGGTCGGGCATCTTCGCAACATTTCCGAAGCCCTGTTTTGTGGCTTTTTAGCTTCTGTGCACTCACGCGTTCACCAGGAATTAAGTTTCTTCCGCACAAGCCTGGATTCTTGAAGCATTGCCTTTTCGGGTGCTGAAATTAAAACCGCAGTAAGCTTTTCGTTAGTTTTGCTTGCGCTTAGCTCACTTGAAAATACTTGTTCAAGGTTTGCATGTTCCATAAAAAGCTACCAGTCAGCAAATGTATTTTCTAGCAGCGCGATTTAAAATTTATAACGGGTAGTGGTGTAGCGAGTTTTATGAGTTTTTATAGAGTTTTTTCCAGCAAATGATCGCTGCCATGTAGTTTGTCCAGGATTTCCCATTTAAAATCACTAAAAACACAGGTAGCCAAACTAAATCCAGGCAACTAGAATGAGTGAAGTAGGCGAGAAATATGTTGGTGCATCTGAGTTTAAAAGACAAATGTTTTTATAGAAATTAAGATCTTCAATAAGCTTCTTTTTTTGGTCAGCGCTATCGTTGCCCGATAGAGTACAATGTGCTATAAAATCTCCAACTAAGACAAGAGACCCCGGGAACTAGTGTGTTAGATTTTCCAAGTGTGCAGTAGTAAATTGAGTTCGGGTTGGAATTTACAGGGAACAAATGGTGACACTTTTATGCGATAGAACGCTGACGGCTACAGCCTCGAAAGATGCATTCAATTGAACATTTCGGGCAGAAGTGCCGCCCTGCACAACCATGGCGACTCCTGACAAACGGCGACAGTGTTTACGGTCTCTTCGCACAAAGGTAAAACCTATAGTAATTTCACTATTCTTGGACCCTTCGTTTATTTCATGAAGACACAAGCCACTATCAGACAGACAGACAATGAACTTTTATTCAAGCCCTGAGGGACTAGCCGGCGGAGACCCATTGGGGCCCCCGGCTCGCCGCTGGCTGCTCCCATGTCGGAATCGGGAGGCCAAGCCTCTCCGCTCTTTCACGGGCCCTCTGGACGGCCATGGACTGGAGCTTGAGTTACGTACTAGATATGGCCTCGTCCCAGTCCCGTTCCCTGGTGAGGGACGTATCCCGTAACGCAGGACACTGCCAGAGCATATGAGGTAGAGTGCTAACCTCCCCACAATCCGGGCACTGTGGGTCAATTTCTGGATAAATCCTGCTTAAGAAACCTCGCGAGGGATATGACCTCGTCTGAAGCATCCTAAGCGTGATCGATTGAGATCTGCATAGATTTGGGTGTGGAGGCGGGAAGCACCTGCGTTCGTCTTTATAGTGGGAGACGGTCTCATGAAAGGTTAATAAGGGGTCGCTGTGGCCGAGCTCCTCCGGATCCAATGTAGCCCCACCGCCGTCGCGGCGCGTTAATTCTCGCGCACGGCGGTGAGCAATCTCATCGGGGTTCGGGCGGCCCGGCAGCACGTTGTTGCCCATGTGAGCGGGGAACCATATAATATAATGCAGGGGGTCACAATTAGTTCTGCATTTGCTTTTCAGAATCGCCTCCACCTGTCTCGCAACCATTCCCGAAGCGAAAGCCCTGACGGCCGCGCGTGAGTCAGTGTAGATATACGGCCTTTTTGAATTCGGCATCGCCAGCGCAACCGCCACCTGTTCTGCCACGTCGGCCGTCACAGCGCCTACCGAGGCCGCAGATAGGAGCTCGCTCTTTTCGCTGACCGCCGTGACCGTGAACTTACCGGAGCGCCCATATTGAGCTGCGTCCACGAAAGCTTCCATGCCGACCGTTTTCTTCAATATCGCCCTGGCACGAGCTGCTTGCCTGCCCGCATTATGCTGTGGGTGAACGTTTTTAGGGAAGGGACCGACGACGTAGGTCCCTCTGGAATTCTCGTACAGCTGAACCGCCTCGCTGCGACTGTAACGCGGCTGCAAGCCCGCCGCCTCCAAGAGGCGCCTACCGGCGCTGGAGCCCGAAAGCTTTGTGATCTGCGCCGCTCGTTGCGCCTCTATGAGTTCGAGGGTGGTGTTATGAACTCCGAGCTGCATTAGCGTGTCCGTGCTTGCCGTGACCGGAATACCCAGTACCTTCTTGACGCTTTTCCGTATTAACGTGTCAAGCTTGTCCCTTTCAGTCTTAGTCCACTGCAGGGCCGAGACCACATAATTGATACGGCTCATAAGAAAAGCGTGATGCACCCTAAGTAGGTTGTCCTCGCCTAGGCCCCCTTCTTATTGGAGACTATCATGATTATTCTGAGAATATTCTCGGTTTTGGCGGTAAGATGCGCAATGGTTTTGGCATTACAGCCCCTGGCATCGAGCAACAATCCTAGAACTCTAATCGAATTCACCCTGGGGATCTTCTGGCCGTCCCGCGTGTACACATTGAGAACGAATATGCTCTGTTTGATCCTGCCGCTAGGGATTATCTCAACCAGCTGCGCCTCCAATCTAGTGCTAGCATCAGCTCTGCATATTGTGATCTTGTGCTCCTGGAAGGAAATTGCCTTCTTAACTATCGTGATTACCCCTCTCCTACGGCATCCTCTCGTCGAGGCAACGCGGTAAACCGAGAAGGTCGCCTCCTCACAAAGGGTCTCCTGTAGGAGCAGGACATGCGGTTTTTCCGCTTGTGCTTTCACAAACTGTTGTAGCGAGGCCTTGCGCCTCTTGAAGCTGACGCAGTTCCATTGCCACACAAATAATTTTTGTGTTGTCCGCCATTGTGCCTCTATTTAGTAAGCATCCCCTTGAGCGCGGTGCACTTGCCCGACGCCTCGGAATCCTGATTTGCTTTCTTAACCTTACCGGCCACCTTCAGTCTACTTACGTCAACAAATTTAGCCTCCATTATCCCCATTCTGTGGTTGAGGGTAGCAATGGCCTCAGACTGCTTCTTGATGGTCTCGGATTGCTGCTCGATAGCTCCGGACTGTGTCTTAATCGCCTCCGCTAATCGATCGAGGAGTTCCGCAAGCGATCCTTTCGCGATGGTCGCGGCGGGCATGGAAGCTGACACGGACGCCTCCTCCATCAGCTCCACCGCAGCCTCTGTCGACTCGGGAGGGGGTGTCTTACGCTTTGCCTGACCCAGCACTGGTTTTAGTGCTGGTGCGGGCGACGTGCTGCCATGACCGTTATGTGCTATACGAATCAATTCGAGGTCTGCCCTCAACCTACGCATTTCCTCCTTGAGCTGCGCGTTCTCCTGCTTTAAAGCCGCAAGACGCGGATCCTCCATCCGCTCTGGCAGTGTACCATGCGCTACCTTCTTTCCAGTCGTCGTCTCCGTGACCTTGTCCACCCAGGTAGGCCCCTCCTGGATGCGCACACTGGAGCGCGAGCGTCCTCTGGAACGGGAGCGCGCTCTGCTGTCAGCGGGCTCCCTGGATCGGGAGCGCCCTCTCATTGCTAACAGGCCCCGGGAAGGGGCCGTGCCTGCCACGCTGGCATCACGTGATCCTGCAGCCACTTGCGCCTCTCGGGCGCGCCGCCGGCGCCGCCGCCTCTGACGCACGATGTACGGCACCTGGAAGCGCTGGCTGCACCTGCGGTCGGCCGTCGGGTGCGCGCCTCCACAGATGGCGCACTTTGGGTCGCACTGATGATCTTCTGGTGGGGAAACCATGCCACAACCGCGGCATTTCCTTTTGCTTCGCGGTTAGGGCAGACGTCTGCTCTATGGCCGAGCTCTCCACGCGGGTAGCAAACGTCTACTTGCCTGCGATACAGGGCGCAAGGCAACATGACCGTCCCGCAGACCACGTTGTTCGGCACCCTTTGTCCTTCAAAGAGCACAACGATCGTGGGGGTCCTCTTGATTCTTCGTTCTTCTAATGCCTCGGGGTTTCGGTGGTTGACAATGAGCGCCTTTAGATCGGCGTCGCTGATCTCGGGGTCCACGCCCCGCACCACTCCCTTGCAGGTGTCATCCGATGCGGCCACGTATGCTGCCACGTCGAAGGGACCCTCCTTAGTGTGGATCCTCTGGATCCTGGCGTAGGCGCGCGCATTCGCTTCATGTGGCGTGGAAATAACTAGGATGTTCTGGATGCCATTGGGGCACATCGTGTCATCCCGCACTTGCGCCGGCGCAGGGCCGCCGCCATGGCCAGCGCCCGGGCAAGTTGTATCAAATCCGACTTTTTCAAGTCCAGCCCCCCTCGAGGTCAGACGATGATCTTGAATTGCTCCCTCGGTAATCTGGGGAGCCTCGAGGCTCCATGATACGCTTCAACGCGCCCCGTGGTGAGGCAGTGCGGCTGCCGCGTTTCTCGCCTGTTTTCTTCGCTTCGGGCCCCGGCATCTTCGGCTCGCCCGGCCCGGTCTTCTTCTTTTTGCCCAGCGCTGTTACCCAGTCTGAGCACTCCGCGTCCTCCGGACTAATATCCATGCCTTCAACAATCACCACGCTTGGACTGGAGGCCATAGCACCGCGTCTCGCCGCGACTCGCCGAGCGTCTAGAGCGAGCGTCTCGCCGAGCGGCCACCGCTCTGCCGTTAGGCTGAGCGCGTTAGGTTTAGCGGCGCGCCAGCGTGGACCACCAGAAAACAGCTCGAAGAAAAGTCACAAAAGCACCCACCGGTGAAAGTTCGGTGTCCTCCGGTTCCTTGCGACCAACCGCGTCGAATAATGCAACTGTGTAACGTGGCAGTCAAAAGAACTTGCCAAAAACGTTTAACAAAGCGGGAGCCGATATTCAGCCGTCCGCACTGGATGTTATGTAGGTTATCCATCAGGCAGCCACAATTGAAATGGATGATGAATGCCATTGTAAAGCATTTAAAACTGTTTAATCATACGTGTTTACTTATGCGTATGTTCATTTAACTAAAGAGCTATAGGTGACCTATAATGAAAGGATCACTTTTGTAATCAAGGGCGGCAACCGTTCAGGCTACTCGGCCCTTTTTCGGCGCAGTTACAAGAAATTTGTCTTTCTTGGCGCGCTCCAAGGAGCGCGGATCTTTTGGTGTCGATGACGCCATGGTTTTTGGGTTGACCTACATCGCCTTCTGCAAGGCGTTGGATGATGGAGAGCCAAGTGCCGAGACGCACGTCTGGGGCCGTGGAGTTCAGTTCAGCTTTGGCCGCTGCGACACTGTGGTCTGTAGGCCCATCTTCGATGATGATGACGGACCAGCAGTGGCTGCTTGCATCAAGGAGGCGGATGGAGTCTGCGGCACTAGCGTGCGTGGACCCTGTGGACCCCTGAAGCCGCTGTAGCGCTGCCCCCTGCCGCGCCGAAGATTCATAGCTTAATTGAGGTAAGTGCCCTAGCCTTTGCCCTGGCCTATAGGACAGGCTGGCTTCAGGAAGGGATACTGTACAATGGATAACATCCATGTAATCAGTCAGGTAATCGACAATTCTGCAGAGTACAATCAACCTGTCTATATGGCTTTCATAGATTACGAAATAGCATTTGATTCAGCAGAGATACCAGCAGTCATAGAGGCACTACGTAATCAAGGAGTAGAGGAGGCTTACGTAAATATTTTGAAAAATTTCTACAAAGATTCCACAGCTATCCCAATACTCAACAAGAAAAGTAGGAACGTACCTGTAAAGAAGGGGTCAGACAAGGAGACACAATCTCTTCAATTCACTGCGTGCTTGGAAGAAGTATTCAAGCTATTAAATTGGGACGGCTTAGGGGTAAGGATCAACGGCGAATATGTCAGCTACCTTCGGTTTGCAGATGACATTCTCCTATTCAGCAATACTGGGGAGGAGTTGCAACAAATGATTGAGGACCTTAACGGAGAGCGTGTAAGAGTGGGGTTGAAGATTAATATCTAATATCTAATATCTAATATAAGACAAAGATAATGATTAATAGCGGGACAAGGGGACGAGAGATCAGCATCGCCAGTCTGCCTTTAGAGCGTGTGAAGGAGTACGTTTACTTAGGTCAACTAATCACAGAGAACCGTTTTCATCACAAGGAAATTTACAGAAGAATAAAATTGGGTTGGAGCGCATACGGCAGATATACTCAGATCCTTACTGGAAGCTTACCATTATCACTAAAAAGAAAAGTGTAGAATTAATGCATTCTACCGGTCTCACCATATGGAGATGAAATTTGGGGACTGATAAAGAAGCTTGAAAACAACTTAACTGCACAAAGGGCGATGGAACGAAGAATGATAGGTGCAATATTAAGAAACAGGAAGAGAGTAGGGTGGATCAGAGAGCGTACGGGCATAGCCGATATTGTAATCGACAATAGCAGAATCAAATGGAAGAGTGCTCGTTCTTGGAGCCTTGGGGGGCAGAATTCAAAGCGCCTGGAAAGGCAATAAGCTATTAAAAGAAACAACAGGTTATTGTTATTGCACTAATCGGATAACGTGGCAAACTTGCAAAGCAATTATTCAGGCATTGCAGACAGTAATATAACACCACATTCTTCTTTGTCTCTTCATACGACTCCGGTGAATTTACCATAGCACACCGCTTAGTAAACATACAAAATTTCGTTACATTCCTCACGTCAGCACATCGAACAAGCAAGAAGCAAGATATTGCGGGCGGTAAATGCTGAAGCTATCAAAGCTGTCTCATAAGCGGGAGCGCACGATGTTTTAGCTTACTACAAAACAGTGAACATTAGCACATCAATCAACGTTACATGAAAAATCAGAACGGTGACAAAAAACTTTTAACAAGTAGTAAAAAAAACAGGGGCAGCGGGCAAATTGTATCTGCTAGTATTTACTCTGTTTTGAACGCACTCTTTGGGACCCGCATAGTCAGTACAATCGTACATACAACACAGCGAATTTGGCGTGTTGGCAAGATAACATTATTGGCGTATATGTGCAGCGCGACACAAACATGTCGTTCATTGTTTGTCCTGCGCCTGTGTCGCGCTGCGCATATACACCAAAAAGCGCACCAATGAACAACCTTTTATGCAAGATGTATGCATTTCAGCGTGTACAGGAGTGTTACTCGAGATAAATACCGCTTTAGTGTAAACAAGCCAAACGCACCTCGCATATCCTGGTCCCTTTCGAAGCCGGCTGGTGTCAGTCCATACGCAGTAGCCATACCGGTCTCCGTCGCTCGTCTGTGCGTCCTCACTGCACCACGTAAAAAGCTTTGCCACGTTGAGTTTCGTGCGCTGCACCCCGTCACACTGGAATACAAGGGTCAATGTGATGTGTTTCGTATCACTTTCCCAAGGTCCTTGACTTAGTATCGTCGAATAACGTATTTGCAGCCCAGAGCCGAAGAATGCAACGCATGTTTGACGGTCCGCTGATTGCGATGTCGATGGCACTGACGGACACGAATCGGCATCGCGCCCGTAAAGTTGTCTTCGCAGCGGTGAAGTTGAACATTTGACATCATTTTGCCCCACTTGATAGCACTCGGCGAATAGCGGTGCGAGCGGCGCCGGAAAAGTTATGCGCAACTCTGTTCCCTGCGGGGGCACATACCAGAGCACTATACTCTCTTACTCGCGCCTGCCATATATATACACACTCTGAACCAGACCCCGACGCGTTGTGTGCGACAGCAGCAGCCACAGCAGCCCACAACAGCTCCCAGCAGCAGCAGCAGTGGCAAAGGCGAAGGAAGAGGCAAAGAAAGCTTCGCTGTATAATTAACTCAGTTTTATTAAGCGAGCACAGCGCAGTGATAGTACGTTTTTATTTGATTTCTTTGCTTCACTAATCACACCGACATATTTCAGCTTAATATGCCTGAATCTTCACCCTGCAAAAAAAAATTTTGATAACATTCTCAGGCCGGGAAGAACGTTCCAAGTGGCCTTAAAGTAAATAATATGCAGCGAATCGTTTGTTTCCGCTCTATCGGATGTCTATGCTCTTAAGATGGTCCACAAGAGCAAGGCGTTCCGCACTGCGTTGGCCGGAAACAACACGTGATCGGCATTTAAAGCCGCGAATAAACGCAGCGACATCGTTTGTATTCCCATTCTTGAACACGACTATTGCACGTCCAGTTTTCATGCGGTGAGAAAAAGCATCTCCACTCAAATACAGATTTGCGTCATGCATAGTGCTAAAGGCAAAAGTATCTCTCTTCGCACAACCGCAATTTGCTGCCCATTTAGTGATCGCTGCAGGAGTAGCAATGTTTTGCATGATCACGTAATAACCGTCAGACATTCAAGGAAGCTATGTAACTTATGTAGGCGATGTCACCGCCACAAGGAAACGTTTCCGAGCTGTAGATCAGCAGTTACTGCCTATTTATTCATCTGCCTTTCGTAGTCGGAAAAGATGCACGAATATGGAGATTTACCGCCTAGGTAATTCGCCTTTTTGCTTCAAGTTCGGTTGTGCTTGAGCACGACAACACTATTGTTCTTACGTCAACACATCTGTGTCTTGAATAATTATGCAGATGGCTGGAATGCGTAGATTTCAGTCTCCTCTACTGAGCACAGAAGGAACCTAACCAGTCATTTCGGATAAGCCAAAAAGTACAAGCGACCTTTAAAACTTTACGAGAGACAGTACTTGTGAAAAGGCTGAATTCGCATTGAGTCCGTGCCTTTTCAATTCACAGCTTTAACTCTGACAAATTTAGCGATGTACACAGTGATCCACCTAACGTCATTTAATTTGATTTCATTCATTAGTTTCCATGTTATAGGCCCGGAAGGATTACATAACCAGAAGCATTGTCATGTTTTCGATAGCGAATTAGAAGCACTGTGCTTTATCAGAGCAGAGATTCACATTTTTGCGGAACGGTGCTACGTAAAATTTTTTCATGACTGTAGGAACAGTCAAAGTATCGTCACTTGGCGATTCCTGAAGCCCAAGATGTATATTATATGCTTTGGTAAAGGTGTTATATTTCCTGTTGAACTCTTCAATTTTGGTGTTTCCCGTGCCAAAACCATGATCTGATTAGGAGGCACGCCGTAGGGGGGGGGGGCGGGGGGGGGACTTGGGAAATTTCGACCACCTGGGGTTCTTTAACGTGCAGCTAACTCTAAGGACACGGGTGCTTTCGCATTTCACCTCCTGTTGAACTCTTAACCCATGCGACACCCCGTACCAAAATCAAAAAAACATTTGATTGCTTAGTGTGACGGCGGATCCAGTTTATTGAGTGTTTTTTTTTCCTCGGAAAGGTGGAATGAAGCGTAACTACGAAAGTAACACCAACCAAACAGAACAGGCAGTAAGTTTTTCTAGGTTATTAATTACAAGCAATTATATTCTCATGCAACTGGAGCTGTACTAGAGGTACATGGTCCTACAGGAAGATATGAGCGGTTCTCCTTGATGTGAATGCTGCTGCGATTAGACCCGTGTTACGCATCGCTGTGTATGAAAGTCCTAATAGGGGTGTGTGTTTTAATCCCCCTCCGAACGCGGCTACGCTTCATTTTCCTTGAAAACATACGGAAAGGCAGGGAACTGCGATGCGCCACTGCACTCTGCAAATAAATGTTGACAGCTATTTTCTTTTCTACAAGGCTTGCAAACACCCATTCACTCTATTGTTTAGCGAACTGCTGAACGATCCACTATTACGGTAATATCTCCACAGGCGTAAATTATTGTCGTTCGGCTTCGTGCCGAGGGCAGTGTTTTTGGATGTCTAAGTCATATAAAGAAAAAGGCGAGCTTGCAGACTAGCCTGCGTTGCCATTACGATAAATCCCAGAAATAAACATATTTACCTTGCCAATATACTTATATGCGCGCTGAGGAATCACAATGGAGTTCGCTGCATTCCCGCTGGGTGGCTGAATGGCTATGACATTGTGGTGCCCCGGAGTCCCTTGCGTTTAGCCTTTTACTGAGTGTTTTCTAACTATTTTGCCCAGTGTAGGCGCACAGTTTCCTACAATTACTAGAGGGAACTCTGGTGCCATGGGAACGATGGGTAGAACAATGATTTGTCTGATCTTCGTGCTTGGGGCTTGAGACGTTCTTGTGGCTTGTTTATTTCGCTATCTCTTGGCCTAAATTAGCCTATGTTTCAAAGCAGTTGGCACTTTTTTTTTTAAATCCAGTAGGTAATAATACTCTGCTAGCACGCATAATCGCTGCTAATTGCAGTGGTTTCGCTTGTCTATGCGTCTATGCGTCGTTTTGTTGGAGGCGGCGCCAAGCGGTGGCCACCCACGGTTTATTTAGGCCGCTCATGGTGCTGCGGGATCTCCGGAGTGGCCGCTCAAGCCGAGCGCGCTAGCGTGTTCTGTTCTCGCGCTACCCGCACGTGAGCCCATCTTCTCCGCCTCCTTTGGAGGCCATAGTCGCGCCACTACAGTTTCAATAATGGATTTCTGTACTAGAGGTCCCATGTTCTAAAACTGCCTTCGGATAATTTAAAGAATTGTCATGTAATTATTTATAACGCAGTTATTTTTAAAATGATCGCTTTGCAATGTCACGAAGCCATTTAAAGCCACAAGGACCAAGTTTAGGCAAATCTATGCACTACCCATCGTTGCCATGCCGACTGAACTGCCATGCTTGCAGCTCCCGTTGATACTAGCACAACAGCTCCCTCTAGTAATTATAGGAAGCACTCTATGGGTGAAGGTCACCGAACCTTTGATGCACTTACCGCTGCTCTCTAAGAAAAACTTGGAACCTTTGGGGCTTATCTTGTCCCACAACAGTAATCGTATTTTCTTTCTTTAACGCTGCGTACTTCCAGGCCACGAACGGCATGCGCGTTATCAAAGTGGCATTGCATTCTTGAGTGCAAAGTAGCCAGCACATAGCTCCCAAGCAGGGAAACGCAAGCAAGGGATATGGCGATTATTGTTCTGGGACAATATAAGTCCCAAATGGTGCATACATTTTTAAAAGTGTACCGCACCGGGCGCAAATACAGTGCACACCTTAACTCCTCGATACTCAGACAGAGTAAACATGCTCTGCTGTGAAGTGGAAAGGAAAGCTCGTTTGTAAGTGTCGATGCCCTGTTAGGATAAGGCAAATTTCCTTTCATCAGTTATATGAACTATCAAGGCGACATTTCGCCCTCAGCGTCGCCTTGAGGTTCTATATATATTTAGGTATATGTATTCTATATGCCATGCCATGGTATATGACATGCGGTATAGGCATGTTATATTGCCACTCAATTCTATCGCTAAACTTGCTCATACCGCGTTTTAGATTCAGAAGAAAATTATTCCTAAGAATTATGAGAATTAGAGGCCAAATACGAATTTCCAGCAACAAAGCACATACAATGCATGCCTTTTATCTTAAATTTATCCAGGCGTAAATATTAAAAGTCCGAAAAATAACAGAGCTCAAATGTGGAAATGATGTAATTTTATTGACACGGCTGTTATTAGATTTTAAAAAGGCGTTTGATTCTATTAGACATAACATTTTATTTTCGAGGTACCGCTTTACCGCATTCGAGTAGTTGCCTCAAATCTGATTCGCAGTTATCTTAAGGTCGCGTGCGGTATACATGTTTGAATGTTCATCAGTCACAACTACGACAGTGAGTATATGGTGTACCACAAGGCTCTGTTGTAGGTCCAATATTCTTTATTATCTGTACCATATACAATAGCCATCCCAAAAATTCCTGTAATTATTGTGTATGTAGATGGCACCAGCTTGTTTTCAGTGGTAGGCATCTTGATAATATACAAGCTCAGGCTAATACGTGGTTACCAGATTTATCATTATGGTTCAATATAAATAAACAAGAAATAAATATTAGTAACACAATGGTTATTGTACTTAAAGCACGAAACGAGCCTGATGGTTCTTAACTTCAATTTAGAGTTGTAAACAGTGTAATTGAACGTGTTTGTTTCTACAAGTATTTATGTGTCCTTTTGAAGAACACTCAAGTTTGTCCCAGCATATAAATAAAATTCACGCCAACATATCAAGTTCACTCTGTATATTGTACTAAATTGGAAATATTGTTCCCAATTGGCTGAAGTAGCAGTTATATTACGCCATAATTCATTCACATCTTCCCGACTGTATACTGATTTGGGGGTCTACAACCAAATCTAATCTTATGAGGTTGATTACGTTACAGAAACACGGGTGCGATATGTAGAAAACCTTTCCTACAACGACCACACAGTTTTGTTGTTTTTAGAACACTCCGTTCTGAAAGTGAATCACCCATATCAGTCGAAATTGTTCTCTTACGTCTAACTAAATCGGATGACGACGCCCCCTTTGACGAAGATAGGTCCTCCTATCGAAACGTTGGCCAGCCTTTCTGAGGCACCTTATCCCTGCTTACGAACTTTATACCACAGTGTGCTATTCCATCTGTCAGCCCCTTCTTGTTTTTAAATCAAACTCAATCCTTCTAAATATCCTGAATTGCACTCTATTATTCATTTGCCTCATAAATTAAGGCACAATCATTACACAATTCCACTTGTGCGGACCAACTATGGAACCCAAATGCTTTTATACTTAATTCCCACACTTCTGAACAGACACACACAGGCCATAAAAATTATTCCGAAATGTATATCCCTGAACTCTTTCAAATAGGCTAAAGCTTACCTGCTTTCCTGTCCTAATGATGAATAGGTTGTGCATACAGAAATGCTTATGTTCGGGAGGTTTTTTTTATTTTTATGAGTTTTCCTCTATGAATGCAAAAGTATGCACCTTGTTCCGTTTGTTCAAGTAAAACTGTGTTCTGTATGAAACGATAGTGTATGATGTTCGTGCGCCGTTGCTGCATACTCTTAGCATATTCATTCGGGTTCGAGGGTCCCGCCCGGCAGAGCACATCAGCCTTTGTGTTTGAAATAAAGAACTGAACTCAACTACCTCAGCGATCGGCCCTGGATAGAGGTTTGAAACATACTCCATACGGAAAAGTAGTAGATATGTCGCTAAGCAAGATGTTGGCTTTCATTAATAAAGATAAATTAAGTTGTCCGATGGCAGCATTCAAACAGACGACCCCTAGCACAAAAGCTTTTTTTTTTGCTTAGACGGCTTACGTTCACGCCAATCCACACTGCCACTACAGATACGAGCCTCACACTTTGTGTAACATTCTAACATGTTGCTATCGCACTCACTGCTTTGCCCTAATATAAAACTGTGATATTCTTATTTCATGTCTTTTAGGGAAGAGAAATCCCGTGAAAAACAAGTCACTGTTTCACCGGACAGGTGAAGCGTTGAGTGCGATAGCAAGTAATTATATAGCTGTAGGAAATAAGGTTAGTTCTGTTATCAACTGCCTAAACTGCCGTAAACATTCGCTTACTAAGCAACTTGTCACGCCCGCACAGGCAAACACGAACACATATCACTCGATCAGCGCGGACACTCGCTGTCAGAACACTGGCGTAATGAAGTGCGGCTGCGACGGTGAGCCAATTGCCCTTCGTGCTCCGTCTCTCTTCAAGGCGAACTTGGCGTGCTAGAACAAAGCGCCCACGAAGCCACCATCTTTATCCGGCTGGCTAGCCTGGATTGCCTCCAACTTAGGACGCACTCAGCCGCCGCAGCTGAAATTGAAGAGATGTGCGCTAACCTGCCCTCTTCATCCCCTCCTAGCCCGCACACAGACGGCGAACGCGAGAAACCACCTCTGCAAACGCTAGAAGACACCGCTGCATCAAGCGACCATACATTTAGGCTCACCGCTCGCTCCTGCCGCGTACAGCTTGCGGTGGCGGTGTTATCGCTCTTGGACTTTGTGCCGAACATCACGGCGACGCCAATAGTGACGACAGCGACGGAAGTTCGCCTGGAATGTTGTATAATTGTTATCGCAATAAAATCTGTTGAGAGGAACGTTTTCAAGGTTCACGGCAGATTTGAACGCTGCACTCTTGGCTACCGTAACGAGCATAGAAATGAGTTTCCCTCATCACTTCGCTCTATACAGCGAAGCTCTTAAAAAGAACATATAGAATCCACAAGGATGCAACCAATGGTATTCTCTCCTCATTGACGTACCAAACCAGGATCATTTTATTCAAAATTGAACTATTGCTAATTATTTGATATCAGTTAACGAAAATTTTAATCACTGTATCGTAGGCGCTCATTTTGATAGAAAATTAATAGTTAGTATTAAAACATCCGAGTCAGTTGTTTTCACTGTGCACTGTCTCGCGCAATTATTTTTTCTGCGTTATAAAGAAAACGCGCGCAATATGAAAATAACCGCGAGATTGCACATCCACGCGCCACGACACCAGTGGTTCCAGAGGTTACTCTAAGCAATTAACTCTGCTCGATGCCTCTGCGAGGCAATGAATCGCAAAGGCATATATTCAAATACATCGCATCTTCAATGCCTATGCGTACTGCATTGGCTTCGCGCTTCACGAGGAAAAGAGAACGCGTAGTTCGCGGTGACCAACGCCAATAATCATGCCTCACCACATTGACATGCCAGCCAAGAGTGCGTGTATTTCACCTAAAACATTGTACCTACGGTCATGGAAAAAAACTTGCTGACTACTGAAAATGCGAGAAGTCCTTTCAGTGACGCAAGTTCGTCTTGAGAATCCGCTTCTTCCTGCAGCAAATTTTGCTCACACAGAAAGTTTCCGTTGCGCAGCAGCACGCTCATTTGATTTAACAACGTAAGCAAAGTGAAAACACTGTTGTTGGGGAAAGAAGCTGTCGAAACAGACAACCCGTCATAAAAACCTAGACAGAATTCCTATTGGAAACTGTACTGGTGCTTTTATAGTTTTATACCCATTTAGCAGCCCATACCGCATTAGAAAGCATGCAGACGCTTGCCGTGATTCACATCGTCACCACGCGCGCATCTGGTGATCTGCGGTACAGCAATGCCCCCCCCCCCCCCCCCTGTATAGCTGCAACCTGTGCCGGGACATCCGGGAGCGGCCGATGGCCCCTGATCCGCTGTCGGTTCGGCGCAGTTTCTCATTGCTGCATCGCCAGCAATGAGAAACTTAAGCGAGGCTTAAGCGCTTGTTGACTGAGCAAGCCGCTATGGACTGCCCTCTGCAACATTCCTTCTTGACCGGCATCGGTGATTCATTTGGTCGTACTTGATCGACGTCCCATCACCGTATCCCAGTTTGCGTGTCTGCACTGTTACCAGGCGTTCTTACTGTTGTTACGTCTGGCCGAAAGATGCCCCAGGGACGACACGAGTACGCTACGCTAGGAGCAGTATATATCTGGCTTTAATGCGGCATCCTAGCCGAAAAAAATGAAAAGAGCCTAGGTGCGCCAGCGTAGCTTCTTTCCAAAGGCCGTAACTCCGAACAAGACAACATTGTGGACACATAACTACACCACGCACGGTGGCAACATATCTCACTTCGGCTTGGTGCCAGGTGACTTCACATGCCGAGTTGGTGTGCCGGACCAAAACGCAACAACTCCTCCCCACTGAAGAAACAATGAAAGGGTAAGGTGCGGGGGTAGGGGGAGTACAGTCGGTTGGACCTAGGTTAGCATGCGACTAGCAAAAGAAGACGCTCTTTTTTCCGTTCTACAGTAGAGGCACTAGGTTTAACAGTTCTAGAAACGGGTGTCCAGAATGGTGTCAGAAAGCTTGAAGCGGTGCGTTCAATTAGAGTATGGACACGGAACATCCAAAACTCGCATGTAGATGCACCATCTGGTTGTCGATTTGAAGAGACATTCGGACGTCATCCTCCAGAGTTCAGCTGCAAGTGCTGAGGAGCGTCATCCTGAGAGCATGGCCACGGGGACACCAGTGCCATTCCGGCGTCTTTGCTGTGGAAGCCATGGTTTTGAGGGGTCTCGAGGTGAGGTCTCTGGGCAAAGACAAGAAGATGAGCCACCAGAAGCTCCACAAACAATGGCCTAGCGGGGCCCGGTCAGAGTCAAGCATGCTGAGTGCTTTAGCTACAACATTTTTATATGATACAGAGAAAAGAGCTACAAAATAGCGGCGACCAGGGCTGGCAGGCTACGGAGTGCGGAATGGAAATCTTGCTGCGTCGTAGGCAGCTTGCAACTAGTCTATTGCAGTTTGCTTCGCAGCGTCCTACTTTACCCGGTTCAGAACGTCCTTCTTCAGCGCGTCAATGAGTGGTATAGCGAACTCTGAGAAACGCCTGACGTAGTGCAGGTAGTAACCAACCAAGCCCAAGAATGGCAGATCGCGGCTTCTTTTTTTCTGGGTGAGGGAAATTTTCGATTGATAGAATTTTCCCCTCCAACGGGCTCCGGTGCTCGTGCCGCATTCAGTGCCCCAGATAGTCTATTTCCGCACAGCTTAACCTGCACTTCAGTACTTTCAAAGTTGATGAAGCCTCCAAAAAGCTCCCGCCGATGAAATATGTGGTCAGACTAAGAGATTGAATGTAGTGCGATGTCATTGAAATAGAGCAGTGCGAAATCTTCCTAAACTTTGGCTTATTAACCTCGAGCAACTGAAAAGTGTATTTTCTAGACCAAAAACATGCACTAAATGCTGAAATTAACCCGGAGGATTCATGATGGCAGCCGAATTACTTGGTCCCTTCGTAAACAACCCTCCGGAATACCCCCTTACGAGGTTTATTGCAGAAACGCACTTCGCTTACTTTTTCGGGCAGCCCTTTATGTGTGGTATACGGCCAACTTTCGGCAATGCTCACGGTAGCGTTCAACTTACAGCTACCGATACAACGCCGCGGGTACTTGCAGTCAGCTTCTACGAATCATCGGGGAGGGAAATTACCCTTCACAAGGTTTGGTACAATTGAAGTAATGACGACTCCGAGGGGCCCCTTCTTGTTGCTGCCACGACGCGAAGGACGTGAACAAAACTTTTCAGCTTTGACTTCAGTGCGGCGACGTGTCTTGACCAAGATAATCCCCGGTCTATGACTAAGCCAAGGAATCTGTGGTGTGTAACCGTAGGTATTGCTACGCCGTTAACAATTATCGGATACCTGGTCATTCGTTTTCGCGTGAATGTAATCACAGAACATTTTTCTGTTGAGAGTCGGAGGCCTTGACGCCGAAGATACTTAGCTGTGATTGTCACTGCACGTTGAAGCCTAGCACGCATTTGGGGACGGGTGGCTCCAGATGGCTATATGCATATGTCGTCGGCATATGTGCTAATCTTTACCGTGCTAGGAAGTTCGGATGCAAGACCAATCAATGCAACATTGAAAAGAGTTGGACTGAGAACTCCCCCTTGTGGAACACCTCGATGTATATGGTACTGTCCCGTGTCGCCATCACCTGTCGACATATACACCGTGCGGCGACTGAGGTAGCTAACAATCCATGTATATAGTCGGCCACCGATGTCTAAATCTTCCAGTGCATCAAGGATTGCATAATGGAGTACATTGTCGCATGCACCCTTAATATCCAGAAAGACAGCTCCAACTAACCGACGTCGACTTCTGTCCTGTTCAACAGTGGAGACCAAGTCGATAACTCCGTCAATCGAAGAACGGCCTCTTCTAAATCTGTGCATAAAATCAGGAAAGCAATTATTTCTCTCTAGAAACCATTCCAGTCTTGACAAAACCATTCTTTCCATTACTTTGCCGACGCAACTGGCTAAGGCGATCGGTCTGTAGGAGGAAAGCTCGTTAGGGCACTTTCCCGGTTTAAGCAGCGCTACAACGCGACTGCATTTCCAACAATCTGGAACATTTCCTGTCTCCCACGTCGTTTTATAAAAAGATAGGAGAAGACGTCGTGATTCGGTGCCAAGATGGCAGAGTGCAGCGTACGTGATTCCGTCTGGTCCGGGTGCCGATGAGCGTCGAGAAACTGAAAGCGCAGCGTCAAGCTCTTGCATCGTAAACGGTACTTCGAGTCGCTCATCAGTTGACGGGGGTGCGATGGTGACAAGGGATGAAGTCACTGCATTAGATGCGTCCACAATCAGTTTACAGTAGTCCTCTGCTACCTCCAATTCGGTCCGGCGTTGATGTAGAGCCACCGCACGGAATGGGTGTCTTTGTTGTGGAGTTGCCTGGAGACTTTGTAAGACCCGCCAGATCTTAGATAGAGGCTGTCTTGGATCTAGGGATCCACAGAAAGCCCTCCAACGCTGTCTGGCAAGCTTCTCCAGATGTCGAAGAACATGTCGTTCAGCTCGGCGACTGCTCGAAAGATCGGACGGTGACTTTGTTCTTCTGTATCGCCGTTCCGCGCGGCGACGGACCGCACGAAGGGCCTCATATTGTATGTCGACCGATGACTTGTGCCTCGGTATGCTTCTCTAGTTTTGTCCCGCAGGGTAGAGGCAATGATGTCCTCTATTTCGGATGGAGATGTCATACTCTGACAGGCGGTGTCGACAGAGGTCTTAAATGCAATCCAGTCTGTTTGACGAATGCAACGTGAGGCTGAACGGCGAAACCAGCTAAAGTGAACGTAAGTGGGGAGGTGGTCACTACCATGAGTCTCTAGATCCGTCGACCAGGACGCTGAAGACAGAAGGCTCCTTGATACAAACGTTAGGTCAAGACAACTGCTGTAGGACGTGCCACGAATAAATGTAGGAGACCCGTCATTGAGCACATGTAGTCCCCGACTACACATAAAGTCAGCCAAATATTTGCCGCGAGAATTCATCGAAGTGCTACCCCACAGGGGATGGTGCGCGTAAAAGTCACCAATCACAATATGAGGACCTTGCGATGCTTGCAGCAGAGACATCAGGTGCGAGCAATCGATCCTCGCTCTTGGGTGGATATATCCTCCAATCACTGTAACCGTGCGACATCTGTGTTTTATGGTGATGCATACGTAATCATTAGTAGTATGCGATGGGACGTCATGTCTGAAATACACCAGGTCGTGACGTATACAAACTAATACTTTGCTCGGTGTTTAGTCGTTACGAGACCACATCTGGATATATCCAGAAATACGGAAAGAAGAATCCATATTAGGTTCACAGATTACAATAACTGGAAATTGGTATTTAAATACCCGCTGTCGGAAATCCGACAAACGACCACGCAGACCTCGAGCATTCCATTGCATAACAAGCGATTGACGCATCCGTTATTCAAACATTATCGCCATACTTGCTTAGTGAAGAACCACTAGCAGTGGTTCCAAGACTTCAAGTAGCTGCACGGCAGCCTTGGCAGCCGGGGTATTTAGGCCGGAAAGAATCCTGCGCATGGAGCCCATCAAATTTTTCACCATACTCGTGACGTCAATGTCATCCATATTTTCATTTTCTTCAGTACGTGTAGGAGCGGTGCATAAGGGCGTTCCCACAGGCCTTCATGGTAGCGAGGGCCACTGAGTCTCCGATGTGTTTAGTGCCGAGGATGGGTCGCCTTGTACTTTCGCGGCATACAAAGGCTTTGAGGCACGTGCTTCTTCATTCCTGAGACGAAGAGGGGGTGGATGTTGCACTTGAGCTGTCGTCCCTCCAACGCGAGGAGGGCTGCGATCCCGTTGATGTCGGTTTCGTGAATGACGTCTGCGGTGGCGGATAGCCCTTGCCGCTTCCCTGTGCGTGGAACGATCTCTACCCATCTTCTTCAGAATACCCATTTCCTTCCTGATCTTTGGGCACTCTTTTGACGTTGCGTCATGAGCACCAGAACAATTTGGACATTTCGCAGCAACGTTGCAATTGCTGTCTCCGTGAGGTCCACCACATCGTTTGCATGTTATTGCACCCTTGCAAACTGCACTGACATGCCCAAGTTTCATGCACCTGTGACACTGTAAAAGCCTCGGCACGTAAGGACGTACCGGATGCCTCACATATCTAACCTTGACGTGTGTTGGCAAAGTTTCCGATTGGAACACTAATTTCACACATCGGGAACGTCCAAAACGGTGAAAGCTGAGCACAGGAGCCGACGATGATAGTAGTTTGGCCAGGTCAGTGTCTGTAATCTCAATGTCCACATCGTAGATGACGCCTGTCGTCGCTTCCTTGCCGTATGTGGGGAATGCGCGAACAGGGATGCTTCCCAACTGAGTGATGTTTTTCAGTGTCTCCAGTATTGTCGGTGTATTGACTTCCACCGAGAGGATGTTCTTTCGAGCGTTTATACGTATTTCTTCTACTTTACCATGGGCACTTCGTTCAAAATATTCCGACAGGCTCTGCCTGTTCAGTGAGTTGAGGTTGTCTGTTGTTGTTGGTACATATGCAATAGTGTATTATTGCTTGCCACTTGCCTTTTTCGTCGCCTGGCGACTGGTCGGTCATGTTCTTCGTATCTTTCTCTTCAGACGTCGGCTTGACACTACGGTAAAATCGCTGTCCGAGCCCATCTCATCAGTAGAGGAGCCATCAGATGACTCAATCGGGACCATGCTGGGGTCAAAGCGGTCACTCACGTCACCGGCATAATGAACTGGCCGTTCAGGACGAAACTGCTGGGCGGGGTGTGGGTCCCCCATTGCAGAGGACGACGTCCCCCAGTTTTCTCGTCACTAATTGCAGCGATCACAGAAAATAAAATAGAAAATGCAGAGAGCTCGAAGCTGAAGCTCCTTGCAATTGGAAAAAAAAATTACGTAACTTAGACGACCAATCCATTACATTGCTCACGAAAGATATCAACCACGTGTGGGAAACAGGAGAGGTACCAACGCAATGGCGCACTGCCACGGTGGTCCTCATTCCCAAACCCGGCAAACCCCTTAACCTGGACAACTTACGACCCATCTCTCTTACTTCATGCGTGGGTAAAGTGGCGGAGCACGTCATTCACAACCGAGTGTCACGCTACATTGAGGAACACGAACTCCTCCCATACAACATGGTAGGGTTTCGACCCCACCTATCCACTCAGGATGTTATGTTACTCCTAAAGAGACAGATCTTGGACGTTAAAACAAGAGACGTTCGAGGCATCCTCGCCCTCGATCTCACGAAAGCATTCGATACCGTCTCGCATCGCTTCGTACTGGAGTCTGTTGCAGGCCTCGGCCTCGGCCAGAGATTTCAGGAGTACGTACGCTCCTTCCTGAAAGACAGAGAAGCCCGACTGCGAGTCTTAGAACTAAAGTCGGACCCTTACACGCTGGGCTCAGTCGGAACACCTCAAGGCTCAGTCATCTCTCCATTACTATTTAATATAGTGATGAAGGGACTCGCAGACAAACTACGAGACATCCCGAATGTAAACTGCGCTTTATACGCAGATGACATCACCATTTGGAGCCCGGGAGGCTCCTTGGCAGACATGGAGCAGGCATTACAGTCTGCCCTAGATGCCACGGAAGACTACCTACTAGACACAGGCATGAAACTATCCTCCAAAAAATCGGAACTCTTACTATTTCGCAAGTCTTGCCAAGGAGTCCGCTACCTAACACCTCTAGACGAACTTCCGATAGCACTACATACAAGAGACGGACAACAGATTCCGCGAGTCGACCACATACGCATTCTTGGGCTTCTAATCGAAGCCACCGGATGCCACGGACACACTATCAAACATTTAACCGCCAAAACCGAAAACATGATCAGACTCATCCACAGAGTCTCGGGGCGCAGAAAGGGTCTCTGCGAGGATAACCTTTTGCGCGTATACCACGCATTCCTTATGAGCCACATTAATTACGTCGCCTCTGCCCACAACTGGACGAAAATAGAAAAGACGAAACTAAACACACTCATTCGCAAGAGCATCAAACAGGTCTTGGGCATTCCACAAAGAGCAAGTACATCAAAGGTTGACCAGCTAGGCATGCACAACAACATCGACGAAGTGATCGAGGCTCAGACTATGGCGCAAATACTACGCCTATCCTCGTCCAAAGCCGGTAGACTAATCCTAAACGAAGCTAATATCTCCCCATCTCCCTATTTCGAGCATGCGATTACCCTACCGAGCGAAATTAGAGACAACTACAAGGTCTCACCATTTCCTAGAAACGTCCACCCACAACACAACGTGGGCAGGCGCCGGGCCCGCGCCCGCGCGATTCTCGATCGCACCGACGCGGATCGTGAAGCCACCGCATTTGTGGATGCGGCCCAGTACGGCAACACATCCACTTTCGCGATAGCAGTCGTGGACGGTAACGGAACCTTACGATCATCCGCATCGGTTAAAACGACCACCAGCGCTAAAGCAGAACAGATAGCCGTAGCCATCGCCATGGCAGACCCCTCATTTACTCATGTCCTCACGGACTCGCGTGCCGCAATTCGGGCCTACGAAAGCGGCAACGTATGTAAAGAAGTGGCACACATACTACTAGGGAGCTCAAAGGAGAGCAAACGACGCCTCTCCTGGTTCCCCGCTCACATGGGGAAAGACATTCACCCGCGGAAACCAAACCTCAATGAAACGGCCCACGACCGTGCGCGAGAACTTGCCCGCCGCGACGGTCCTACGGCCTCAGAGGGGCTGGACATTCAGTTTAATGACCCGCTACTCACTTATCACGAAATCACCTCATACTATCGAAAAGGCAGAATGAAATATCCGCTCCCGCACTCCAAACTCGAACGCGCGCAGGCGGCCGCGTTTCGAATGCTACAAACGGACTCGTATCCTTCACGAGGCCTACTGAGCCACTATAACTCAGACATCCCGGCAAATTGCCCAGACTGCCAAGAACTCTATTGCTCACTCTCGCACATGCTATGGCAATGTACCGCGTTACCAAAGGGCCCTCTCTCTAGTCAGCCCGAATGGGAAGAAGACCTCAAAAGCCCGGACCTCAAACTCCAGCTGAAGGCCGTCCAGAGGGCCCAAGAACTGGCGGAGCGTCACCACGTTCCCGTCCCGACTTGGGCGTCGCCTACGGTTTCGGCCCGAGGAGCTCCCCGCATGGGATCTCTAACGGCTTAAAACTCCTCAGGACCTCACTGAAGTTCTTGACTGACTGACTGACTGACACATGTAGAATAGTAGTTTCTCCTGTGAAATGGCAATATCTGTGCTTCTAGCAGCTACTTGTGATTTTTTATTAGGGCGATTTGCTACTTGCCAGCCAACTATGCTAGTGAAGGCAGGGCAAAGGTTTTTTTCAATGCAAAGAACTGAGCATCTGCGTCGAATACTGGTTCATCAATTGGAGGATGTGAACATATAGTGTTAGACAAACAAGAGTCCCCCAGATTGATGACTTCTGCAGTCATAATTCTTATAAGGCAAAATAAAATTAAAGCATTTTCGCACATAGTCAATTTCCTGACTTAAAAAGAGTACACAGTGAGGCACTGTATTAGTCTTCTCATACACATATAGTCTTGTTTTCAGACGAAGACAACATTCTGTGAAGCCCGATAATTTTTGTCACTTTAGCGTACCTCAACCACTTCAGTAGGAAAAAAACTCTGGTTGCAGGTAGTTGGTTCATTGCGGAACAATATGCATAGCCGCATGCAAAATACACGGGCATGGAAGGAACATCTAAAACATGATGGTGCCTTTCCCAATCTATTCTTTACTTCTTTGTTTGTTTTTTCCGTCTACTGCCCTGCCTGTGCTTATGCTTATGTCGCCCTTAATGTATCATATTCATCACGTCTGATTTTTGGTTCACATTAAAGCCGTGCTGCAGTTTAGTTAGATTGAATTTTCAACTAGTCGCAATAATCGATCATGCAATTATGCAAGCTCCTCCTCAGAAGCATAGCGTTCATGCCGTAACACGGAATGAAAAGCTACCATAAATTTGATTCGCAAGATTTTAGGCCAATGTTCCTTGACAGTTTTAGGCTCATGTGCTACACACTAGATAATATCTTACATTTAATTTTATATATTTGTAAGAAATTGCAATGAATCAATCCCAACGAAACTACTTTCGTGAGGACGCCAGCCGAATAGGAAGTATCATACGCCTCTGTACCTCTTTGAGACCGGGCGGGATGTTGGCGCAGAACCTTGGTAGAGACACGCGCTTAGAAACTGTGGGACGCAGCCCATGCATGAATAACTTGATGTGAAATATTTAGAAGCAAAGCTTGACCAGCGGCCTCACATGAAAATGTATGACACGTTTCTAAATGCACTGTACTCTAAGTCGGAAATATCCATACGTTGTACAGGACGTAATCAAATGAGCGGCTGCCTTTGTTGTGATCGGCCGTTCACTCCGCGACACGCCTCGGTCACGGCTCGCACGAGTATGGGGCACGGCTTAGCGGCCTCGTCAAAATGGTTCTCGACACGGATGAATTATGACCAGCGCGGGAATACCTCGTTCTTGAGAGGTTTCAGCAATTAGCAATGATCCGGCCATCACCTCTCAGAGTGCGATCGGCGTCGACGAAAAGGGCGGCCTGCCTCCGGATTGTTGGAACCTGATGTCAGCGACCTCCTGACACCGGATTGGTGGGACCTGATGTCATCGGCCCCCTGGCACCGGATTGGGGAAGCTCACTGGACAATGATCACGTAAGGCATAAAAGGAGCTACGGACGGCGTGAGTGATCAGCAACTACCACTTTATCATCAACTTTTCTGCATTTCTTTGCATTTTCTTGTACCTATGTAAATTTATACGTGTTTCTCAAACGTCATGAATATCGACCCATCCTCACGTTCACTCACTCCTCCAAAAAGAAAGAGGATACCACTTCTTCGAACACCGAGTCGCAACTTTGGATGGCAGCGGTGGGATAGTCTGCTCAGCGCTTCGACTTTGGCATCCTGAGTGCACGACCTTTCCTCCTTGAGGGTTCCCAGGCTTAACGTGGTTCTTCCTGGTTGCAAGGGTGTTAGAAGCCTTCTTGAAAGATACCTTGCTACAACACTTAATTCCTTGAGAACTTGTCGGCAAAAGAGAGGTAGCAATTTATTGGAGGAAGTTGCGCAGAACGGACCTTAGCGCGATATGCGTGGAATGGGGATTGATTGTGGGAAGCACCTAATGAAGGCGGAGGTCATCGATGCGATAGAGGGAAGCGGCAGAGATGAAGAGGAGATCGTGGAGGCATGGGAGGATTTTAAGGAATATAGGGAGCGCTAACGCGAACGCAAAGAGGAGGAGTACCAGAGAAAGCCAGAGCAGGATGAACTCGAACGCGAAAGGGAAGAGTACCAGATAAAGCGAAAGCAGGATGAACGCGAAAGGGAAAGGCAGGAGCGAACGCGACCGCACAGAATGTGGATGGAGGAAACGGGCAGGGAACTCTAGTATCTAAGGGCACTGCAGGCACAGTCTAGGCTGCACGTACTCGAGGATGGCGAAAACATAGAAAGTTTTCTTGAATTGTTCGAGAAGGTTTGCGCAGACGTGCAGCTGGACCGTGACCATTGGTCGGTAGGGTTGTTGGGGGTACTTCCCTGTAATGTATCATGTTGCTTGGCTCGCCTTTCCGACAAAGGCTTCCGGAATTACGATAAAGCCAAGAGTGCGTTATTCCGGCATTTTGGTATTAGTGCTTCGCGCGTGAGGGAAAGCTCGAATTACGAGTGCAAAATTTCCCCTTTCGAAGAGACTGAGATTACGCCAGTAAACGATGAGAACGAACAGTGCGAGGTGGTGAAATCCTCAAAGAAAAAGCGCGTCGAGAGCGAGGTCGTTGCCGGTCTGCAGAGAGGGGCCATTCCGGAGGGAGCCTATTGCGAGGACGAGGCTTGTTCCAGTAGCCATGAGAACATTCAGGAGGCGCTGGAAACCTTCCTCGTATACGAGCACTTGGGCGACTTTTCGGAATCGTCCAGGATAGACCCAGATACGGTAGAGGCCGAGCCAACAAAACACCCGACGTGGCAGAACGGGGCGGAGATCGCTGAGGGCTCCAGCATCGCTGACTGCGCAATGCAGCCGCACGCCGAAACCGAGCCAGCGGCCATCACGGAGAGCCCTCCTCGCGGCGACGACGCTTGTTCCAGCAACCCTATGAGGGTCAGTGTAGGGGCTGGATACCTTCCTCGTGCCTCAGCACCTGGCATTGCCGATAATAGAGAACGAGGGAACAGACAGTGAGGATTATGAAAGGCGTTCCTTGCGGGGACGAGGCCTGTTTCAGTAGCCCGAACAGTGTAAAGGAGGCGCTGAAAGCCTTCCTCGTACCACTGCACTTGAGGGACGTTCCGGAATCGCCAAAGGGAGAGAATGTCATGGCAGTCAGGCAGGGCAGAAACCCCACGCTCAAGGGTTCTAGTGACACATTCGGTGACCGCCTGGCAGCGCAAAATTGGTTCAGGCGGCGCACGATCAAAAGAGCTAAGTGTTCGCTGTAGAGAAAACTCGCGAAAGTTGACACATTCCAGCGCATTAGACAGAAGAAAAGGCCATTGCGTAGGGCCGAAAAGGGGGTCACTGTGGCGATTCAGGAAACGGAGGCGTCGCGAAAGATTGATAACGATAGGAGAGAGCGCGTCTCCGCCAGTAAGAGTGCGGCTTAAAAGTTCAACTAGGCTGAGACATGCGAGTCACAAGGGGGCGGTCGAACGGTCACTGAGGTGGAATGTGCTGTGAGAGCGAGGACGAAGGGAGAATGGGTGTTCTTCCTGCGTTAACGGCCCCTCCCTCAGCGACGAGACAGCAAGCCGCGAGCACACGGAGTGGCAGGTGAAGGCAGAGAGCAATGTAGGTCTCGCACCTCTTGTGCTCAACGTGGTCCAAAGCCTGTCAGTCGGCGACCCAATCGAGCGCGCATTAAGAAAGAGTAATTGTAGAAATGAGCGCATCCATAAGTTTCTTGTTATTGTTGTTTCTCTTTGTAATAGTACGCGAAGCATTTTTTGTTAGTTATTAGGAGCGTATAAATATTCATTTTAATAGTTTTGCGTTACAAAAGCAAGTTCTTTCCAAAGATTTTAGCACGAAGATAGAGTGTACCTTTTCTTTTTCTTTAGGTTTTAGATGCCGCTCTATGAATTCATTTAGTTTAAACTGATGCGGACAGCACAGCCCAGTACGTTTCGCCTTAGAGGCGCTGGTACTGGCACATGGCGCTGACCGAACGAGTAACTCGGCACGTGGCGCTGATCCCTTTGTCCATTTCAGTCGCTGTGACGAATCCTGTGGTTCAAAAGGGCGCCTTTCTCTTTCGACTTATGAATCACGAGCTACGCGGAAATTTTAGTTCGGAGGGGCGAAGTTGAGGATGCGGGACACGTTGACAGGGAGGATCCCCGTTCTTCGAATTTTAACCTCGCCGTACCATGACGAAACTGACAGCGGTCTTGGGGGCGTTTCGATGGGCAGGGACAAAGGTGGCTGAATGTGGCCAACTCATGAGCTATGTCGTTTGTTAGGTGTTTATGCCTCGATAGAGAACATAAAGAGTTTTTTTGTCTGTTCTGTTCTAAACGATCTCCAATTTGTTTATTGTTTGCCTCAGAGCTGCGTGAGTTGCGCCTTCTTTGAGACACGATAGAAACGAAATTGACTAAAACGTTAGGCACTACCATTTAAACTTTGTTTAGAGTCTGAAATTTAATTTACTCATTAATTTATTTATCATTGTTTGAGCAGCGCTCCTCTATGGCTGCCTTTCTGGCACTCGCTGGTTCTGACCTCGGCATTAATTAAGGGAGAGGGAGGATTACCTGGCGCATCTTGGAAGGGGTTTGGGCGCTTGCCTTGTCGCTGCTCGGGCGCTATGCGGATTTGGTCACCTAAAATACCGTTCCGAGCCTACGACCTGCAGCCAACCCTCCCTCCAAGATGGCCGTTGGACGTGATTCTCCCGGCGAGCCCGGGACTTCGAGCCGGAGCTCCGCCTGCTGAGCGGCCAAGGCCTCTTCAAGGGGCACCGATCAGCTCCCCTCTTTCAAACCCTCTTCCTGGCGGTAGACGGGCTGTTGCGATCAGCCGTTCACCCCGCGACACCCCTCGGTCACGGCTCGCACGATTATGGGGAACAGGCCGACAGCCTCGTCAAAGTGGTTCTCGACACGGATTAATTAGGACCAGCGCGGCAATACCTCGTTCATCAGAGGTTTCAGCAATTAGCAATGATGTGGCTGTCACCGGTAGGCAGCACAAACGGGCCTGTCCAAGACAGAGACGCGCTCAGTGCGATGATCCGGCCATCACCTCTCAGAGTACGATCGGCGTCGGCGAAAAGGGCAGCCTGCCTCCGGATTTTTGGGACCTGATGTCAGCGACCTCCTGACACCGGATTGGTGGGACCTGATGTCATCGGCCCCCTGGCACCGGATTGGGGGAGGTGACTGCCATGGACAATGATCACGCAGGGCATAGAAGGAGCTACAGACGGCGGGAGTGATCAGCGACTACCACTTCATCATCAATTTTTCTGTATTACTTTGCATTTTCTTGTACTTATGTAAATATATACGTGTTTGTCAAATGTCCTGAATATCGGACCCCGAGTTGCAACACTTAGAATATGGCACAAAACTTTTCGTGTACAGTTTATCTACGTTACCAGCCCCATGCTTAGCAGCTCATCTGGTAGCCTCTGCCGATAAGTACATGCGTTTTGTGCTAGAAATGCGTTTGCTGGCCAGTGATGTGGCGCATATTTCTCTTCGATCGTAATGTCAATACTTTGTGGGTTTCCACACGTTTGTTGTATGTTTACCTTTCCATTGTATACTTTATTTTTGAAAAGATTAACTAAAATGACACTGAAGGACATTTCTACAATGCAGTACAGATGAAATTGCGGTGAGCGTTCCATTGTCGTAGTGGCGTCGTGCCCAGCAGGTAGCGTTTGTAGCAGGCTTTTAATCACACTTCTCAAAGGCGTTCAATCACGTTGCACATTGCCAGCCCATTTCTAATATAGCTCATCTAGGCATCGACTCACTAACCCTTTCTTGGCTTGGAAACTTATTATCACTACGTCGCCAATTTACCGTTGTTGACGATTGTCCTACTTCTATTAATGAGGTCACGTCTGGTGTACTCCAGTAGGATGCCTTGGGGCCTCTGCTTTTCCTAATATTTATTAACGATGTACCTTCAAACATTTCCTCTTACGTACGACTATTTGCGGACGATTGCGTTGTTTACCGACCGATTAATTCCATTAACGATCATACCGCCTGGCAGCATGACCTTCACATTATTACCGACTGGTGTAACATATGAAAAACCTCTCTTAACCCTTCCAAATGTAATAATATATCGTTCTCACGCAAGCGCACTAGCTCCATGTTCACATACACCACAAATAACACGACTTTGTCACGTACCACTACCAACAAATACCTTGGTGTAAACCTCACTGATAACCTTTCTTGGTATTCTCATATTACTGCAATTTGCACAACTATATCTAAAACGCTTGGATTTCTGAGGCGCAACTTGCAAAATTCATCCGCTGACGTGTGTAAATTAGCATACGTGAAGTTCGTACGCCAACAGTTAGAATTCGCATCCGCTGTATGGTCGCCATGCCAAGAATATTTAATGACCATGCTGGAACGCATCCACAACAGACCTGCCCGATATATAACTCGGAATTTTGATCAGAAGTCCAGTATACCACAGATCAAGCTCCATATTTCTTTACAGCCCCGAGGCATCCGCCGCAAGGTTGCTTTGCTCTGTCTATTTCACAAATATGTTCATTCCGATAAGCCATGCATATTACCCCTCGAAACCCCCGCCCGTACGTCCTCAAGATTACAGAATCATTTTAGCTCCAAGCGCATTTTCGGTAAAACCACTGCTTTCAATTTAGCTGCTGTGCCTCGTGCCCTATCCCACTGGAATGGTCTTCCCGATGATATCGTCTCGATAACTAATCGTAAAATATTTCGTGAACGCCTGTGCGCGCTTTTTACATAGTCTACTTCCTCTAATTTTGCTCTTATGATTGAGCATTCTGGGCTCCGTTTGTTTTTTAGTTCAGTCACTGTACAGTTGTCTTAGATTTATTTTTGAGTAGTTTCCATTGTATTTAACACCCGCCGTGGTTGCTCAGTGGCTATGGTGTCGGGCTGCTGAGCACGAGGTCGCGGGATCGAATCCCGGCCACGGCGGCCGCATTTAGATGGGGGCGAAATGCGAAAACACCCGTGTGCTTAGATTTAGGTGCACGTTAAAGAACCCCAGGTGGTCAAAATTTCCGGAGTCCTCCACTACGGCGTGCCTCATAATCAGAAAGTGGTTTTGGCACGTAAAACCCCAAATAGTATTATTATTATTATTGTACTTAACAGCACATTGTCACATTGCCGGCCTTACTTATGCCCAACAGGGCATGTAAGGTGTTTTCTAAATAAATAAAAATTACAAGTGGTCCGTTGGCAGTGCTCTTCCTAGAGACAAGCTTTTATTATCAGAGGGGAGTCGGTTTTGGTCGCCTGCATTTGCTTTCACAAGTCATGTATTGTTGAAAATGCTTGTCTGCATGACTTGATGTTACTGACTTTTGAAAAATCAGTGTTTTAAATAAGCTTTGTTTTTGCCCCTGATGGCAAGTTGCTATCCGAATTGTGCTATAATACGGATAAAATTTATTGAAAAATTGTCATAGGTTTTACAGCGAAGCTGTGTATGGGGGGGGGGGGGGGGGCTAGGACCACTGCGATTTTTTAACCGGCCACATTAAGGGCCCCGTGTCGCAGAAAATTAGGTGCCCGCGTCTATGCCGGCCTCGGTCGGTGAGCGTATATAATTAGGTATATGTATATGCCAAGCTTTGCTATATGACATGCGGTATGAGCGGGTTATAGTGCCACACCAATCTATGACTAAAGTTGCCCATACCTTGTCTTGCATCCTTAACAGAGTTTATCCTCGAAATTTTGAGAAAAACAGACCACAAAGAAATGTCACGAAACAAAAGACCGACAATCCATGCCTTTTATGTTAAATCTTCTCAGACTGAAATGGTAAAGTACGAAACAAAAACCGAAGCCTGAGAATAACGCAACTTTTTGGCGCGGCTATGCACTATCTCCTGGATCGGCCCACGCAGAAAGCCGCGTTTCGGCCAGAAAGTAAGCCCGCCCTCCCCCCCCCCTCCTTCGTGCATTGCGTTCACCGCCATCGTTTCCCGGTAAACATTACGGTTACAGAAGCTGTGGTTGCCGGAAAGCGTGAGAAGCAATCAGGAATCTTTGAATGCTATCCCGTCTCCTTTTCCGCGTCTGTAACGTCGACAGAAAATCCAGGTGGGTCGATCCCGGTAGCCGTGCAGGGCCAGGAGCAATGGCTCGCGCAACCTTAGTGTAAAGGCGCGAAGCGAACATACAGAACAGCATTCGTTTCAATAAGAAACGCCCAAAAAAGCCGTCTCACCACATGATTGATGACGAGCGCGCACTTCCGCGTTGATCAACGTGCGTTGCCACCAATCCCTCGCCGGTGTACATTGTCCGAGACTTTGACGTAAACATCTCAAAACTGGAGACAAGGCAGTGGTTCACCCACTTAGTGGAAGAGTTTCGCCTCGGTTACTTAAACGATCCGAGTCAACCAACTGTCACACACGGGTCATGCATCGATTTAACTTTGGCAAAAAAAACATCCCTCAAACAAGAACGGAATACATCAGCCATAGCAGTCATTTGAAAGTATCAAATAAAATGAAGGTTTTCTGAACTGCATTAAGACGTATGTTTGTTTCATATATCACTTTGAAGTATAATGTGCGTTGTGGGCGCACATCATGCAATCGCTGCTTGACAAGTTGCCCTACATTAGGCGACATATCTACAGCTTCGTTGACGAACCAGTTTCACAGGAGAGGATTGCCGGTGATTGTTCTGTTATTGATAGATATTTCAGGCATGCTGTTAAAAATTGGTGGTATTTATTTTTCTTCGGTGTGGCTTACCATATCGTATTTGAATAAGTTTCTTCTATTACACCAAATTTTTTTAGCCTTTTTACCTTGTTCAACATTTCCTTTCTGCCGTGTTCGAGAACGGCTTATTTTTTTTTACATTGTCAACGATATAATATTTATTATACTGCTGTAACTTAAGCGCTGTGATATTGAAAATAATATCATGTTTCATTAATGTCTCTTTGGCCATCTACTTCTTATGGTGGAACAGCTTCCTTTCGCACGTGCTGTTGCAATGGTAAGGAAAGTGTCCGCCCATGAGGGCAGCGAAAATGTGATTAAAAATTTAATTATGGGGTTTTACGCGCCAAAACCACTTTCTCAATATGAGGCACGCCGTAGTAGAGGACTCCGGAAATTTCGACCACCTGGGGTTCTTTAACGTGCACCCGAATCTATGCACACGGATGTTTTCGCATTTCGCCCGCATCGAAATGCGACCGCCATGGCCGGGATTCGATCCCGCGACCTCGTGCTCAGCAGCCCCACAGCATAGACACTGAGCAACGATGGCGGGTGAAATGGGATTCGCTCTTGAGCAGGCATATTCCGATAGCGAGAGTGCAGGGCTTTTTCTCCTGTTTCTGAGGTGACGCAGTGAACATCTATCGGCGACGGTGACTTCGATCATTGTCGGGATCATTGTCACGATCTGTTTAGCTCTGGTGCGCACGTTGACCAGCCGTCAAACAAAATAATTACTCCGAAACCACTACTGGCCCATCGAATTACCCTAGAGTGAGACGAGTGGAAGCTGTCGGGTACTTTTGCTCCTTAGCAGCCGTCATTTCTCGTAATTTTGATCTCCCAGGTGGCTGATCGAAGCCATGACTCGCGCTTAGTATTTTCTGTCACAACTGCACAAAAAAAATCTAAGCTGCCAAAAACAAGACGAAGACACTCAACCGGATTTTCCACGACGGTTTGTAAGCGTCTTAAAAGAGATTTTGAGAGCGGTTTCGCTGAAATTTATTAGGTATTTCGAAATCGCTTCTGTGTACAGGGTTCTTTTGCGACGTTTTTAAAGCCACATTTAGACCGTCTTTAAAATGGATGCAAGCCGGACATTAGAATATATATACATGTTGTAGAGTATTAGCTTCTTATTTCTTTCAGAGTTTCAAATATAGTATTACATATCTGCTTTTGGACGTTTTTATTGTCTCAGATAAACGGCTAAAAAAAGCCAAGTGTATGCCTCTTGTGCTACCTGGTGGACTGCGAATTAATTTTCACCACCTTTTAACGCACACCCAATGCACGATGCGCTGGCTTTCTCGCGTTTAGCACCCATCCGAATCCGGCCGCCGCACCACTGGATCGCGGGCCCTCGGGCTTAGCAGCGCAATGCCAAAGTCACTACGCTTTCACGGCCGGTTTTATAAATGGAAAACGCTGCTTTAAACGTCGCTTATTGACTAACATTGTCGTACCCCACTGATCAATGGGTCTTACAAATAAACGGCGTCTTCACATTTGCCTCCGCATGGTCCCCACTGCACGTGAAAGCATGATGTTCCCTTTCTAATGCGATTCGGCTTCACACGGTGCATTACTGTAGTTTTCCGCGGAATCCTAGTCGGATATCAAGGAAGTGTATCAACGGTAAATAAAACTGGTGTCCTTATTTGGAAATGCATTAATAACGAAAGGGGGCCATTATATGCCCGGTCTCACTTTGCGAGGACACGCCTAATTGAAAATGAGAAACTCCGTGCGCGAGGGACAATACAGGAATGCGGTCATAAAACAAACGACTCCTCTTACGGAAGAAATCCCGGCCAAGCATGGGCACCGCGTGCTGACCACGACGTGACACGCACCACTGGCGCGCTAGAAATCACGTCGAGGCCGTCATCGCAGCCTTGGCCGGGACGATTGGAGAGGGGAGCAAGTCCTTCGAGGGCACCGCGTTTCTCCAAAGTCGTCTCGCGCACTGTAACACACTCGCCGCCAAGAACAGCTGCCATGTGGTTGCCGAGTGCGCTCCTGTGCGCTGTATTCGCGGTACACGCGTCGACCAGCGCATCTGCCGGCACTGATGTTGTGGCCAAGTGGAAAGCGATTGAGGCCAATGCAAAGTCGCTGGTCCAGAAGCTGATCAGCATGTCCTATCGAGAGGCGCTTCCATTGATCCACGAGGCGGACCTCTCCAGCGAGTGCTTCATCAGCCTGACCAGCGTTCTCCGGGGCCTGCAGGAGCTCAACACCGATGTCGTCAGACGTGAGTATTGAAATGCACGTGCATTCAGCGTAATTTAGTGCCTACTATACGGCGTTAAAGCGCCGGAATATGTTGACAAGTGACGAGAGCTGAAATGGTGCTCCACCATCATGAGAAGTAAAGATACCAAATTTAAACATAAATTTGGCATCTATGCTACAGGCTCAGCCACGGCACCGAAAATGTTCGTGAAAAACTTGGCATTTTTGGTCATCAGTCACTAAGGCGTGCTGCGAATACAGCCGTTTTCTCCTTCAGTGTATTCATTCTATTTCCCGATCGAGGACTCGAAAAATTGCAATGTTTTTTTCCTTACGCACTCACGGAGGAATGGCGAGAAACTAGCATACCAATTTTGAAACAGGAAATTCTACATGGGTATTTCCTTAGTCCCAGTATTTCCTAAGTCGTTGCAGTATTTTTCGGCATGTTTGTTTAACATTGTAAGTGAAGAAGAAGGTTACCCGCCGTTATTGCTTAGTGGCTTTGCATTGCGCTGCTAGGCGCGGGATCACATTCCGGCCGCTGCGGTCGCATTTCAATGGGGGTGAAAAAAAAAAAGCCCGCGTACCGCGCATTGGGTTTGTGTCAAAGAGCACAACAAAAAAGGCAGTCATCTTGCTGATCACTTCTAAGCCTGCTCGAAGGAAGCACGCGTCGCCTGTAAACCAAGATTAAACCAGTGCAAAATGCGGTAATACATCTCGAGAGCTTGTAGAGGCATTTTATATCATCAGCAAAGGAGAAATGTCTCAGTGAAACATCGGTGGTTCTAGGCTGGACTGAAATGCAGTTTCTAGATTCTTGTCTTTACGCACGTGCAGATTTCAATGGGTGTCTTTGCGCATGAGTAAAGGTGCGTGTATGCCGGCGTCCATGATCAAATAAATCTTGTTGGCAGTAGAGCACTCGTCCCGCCCTCTTTCTTCGTCCGTGTTCCGGGTTGCACTCATTTACATCTGCTGCCCACCGGCCTTTAGTTAACTTCCAGCCCTTGCAATATCTCATTTTAAGCACAGAATTGCATTTTAGAACGCTAGCTCTGTTACCCTTGCTGCTCTCCTAATTGCTCGTCCCACCTGTTTATAAACAGGTGGGACGAGGTCAATAATAAACCATACATCACTTCGTGGCTACAGTATACTGTAGCCACAAAGTGATGTATGGTTTATTATTGACGCATTCCGATGCCGCTTCACCCTCAGATAATTTTGGCTGATCTTTGAGTAGGTTTTTCCTTCATTTATATATGCCGCCAGGTATTCATATTGCCTAGCGATTGGCTTCCTTTCGGTCACGCTGCGCCCTCTAGCACCGCCGCAGCTGCCAAGTCCGAGCATGGTGCGTGCGTGAATTCATAAGAGATTGTTTGAATTTAAATGGCCCAGGTTAAATTCCGCCCAGCACCGGATAAATTGTAAAGGATTATTTTCTTTGTCATAGAAGAGTGGTCCATACCCAGTCGAACGCACCCAGCTACACGCACGACCCACGCTGGCGTGAAAGAGGTTGAATGAAGAGCGGCACATATACTGGGACACGTACCCACACGTTTGTCCGACGCCTGGTTTCAAGCCCCGTTAACTTGGCGCGTCAACCCGGTACTCCACCCATTATTGGACCATTGACTGAGTGAGCGAAGTTGGCCTAGGTTAGTGAAAACGATTACATAGATAGGTAGGTAGATTGATAAATACCAGTATTTGCGCGGTGAATCTCACTAATAAGGTCGCAAACATGGAATCTAGTAAGATCTCTTGAGCTCCCTGAAATATTGATCGCATGGATAACAAACTATCTAACCAGTTCGAGGAAATAATATGCAACAGTCTGGCTGTCTTCCGGTGACCTCGGGAGTTCCTCAAGGAAGTGTCCTAGGGCCATTGCTCTTTTTTTCTTTATATAGATGATATTACTATTTCAATCCATTCCAGTGTGCAAATCAGGTTGTTTGCAGACGACTGTGTGCTTTTTAGAGAAATCACTTCAACCAATGATAACATTGATTTAAATACTTCTCTATCTGGCATTATTGATTGGTGCAAAGCATGGAGAACGCGGCTTAACGCTGAAAAGACGGTTTTCCTTCGCTTCACTCGTCAGAAAGCTCCTCTAACCTTGATTTACACGTTAGGTTCATTGCCTTTGCAGGAAAAAACAAAATATACGTATTTGGGAGTCAAAATTACTAACAATTTATCATGGAATTTACACATTGACAATGTGCTCTTCAGCCTTGCGTAAATTATATTTTTTGCGACATAAACATAGAAATTCCCCACCTAACGTAAGACTGCTTGCTTACTATTCATTAATTAGACCGAAACTTGAATATGCATGTGTTGTTTGGGACCGGTTTACTAAACAAAATATTAAATGGCTCGAAAGAGAACAGAAAAAAGCCGTACGATTCATATATTCGAAATTCTCTCGATATGATTCCCCCTCACAAATAATGCGTGATAATGGCATCGCAGTCCTTGAGCAGCGAAGGCAACACTTAAGAATTCGTTTTCTTTCCATGCTTTTTAATGGAAACTTATCAATTAATCCTGCATCGTATATGTCTAGTAAAACGCCTAGGCTTACTCGACACCATCATCCAAATTCACTAACACCTTATTATGCACGGACGGATGTATTCAAGTATTCTTTTTTACCCCGAACTATACCAGACTGGAATAACTGGTTGTTGGCTGTTTCAATTGATTTATTCATTGTACTACTGTTGTGTTTTACCCCCGTACTTGATTGAATAATGGATTATAATATTGCTGTGTTTAACCACCCTGCTTGGACCTCATCTAGGTCTGCAGTATCAAATAAATAAATAAAATAAAATAAGACTACGTCAAGGCAGGTACAGAAAGCGACATCAAATCTTAGCTTAGCTTAGCGGCTACGATGTTGCGCTGCTATGCATGAGGTCGCGTGATGAAATTTCGGCCGCGGAATTTCGATGGGGCAGTAATGCAAAAAAACGCGTCTGCTCAGTGCATTGAGGGCACGTGCAAGATTCCCAGGTGGTCAAAATTAATCCGGAGTCTTTCATTACAACGTGCCTCATAACCAAATCGTGGTTTCGGCCTGTAAACCCCTTAAATTCAATTGCAAGCTAAATAAAATACAGTCAGACATGCAGTCAGCTTAAAATAAATGATGAAAAGTGTAACTGAAGGTACGCAAACCTTACGCGCTTTGAAAAATCAGCCTTATGAAAAGCAGTCTTCAGGTAGCTAGCTCTCATCTCATCATCGTTTGGGGTTTTCGAAAGGGTTACTAAGGACGCCACATGTTTGAGTAATTGGTATAACCACGTGTACGACGCGAACATGTATTTGCCGACAGCAGCAAGGCAACACCATGGCGAGAACTTTGGCGATAGTGCGACGGCAACATTGAAACGACGGCTTACTTGTAGCACTTCAAGAGAAGAAAAGTTACAGCCTCCTCCGTCACGACCTGGGCTGATCGCAGCGGTGGTGAAAGTAGCATATCGTCCCAAAGAGCTAGCTGCCACGACGATCAGATGCAGAAAACTGGTGCGCTCTCGCTTTGATAACAAATTGTTGCAATGGGGAGTGACGCAGGCGCCCCTCAGAGCACTGACTTACATAGGGGACACAGAGTGGAGCCTCTCGTACCTTATATGTGTCTGTGGCCTTGAGTTCTGCCGGCCACTGGCTTGAACCCCACCTATGGATATACCTTTTTAACGGAATATGTTCCAGGTAGGGCGAGACAGGTTAATATGCTTTGTTTTCTATTGAGAAGTCAGCGGTGCGGATGCTACAGCAACCTATCGAACTACCTGCATTCTCGATCAAAAAAGAGTGTGATCCACGTGGCCGCAAGAAATAGGACTGCGCTATGCGATTTGGCGTTACGACGACTTCATATGTTACAGCCACAAATATGAAGCACATAGAAGGCATTGAAGATCTGAACGACAGCCTCAAAGGGCGAGTGGAGTGGTACGTTTGCCAGACCGCATTTATTGCGTACCTTCCGCGCCGCACAGCCTGTTTTCGTGACAGAAACACAGTGCATCACGCACTGCAAGCACGAGGCGCACAAATTATATTTGATTTGAGATAACGTTAACTCCATACGTTATAGTTCCGAGATATGCGGAAGTTATACTCTGGAACACCATGCAGATCAAAGACCAGTTCACTACCGTACACGCGAAGTGATACATTTCTGTGAACGAACTACATGCATAGCTAGCATAGCACAGCGTAGCCTGCTATGTACTCGACGAAGTATACCGACTGACAAACCGGCTGCAAAGTGTGCGAGGAAGACGCAAAGAATGCTTTGCGTTTGTAACTGTCAACACTTGGCATCCTTCCAACGCTCGCCTTCAGCGATGTGCCTGTTGGCCGTGGACGTAGGATGTTCTTTAGGTTCAAGAGCCTCCAGTGGACTCCCATTACGTCACATAAATAGTGTATTTCAGTAAAATGTTTCTATGATTCTTGTAGAAGGAGTATGTACCGCAAAATTTCATCTCTGTAACTCCAATTAGACTGCCTACTGTCAGGGTGGCAAATGTGCTGCAGAAACTGTTTTCTGAACGCGGTACCACGCCAAAAACGATAGACTAGCACTTCTAAAGATCTACTCGTATGCAATGTCCATGGGATGGGATGATAAATTTTGGCAGGAGCCACTATACATTTACTCGAGAGGAGAATTTTTATGAGCCCACGAGTCTCTATTATAAGGCGAAACCTCTTGAAAGACGAAGCACTTCGTCTTGTGATAAAGTCCCGTTGTTAGCCTGTTCTCGTACTGTTGATGTGCTACCTGATCAGGTGCAACTTTCAGTGTTATTTCTGTGGCATTCTGGAACATTACTGTGTGCTATTCTTTGCTTCCTTTTCGTAGCTGCTTTAGATTTTTGTAAACGAACAGCGCGTTTGGCGAATCTGTTATCACAACATTAATAAATGGCAATTCTACCTCAGAATAACGAAGCGCATTTTCTCTCGTATTGAATTTAGTTTACTTGCATTGCATCATCACTCATTTGGCAATTTGGTTTGTCACGTTTTGTGGGCATCGCGAACGCTAATGAGCATACGTAAAGCAACACGAAAGGATGACGAGCGCAAAATTCCGACTGTAATGTTTCATGTCAAAGGGACGTTTATACGTCCAAAAACGCGAAAAACATTGCATTGAAAGGACTGAGAAAAGAAAGGAAGCAGGAGAGTAAAAATAAAAAGACGAAGATATGTGCGCGCACGCCCAATGTTTCCAAGAACAGGGCTTTCTTCTCAAGCAGCACGATTGAAGCTCGCTGATACGTTACTGCTCCGTTGTCTTGAGTACATGGCTCAATGACAATGCGCTTGCTGTCGTCATTACTCCTGTTGACCGAGCAGGTAGACTCTTAAACGCTACTCTGCACCCATATTCACCGCAATGAGCCGCCGGGAAACCTCCCGTATCGCACAGTGAAAAACTTGCCAGTCTGACCAATAGAGCACGCAGTGCATGGAACACCTGCCGCGGTGGCTTAGCGCCCATGTTGTTGCACTGCTAAGCGCGAGGTTACCGGATCAAATCCCGGCCGCGGCGGCCGCAGTTAGATGGGGGCGAAATGCCACAACGCATATGGGTCCCGTGCACTGGGGGCGCGCTGAATATCCCGAGGCGGTCAAAAGTAATCCGCAGTCCCCCGCTACGGCGTGCCTCATAATCAAATAGTGATTTGGGCAAGCAAGATCTCAGAATTCGTTCAATTCATGGAATGTGGTACTCTGCACACATCTTGGCGCACGGCGTCCAAATAATGATGCTATTTTCACGTCCACGCCTGTCTATTTTAACAGTACAGCTACGCATTACCAGTTGCGATACCTAATGCCCAGCGGAAAAAAGCACGCGGATGCTACCAAGATCTTTACCCGAAGCGATGCATGCTTGGTATGATCACGAGCTTGTCGTGTGTACGGCATACGGCTCCGCACTCGCGTTATGCGTGATGACATTTCACTCTCTATTGACATGTTCCAGCGAGTAAAAAAACACGGAAGAAAAGAGAAGAAAGACGGCCGGAAAGCTAGTGCGTCCCTTTTCTCAGCTCCATATTTGCTTGTCTTGTCGGTTTTTCCATTCTTTTTACGCGTTGGAACATGTGTTTGTCTAAATTTAAACTAGGCCAATTTTCTTTATACATTAAGCACTCTGAATTCAATTGCCTCCACGACAGCTAGAGGAGGGATTATGTATGCCGCGCTGTACCATGACGCTGCGCTGGTTCCTTGACGCTGATATCCTATTTGAGATGACTAGATTACCAAGCGCATGCAGCATAGATGTGAGAATGGTTCCCTTAAATAACTGGCAGCGCACAGGTGTGTACGGCAAGTGTGGTTCTTTGATCGAGGGTCCCATTGGTCTATTCGAGCTTTTTTATATGCATCGGTTCTCCTACAAACAGCGTTAAATAAGCTCGCTCAATAACGTTCAAATAAAATCTATTCGTTTCATTTGCCAAAGTTATAGCCGCAGCTTCTGACTAACGCTGGCTGAACCATTTTTGAACATTGAGCCATTACTTTCAAGTTATCGCATTGAAGCCTTAACACTTTTACATGCAATTAATAACTCCAACTCTGGTCTTTCTGATTGTAACTATTGTAGCGTTCCTAATTAGAACGGCAACAGAAATGACATAATCTAAGTGAGACGGGTGTCGTCCGCCATTTTATTCCAACTTCTTCCTTCTCACTTCTCCCCTAGCCCATTTCTTCGTCTTCTTTCATGCGTCCAGCGCAGACCGCTTCACTCTTCCGGATTTCTTTTAATTACACCTCCTGGGGTAATAGTTGAATATGTTTCCAATAGCGGCGCACTCCGTTTGGCCCGAAGCTCCGGCTTACCAAACATTCTTCAATATTTCATGCTGGCATGCAGTCTTAATAACTTGAAATGGTCCGCAAAATTTTGAATTTGAAGGCACAGCTCCTTTCTTTACAAGGACATAGTCTCCAGACTGTATGTACAGTATCTCGCTACTGTGCCTTCTATCAAAGTTTCGCTTCATGCGGCGCTTGCAGACCTCCTGTTCTTTGACAGTTTTCCTTACTTCCGCGAGTTCGAGGTTCTCTAGGAGACCTAGCTCACGATCTGCAGGAAGTATGGGCGCTGTACCCGAAGTTACAAAATGAGGGCTGCAGCCTAAACCCGCGGTATAAGATCTGTTGTGATGCTTCACAGCGGCTTTGAGACAGCAATTCCAGCCACCGGCAAAGTCTGGATACATCTTCAGATACTGTTTGATGTCTCGTATGGCACGTTCCGCTAGGCCGTTTGCTGCCGGGTGGTATGGAGAAGAATACTTTATCATTATGCCGTGCTCCTGTGCCCACTTTGATAATTTGGCACTCCGCAAAGCCGACCCGTTGTCGCAGACGATCGTCCTTGTGCACTTATCTATGAAGAGCAAGAAAGCTTGCGTTCGCTTGACTCCTTCCCCCTTCTTTTTGAGTTCCGCGAAGTCCAAATGAATCACTTCTAACGGCCGCTTGAATATTCAGGGTTTGCCATAACGTCTGTCGATTGCTTGAATTTAACTTTGTTCACCTGGCAGAGGTGGCATGTGCGTATGTAATGGCTGATGTAGTTTTTCTTTCCTGGCCATGTGAATCTCATGAGCAATTTCTTATAAGTGCGCCAGAAGCCATCATGTCCACCCGATCCAGGGTTGTCGTGGTACAGATGAAGAATCCTTGGAATCATAGTTGGTGGTACGTGATACCTTCTATTGATAAACTGGAGCTCTTCTGTACCTTCCCATAATATGATTGATTGTCTCTGGATTCTTGCTTGATTCCTGTACAAGTAATCTTGATAGTGCGTCAGCGTCAGTGAGGAGTGGGCCAGGACGGTGCGAAATTACGAAATCAAATTGTTGGAGATGGTTCACCCATCTAGCAATGCGGCTTCTTGGCTGGGTCATGCTCAGAAGTTGAATCAGTGCTTGATGGTCAGTGAAAAGTATGAATTTGGAACCTTCCAGGTAAGTACAAAAGTACTGCACAGCTTTTAAGAAGGCCACAGGTTCCTTTTCTGTGGTAGAGTAATTGATTTCGGCGGGTTTCAGGGTATAACTGTAGTACCCCACAACGTATTGTTTGGTTTGATCAGCTTGTTTGGAGGGCTTCTGGTATAGAACTGCACCGGTAGCATAATGCGATGCGTCCGTGTTCAGCACGAAAGGCAGAGAAAAATCCGGTGTTCGCAAGATGGGGTCCGACGATATTAGTGTTACAAGCTCACAATAGACAGCTTCGCACTTCTCGTCCCATTGAAAAGGCACGTCTTTCTGAGTTGAGTCATCTTGTTCTCAGTGCATAGTCTTTATCAAACGCCCGGAAGTGTCCTGCAAGGCCAAGAAAAACGCGCAGGGTGTGCACATCATAAGGCTTTACCAGCTTGGGGATTCTCTCTACCGATCCTTGCTTAGTGCTTTAAGTGTGTCCATCAAACACCCTGCCAAGAAATACTACGGTATCTTGAAAGAACGCACTTTTTTTGAAGTTGACTTTGAGTTGGGCAAGACTGAGGGCATGAAGAACTTTTGAAAGATGACGACGGTGTTCTTCCTTTGTCTTTGAGTAGATGAGGATGTCGTCGATGTACACATTGCAAAATATGCCCAGGTAAGGTTTCAGAATGTCCGTCATAAACTTCTGAAACCACGCAGGGGATTTTTCCCAACCAAATAGTAGGCGGTTGTACTCAAACAAGTGAAATGGGGTTATGAATGCGGTGCACTTGTTCGTTTCTTAGTGGAATACTTAGTGGAATCTGCCAAAAGCCCTTGCAGAGGTCTATTCGTGAAAAACAATGGCAACCACCAGTTTCGTCAATGATGTCGTCGATTCTCGGCATTGGATAAGGTATCAATTCAGTTTGACGATTGAGAGCCCGGTAGTCTGTGCAGAGGCGGAATGTCCCGTCTTCTTGAAGTGCAATAGCTATAGGAGAAGCAAATGGGGATACAGAGGGCCGGATGATACCTGCGTCTAACATTTCTTGCAACTGCTTTTTCAGCCACACCTTTTTATCTCTGGCCATATTATAGGGGGTTCTACGAACCACTGTTTTATCTGCGAGCTCGAAAGGAACGACATGTGATTTCAGTGCTGGAGGGTAGCTTCCCATGCATGTAAGCTCTGGGTACTCAGTCTTGATGTCTTCCTGGTGAAAAATTAGCCTTGATACACTTAGTTTTTCACCAGGATCTTATGTTCTTATCGTGTCTTGGGCCATTACCTTGTCATCCCAATAGAGGTTTATCTTAAGTTTTTTCATGTCTGGACGGGACAAAAGAAAATCGTAGGTGACATTGGGAATTGCCAATACGTCACTGGTAATAACATTTCCTTGAAATTCAATAGCCAGGGTTACGCATTCACTATGCATGGTCACAGACCCATCGTAGGCTTGGACACGCGATGTTCTACAGGCGTGCAGACGACTGGCATCCATTCGAATCTTGTTGATAATTGATACCGAAGCTCCACTGTCAACGAGAGCCTTCACTGCAATGCCATCTACCTTAATGGGGGCGTACAATAAGCTTGACGACAACAAATACACTGTCTCATTGAAGCTCTTTTTCTGGGGCTTGTGATGTACGGTAGACAGATTATTTGGAAGTAGGTTGCCGTGAACTGCGGTAATTGGTTCTTCGCCATCCTGACAGTCATGATTTACGCTTCCCAGGGATTTGTTGATGAAGCTGTGTCCACATTCAATTGACGGCAACGACTCTAGATGCTCACTCAGCTTACGACAATCAAGTTGCTCTGTTCTGCCATCTGTCTGTCTTCTCGATGTAATTCTTGACACTGAGGTCTGTAGAAAGTTCAGAAGGTCATCAAACGTTCTTGGACCTTTGAGCTGGACACGACTACGGATCTCGATACACAACCCTTGCGTTATCAAAGCTAAAACAGCAGAAGACGACAGCTTCGGTTCTGCAGAATACAACAGGCGACGCTTCTCAAGACAGTAATCCAGCAGAGAGCCAGCCACCTGTATAATTGAACCGTAGTGCCGCATCCCATCTTTCTACTGCGTCGCCTTCGAAAGCCGCTAAAAAGTTGCTTTTCCATAGTTCCCAACATGTTGTTCCATGATCCATGAGTTGCACGAGATACCATTTCCTGGCTATACCGCCCAAATAGCGGCACATATTCAAAATCTTTGTGTCGTCGGAGTGCCACATATTCTTGTCACTGACGCACTCGAAAAAAATTGGCAGAGGCTTAGCTTGGCTAAGCCTAGTGGATTGCGAAAGCAATCTTCTGTTCAGGTTGTAGAGTTCCATACTGCTCATCGAACGTGTAGATGCAGTCTCGTCGCCATTTAAAGCATCCATAAGGCTTGCTGTCGAACGATCAGGTGTCGCCAAAGTCGTGTCAGCATTGAGAGCATGCATGATACTTGTAGATGCACCCAGATCAAGACATGTTGAACGCACTCGCCTGGCTGCATAATATGCACGCCGTTTAGCTAAACGTTATTCCCGCTCTTCATCCGTTTCTTCCGCACGCCGCCGCTTCTTAGCTGCAGCACATCGTTGGAGCTTCACCTTATACACATCATCCGACATACCGTGGAGGATTCGCTGGGACGATCGCGACAAGCTGAGTTGCGAGGGCCGCTTTTCAACAGCTGGCATGACGTCACGTACAGCGAGCGCCCCTCACGGCAGCGGCGCGTAGCTGCAGCATGGAGGATTCGCTGGGACGATCGCGACGAGCCGAGTTGGGGCCCCGCTTTTCCACAGCTGGTATGACGTCACACATAGGTCACGCTAAAGGTCAATGGTGGATTCTCCGGGACGACGGCCAAGAGCGGAAACCTCGAGCAGTATTGCTTTCGCAATAAAAACCGCAGCCAGTAGAGTGCACTTTGCGAGTTTCCTTCAAAAACACCTGGTACAACAATGCTTCGTGCTGATTGCTCTCGACTAAGCGCTTGGACGAAGGTTCTCAATATTTCCATCTGTTTTATAATGTTCCTTTGCAGTTCCATAACACTCAAGTCTAGGCTCACCTTCCCGGCAGGCGTTTCCTCTTTGAGGGTGCCACGTCGTATGGTTTCCAGAACGAGTTCGCTCAGTGTCTGCAGTTGTAGATTCACTGTCACCGATCCTGTTTGCACGAGCGCTTGACGGCTGATTGCAGCTTGTTGCAGCACCACGTTGATCAGCGCGGTAGAACTAAGTTCGAGAGGAAGGTCCGTCGCTGGCTCACCGTGCACTTGGTATCGGGTGAACACAACAGACCCCGATGACGCCTGGTCGACGAAAAACGTCACCCGCATGGCTGGTCTTAGAAAACTGTCGGCTGCGCCAAAATGTAGCGTTCCTAACTAGAACGGCATCAGAAATGACATAATGTAAGCGAGACGGGTGTCGTCCGCCATTTTATTCCAACTTCTTCCTTCTCACTTCTCTAATAGCCCATTTCTTCGTCTTCTTTCATCCGTCCAGCGCAGACCACTTCAACTATATTACATTTACTAACCCAAGCTGTACCCATAGCTCCCACGCCATGAACATGACACCTATTTATGCTCGTACTAACACATTTAAGTATAGTTTTTTTCCACGTACAATAGAGCTACGGAATTCTCTACCCTGAAACATTCGTTCACTATCACTAAAAAATTGATAGCTATCACTGGTAAGCACTTCGCTAACATGCAAAGTGCGTCTTTTTAATCATTCATCTCTTTTTGTGTATGTGCCCGGGTTTAATGTGTAATGAATAGTAATGTATAATGCTCCCACTCCTGCTATAGCCCTATATTGGGCTGCAGTATATGTAAATAAATAAAATAAATAAATATTAGGAGCAAGCGTAGCTCTTAACAATGACTAACCGATTGATTGATTGAAAACATTTTTATTTGTAGGATATTCGTAGAACTCGTGGGTGGGCCTCCCCACCAGCCAGTGCTGACTAACCGAGAGCGAAAGGCAGGGAGGTCAAGCAGGTTGCAGCTGCTTTGCTATCCCCCACTGAGGAGGAGGAAGGGCGCAGAAAAGGAAAGGGACAAGCAACAACGATCAAGCGATGCACGCACGCACGCGTTCACCGTGAAATTGGAGGCGGTCACTTTGAATAACTGGCAGAACCCATGTTACGACGAAAGTCGGCGTTAATACGGTTAGCATGGAGGCAATGTATAGCAACACACCGCATTGCCACCGCAGAGGCCGCGCCATGCAAGAGGCATGAATGCAGCCGGCATCGTTTCTAGCGTTTCATTATGATGATCATTTATTGGCATCCCCTTTGAAACTAGGCGGTCACAAGTGGTCGCGTAGCCTGCTTGATTTAATCAGGTATGGTCTAGCATTTTTCTATACATCTCATTAATCTATTTTTTTCTTCATACTCTACCTTGTACCGCTAGCTATGACTGTAAGAGATCCGGTTCTTTCAATTACTTCGCTGCTTTTTTTTTTCACCAATATTCCACATCTCTCTGGCGTATCTTGACTGCTGACCAGTTGACCCTTCCTTTCACTTTAAGCCCAAGCGTCTGTGGAAGTTGTACGTTGTTACCTACAGTTCTCAACGTCCAACGACGTGCGACTCTCACAAAATTTTCTTGCAAAGCAATAAATAGTTAATACAAGTCAGTCTTTGTGAAAGCAGATGAAATCCATCGCTGTAGTGTGAGACAAAGGAGCAAAGTCGCCGCTCAGTGCGCGTACTCGCGAGTCGTTAACGCACATCTTGTTTAGTGAAGCGCGTAGCCGCATCTGCACTATCGTCGCCTACGATTGCGCATTGTTTCGGCGGCGGTTGACATAGAATTTCGTTACATTCGTGAGAGCTTGGTGGTGAGAGTGTCTTATATTACACTCAAGCTTGCCATGCGAACAGCAAAGGGCAAAGTGCAGACATTTTTGGGCTGCCTTCGAATTACAGAAAATCGCGCAGTGATTAGGCGGTCGCTGGGGCGCGTAATCTACGCCACCTTGAAAAGTGGCAAGCTTTTCTGCTCTCAGTGTCCTAATGGGAAAAAGTGTAAACCTTCATAGAGAGAGTATTCGTCGGGGTAATACCAGCTCCGGCAAAGCGGTTGAAGCTGGTGGAACTGCGAGTATAAAATGTGCACACCGTCAGAACGGTACTTGTTTAAGAGAAAAAGAGACAGCTGCTTTAGAACTATAGCCGAGGCAACTCTGCCTTCTCACCAGCCTCATGAGCTGAAATGCAAGGTTGAGGTTGTGGCAGACACCCCAACTGGAGTATTTCTAAGACTACTATGCCAGCGGTTGCTCCTTATATATTCACCCTAGGAGACGTTCTGGAATGTTAGTTTCGACGCTAGAATCAAAGAGAGACGTTATTAGAAAACTTGGTGTTGCGCGGTGTGCAGAAAGTCAAAGATGTCATTTCCTAATGACAATCAGTGACAAGCTAGGATACCTTTTGCCTTTGAAAGATAGTTGACGGCACTGAGGAGTCTATGCAGCTCGTGAGTGCGCAGTATCGAGCACTCTTTGAGCGCACAGAGAAAAATTAGGGAAAAGTAAGGGAATTACCGAAGAGAATGGAAACAATCGAGGCGCAAATGGTGAAATGAGTGAGCTTAAATATGAAGCGGACAATCTTGAATGGAGAAGTCGGTGTCTTAACCTAGAATTGCATGACATTGAGCAAACCGAAAATTAAGGCTTGCTGGGAAAAATCAACACGCTTGCTACCAGACACCCCTTTCCTAAAAAAAGGTGTCGTCGGTTTGACTGCCTGCCAGTGAAGAAAGACAAAAGACCGGGCATCATCTGCCGCTTTCTTCAGCAGTCAATTAGGGACACGTAGTGGAATAATAGAAAGAAGCTGCGCAGTTCTAACGATAGTTTCTCTCTTGCCGAAAGCCTCATAAAAAGAACCCGCGCCTTTCATCTCGAGACAAAATCGTGGGCAAACAGCAAGAACAACTATGTTTGGCATACAAGCAACTGCGTTTTCTTGCGGAAGTCTGATGGTCAGCAGGCAGTTCGGGTAATAGCTGCCAGCGATCGCGATAAACTTTTGTAAATTGAAAACTGTCACGACTGCTTTTCAATCTGCCCTTGGTCCAGACGGCGTCACTAACAGGATGCTGAGGAATCTCGATGAGGAGTCGATCGACTTCCTCAGTGAAAGGATTAATGAAGTCTGGCGCAGTGGACAGGTTCCCACACAGTGGAAGGCGGCCTGCACGGTAGTCATCCCCAAACCCGGTAAAGCACCAGGAATAGAGAATCTAAGACCGATTTCCCTGACGTCCTGTGTTGGTAAGGTTGCAGAGCATGCCCTGCTCAACCGGCTCAAGGTGCACATCGAGGCCAATGACATGTACACCCACAATATGATTGGTTTCAGAGCCGGCCTCTCGACACAGGACGCCATGAAGCTGATAAAGCATCAAATCATCGACCGGAGCACGGGAGATACCAGAGCCATCTTTGGATTAGACCTGCAGAAGGCGTTCGACAATATCTCACACGAGTTCATTCTCCAGTCTATCACCCGCCTCGGGCTCGGGAAGAGGGCCTACGACTTCGTCCGATCCTTCCTTAGCCAGAGAACTGCCAAGCTCAAGATCGAAGGATACCTTTCGCAAGAGGTCACCCTCGGTTCACGTGGCACGCCTCAGGGCTCAGTCATCTCGCCAACATCATTTAACATCGCAATGATGGAGCTTTCTAAGGAAGTCGCGAATATTAAAGGAATCAACCATACCATCTACGCAAATGACATCACCATCTGGTGCGTCGGCGAGAGCGACGGCCAAGTTGAAGTCGCCATGCAGAGCGCCATCGATACGACCGAGCGCTTCATCCGCCCCACTGGGCTCAGATGTTCTCCATTAAAATCGCAGCTACTTCTATACTAGAAAAGACCCAGAGGCGGCGGCCATCGTGATTGGAAACCGGCGTCCGAAAGCGAAATACGGCTTTTCACTGGTGACGGGTCTCCGGTGCCTAGAGTGGACCCGCTTCGAATATTAGGGATGTATATCGAGTCTAACGCTTCCAATGGAACCGCACTCAGAAAGATCACCGCCAAGACGGAGAGTGCTCTCGGCCTCATTCGGAGGATCGCCAACAGGCACAGGGGAATCAAGGAAGACAATCTCATCCGCATTATACATGCTTTTGTTCTCTGCCACCTTTCATACTCGGCGGCCCTGCATAATTGGCATGTCGCAGAGAAGAACAAGCTCACTCATCAGAAAGGTTTTTAAGCTTGCCCTCGGCTTGCCTGCAAGCACCCACACCACAAACCTGTTGAAGCTCGGAGTCCACAACACGCTCGAAGAGATAATCGAGGCACAAGAGCACTCACAGCTGCTCAGGTTATCCGGCACCCCGACGGGCCGCAAGATGCTTGACTAGATGGGCCTCAATCCTGTCGACCAGTGCCCCGACGCCGTGCGGATTCTCAGCGACATCAGGTCTCAACTGTACATCGCGCCCCTTCCCCGCAATATGCACCCCGCAAACAGCGTCGGCAGACGTCGGGCCAGGGGTACAGCTCTACTCGAACATGTCCGCAATAACCACATTCAGGCAAGCTTCGTGGATGCCGCGGCATATGTCCAACAAGAGGCATTCGCCGTCTCTATCGTAGACTCCAATTCAAGGCTCACTTGCTGCGCTACGGTACGCACTTCGAGGCCCGTGGTAGCCGAACCGGTTGCAATCGCGCTGGCTGTGCTCGATGGTCGCAGAGAGGCAATATATAGTGATTCCAAGGCAGCCATTAAGGCCTACCAAACCGGTATGGTCTCTCCCCAGGCCCTCCGTGTTCTCCAAAGCGCCAAAAGTATCTCTCCGCATTCTCTCATTTGGTTTCCCGCTCACTTGGGGTCGATTGAGGGTTCTCCCTCTAACCCTAACGAGGGCGAATACGAGGCCGCGCGAGGACTCACTGACCGCGCCGCCTCAGCAGTCCCCCAGCACCGCGGGGAACCCTTGCTTACGTTTAATGAAATCACCACGCACTACTATATGTCAAGACGGGTATTCCCCCTCCCGCACCCCGCCTTATGCAGGGCGCGGGCGGTTACCCTTCGACTTTTACAAGCTCGTGCGTACCCTAACCAAGCGGTTTTTCATGCCATATACCCTGAAAGATATCCCAGTGCGGACTGCCCTGCCTGTGGACTAAGGGCAACATCGGACCATGTGTTGTGGGAGTGTGAAGCCATCGGCTGCTGCTTCAGCGAGGATAGGTGGGCTGCGCTCTTGGGCAGCCCCGAGCTCAACGACCAAACCTTGGCCGTCCAGAGTGCCCGCGATCGGGCCGTCAAGCTCGGCTTGGCGGTCTAGCCGGGTGGCGCGGGGTCTCCCCTGCGTCTTCTCTGGACCGAAATAAAGTTACTTCACTCACTCACTCGCTGCTTTTCAATGGCACACTCCGATAAGCAGTCATACGTTCTACTGCACTTATACAGCGAAGCTGTATACGTCTACCGTCCAAGGTAATTTTTGCGTCGTTGTAAGCAAAAGATGTGGGCCGCCTGATTATCTCAGATGGTAGAGCGGCTGCCCGCAAAGGCGGTGGTCCCGGGTTGGAGTCCCGGACCAGGACTAATTTTTCTTCAACTGCGAGGCTTTTCTTTTTAGTAACCCGTATGGGTTTTCTTTGTAGCAATTGCTACGATTAGGTAGATGCCTCATTTTCGCTTAATTAATTACCTCTCTCCACCTTGCGCATTTCCGCGGAACTATTACGTCTCGCCACTCTATTTGACGTATCTTTCACAAACGCAAGCACTGATAGGATTAAAACTAGTGTTTGGGCATATGACATAAGTGATCATTTGCTTATATTTTTTATTTATTTTTATTTATTTACAATACTACTACTCTCATTTCAGAGCGTGGCAGTTGGGCGATACAGTATACATGGATATCAGAACGCATCTAGGCAGAACAATTAATTGAAAAAAGGGAAAAAAAGAAAGCAATTGCCCAAGGATGTGAATATAAGAAGGAAGCTGAATTTAGGAACAAAAACGTAAGTTTTCACATGACAGTTAATTAACATGATACTAGCAGTGAAGAACATGTAAGTAACCAGTTATACATGAAATAGGAGCGAACTGAAAGACAACACTTAACGCGTCCAGAAATTTTAGTTGTGTGAAGAGATACGCTTAAAACCTATACACTTTGAGGGCGAATAGGAAAAAATCTAGGCAAGCAATTAGCAGGAAAGTGGCAGTTACAACAATCATCTTAGGACTAGAAGTAATACAGTAATGAAAATTTATTTTGGGAGCAAAGTGTACCATATGTTCACATAACGACAACCAACAAAAAAAAACGGCAAAAGAAAAGTGGGACGTCGAAAGCAACACAATACAAAATTTGTGACTATGACACGTGCGATGATAAATTGTTTTATTTACGCACTGCAGCTTCCACTTGTGAGGTAAATTCGGACAACGATTCGATGGCGGTTATAGCAGGGTCAAGTCGGTTCCATTCAGCTATTCTAAGCGGGAAGAACGAATACTTAAACGTGTCGTTGTTGCACGTGTATTCTGTTAAAGTGTGCGCATGTTTGTTACGTCTTTTTCGAGCCACAGAAAATGAAATGTACCTGGACACATCTATCATATAGTCATTTTTAGAAGTTGAAACAGGAAATTCAGGTGAGCGTGTTTTGGCCTGGTAGATGGCGTTTGCAATCCAGACTGCGTTAGAAGATTAGTCGGTGAGTCAGTGCGTTTATATTTGTTGTGAATGAACCTTATAGGCTTTCTTTGTACTGCCTCTAATTTTGTTATGTTAGTCGTTGTATGAGGAAACCAGACTGTGTTTGCAGATACGAGAACTGGCCTAACGAACGTTGTGTAGGCCAGTAGCTTCGTTAATGTCGTAGAAAGCGCAAGGCTTATTTTGAGGAAGAATAGTTTCCGTAATGCTCCAGCTGTGATATTCGAAATATGTTTATCCCACCTGAGGTATGAGGTTAATGTAACTCCCAGGTATTTATCAAATCAAATCAAATCAAAATAAAAAATCTTTATTCAGCATTCTTCCGCGTATGACATGCTGTTCAACTTTAGTTAGTAGTATGCCGTTAATCTCATATTGTCACGTGGTCGTGACGTCAAAGAACACAGTAGCAGTACTGTGAAAGTCAAAACTAGCTTTTATTCGGCGAAGCTGTGCCCACAAAAACAGGCTACACTTAAAGCACAACGAGAGCTGCGAACAGTCGGCGATCGTCGAAAATCTGATCAACGGGTCATGCGCCTCGGCTTTTATACATCAATCGTCGAATGTTCCAGACTAATCGCTGGGAACCGCGTGTCTTCCACAAAGTTCTACGCTATTCGAGTCGCGCGCGCGTGCAATCACAAGGTTTTCACAAGGTGCGGTCGCAGACAGCGGTTGGAAGGATCGATAACATTCCAGAAACTTCCGATAGATGCAGGCGCGTCCTGCGCCTGCTTGTATCAGGACTACACCGATCTAATAAACCTCAGCTGATAGTCCAGTCGTTGTGGTGTGAACCTCTCCTCTTGTCCTTTGTGTTTTTGACTGGTTTTTTCGTTCAAGTATGTACCAACTGGCCCGGATTTCAACCCTTCCGTGCGATAACATTTGTTAGGCAGTGAAACGTGTCGCCCAATAAAGACAAGTACACGTGTCAACATGTAAAGTTTTATGGTTTTGTTTGCCTTGTTACGGTCATGGTCACAGATTTCTTTACGTTAACTGACATCTGCCAATTAGAGCACCAAATAACTAAAGTGTTGAGGGATGTATTAAGTGTGATGTGGTCGCTATAATTAGTGATTTCGTTATAAATAACGCAGTCGTCGGCGAACAGTTTTATATTACAACCAATGTTAGCTGTGATGTAATTATTATAGATCAGGAAGAGTAATGGCCCAAGAACTGTGCCTTGGGGAACTCTGGAAGTACCGGTGACAGTGATAGATAGCATTCCTTCGTAGATTACAAATTGTGAATAATTGGCTAGAAATTCTTTTAACCTGGCTAAAAGGAGCCATTTCCCAACACTTTCAACTTTAGCGATTAATTTGTTATGGCATACACAATCAAATGTCTTTAGATAAAGTAAAACCATGTCAGTCTGGCTGCGGTGATTGATAGTATATGCAAGATCGTGGACTAGTTCTGTTAGTGGGGCTACTGTTCATAAACCACTGCGAAAACCATGTTTGTAGGGAGACAAGAAACCAACGCTCTCTAGAAAAACCGTTGTGTGCTTTAAGATTATGTCCTCTAGAAGCTTACAGGGTGTACTAGTTAATGAAATGGGTCTAAAATTTGAAATTTCTGCAGTGTCGCCTGATTTATGTACAGGTATTGTCTTTGCAATTTTCCATCGTTCGGTAGTTGTGAAGTCGTGAGTGATTTACAAAAAATTATGCCGAGGTATCTACTGCACCATTCCGCATATATTTTCAGAAAGTGTCAGGACCGCTGCCTTTTTTAGGGTGAAGATTAAGCAGAAGATTAAGTATACCAGCGTCCGTAATGTCTAATTTACCAATGCTTACACCCTGTCTGGTTATATTGGAGGGAATAATGTTATTATCTGTAGTAAATACTGATTGAAAGAAAATGTTATATGCGTTGGCTTTCGGAGTTTCTTCCTTTGGGCGTAAGTGGGAGGCTTCTCTATCATTGGTGCGAAAGTGCCTCCAGAACCTTCCGGCATTATTAGTAAGAAAGCTCGGTAACGTTACATTAAAATAATATTCTTTTGCTCGTTTGGCTGTAAACTTGAATTCCGCGATGGCATTAGGCAGTTTCGTCACCCAGGATTCGTCTCCTCCTTTAATTTTAATTGTTCTATGCAATCTTTTCATACGGCGCTTTGCATGAATTACTTCTCGGGTTATCCAGGGATTATTTTTTGGCGGCCTCTTGGTTTTAGTGGGCATGTAATTCGTGACGCAGAAGAGGACGATAGATTTGAACATAAGCAGAAGGGAATTTACGTCAACAGAGGCACTGGAACCCATTAACCCTTTTCTTTGTTCCATGCGCAACGTGCGACCTCAGAACCGACGCTCCACTAACTTCATTGAAGACATAACGTAACACACTATTACCATATTCTATAACAATATTGCTGAAATCCCTGGAACGCAGTATTCCACAAGGATGCCAATAGTGCTTACGAAGAATTTATTAGACTACTAAAGGAGATTTACGAAGCTAGCTTTCCTATGTTGGCTCTAAATTGAATTAAGAGAAAGCGAAAACCACGGGTGGCTGCTCAACTATAAAAAAATTTAAATTAAAAATATGTTCTTCAATTATTTCATAAAAAACAACTATCCATACTTACTGAAAGCGTGCTAAACTTACCGAAATTGTCTAGATTTAGAAGTCGAAAAGGCTAGGCGCGAATACTTTTCGAATTTATTTATTTCAGCCGCTGGATCTATGGATAGAGCATGGAAAAGACCTAACTCGATGTTAATGTAGAACGCTTGTCCTCCACAAATGCACAAAACTTGTTACCATTAATTCAGGGTTTACAGGTCAGGAATTTGCTGATGCCTTTAATAGGCACTATGTTTCGGTCGGTAGTAACATTAAGTGTGGTAACCATATTAATATCCTTACTTTTAACCAGCATTCAATTTTTCTCCCTCAAGTATGTGAAAATAAGGTAATCGCAATTTTTTAAGCTAAGCAACAGTTCCGCTGGAGACATTGACGGCTTTCAAGGCAAACGCATCAAAAGCTGTAGACAAGTTCTAGCTAGGTGTTGGCCTTAGATCCTTAATTCATGTTTTAACCAGGCTGCTTTGATCAATCAGATGTAAATCACACGTGCAACTCGTCTCTACAAAAAAGGCGACAAAAATGACCTCGGAAATTATAGACCACTATCAATACTTCCCATATTTTCAAAAGGTCTAGAAAAAGTCATAGCAAAACGATTTGCAATTTTTGAAAACAAACACAATATTTTGTCCCACTCACAGTTCAGAGACCTCAAGGGTCTTGGTACAGAATATGCATTACTTACACAAAAACACCACCTTTAACAAGACTTGAAGAAGGCAAAGAAGTTCTCGGTATTTTTGTAGATTCTACGAAGGCATTTGACTGCCTTAATCATGACTTATTAATAACTAAATTTGAACATTACGGTTATCGAGGAAAAGCTGCATCCCTAATCAAATCTTACCTCCACTAGCAAACCCAAATCGTTAACGTAGGTAGTAAATATGTCCAACCCGTTGCCGCTTACGTTGGTGTACCTCAGGGTACCACTCTCGGGCCGTTTTCATTTAATGTTGGCATAAATTATATTGTGGCCATGCATAAATCTTGTAAATTAATTGTTTACGCTGACAATACCAGCATGTTTCTAACAGGGGGATCATCTAATTAACTAATTAATAAATGAAACCTGTTACAAAAAGTATTACAAGGATGGGCTAACGAAAACTACTTATTAGTAAATGTCTCGAAAACCAAATCAGGACTTTTTTGCACTAAAAAAAGGGCCATATAATGAATAATTAAATTATGTGATTTTACGTGCGAAAACCACGATATGATTATGAGGCACGCCGTAGTGGGGGACTCCGGAATAATTTGGACCAACTGGGGTTCTTTAACGTGAAACTAAATCTAAGTACACGGCTGTTGGCTCATTTCGCCCCCTTCTACAATGGATAATTCTCTATCAATAGACTGATCTCCAGTGGATATCGCACGAAGCTTTAAAAGATTTCGAATTGTTTTTTATCAAAACATGCTATGGAATACACATATTGACACGGCGTAAGCTAAGCTGTCGCAATTAGTTGGACTAATTTTCCGAACCCACAGTGTCCTACCACGTAGCATTATGAAAGTTATTTATAACACCTTGGGCGCTATAACGTAACGCTATTCCAAACTTTTCTATTCCACCTCTGCAATCATCCCTCCGCCATTGGCCAACTTTTTGCAACCACCCTCACTTCGCTCTCTGTCACGCGACGTCACGAAAACTGCGGTCACTCTCCATCTGATATGATTTGAACACACTGATTTGAACACACGAGGAAAGAATTTGATTGGTCTCTTTAAACAACCCTGCGGGTCACCGACCGATGGTTGCGTCGGCGGTTACGCAAATTTGACGTCAGGAGGTTGGAATAAAAAACATATTGGAATAGTTTTACGTCATAGCGCCCCTTGTTTCTATGTAGGTTAAACTACTGTCATATAATACGGGGAGCAACTACACAAGTCAACCTCCAGAACTTACATATATTACAAAAACGTTTTTACGACCTATAGTTGGTGTTTCTAATTACACCCACACTTCCCCTTAGTTCAGCAAATACAATATTTTACCACTCACTAGGATCTAGCATTATAGATTTTGTAAAACGTGTAAGCAAAAACTACAACATGGTACGTCCTTTCCACGGCAACTGGCTTATCTGGCACTAAACATAGCTGTGTATCCCACAAGAAATAATGAACATTGGCAAGTGCGAACATAGAAAACAACATACCACCAACAAACATTACAAAACAAGTTACCCAGCCAGCTAAATACATTACACAGAAACAAGCTTACGTTAGAGAGCCTAACTTTCAAGGAATTACGCTTTTTAATACCCCCTTAATACCTTAGTTTCTTACCACTGTAACTGACTGTAGATACGGCATTAGCTTCGTTATTTCTCTTATTTTTTGGCGTGATGTACACCGTCTTTCTATTGTTTTCTTCTTTTTTCTGCTTTTATCTTCTTCCTAAATGTTTCGCAAATCAATATCTATATTCCCATGGCCAAGAAGTGTCTGAAAGTTTGCCACAATTGATGTATATAACATCATGTAGCTGGGCAGCCGCAATATTTCGGATGCCTGTGGCTTTGTCGAGCTATGTCGGCAGCTTTTTTCGGTGGTCTCCAGCACCATGTATGTGAGTTATACGAATAAATTTATATTATTATTATTATTGTTATTATTATTATTAGATGGAAAAAAAATCACGGTGACAAATCACAACACCACAGACCTTGGTGTTTGGCCTCCGTGCTGGTATACATGCTAATTGATGGGAAGAGTGCCATGAAAGGTGTCGAATAGATACAGTGAACGCCGCAACAATGATACCTGGGGTGACAGGGTGTTCGTGGTTCAATGTAGATGGTTGTAGTTGTAGAAGAACGTCTCGAGAGGCTAAGATCACTAGGGTTGAGGATTGGGCGAGTTGGTATTGCATTCTAAAACTTGTACAGCGCAACATAGAAAGGAAGAAACAAGCCGAGCCGACCAGATAAAGGAATAGAGATAACGGAACCAGCGCTCTGTTCCTTTATCTGGCCGGCTCGGCTTGTTTTTTCCTTTCTATGTTGCTCTGTACCAGATTTAGAGACGCTAAGAGACATCCGAAATGCTTGCACATGTTAGCTAAATATATTGCGCGGTGCGGTTATTCTTCTGACAAAGGGTACAGTAGGGCGAGCTGGAGAACATGCATCACTTAATGATCACAAACGCGATGCTGCAAGCGGGAACAAGTACACAGGACGAGCGCTGACTGACATACAATATGCTTACGCGAACGAAAGATTACGAACTGCAGAATATTTACAAAGAATAGTGGACAAAATAAAGTTGTTTCACTCACTCACTCACTCACTCACTCACTCACTCACTCACTCACTCACTCACTCACTCACTCACTCACTCACTCACTCACTCACTCACTCACTCACTCACTCACTCACTCACTCACAAAAGGCAACTGCAGCGCTGGCCAGTTCAGCCGACAGTTGGAGAGCCAGAGAGCGTTCGTCGTCTTCGTCGGGGCGCTCGCGTGCATCGTCCACAAGAAACACGCAATATGCTTGTATCAATATTAGTAAAAACAGTTAGAAATTTAAAAAATCGACCTGCGCGCGCGTGCGCTCGGCTAACAGCGCATTCGAGCAAATCTATTTCGCAATGAAGAAAGAAAATAGAAGGTGCCGATGTGCAACTATGGCACATTGTTCTGACGGGAAGCACTTCCGCTATTTTTCGTGACGACCGTGGAATGTGTAGAATTCTAGCCGAGGGGGGCCGGGTGGTGGAGGAAAGGAGATCGCACCAAGACCCACGTTTGGCGTTGCCACGTGTTTAATCATGCTAATTGAAGGAATAACTCGGCGCCAGTCGTTTGGGTATAAAGTCCATTTTGATGTCTAAAAATGCGGATCTGGATATGCATGATGATTTTCTTCAACTTTCCTATATAAACGTGAACCGTAGAGTATGTAAGTAAAAAGGTAATTATGCAGTTTGTTGAATACGATCGGAAATTTAGCGAGTTCTTATCGATACATCTTTTACAGCACCGCTATCAACACGGACTGGCGCGTGCTTCATAATCAGAAAGTGGTTTTGGCACGTAAAACCCTATAATATATAACATGGACTGGCAAAAGAACAGGGAAAGAGGGTTGTCCCGTGTTGGTCATGTAATTAGTTTAGCTGTGACTATATTGCTTTGTTTTTTTTGTGCAAACGATGGCCGCCGAGCCGTATAATTACTTTGGTCGCGGGATCGCATCCCGGCCACGGCGGCCGCATTTCGATGGGGGCGAAATGCGAAAACACCCGTGTGCTTAGATTTAGGTGCACGTTAAAGAACCCCAAGTGGTCAAAATTTCCGGAGTCCTCCACTACGGCGTGCCTCATAATCAGAAAGTGGTTTTGCCACGTAAAACCCCAAATATTATATATTATAATTACTTTGCAGTGGCGTGATTGGCGTAAATTCGAAGGCATTTTTAAAAGTGTATGTAACCTTATCAAGAAGTAGCATTGAACATTCTCAGCGACTCGTCCAAACGCCTCAGAACTATAAAGTCGAGGCGACTGGGACCCTATGGCGTTGTGCTGCTGAGCATAAATTCGTGGGTTCGATCAGAGCTGCGCTGGCCGCATTTTGATGAGGGCGAAATGGAAAAACGGTCGTGAACTTGGACTTCGGTACACAGTAAGGAACCACAGGTTGTCAAAAGTATGCCGAAGTCCGCAGCTGCGGATTCACTCGTCATCATTTCGTCGCTTTCATGCGCAATACCGCAAACCCCAGCATGTCTATTAGCTAAATAGACTTGCATAGCAGCTATATATTTGGAACTTGATTTGGCTCTCCAGGTTGCAAAATTAAACCTGAGAACATTGCGGGCTGTGTTTGATATAACTGTGCCATTGGTTGTAGAATTTGCGTAAAACCACAGCATTGCAAAAAACTTGACACACACACGCGCGCGCGCGCGCACACACACACACACACACACACACATACACACACACACACACACACACACACACACACACACACACACACACACACACACACACACACACACGCACGGACGCACGCACGTACACGCAAAAGTTGACTCCCCATCCCGGCCCTCCAATAGTCGATGTCCAGCGAAGGCAATACAAAACCACCACTACAACGGCTCAGGGGGGTGTGCAATGCTTTATTGGTGGTCCAGATCCTTGTTTTTCATCATCATCGTCATCATCATCATCATCATCATAAGCCTGGCTACGCCCACTGCAGGGCAAAGGCCTCTCCCATATTTCACCAACTACCCCGGTCATGTACTAATTGTGGCCATGTTGTCCCTGCAAACTTCTTAATCTCATCCGCCCACCTAACTTTCTGCCGCCCTCTGCTACGCTTCCCTTCCCTTCGAATCCATTCCGTAACTCTTAATGACCAACGGTTATCTTCCCTCCTCATTACGTGTCCTGCCCATGCATATCATTAACTCGCGTTTGTTCCCTCACCCAATCTGCTCTTTTCTTATCCCTTAACGTTACACCTATCATTCTTCTTTCCATAGCTCGTTGCGTCGTCCTCAATTTAAGTAGTACACTTTTCGTAAGCCTCCAGGTTTCTACCCCGTACGTGAGTACTGGTACGACACAGCTGTTATAAGCTTTTCTCTTGAGGGATAATGGTAATCTGCTGTTCATGATCTGAGAATGCCTGTCAAACGCACCCCAGCCCATTCTTATTCTTCTGATTATTTCCGTCTCATGATCCGGCTCCCCAGCCACTATCTGTCCTAAGTAAATGCATTCCCTTACCACTTCCAGCACCTCACTACCTATCGTAAACTGCTGTTCTCTTCCGAGACTGTTAAACATTACTTTAGTTTTCTGCAGATTAATTTTTAGACCCACCCTTCGGCTTTGCCTGTCCAGGTCAGTGAGCATGCATTGCAGTTGGTCCCCTGAGTTACTAAGCAAGGCAATATCATCAGCGAATGGCAAGCTACTTAGGTATTCTCCATTAACTCTTATCCCCAATTTTTCCCAATCCAGGTCTCTGAATACCTCCTGTAAGCACGCTGTGAATATCATTGGAGAGATCGTATGTCCCTGCCTGACGCCTTTCTTTATTGGGATTTTGTTGCTTTCTTTATGGAGGACTACGGTGGCTGTGGAGCCGCTATAGATATCTTTCAGTATTTTTACATACGGCTCGTCCACACCCTGATTCCGCAATGCCTCCATGACTGCTGAGGTTTCGACAGAATCAAACGCTTTCTCGTAATCAATGAAACCTATATTGTCCACATCTTGGATGATGCCAGGGTTAGCGCAGAGTATGAAGTCTATTTCATTTCTAGCCTCGCCGTTCGGGCTCCTCCACGTCCACTTTCGGCTATCCCGCTTGCGGACGAAAGTATTCATTATCCGCATATTATTCTGCTCCGCAAACACTACTAATAACTCTCCCCTGCTATTCCTAGTGCCTATGCCATATTCCCCCACTGCCTTGCCTCCAGCCTGCTTCTTGCCTACCTTGGCTTTGAAGTCGCCCATCATTATAGCGTATTTTTTTTTTACTTTACCCATCGGCGATTCCACGTCTTCATAGAAAATTTCGACTTCCTGGTCATCATGACTGGATGTAGGGGCGTAGACCTGTACAATCTTCATTTTGTACCTCTTATTAAGTTTCACAACAAGACCTGCCACCCTCTCGTTAATGCTATAGAATTGCTGTATGTTACCAGCTATATTCTTATTAATCAGGAATCCGACTCCTAGTTCTCGTCTCTCCGCTAAACCCCGGTAGCACAGGACGTGCCCGCTTTTTAGCACTGTATATGCTTCTTTTGGCCTCCTAACTTCACTGAGCCTTATTATATCCCATTTACTGCCCTCTAATTCCTCCAATAGCACTGCTAGACTCGCCTCACTAGATGACGTTCTAGCGTTAAACGTTGCCAGGTTCATATTCCAATGGCGGCCTGTTTTTAGCTAGTTCTTTATTGAAACGTATACGGTTCTGTACGTTCTATGGTTGAATTCGATGAATGTATGCACTGTTCGCTTCACTTTGCTGAGTGCTTGTAGCATCTGCCTATCGGGAGTATGAGCCGTTGCGTTTTTCTTCTTTAGGGGGGGTATGAGCCATTGCTGATGATGATAGTTTTTGTTTATGGATGGACACAAAAAAATTTCGACCACCAAGAGTCTAACAGCTTCGCTGTAAAAGGAAAAATATACTGCCCCCCCCCCCCATCGAACTTTATGGCGACAACTGAACCAAAACTATGAGAGGGACTTATGCAAAGGCTAATAAATAGCGGTCACATCAAAAATTTCCCTTCAGGGAGACGGCACTGAGCCTGGCAGAAACAGCATACTTTATTAAATGTCGTGGATACGCATCGTGTCACATGTTTCGCATGCAGACATGGCAAAACCAATCAAATAAATACTGATTTATTTACATTTGGTTTCTAGTTAAACGGCTTTAACAAACTATTCCCGGGTGAATATGGCAAGTACTATTCGGTTTAAAAGACTGCCGCACGCCACACTGCGGCCAGGCGTCCGTCTTTCCAGGTTCGCGCTGCTTGCGTCGGGCAGACCGGCAGCCTTGATGTACAGGAACTAATATGCACGAAGCAGTAAACATCAACAAAGTTATTTTACAGCACGCCGTATACCGCTGTATCGGGATTTATTTCATTCGGCTTTGCAGTGGCTGCATGTGAGACGTGTGTAGCTGCGTACATCATAGCCTTTTAATAAATTTAGCTTTTTATGCCACGCTAGGCTTCCGCTGGAGGATAGCATGATGATGGCTTTTTTTTTCTTTCTTTCTTTACCGACCAGCTCCTGGGCAAGGATGGGGCTCGCTGTAGAAGTTATCAAATACGCGCATTGGTCACTTACTACGAAGAAAGTGGCTGTGGCAAAAGTCTCCCCACAACAAGGAGAAACTAATTACGGGAAGAAAAGAATTATTTACAAGCTTTGATAGAGAGAATGAGGGCGAATTGAAAAGTCATTTTCGGAAAAACTACCTCCTATATAAGCGTTGGAACTAATCACGCACAGCGAGAAAAAAGTCACGAACAGTGTTTTCAGGGAGTTTCCATGGGGAAAATCTAAAGTATTCAAAAAATGCTTAAATGAGGGGAAGCACAAACGCAGCTGCGCGCACACTCATGTATCAACGAAAATTTAGGAAGGCACAAAAGTCCAAAGATAATACTTGTTTAGAGATCATAGGTTTCAGCAGCAGCTAGTCAGAAAATTTCATGAGGACATGGATGATAATCCAACATATGGCTCCTATACAAGGCAAATCATAACGCAACAATAGAAAACAAGGCTGAATACGAAGGAATAATGTTACACATATCCTTCCATCGTAACTTACATGTGCAACAGTCAAAGTATACGAAATTTGGACGCAAAAAAGTGTTGTTGAAGCGCTTGAAGCTGATGCGTGCGATATCTTTGCAACGGAGAGCAGAACTTATTTGCGCTTGGAGGCATGTTATACGTGATCCGAAGTTTCAGACGCTGTTATTGAAAGCCATAAAAGAGACAGAGAACTTGGGCAAATTACGAATCCCCAGGCATCTTCGAAAGCCTTCCAAGGAGCTGTAAGCATGGAAAAGTGGGCTCTCCTATCTACGAAAATCGCCGAACGCCAATTTCCTCGAGTACGACGAACACCAGATGAACAGGCACTGGATTACGAATGCTGCGAATGCATAGGTCAAGCTTAGTGCAGCGTGAATAACGAGTATGCGGAAAAGCCCAGACATTAATGGCACGCACTTGCATGTCAAATTAGGCGTTGTATTAGCGAACATTCGTTCTGGGCACACGCAGCCCACGGAAGGATTGCCAATACAATTTGCGTTGCAGGGAATTAGCAGTTCATGTACATGTGGACTAAGGAAGAAGGTGACCTAGCTCAACAGGGAAACGAGATCGCAGAATATTAATGGTTGTCATCATATCCTCGTCAACCGATCTGTGCAAATCACACCAACACTGGAACGGTGTCTGTCTTTCCGCGAAACAATTTTTGGCCGCCAAGTCATGAACATCTTCGGAGTTATTCTTTGCACGCGAGTTGTATGCTAGTGAAAATACAGGGGGCAGGACAAACGAGTGCGTACTTTGAGGATATAGGTTTGTATTGATGCAGGATGTACCACACGCGGTGCAAGTGATATGCAACGATGGAGGAGTGCACCTGAGCCTTACGCAATCAAGCCAGAACCACCCGATAGCCCAGCACAACAGCTCATACTACCCCCTTTACATATTAACTTCCTGAGACAGACAAATTCGCTATCATGTGACATGGTTGTCAAGAAGCACTGTAAAGTTCATAGGTGGAACCTATGGAGATTCTTAACTGCAAAATTTTGCGGCGTAATGTATTCTATTGAGCAATTGGCCCACCCTAATGTTAGTGTCAACGTAGCAGGTGTAGGTGTAAAGAATTTAGATTATCATTTTTTAACATAACAAGCAACTATCCTATATTTCATTAATTATTCAAAATTCGCATCACATATTCGGAGCAGGTGACATAGGCTCGAAAAAGCACAAAGAAAGGTTGTTCGAATATGTAAATTTTGCAATCTAATCGTGTATGACTTCAAGAAAGACGAGGTTCGTACAGCGAAAAGAATACCGAATATTTATGATGAAAGTTAAATGCATAAGCTGAATCAAGCCCGCTGACAAAAAAACGCACTTCCGTGCGGTATTTCATGCATGCAATGCTATTAACAACTCCGTGCCAGGTGAACTCGGAGCTTTTGAATGAAGAACTCAAAGTTCGTCATACGTGGCGTAACAGTGAAAATGACAGTGTAGCCTGCTCTGGCTCTGTTCGTCATTACAAGAGTAAAAGAAAGGAACAATTATAACACCACAGCACCGCACGTCGTTTTAAAGCAGAGCTGCGGGTCTCAAGGCCAGTCAGGCCAGAACCAACTTATTTGGGACCCACACGGGCCGCACTTATTTAGAGGGAAATGTATGTTTCGCTTGCGGAAAGGGAGTCTGTCTTGTACGATTTGTTTGTAAATCGTGTCATTTGTCGATATGTTCAGAACCCTTTGTATGGTCACAACGGTACTTGACACTAAGCAAGAGTCAGCTGCGGTCACCATCAGCGAAAACGTCTGCTCAAAGACGTATAAAACGGCCCATCAGTTTTATTGCAGTCTGCGCTATGTTTTTCTATTTCTTTTCTTTTTTTGAGGTTCGTGTAAAACTAGTGGAAGAGCTGCTCCTTATGGTCATGGCGAACATTTCGCATTACAGCTATTGCGTAAACTGCCGGCCGATGCAATTCCTGCCGTCTTCCGGTGTCACCGGTAGAAGGTCGCGAAGAGGTGGTCGCTGTGTTCTAATTTTCGAATGACATGAAGCACTGCTCCGCGCGTGCTTGAACGCTTATGTTCCAATTGAAAATTATCTGATAGAAATTACTGAAAAATCCACCATTGCCATTTGACTTTCCTGGTATGATACGACTATAAATCGTTCGGCTTTCAGCGTTAGAACGGGCGACAAGTTGCTGGTCTGCATCCTCTACGGTTATCAGTCGAACTAGCAGCATGTCAAGAAATCGGCTCACCAAGCCTTCATCCTCATACAGCTATGATTCGAACTCGCATCATGTTAAGGAATCGGTCGCCAAGCCTTCATCAATTCATAACTAGCTGCCTAAAATGTGTTAGTGAAGAGCAACATGTTATTAGTTCCAACCTATCAGAAAGTCATGAACGACATCATTGCATCAATATTAATTACCAAATGCGAATAACCTCGACTGACGCTTTGCCGATGCGCCTCTGTGTGAGCTAATGTTTGTCTAGGCCCAAAACCAAGAACGCATTAAATAAACGCTCGCAGGTCTTAACGTCAGCGATCATTCAATTGAAACACATTTGGAAATCACATGTACGGTTGAATGATGGACGCTGCGCCGTCAATGCAGTCTTGCCTTTGGTAAGACAGTAGGCAAGTTCAGTAGCCATGCGCATCTCTAATCTGCTCCCAATCATAGGTACATACCACCCTCTTTATGTTTTAATGTGCCTGGCGCCATGGACGACTCGTGTCGTTTATTATGTTTGGAAAAAAAATGTCCCTTTTCTCATCATATGACTATGTTTTGATTTCAGCACCAGCGCGCACCACAGAAGTTTAGACTTGGTCGCGGCCCCCTGAAATCTGCTCGCGATTAGCATGGAGCCCACAGGCCCTATGTAATGCAGCCCTGTTTTAAAAGATCCGAACATGCTGTAATTGGCGTAATAATAAATTGCTGGAGAGAACTAATTCGCGACTGCCCATGACGACACATGCTTATTCACCGACTGAAAACTACTCTGCGGACGTGGCCTCGCTCGCTAAGCAAGTGGCGGGTATCAGCAGCATTCACTGTTTACCAGCACTCGCATCGTTGGCAACAGTCTGCGAGTGCATCAGTACTTCGTCCAGTAGACAACTGTCGTTATCTCTCTCAACAGATCAACATTCGACAAGGATTGGAAAATTTCAAAGTGCCGTTCTGGGACCGAACACGAACGGAGTAACTTTGATTATTGCATTCGTATATGATAGTTTGAATGGCTTCACTATGACTTCAACACGCTAGTATTTGTGCCGCATGCAAATCTTGAACAAGACGGCAATACAGTTACACACAATGACAAGAGTGCTTGATTTGTCGCATAACGAATGCCGCCCCATTCGTTCACTGCTTCCCCGCAGGGACATTTCATTTTCATTTTATTTCCTTAAAGGCCCCATTGAAGGGGTATTACATAAGGGGTGGGTACATACATACATAAAAAAATTGAAGGCCATATTTTATTACAGGGTAAGATAATTTGTTACGGTGTTTAAAAATGTGCTAGGACAGGTTATGACTGTGATGTCGTTGGAAAGGCCGTTCCAGTCAGTTGCTGCACGAAAAAAGAAAGAAGACGAAAAAGTGACAGTGCGTGTACGTGGGCGCGTGACTTGTTGCGGGTGACCGGTGCGGCTGGATATGCGTGCCGGGGGGAGAATGTATGGTGCTTTGCCAAGTGAGCTGTAAAAGAACTTGTGAAAAAGACAAAGACTAGCAATGCGGCGGCGAGATGCAAGCAATGATAAGCCAGATTCTGTTTTTAGTGCGGATATACTGATGTTGTAGGAGTACTTAGAATGAATAAATCTTGTAGCTCGATTTTGAAGCGATTCCAGTTGATTGATGAGATATACTTGATGAGGGTTCCAAATGGGGGATGCATATTCTAATTTCGCCCTGACGAGAGACTGATAGGCTAGTAATTTTACATGTTGGGGGGCGTGGCGCAAGTGGCGTTTTAAAAACCCGAGTGTTTTGTTAGCAGATGAAATGTTGTTCCTAATGTGCGTTTCCCAGGTTAAATCACTACACAGGGTTACTCCGAGATATCTGTAGGAAGGAACTAATTCAAGGTTGACGTCAGCAATTTGGTACGAGAAAACAAGTGGATTTCTGCGGCGGTGGAAGGAGACAGTCTTACATTTGTTAGGGTTTAGTTCCATTAGCCAAAGGTTACACCATTCCTGTACACTTCGCAGGTCGTTTTGAAGGGACGTGTTATCGGAAACGCTGCTAATTTTACGATAAATTACACAATCATCTGCAAACATGCGGATGTTAGAAGATACATGCATTGGTAGGTCATTAATGTAAATTAGAAATAGTAGTGGACCAAGGACTGACCCTTGGGGTACGCCTGAGGTTACAGGGGTAGAGTTAGATGCTTGATTGTTGACAAAGACTGATTGTGAACGGTTACTTAAGAATTCTTTAATCCATGCTAAGATATTGGTATTCAGATGTAATGCGGCAAGTTTTAGTAGTAGACGCTCATGAGGAACTTTGTCAAAAGCTTTGGCGAAATCTAGGAAGATGGCGTCAGTCTGGAAGTTAGAGTCAAGGTTTACATGCAGGTCGTGAACGAACATAGCTAGTTGTGTTTCGCAGGAAAAACCTTTCCTGAAGCCATGCTGCGCAGGATGAAAAAAATGGTTGGCATCAAGGAAGTCCATGATATGTGTGTAGATGATATGTTCAAGGATTTTGCAGGGTACACTGGTTAATGAGATGGGGCGATAATTTAATGGGGACTGTTTGTTGCCCGATTTGTGAACTGGAACGACCTTTCCGTGCTTCCAATCTGGAGGCAGCACGCCTGTTGAAACTGACTGTGTAAATAGAAGACAGAGATATGCTGCACAAATATGTTTAGTGTTTTTTAGAAGTTTAGACGTAATGTCGTCCACACCAGCTGCCGATGAAAGTTTGATATTGTCTATGCGGGATGTAATGCCGGATGGAAAAAATGTAATAGGTGGCATGGTACATTGAAAGTTCGCATGATGAATAGAAAATGACATTTCAGTTTCTTGAGTAAACACTGATGCAAAGGTTGTGTTAAACAAGTGAGCGCATTCAGCGTCGGTTAGGGAATCACCTGATTCATTTGATAAGGTAATAGTTCGCGTGTCGTGTGGGCTTAAGATTTGCCAGAATTTTTTTGGGTCGTTCTTAAGCATGTTTGGCACATCAGAATAAAAGAATGAGCGTTTGGCATGAAGTATGGCTTCCAGATAGGCAGTTTCAGCGGCTTTGTATTTTTTCCATGCGTCAGGGGTGTTACGGGACTTAGCTGCTCGGAAGAGACGTTTTTTCTTGTTTTCTAATCGCTTCAGTGCTTTATTGAACCAGGGTTGTGCTGAATTGGAATGAATGCTAATTTGGGGAATGTATTTGGCAACTAAATTGTTTAGTTTCTCTTTGAAAATTTGCCAATTTTCACCCATGGTATGACAAGGAGAGGCACTTGCAAAACTGGGGTAAAATTGCGTTAGTTCATGATTAATTGCTTCATAATTGCCCTTTTCATACAAGCGAATAGTCTTTTTAACAGTCGGGGTGAAAACGGGTTTAATTACGAAGTCGACATCAATGACTTTATGGTCACTGATTTCGGGAAGATACGCGATGGATGACACGTTCTCAGGATTACTTGTTAAGACAAGGTCTAGAATATTTTGGCAGCTATTGGTGACACGGGTTGGTTCTGTGAGCACTTGCGATAAGTTAAAGTTGAGGCATACTTCAAGGAACTCGTTCGATTCCCTTGATGTAGCCGTTGGTGCAGGCCGGCTTGACCAATCGATATTAGGAAAATTAAAGTCTCCAAATAGAATTACATGCATGTTGGGGTGTTTGGTGGTTATTTCACTTAAGATGTTATTCAGTTTGAAAGAGAAGTCTGGAGTACTATGAGGGGGCTTATAGCAAACGCCAAGTAAAATTGAATAGGGTGCGGCATGGAATTTAAGCCATAGGATTTCAAGATCGGACATAGTGTTAACAGATGTACATGATATATTTTGGTCTACGGCGACGAGTACCCCTCCCCCCCTCGTGCCCTTGCGATCGTTTCGGAACAGTTGAAAATTCGGTAGTTCAGCGAGCACTTCGCTGTCCGTTACGTCTCCTGTAAGCCATGTTTCCGTTAATATTAGAAGGTTACTGCAAGATGACGAAACCAGATTAGAAATAATGTCACGTTTTGGCATGAAGCTCCGTATGTTAGTGAAAATAGCGGAAAGGAACAAGTTTGATCGCGGGGCGGGCCGAGGATGGGAAGGCACATGTTGATGACTGGGCAATTGCTACGATATTTCCTTAACAGACTCTGTGGAATGGTCAAACACGTATCGTTTGGTACCTATATGTAATGTTTTGAAGCGGAGAGAATAGGACGTGGATTGCGATTTAGCGAAAGCAATAAGGTTTTTACGAGCAATTCTGATGGGTTGAGGGAAATCTTCTCCGACGCTGAAATTGCTTCCCTTAAATTTAGGGCCATTAGAAAGTAGAGACTCTTTAGTTTTGAAATGATTAAATTTTACTATAAGTGGCCGAGCGCGGCCTTCTGTATGGCGTCCAAGGCGATGCGCACGGTCAATTTGGTTGGGATCAATGACGAAGTTCAAGTGTTCAGTGCAGTGGCGGATGACGATTTTTTCAGATTCTGCAAATGTTTCTTTCGGGTTAGGATCGGAGATGTTATAAAATATTAGATTATTACGGCGTGACCTGTTTTCGTTATCATCCATCTGGGTAGCAAGGCGTGCGATCTGACCTGCCATTTGGGTGGCATCTATTCTTATGGTATCAAGGTCACTTCGTAGTGTTGAAATGGCTTTGTAATGCCTTTCTAAGTCAGTCATGCGTTTACTTAAATCCGATAGGGTTTTGTCTGTTGTTAGTAACTTGCTTTTTAGGTCTAGTACTTCGGTAATAAGTTTTGACTGGCCAGAAGCTAGCTTTCCTAATTCAGACATTACGTCTTCAATACCGGGAGGGCCAGGGTTAGTTTCTACATCACCCGACAAAAGCAACAAAGACCGTATGACATGAACACATTCAATAGCAATTGTAGCGCAGCACCATGGGCTCGGTAGCTGTATTAGGAAGTAGTTACTGGATTTTTTCCCGAAAGAATGATACGTCCTACTGACCTGCATGGCGAAATAGAGCGGATTAGTGGCCTGCGCTGAAGCACAGCCACCGAGCCCACAGAGCGCGGGGGATGACAGGGCCGGCTTTATAGCTGACGTAGGGGACGATGTTGCTGACGATGGTGCGTTCCATGGTGAATGAGGATCCAAAGAAGGTAGCGATGGCGCTGTTTTACACGATGAATCGGTCGTGGCGGGAGCAGGCAAGGGGCCCGCGCCGGGTGTGCTGGGCTGGATTTCTGGGATGGCTGTGGCTTGGGGAAAGGCCAGAATTGCGGGCAATAGAAGAAGTCCGGTGATGAAACCGTGCACCTGCATGGCGAAATAGAGCGGATTAGTGGCCTGCGCTGAAGCACAGCCACCGAGCCCACAGAGCGCGGGGGATGACAGGGCCGGCTTTATAGCTGACGTAGGGGACGATGTTGCTGACGATGGTGCGTTCCATGGTGAATGAGGATCCAAAGAAGGTAGCGATGGCGCTGTTTTACACGATGAATCGGTCGTGGCGGGAGCAGGCAAGGGGCCCGCGCCGGGTGTGCTGGGCTGGATTTCTGGGATGGCTGTGGCTTGGGGAAAGGCCAGAATTGCGGGCAATAGAAGAAGTCCGGTGATGAAACCGTGCACCTGCATGGCGAAATAGAGCGGATTAGTGGCCTGCGCTGAAGCACAGCCACCGAGCCCACAGAGCGCGGGGGATGACAGGGCCGGCTTTATAGCTGACGTAGGGGACGATGTTGCTGACGATGGTGCGTTCCATGGTGAATGAGGATCCAAAGAAGGTAGCGATGGCGCTGTTTTACACGATGAATCGGTCGTGGCGGGAGCAGGCAAGGGGCCCGCGCCGGGTGTGCTGGGCTGGATTTCTGGGATGGCTGTGGCTTGGGGAAAGGCCAGAATTGCGGGCAATAGAAGAAGTCCGGTGATGAAACCGTGCACCTGCATGGCGAAATAGAGCGGATTAGTGGCCTGCGCTGAAGCACAGCCACCGAGCCGACATCTGCGTCTTCAGGTATTTGGTGTGTTGTGACGCCACCAAATCGTGCACATGGGGGTCGGACTCATGCGCATGTAGCCGTGTCCGTGGAAAAAGGGGTCCCTGGGGTTGAACCGATTCCGGGTGTTTGAATGGCCCCTCGGCGGAGGTAGCACACCTCTTTGGCCTCAGCTTCGCATAGACGGTACCTTCGGATTGACCTACCTTGGCGACACCGGCAATCACCTTTGCCTGTCCCTTTCCATGCCATTTGTTGTTTCTTATTTTTCCTGTCTCCGTTTTTCGGCTCAAATTTGCAGTGGCAAGCGTTACTGTGGTGTGATCTATCCAACCTTGGGTATGTTAGAGTGGGTTTCAGTGACGATGTACAGTTGGCCCACACACTTCTATTTTGAGAGGCATTAGTAGCATTAGTGGTTAGTGGCTGCCATCGCTGCCGAACAAACATAAACCTTCATGGCTTCAACTTCTTTCCCGGCGCCAGCTCATCGTTCTCGCTCAACAGGGGACGCACTGGTGAAACGTTCGTTTCCTTGCCATATCAAAGAAAGCTTTCCAAGATTCCATGTGATACATAGCAAGTAACCCGACACGGCTGTAAGAACTCTCTCACCATTTCTCGCCGCCATATTTTAACAGACACTATAGGACGAGCCTACAAGGTAATCAAGATTTCAAGCGGTGACCTACTCCTAGAGGCACCCCAAGCTTCAGTGCGAAGAACTCTACAAACTTGTGACGTTCGAAGATAGCCCCTGCAACAGTAGCGCAGCATAATTCCCTAAACGCTGTCCGACGTGTCAAACCCGAGAAAGACCTACTAGAGCTTAGCTGAACTGAACTTTGTGAAGGTTGGAAAAACCAGGATGTCATCGATGTGCGAAGAGCAAGTTCAGCACAGGAAGTCCCACGAAAAATGTGACCTTTGCCTACATTACATATTAAGGCAGGTAAAGTGCCTATAAAGCACAGACAGCAAAAAGAACGAGGTCCTACAGAGCGATACTTCCAGCTTAATTTATTGCGCAAGAACATTCGATATCTGGATTATTGTCCAACACCGTTGCCCATCGAGGTGATGCGCGAGGCTCACGCTCTCAGATAAAAACCACGCCCACTTGGTAAACTACTTCGTGACAAGAATATAAAACAAAAGCTGAAAACAACAAAAAGAAATAGTAGATCGAAAAGGGAGATTGTTGAAAAGGTTTAAAGAGATAATGGAAAAAATTATATAAAAATAAACTAGCGCCATAAAAGGCTAAAATGCTTCCCCGGGGAATGAAAGCTAAAACAGCTGGTAAAACAGTGTAAAAAAACCAGGCGCCAAAACAGCAGGGCATGTATGTGCAAAAAGTCTAGGAAGGAGAAAGAAAGGCAAGGGAAAAGACAATTAAGGAAGCTGGTGCACTACATCACTTACCCGCGCGGTTTATAGCCGATCGCATGTAGCGGACTCAGCCATATCCATGGGTACCAAACCAAGCCAAAAAACCTTAGTCTTGTAGTGCAGCTTTTGATCAACCCCCTTCCGAAGCAATTCTCTTTACAGCGAAGTTGCCTATGGCTAGTATCTCGAAAATATTGTGTGCCGGCCAGATCTCGAGCAAAACAAATTGTCATGTGGGCCGATCCTGGTGCTTGTGAAGAAAGGGTCCATGCTCAATGGCACATCGTACCCCTGTGGGCTCGGTGACCTGTAACACGCCCCTCAACTACGCCTGTCACACGTGGGACCCAAAGAGGTCCTAGGTACAAGGTTAAGAAGATATGTTTTTGAAAAAATGTTTTGTACAACTTTTTCAAAAACGTCTATTACACATTTCTCAGTGCCAACCGCGCTAGTGCCACTGTTCACGCGTTCGTCGTCGTCATCGTCTTTTTCCCCAGCTGGCTCCGTTGCCGCTCATCATTCCAGTGTAAAATTTCACTTCTCTCATGTCATCGTAATGGGGAGGCCGCGCTTACGAGGGTATGAGTCATTGCTTAAGGTGGTATGAGCTATTCATTGTCTTACGTGACGGACAGATTAAATTACAGAAATGATACCCGAACGTATGTGCGTACCTATATCGCCACGATGAACACAGATTGGGGCAATAAATATGTTCGTTTCTTTGTTCAATATTCTAGGTCACCTCTGTGTCGTGCGCTAAACAGCTTCGCCGGTCATCCACCTTCATACTGGAATGGATCATGCATTTCTTTATTCGCTTCGATATTGATGTCGCCGCGTTGTTTTCCATGTGGGCGTGATTTTTATCCGTCAATGTGCAGTTCGCGCATCGCCTCGATGAACAACGGTGTTAGTCAACAATCCAGACATACACTGTTTTGTTATACATGCGCTGTCGCTGTACTATGAATGGTGAGTGCACTTATACGGGTTTTCTCATGTAATAATTTCAGTTGGAAGTAACGCGCTCCACGTCCTTGTTCTCTTCGCCGCCCGTGCTTTATTTGCGCTTTACCTATCCTAAGATGCAGACCCTACTATCCTAGGATACAGACCCTACGCCAGTCCTCAAACTCTCGAACACGACACAGAAGAATCTGCATAAGGCTATACATCCCCAACCTTCGCTGATGCTTCAATTCTTAATGGTTTGACCATGAGTCGCAGAGCTGCCTAGGAAGACTGGCCTGCACAAGATGTAGTTCCCAAGATCACCCTTCCGACAACTGTGCCAATACACCTTATTGTGCAAACTTTCAAGGAGACCGTGCAACGTACTTCCGGTTATTTACATCTTGGAAAAAGAACAAGACCTTGTTGCATTGGACTCCGAAAAGCCCATCTCCACAAAAGAGGCATGCAGACGTATCTCCTCGTCGCAAGAATCCAGCTTTGCCACGGTGGCATATCAAGGTGCGGGGACACAGTGGCCCTCTGCCCCATTTAAAGGAGTGCCCTCATGGAGTCCACCCATCCATCCATCCATCCATCGATCCATCCATCCATCTATCCATCCATTCATCCATCCATCCACTAGCGACTGTTCAGACCATAGAGTTTCTCACTACATTACCTGGAGGGAAATCTGGCGCTGCTGCGCTGTGGTATGCATGGGAATGCCGGTATATTGTGACTTCGGATTGGCATCGTTCTTGGAGAGACAGGACACCTTGAAGACGCGCTTGGCTAGCACCGTTCCGTCTGTCACAACGATTCATTTTCTACTAAAACAGCACGTGAAAAGCTGTTTTGGTTTTATTATTACGCAAAAACATGTTTTGTTTAACTATAAGAACTTGTTATTGCTCGTACGATTATATGATACGTAAAAAGTATCAGCGGGCCGCTAAAGTTGGAGGACAGACGACAAGGTTCGCGCTCGCTTTGAAACAGTTTGTCGTCTGTTCTTGCTTTTCTTCCCGTCGTCATGCATTGTAGGTGAGTAAAGATGTAATATGCGTGAATGGAAACATTTTATGAAGATTTTACTTTGAGAACGCGTTATTTGTGTAGCCATATCCACGTTTTAGACGAAGCCTCTTACAACACTAGCCAACACGAGCCTCGCAGACACATATACCGTCATTCCCATGACGGCACGGTGCCCCCTTAAGAAACCCCCATAGACGGTGGCGCCAGATTTCCCTCTAGGTGTTATAGTGAGAAACTCTATGGTTCAGACCCCATACAGTAGACTAACAGGCTCGCCCCCGCGAACGAAGTGCCTGAACGCCTCTTAGCATGCGGGTTCTGGGGCCTGTGTGGCGCGGAAAGGCTGGGAACACCAGCGTATGTAGCCAACTTCCAGGCATCCAGTCCCTCGGGGATGGACACACCGCCCACTACACTTGTGTCGTAGACGGCTAAGGAAGGTTACAGCTATCTTGAGCGTGTCCCATTTCAAAGAGTGTGCTCATAGCATCCATACATCCATCCAGTGGCGGCCGTTCGGAGCACGTACAGTGGGACAACACGCACGCCGCCACAAATGCAGTGCCTCAAGGCATCTGGGCGTGCGGGCTTTGGGGCCTCTGTTCGTGCAGAAAGGCCGGAAACATCAGGGAATGTAGCCGACAAACAAGCATCCAGTTCCTCGGTGGACACATCGGCCAGTGAATCTGCGTCGCAGACGCCAAAGGAAGGGCGCAGCCCACTTGAAGGTGTCAAAAAAGACAAACCCTGCACGCAGTAGACAACACCTTCAATTAGGACACGCAAATACTTCAATTGAACGTACTCGGCATCTCCATCGATTTCGAACACCGCACCGTAGTTCTTCAGCTCCATGGGCTTCCTCGTTCTTTGGAAGTGGGACCAACTCTCACCGAAGCGGGAGAGTGGCCGCCGTCACTTCGTTTTCGAAAGCAGGCACTGAACCACATCGAGCGCCTCTACCGTTCGCCACGAAGTCATTGTCTCGTGTGTCGCCTCCCCACTCTCGAAGGCTCCGGCATGGGCGAGAGTGCTACCGAGTTTACCAAGTTCAATGCTTCGTCACTGCAACTTCTCCCTCTGCCGCATTTGCGGCACGACTTCACGCTGCTCAGTGTTAACATCACTTTGCCAGGTGTTATCTCCAAGCGCCCAATAGCTGTTTGTGCCATGCGAAAGGAGACGGCTGCGCTTCTCCACGAGCGCCTGGGCGACCGCCTGATCGTTTACGCGATGGCTCGGTGTCGAGTGGCGGCTCTGGTGCGGCGGCTTACAGGGCACCGGGCATTTCGGCGACGCACCAGTGCCGCGTTCGGTTCGCGTCGTCGTCAATGATGGCCGAGCTCACTGCGATCGACCTCGCAGCTGACCTGCTACTGCAACAAAATGACGTCGGTTCTGCTGCGATCCTCTCGGAATCGCGCGTGGAACTCAGTATGCTCACCAGGGATTACCTCGGTGTTTCCATTGGTCAGCGGGTCAGTTCCAAACTCCACTATCTCGTCAAGCAAGGCTGCGACTTGTCTTTTCAGTGGGTACCCGCGCACATCGACTTACCTGGCAACGAGGCGGCCGATTTTCTCGCCACGGAGGCTCACGCCGAGCGCTTCTCCCTCACCACTCTGGTGATCGGCTTCGACGTGGTCACAAGAACCATTCTGCGCAGCCTCTGCGTGCAGCACCCGGACCCTTGCGTTGCGGCAGGCACGCGGCCCGTCTGCTCCCTCGTGTCGGCCCCTCTCTCGCTTCGCCTGCGCGTCGGCTGTCACCAACAAGCTGCTAAGCTCCACAGACTCAGGGGAAGTCGCAGCCCCATGTGCAGCAGCTGCTCCGAATTGGAAACACTGGAACATCTCCCCCTCCAGTGCCCTGCTTTCAGTGCTGAGAAGGCGGATTTGTTTACATCCTTTCGTCTGCTTGGACTGCTTTCAAACACGGTACATTCACTGCTTTTCCCTGTGGCTCCCACGTCGACTGTCAAGCGCGCACTTTCTGCACTGCTTGACTTCTATCCAACCCCGAACTTGAGAGCGCGGCTTTGAGCACCACATTTGCTTCACCTTTTTTTATGACATGCTACGCTCTTCCAATCTCTCTGTCTCTTCCGTCTTTTTCTCCCCACACCCCTTCCCCGTGAAGCGCTGTTGAGGTAGCCTCCAGTGATTGTCAATTACGGAGCAGCACTTATTTCTTCCTTTCCATATTTAAAAAAGTCCCTATCTCTCTATTTTTTCGCAAAGACTCAGCCAAATCTAACGCTGTCTCAGGAAGTGTAGCATCATACTCGATATAATTTTAGCTTGTCGGACTTCAGAACTCCAAACGCCGTTTGAGGCAATTACACTTCGACTCTTATTGTTTGAAAAATTAGTTAGATTTCTTTGTCTATACATAGGACCTATAATTACCGACTCCATAGAACAAGCGTTGATTATAACCTCCATATGTATTGGCTTTTTTATCTTACTCAATGTACACTGCATGTTTTATTTCTCAGCACACATTGTTTCTTTTTTTTTTTGCTGCTTGTCACAATTTATGTATGTCGATCTGCTTGTTTTCTTTACTCTGTGATATGGTTTTCTTGTTTTTTTATGTCTAGAGACAATTTAGATTGTTCAATGATTATCTTATGTTGGCATATGACTGCTTGCTGAACTGTATCTCGGAGCAAAAGCCTCTGTCAGGCTGTATAGCCTTTTGCTTTTGCTTCGATTTCTGTTGATGTACAGAAAGAAATCAATAAATAAACTTCAAACTTCAAACTTCAAAAATTCAGGAAGTTATAAATGAGCTGCTGAGCCTTACATACTGGTTGGTAATTTTAGCGTACATAATACTCTATGCGGGATCTTCGGTGCGATTCAAGAAGCTGGTTAGTTGAACAATCCCATTTAAAAATTAATAGATCCCAGAACAATTAATAGATAGGTAGTTTTCTTCCTTTGGACGATGATCAATGCAATAGCTTTGAAGAGCAGGCCTATACCGTTGGACAAAAGATTGAGTGCGTGTCCAGTTCAATGCATTACTCCTGGGCTTTTCTAAAGCACAAGAAGATTGCAGCAATTAAGGTAATGAATCGCATGTGTAGTGGAAATGAACTATACAACATTGCCTTTGGTGTAGCCAATTTCAGAGCCTTCTTGACTATCTGTGAGAGATCTCCATCGGGAGCTGATAGAATTATGTACGCCATATTAAAGCATTTTCAACCTGACACGTACATAGTTCGCGATGAGAAGCTGTGTCTCCAAGAACGTAGTAACGACGCCGTGCCTTCAGGTGATAGAGCCGCCCATTTTATTCAGCCAATGCCGTGACAATATAGGCTCCCCGCATCATGTGGTCAGCCGTGACGTCAGAGACGCTGTTGTCGTGGCCTCTCTCATGCGGTGTCGCGGGTGCACAGCAGCATAATAAATGATTGTAACACAGTTATCGATTTTGTATGAAATCTGGGCAACAGTTTACATTCCGTTGGCATAGAATTAAGCTATTGTAGTCCCTATGTTGAAACAGGAGAAATGTCCATCCTCTGTGGCAAGTTACCGGCCCATAGTGCTAACGAGCTGTCTTTGTAAGGTATTTGCAAATATTACCAATAAGCGGCTATTTTACTTCCTAGAATCAAACAAATTGCTTGACCCATATCAATATGGTTTTAGAGAGGGCATTGCCACAACTGATCATCTCGTACGAATTGAGGCACACACTCGTGACGCTTTCATTCACAAACACATTTTCTTTCCTTTGATATGCAAGAGGCTTATGACGCCACCTAGCACTTGGGAATTTTGCTGAGCCTTCCATAAGTGCTATCCGAAGCAACGTGCTTGACATAATAGGAAGTTCCTTAATGCACAGCACGTTTCTCTCAGAGTGGGCAATGCTCCTTCCAGGCCACTTATTCAAGAAACTGGGGTAACACAAGGTGGAGTGCTTATTTGTACTGTTTTTATTGTAAAAATAAATTCTTTACGATCATCCATTTCATGAAGTATGTTTTATTCCACTTATGTGCATAACGCACAGATAAGGCCTGATCTCAGATCCTGATATTGAGCTGTATGGATAACACTTACGTGTGAACGCTGAACACCAAGAAATTTAGGCATCACACTAACGCAAAAGTAACCGTTTATTTAATACCTTAAGTACGTTAGTAACGAATACCCAGAAGCATGGAACGTTCTAGAAATGTTATCGCACACAATGGTGGTGCAATGACAGGAAGTGCCTCAAGAACCTGTACAAAATCTGATGTATACCTATTTATAATTGGTCGTCATAGTGTATCAATCAGCCACTGGAAGGCCCTTGAATGTGCTGGACATTGTTCACCATGTAGGTGGTGACTTGGCGACTGCTGTCTTCCGTACAAGTCCTGTAGAATGTCTCTACGTAGAATCTAATGAATGGTCCCTCCATATTCAGCAGTCATACTCTCGTTTCATGTATTTTCACAATGTAGATGTCAACGATCATCATCCCACTTATTCCACCATAAACGATATGGCAAGTGCCACCCTGTTCCCCATGCGATCTTCAGTGACAGAGCCCTTCTCTCTGTGCGTCAGGTACCTTAGTGACGAAATAGGTGTCCTGCTCCTTGAACATCACCCATTGAAGCCTCGCCGTCATGGCAGTGGCAGCTCATGGATTGGGACATGTCTTTCGTAGAAGTTACAAAGTATGCCCCCGACACAAAGTACGAACGCATTTCCCAGAACTTTAGGCCAAATATTCATGCCCAGAATTTCATTCTGGTGTTTTGCATGCCAAACCAACAATTTAATTATAAGGCACGCCATAGTGGTGGATTCCAGAGTAATTTTAACCACCACGGAATCTTTAACGTACCCCCAACGCACTGGAAACGGGCTGTTTTGCATTTCGCCCCCATCGAAATACGGTCACCGCGGCCGGGATTTGATCCCACGACCTCGTGCCTAGCAGCGCAAGACCTAGCCGCTAAGCCATCGCGGCGGGTTCATGCCCAGAATTTTACATGGACGCATGAAAGTCGCATGTCCGTGTATCTCATGCAGCGGCAGGCCAATCGTTCCCTTAATCCGTTGCTCTGCACCCAGAAAAAGGGATTTTCACAGCTAAGGCCGATGCACTGTTTTCGGTAGTAAAGTGCATCGATAATATCCAGCTTCGGGAGAAATTTATGTATGCTGACTCTTTAAGCGCCGCTAAAGCTCTATTGGTGCTACATAAACATAACAATCCCCGCAGGGGCGTGTGCGTCAGCGGGCGTTTGGTGTGTTGCGACACCACGTACCCGAGCACACGAGGGTTGGACCCTCCCGCGTGTAGCCGTGCGCGGCTTAGCCGTGTCCGGGGAAAAGGGGATCCTGGGGGTTGAGCCGATGCCGGGTGTTCGTACCTTTAAGGCCCCCCGGCGGAGGCAACACACCTCTTTGGCCTCTGCTTCACGTAGGCGGCACCCCAGGACTGACCCACCCGGGTAAATCGGCAGTCGCCTTTTCCTTTCTTCCTTTCCAATCTTCGTCTTTCTCTCTCGCCTTTTTCATCTTGTCTGTATTCTTATCACTTCTGCTCACTTCCTAGTTTCCCGGCGGCGAGGGTTAACCTTGTGTGGCTAGCCAGCCTTGGTTATGCTGTATTTGGTTATAGAAGGGATGTACGGCTGGCGTTGGCAGGGTTTCTCTAGCAGAAACTTCTGTCACGTCCCCCTGTTGGGCTCCATGGTGGGTGGTTGGCATCGCGGCCGAAAACACAACTGTACTTATCGAAAATGCTTGTGCTTAACTCCCTGATCGCCCTCAGAAACGAGGGTGCACCGAAGAGGTCTTTCAGTTTTTCGGACGCCAAGTCCACAATTTTCCTCGTTTCCACGTGATCCATTCAGAAAAACCAGCTAAACCAGTGCGAACAATGTCACCGTTCCTTGCATCGAAGTCTCTTACCGAAGATTTTGGTCCAGGATATAAGGCGTCGAGGATGGCTGGCGGTGGCCTCCTTTTCGAGCTCCGCGATCACAAGCAATTTGAGAAACTGTCTAAAGTAGTATCATTTGGGGAGACCCAAGTAGTAGTAACCCCGCACCGCACGATGAATACCACCCGTGGCGTTGTCTCGGACGATGATTTGCTGGAGCTCACTAAAGCTGAACTCTTGGAGGGCTTCAGTGAACAGAATGTTATAAATGTCAAAAGAATTAAGATGAGGCGAGATGGCAAATAAATCCAAACCAAACAGTTGATAATTACCTTCGGTTCGAGTGTCCTGCCCGACTCAATTGAGGCCGGGTACATCAAGCTCCGTGTCAGGCCGTACGTACCGAATCCTCTTAGATGCTTCTAGCGCCAAAGGTTTGGCCACAGTTCACAGAACTGTAGAGACCGGCTTGGATCATCCATACTTTTTCCTACTTAGAATAGAATGTCATAGAAAATCCGTTTGGGAGTGATCACTTTCCTATAACTTTAAACTTACTAACACGACCCGACAATCGTCCGCAGGTACATTGCTGGAAACTTGACTCCGCTGATTGGAAGCGTTTTAAGGAATGTACTTACTTATCACAAGAATTTATACGCGATTTTAGCATAGATGATGCTGTAGCATATATTACCGCTTTTATTATTGATGCAGCTGAAACGTTCATTCCACAAACAAACGGTCACTCATCTAAGAAACGTGTTCCTTGGTGGAATGAAGACTGCAGAGATGCACGAAAAAGACAAAATAAGGCATGGGGCAGATTGCGCCAATATCCTACGGCGGAAAATTGCACTGCATTTAAACATATCAAGCCCCAAGGATGGCGCACGAGACGGCAGGCTCGTGGGAGAGGTTTCTTTCAGGCATCAATTCCTTTACCCAGGAGGCTAAAGTATGGGATGGGCTGAGAAGGCTAAAAGGGCAGCAGATCAACCCATTACCTTTGACTGATGAGCGAGGAAATACCTTGGAAAACCAGGCCGATGCCCTTGGATTACATTTTGCGCGTGTATCAAGTTCCATAAACCATTCACAAACATTCCTTAAATATAAGCAAATAGCAGAACTTAGGTCAATAAACCGTAAATGCAGACCTAATCTACCGCACAACTGTCCTTTCAATATTGTCGAGCTTAGAGCTGCGTTGTGCTCATGTATGAACTCTGCACCTGGAGTTGACAGAATCATGTATGACATGATTAAAAACCTACACACTGATACACAGATGACACGTCTGGCACTTTTTAACTCCCGTTGGGCTGCTGGATACCTCCCATCCTCATGGAAAGAAGCTATCGTAGTACCGATCTTGAAACAAGGCAAGGACCCGTCCGACGTTTCAAGTTACCGTCCAATAGCACTCACAAGTTGCTTATGCAAACTCTTCGAGAAAATGATAAATCGTCGTCTTTTACATTTCCTTGAATCGAACAAAATGCTTGACCCTTATCAATTCGGCTTCAGAGAGGGTAGGTCGACTACTGACCAGCTCGTGCGCATTGAGGCAGGCATTCGCGACGCCTCTATCCATAAGCAGTTTTTTCTTTCTGTTTTCTTAGACATGGAAAAGGCATGTGGCACGACTTGGAGATATGGAATTTTGCAAGACCTCTCATAAATGGGTATTCGCGGGAATATGCTTAATGTAAATGAAAGTTACCTATCAAACCGTACATTTCGCGTTAGGGTTGGCAACGCTCTATCCAGGCCATTTACGCAAGGAACTGGTCTGCCGCAAGGAGGGGTATTAAGCTGTACCCTTTTTATAATCAAAATGAATTCCTTGCGCTTATCTATACCGCAAAGCATGTTTTATTCGGTATACGTAGATGACGTACAATTAGGTTTCAAGTCATGTAATCTTTCTATTTGTGAGCGACATGTCCAGCTTGGCTTGAACAAAGTTTGTAAATGGGCAGAGGAAAACGGCTTTAATCTGAATCCTCTTACAAGCTCATGTGTCCTTTTCAACGAAAAAGAGGGTTATTTGCAGATCCCAGTGTAGAACTAAATGGACATCACATACCAGTTGTCAAACAACACAAATTTTTAGGAATCATATTAGATTCAAAACTGACCTTCATTCCACACTTAAAACACCTAAAACAGAAATGTCTAAGAACAATTTCCCTTCTTAAACTTTTATCACATACAACATGGGGCAGCGACAGGAAGTATCTGATGAACCTGTACAAAAGTCTTATACGCGCACGGTTAGATTATGGGGCCATAGTATATCAATCCGCCAGCCCAAGTTATTTGTAGATGCTTGACCCTGTTCACCACTTAGATATCCGCTTGGCGACCGGTGCCTTCAGGACAAGTCCTATAGAAAGTCTCTGCGTTGAAGCTAATGAGTGGTCGCTTCATCTTCAGAGGTCATACTCCAGTTTCATGTACTTTCTAAAAGTGAACGCAAACTGCGACCATCCCTCTTATGCAAGCATTAACGACGTGGCATCTCCAATGCTCTTTAATAATCGACCTGCAGCTACACAACCATTCTCTCTGCGCTTTAGAAAGCTTGCTGAGAATATGCAAGCCCCAATTCTTTCTTTCTTTCTTTCTTTCTTTCTTTCTTTATTGCTTCCTCAGACACAGTCTAAGAGGGGGCCGAGGCTAAAGGCGACAGAGCGCCTGACAAGGGCCCCGGCCCCCTTGCACAATATATACAGACAAAATACAGCAACAAAGTTCAGTCAGACAGACGTCATAGGTTCAGACAGTGGGCAATATTAAAAAGGGATTCTAGTCACTGCTCGAATATGAAGTCAGCAAATAATTGTTACAAAATATTTGCATACGCAACATAATGTATGCAACGTAAATACAGAACACAGCAATTCAGTTATCAGCCAGCACGTTCAACAACATCATTCATAGCCATGGCACTCATCACAAAAACCGAGCACAATTTCACAGCCGTGTATCAAAATTGCAGTAGCTGAGAGGAGCATGGCAAGGGAGAACAAAGCGCACTTTGTGAAGTAATTTACAATAATGAAAACATAATGTCACTGTTCACAAGAAACTTGCTACAGTATTTCTTAAATGTATGTACATTTTTATTAAAGTCGACTTGCATATCTCTTCTGTTTAGAGCATTGGTTATTTGAAAAGATAATGCTTGCCTTCCATAGTTGGTTCTAACTTGCGGCATTTCTCGTTTTGGGTTTCGGGTACTGTATGAACTTGAGCTGGGCACTGCGGAAATATGTAACTTGTATTTATTGATCCATACTGATGAGCCTTCAACATGTTATATTTGGTAAATAACGGCTGTGTTCTCAATAACTGCTTGTTGCCTTTAAAATTTTCCAGTATGCGCAAAATTTGCTTTTGTAATACATTAAGTTTGTATTATTTAGCAGCTGTTGTTGTTCCCCAAGTCAAGATTCCATAGCTCATTCTAGAGTAAACCAGTGAATAGTATAGTGCCTGTTTTAAACGTTTGGGTATTAGATGTTGTACTTTGTAAATGCACCCAATGGTGCGAGAAAGGCTTGATTTTAGTTCAATAACGTGAGTATTCCATGAGAGGTTGTGGTTAAACGAGACACCTAAAAACTTTTTTTCAGTAACCTGTTCCAGCAAGCGTCCTTCAAATCTAATGTTAACCGGGTAGCAGTCATGTTTATTAATTGGCTTAAATATGACGTACTTTGTTTTATTTATATTTAGACTCAAGCGATTTCTTTGAAGCCATGCAGATAACTGTAATAAGTAGTCGTTAACAGACGTCTCTAAACATTGCATGGTTTCTCCGGTGAAAAAGACATTAGTATCGTCTGCATACATTATTAATTGTGGGGATCCATGTATTGCTATAATATCATTTATATAGATAAGAAAAAGTAGGGGTCCCAGAATAGAGCCCTGGGGAACGCCCTGTTGTACTTCGAGTTTGCTGGAGGACCAATGGTTAACACGTACATATTGATAACGTTTCTCTAGCTAACTCCGGATTAGTTTTATTGCTACTCCTCTAATACCATATTTTTCTAATTTTCTTAACAATATGTTATGTTGAACAGTGTCGAAGGCTTTGCTGAAATCTATAAATAAGAAAGAGTGAGCAATTTTTTTTCTATATTTCCAATTATTTTATCCTTTATGTCAACGAGAGCAATCTCTGCTGATTTGTTTGCTTGAACGCCGTACTGAGCTTCTGTTATTACTCGGTGTTTATTAAAGAAACCGCTTAGCCTGTGATTGATGACGTATTCAAATACCTTTGAAAACACTGTCAGAACTGAAATGGGCCTATAATTATTAATGTTGGTCTCACCACCGCCTTTGTAGACAGGTGTAACTTTTGCGATCTTCAAATCGTCTGGAAAATCTCCGCTAAGAAGCATCTGATTTATTATATGCGATAATATGGGGCTTATCAAGCATACCACATGCTTAATAGGCAAAACCTTTATCCCGTCGTCTCCACAAGCGACTTGGTTTTTTATATTTCCTATTATTTTTTCAATTTCATGAGACTTTGTAGGGGCAAGCATGATTGACTCCATCAAGCTATTTATATGTACGCAGTCACTGGAAGTGCCATGCCGTCCTGAATAAACACCTACTTTGACGAAATGCCGATTCATTGCTTCTACTAAATGGTTCCCAGTTAGAAGCACATTGTCAATGCAGATTTCCTTCACACCACAGTCAGCTTGATTTCTTGCTAATATGTTGTTTAGTAGCTCCCGTGTCTTTTTGCCGTCATTTTGAACGTCCTGGAATTTAGTTTGGAAATAATTGGACTTTGCGTATTTTAGATCCTGAGTTCAATTTGTTTCTCAGTTGTTTGAATTCATTCAGTACGCATGGATCTCGGGTTTTAAGAAACTGTTGAAATTTTCGGTTTTTCTCTTTTATTCTTATGTGCAGCTCCCTAGTAACCCATGGTTTTCTAATCCGTTTACTTTTCTGGGCACTTTCTCGGAGTGGAAAGGCCAAATCGTAGCAATGCTGAAATTTCATCAAAAAGACCTGGTAAGCCAGAGTGGCGTTGCGTTGCTTGAACACATCATCCCAGTTCTCTTCTGCTATATAGATATGAAACGTCATCAAGGTTTCATTAGTTATTGCTCGATACAAAATTTTTTCTTGAGGAAAAACAATTTTCTCGGAAGGAAAGCCCAAGCAGAACACTGGTAAATGATCGCTGATGTCATATCTGAGAACCCAGCCGTAACATTTGCATCATCTATGTTGGTAACACACACATCAAGACACGTGGCAGTATCTACTGTGACCCTGGTTGGCAGTGATATCAGATTAGAACAGGCATAGGAATTTAGTATGTCATGAAAGTCTACAGCAAAACCTGATGGCCCCAGCTAAGCTATTGCCGTTATGGCAGTGGAAGCCCATAGAATGCGATATATCATTTGTAGAGGTGACGAAACACGCCCCAGAGGCACATATTCGAATGCATTTCTTGGAACTTCAATCTAAGTACTCGTGCATAGAATTTTACACTGACGCTTCTAAGTCGCATGCCGGCGTGTTTTATGCTGCCATCGGACCATCCTTCTCCCAGTCCGACGGACTGCATCCGGAAACAAGCATATTCACTGCGGAAGCTTATGCCATTCTATGTGCTGTTAAGTCAAGAAAGCAAAGTTGCACAAAGCCATTAAATACACGGACTCTCTAAGCGTCGTAAAAGCACTAATGTTCCTCCGCAATCATCGAAACCCTGTACTTACCGAGCGTTATTCCGACATTTGCACACCGTACATGTATCAGCGGCAAGTTATAATATGCTGGGTACCTGGACACAGGGGCATTGAGGGTAATATGCTGGCTGACCAAATTGCCACATCAATAGCTTCACAAGATATACATTCTGCCACTGCACTACCTGCCTTAGACCTAAAGCCTATCATCCGAAAGAAACTCAGAAGCCACTGGCAGCGCTTATGGGATGCTGAAACAAATAATAAGCTTAACTTGATTAAAGCAAACAGGGTTATTGGCCCTCCGCAACAAAAACACGACGAACAGATGCCCTATTCTGTCATCTTAGCATAGGACACACATATGCCACACAGAGTTTTCTGCTAACTGGAGATGAAACACCATCCTGCGGTAGATGCGGTGAAAGGCTCACCGTCCTCCACGCCCTCCTGGAGTGTCGGGAAGCCGAAACAGAGAGAAAGAAACACTTTCCGCTAGCATACCGGCAGCACATCCCCCTTCATCCTGTAATGTTTCTTGGTAAAGAACCGTTGTTTGACACCAGAGCAGTCCTAAATTTCCTAAAGGATGTTGTCTTCCATGTTGTTAGCCCTACGAATTTGTAGCACATCCTCTCTCCAGAGGATGCCGCTGCGATAATATATTTTTGTATAGCACATGCCTTCAGGCACTTCCGTTCCATGGGCTCTCTTAGGCAGTTGTGCTTCTTGCAAACGTTTACCTTCATGTACTTTTAAATATCATCATTCTATCACAATGTATCTTTTGTGTTCTTAGTTCTCACTGGTCATTGCCACAATTTTTATTACATATAGCTTTTATACACTTTACAGAGATTGCTTTTAGGCCCTTTACAGCTACGTCACAATCACTCACGGAATTCATCTAACCACTGCAAACCCATCAACACTGTCCTGGCGCTCTTTGGTCATAATTGGCCCTTGCGCCATAAACAAACAAATTCATCATCATCATAAACATAACAATGCTGCAATCACTGAGCTTTGCTCGGATTATGCAACGCTTAAGCATCGGGACCGCATGCCGTAATAGGGCGGGCTCCTGGGCATTGAAGAAATGTTTGCCGATAAACTGGCTACGTCTATAGGATAAAATTAAACAACCCCTCCGTTTCTGTCCCTTCCATAAAACTGAAATCGTTCCTATGCAACAAACTGACGTGCTTTTGGCTGAGCTTGTGGTAGGAAAAATCCTCTAGCAAGCTCCGCCTAATAATATCCCAACAGAAATTTGGCCACCATTAAAAAAGCGCGACGAACTGAAGTCCTTTTCTGTCGACTTCCAATAAGCCACACGTATGAAACGCATTGTTTTCTGTTCACCAGCGGTGATGCTCCGGTCTGCGGGAAATTTGGCGAGACGCTGACCGTCCACATAACTTGGCGGAATGTGGCGAAGTAGAAGGTCAAATCAAAGGCACTTTTTCTCTAGCATACAGACGGCCTATTACATTACACTCGGCACTGTTTCTTGGCGAAGACCCACTCTTTGACGCGAAATCAGTTTTAGCTTTTTTTTAAATGATGCTCGTGTACTATATGTGATAAATCAGAGTGATCCATAGCACGTCCTCTCAATAGAGACTGATGTTACGGCAGTAGTATATCTTGCAGACACCTCCAGGCCCTTGCGTACAACGGTGCTGATGAAGCAGTAGTGCTGCTTGAAAGTTAATATCAATGGAATGTTTTAGTAATTAAGGTGGAAGCCTTAGACAGCTCTTGCAAAGAAACTGATGAAAATGACAAGTAATGCAGTGAATGTCCCATGTGCGCGCACGCTTTCGCGTTAGCGTATGCTTAAATGACTGTAACTTTCCCTTCCACAGCGCCAAAAACGGCATACGCAATACGTAGCTCATGAGGCGGAAAATCCAGCATTGTCGGCGTTCTCTTGACCACATGATGGTCCAAAAAGTGTACGCACCCTCAACCTTTGGACGAATTCAAACCCATGACCTTTCGCACTATTTAAGGAGCAGCTAATTAAGGTACTCGTACTCACGACCACTGCTGTCAGTCGAACCCACGAACTTTGGTGCTAATTATGGCGAAGGTAATTAAGACAGTGTTAATCAAGATATAGTTAAGGAACTCGAACGCACGACCTTTGGGGCTAATCAAGGTAAAGTTAATTAAGGCCAAGGTAATAAAAATAAAGGTCCCTAAGGCACTCGAACCCGCCTTTGGTCGAAGTCCAACCCTCAACCTTTGGTGGGAGTTGAACCCGCGACCTTTGGTGAAAATTCAGGCGAAGTTGAGGCTCAGTGAGTTAAGGTAGAGTTAATTAAAGCACTCGAATCCAGGTGCTCTGTGCGCACCTTGTGGCTAACACCGTTGATCACGTGACGCCACCGCGCTTCTACTCATGTGGCCGCTCGATTCACGTGACCCCGCCAGTTGTGCCAGCGGACGTCGCCGCGCTTCTGCTGACGTGGCCGCTTCAGTCACGTGACTCCGCCAGTGGCGCCACTGGTTATAAGACGTGAGGCTGAAAGTGAAAAGCATCGCGCGGTGGCCGCAATGCTTTCGCATTCATCTACGTAGGGAAAAAAATGTGCCCCTTGAGTTATAATGGCACGATCTAACACGCTGAGATATGTCGTATGAAAAGATACCTATTTAGACACTTATTTGTGTATATGCGTGTTTTTGAGTGGACTATACTGTGAAAAAAATATTTTTCTCAATGTCCACCTTCGGTCTTGATGTGAGGGCCAACCCAAAGACGCATTTTTACTTGATAGACTGAACATACGTTTGAAATTTCAAAAACAATCGAACACCCAACTTTTGCGCTTTATTAAAGCCTGCCAGCATCGAATTTCGCCGAAGGCTGCATAACGTGCACGTATACACCAGTATCGAACGAAGTGTTTAAAAATATCCCCTTAGTTTTTAAGGAAAATAACTTCGCATTGCGGTGCAACAAACCCAAAACCCTGGAAGTCTTATGTTTAACGATACTAAAATGAAAAGGCCAAGACTAAGTTGGCGTGAATATAATACCAAGGCATTTACGCTCAAAAGCCGATAAATGGACTACTTCATTAAATGTGTATATGAACTCGTGAGGGTCTCTTTTTCATAAAGACCGTATTCGTGAAGGTAATAGACATTGTCCACTTATTACACGACTCAGCAAGATCGTCTAAGCATTGCTATAGTATTCCATAGTCGCTTACATTGTTAATAATTCTGTAAATTCTGCAGTCAGCTGCAGTTAAGCGCACATAGGAGTAAACACCAACACAGATGTCATTGATAGAAACGAAAACCAATAATGAATCCAAAGCTGACCCTAGACGGACACCTAACGTCCCATTCACGTCATGCGAGCGTTCACCGCATACTACAACACCCTGGCCTCTCAAACTTAAGTATTCCTTCAACGGTTAAATAGGAGTGCGCCTTATGCTTTACCACGTTAAATTTTCCAGCATAGAAAAGGGGGTTGACGTCGAACGCCTTATACAAATTCATAATTGCGCAATCAACAGAGCAACCGTTGTGTAAAGCAGATTCAACGCCATGAGTTTGTTCAGTAAGCTGGTTTATGCAAGAAAAACAACAACGAAATCCATATTGATGAGACGATAAAAGCTGGAATGTATTTAAACGCTTGATAGTCAAAGAAAATGTTCAAGAGCCTTACGAATAACACTTGTCGACGAGACAGGGTGACAATTATAAACGCAACATCAAGGTCCGGCTTTGTTAATGTACACTACATGGGCAATGTTACAATCTGGAGGCAACGCAGTTTCTTCCAAAGACTTGGTAAAATCTGCTCTGCAACATTTCGCTACTGAACTGCTGTCCAACGAAAGTAGAGCAGCGGGCAAGCCGTCAGGAGCCATTAGTTTCAGTACGCGCAGTCGTTCTATTAACGCTGCTATGCCCCTGGATAGAAACGTGATGCCTTGCATCGGTCCACTTCCAAATTTACAGAATTGCATCACTGTATCAGAACCTTCTGCGCGCGGAGAGAAAAGAACCAATATACGCGTTATAACGTATTCTGCATTTTATTGTTTACTGCAAATGAGCTTGCAAGCAAATTCCAGCGGAGCGTTAGATATACTTCATCTTAACCATTGTATACACCTGTATGCCCGGGACACCTCACTGTGCTCATCGCCATAATCTCATTGGAAGTATACATTTCGCGCACTTATAGAGCGATCAGTTTTAGGCCTCTGTACAGCCATGTTACATGTACCTACACAATTCCCCAATCCATCGACCGCTCAATACTATTTCTGGGCACTCTTTGGCCATACCTGTCCCTTGCGCCACTAAATATTATGCATCATTATCGTTCAATGTTTTCATTTACGGGTAATGCTTCTGAAGCGTGTTGATCAGAGCGAATGCTTTTGTTTCGCATGTTCGTACGCTGATCCACGGCAAAAAAGCGCGACATAAACTTCGTTATAATTTATTACTCGGACCACGCGTCACGCTTGTGCTTGTCTACGTGTTGTGGGTGTCCTTGTTGATCAGTAGCGTGTTTCACTGCAATATTTAGAACAAACTTGCCCATGTTGTCTCTTAGCACATTGCAGAATATTTATTTATTTATTTATTTATTGGCACTGCAATCGCCTTTTTGGGGGTTTTACCGGGGTTGTTTACAATATACAATATTCAGCAAAACTTGCGCAAGCAGTCAATCAATACAGGTTTCACGTAAACATGATAACGCAACAAAATTTGCAACGCAGTCACTCTAAACTAGATACAAATGATGTTAGCGTTGACGATAGCAAAGAATGAATAATTAATTATTCCACTCGGTAACAGTTCTCGATAAAAAAGAATATTTAAAACAACTAATTCTAGTAGTGAATGGTGTTATTTATAGGTTATGTCGTTGCCTGGTAGCATATCCAGATGGTAATTACTCAATTCTGTCGTGTTGATGTTATAATGCTCTTTAATTAAGTCATAAAGATACTTCAGACGTGAGTGGCGATTTCTCTGGCTTAAGGTTTGTAAAATGACTTTCAACAATAGATCAGTTATAGATGGGCAGCCGAAACTATTAAAAACAAAACGAACAGTCCCTTTTTGTACTCATTCGAGTTGGTCACTATTTATTTTTGTGTAAGGGTCCCATATAATCGCAACATAATCAAGTGTTGGTAGTATAATAATCTTGTATGCCAGCAGACGAACTTGAGGTGTAGAGAGCTGAAGAGCTCTTGGAAGGAAGTACAGCGTATAACATGCATTGCTAGTTACAAGACTGATGAGTGTTTAGTCCAATTAAGGTTATTGCTAATCAAGACACCTAAATAACTGTGTAACTGTGTAACTTCAAAGAGGTATATATCTACCAGAATAAACGAAGGTAACAGGTATTTCTTTTTTTTTCAATTTTCATGAACACTGTTTTTTTTTAAAGGTTAGTGGATGTTTGCCAGGCTTCACACCATGCACAAGCTCTCTGAAAGGCCTCATTTAGTTAGCTGATCGGCAGAATTTTTGATAGTGGAGTAGAGTATACAGTCATCGGCGAACAATTTTATGTTAACGAGTAATATCGCGTACAATATCGTTAATAAATATTGAAATAGTAATGTCCCAAACACTGATCTTACCTATTGCTAACGAAAGCGTTCAGCTATGTTACAACTTGTCTTTTATTTAGTGTGTTTTTGGGCCTAGAAGGCAAATATTTATGTGAAACCTTGGCGAAACCCTTTTCAATGTTCATAAAAATTCCATCAATTTGGTGTCCACAATTTATTGAGTTGGCATAATCATGAATTGCTTCCACAAGCTGCGTGCAAGTTGAAAACTTTGGTATTGAGTTAGTATTTTTATGTTTCTCAAGAAACTCTGATATGCTGTTAAGAATGATGTGTTCGAGTAGTTTGCAACCCGAAGACGTCATTGAGATTGGTCTATATTGAGCAATGCATTTCTTATTTCCACTTTTATGAAGGGGTTTTCACCTGGCAATGGTCACATCACTGGGCATTAATTAATTACTTTTATTAATTATTTAAAATATGTTTTTCCTCTAACGATCACGTAAGGGCGATTCACTTTGTTCTCTTGCCCATTGCAAGAGAACACTGGTGCGATCTTCTCGGATCGCACCAGTGAGTGCGCCACACCAAGCTCCGGCGTTCCGGTGGGCAGCGCGTAGGCCGCAGTCGGAACGCAATGCGATGGGAGCGCAATGCTAGAATGGCTGTGAAGCGTGCGTTGGGTGAACGTTGAAGCATCCTCAGTAGCGAAAATTAATTCAAGTCCAGTGCTACGGCGTGCCTGATAAATACATGGTGGTTTTAGCACGGTTAACCCGAGAATTCTTGTTTTAATTGAAATACAACGGTAGGAAGGTTGCCTAAGATTTATTTCCTTCAAAAGAAGGAATAGTGTACACCCGTGAGCAAAAGTATGCGGACCAGGGATTGCGGGATAAAACTAATTTTATCCGCTGTATAAGAATGCAACTTGAAGGTAAAGGGTGCAGTCCAGACTTGGTATCACGAAATTTCAAATGCACTCGTCAGTTTTCGTTTATACGTGTTAATTATGAAGAAATTCCGTTTCTTCGGCGACCTTGTGGTCCGTATACGTTTGCTCACGGGTGTACAGCGCGCCTGCCATGCGATCAAGAAAATGTAGGTCCCATGAAACTTCTTTTCTGAATGGGATGTATAGATACATGTATGTATACTACTTTGATGGTTCTGACGTTCTGCTGCTCAACGTGATTTCCGGCTTCGGTGACACAATACTGGCGGGAGAATGCCAAAATTATCGTGTACTGTTTTTCTTCGGCTGGTTAAACTACTTCAGATGGTCGTAAATAGAGAGCTTTAGATTAGGGGGAGGCAAAGTGTTTGGGCCCCTAATCTAAAACTCTCTAATATTTCTCATTCTCGAAGCAGAATGTATGTCATTGCCACACGTTGAAGTGCAAAAGGCAGGTGTGGGCCAAGGCTAACTCGACAACCTATATAATTCGTCTTAGTATCTTCACTGCTTTGGAAAGGTAAACGCCACAAATGCTGAAAAAACAACAACCTTGTGATGCTGTCTTTCTCGGGCTGTAAATACAACACTGAAGTAGAACGGAAATACATCACAATATGCCTACCCAGTCCTTCAAGCCCCGTTCAAGGGTTTCTCGTGGAAGGAAACATGCCTGCTCTCTACAAGGTCGTGACAGCCCATAGTGAAGTCGGTAATCTGGCAAAGTCGCGTCTGATCGGGGACCATCACGACGAAACGGGAGAGACGCAAACCGAGGTGACAAAGTTCGCGAAATACTAGCGGAACAACGACCTTCCGGCCCCCACAGAGAGCCTCGCCCGCAGGAAGAGATAAAATGAACGAGTGCGAGGTTATATGCGCTTGAGCGCGCGACGTAGGAAGCGGGCGTAGATGGGGCTACGATTTTGATCATTTTTATTCGTCGATTGGGGAAGCTCGTGTAAGGACGCCTTCCAAGTGACCGTTGGTGTCAGCATCTTCCAGAAAGGCGCTGCTCCCCAAAGAGTGCTCGCATTCCGATGGCCCTTGAGTTTATTTCCAAGTTGCTGCGTTGCGCGTATAGTCGCGCTGCGCCCAGCGTATACGACACCACTGAACTTGTTTCGTGTTGGACGACGGTCCCTGGTGTTAATGAGGGTATCGTGGGGGCACGCGGCCTAACTTCACCTTATACTGTTGCATGACACGTTCAAGAAAGTCGCTCTTGCCAGCAACTTAATGAATCGCCACCCGTCTGAAGCTCGCTGACCTAAAAGAGAATGGGGGACGTACCATGCTATGAAGGAGGCAGGTTCTTATAACCGATAATGGTAGGAGATTTTCGAGGCAAGATTTCTTTGCGAGCCCTCCTGGACTTTCCTCTAACCATGTCTGTTTGGCGCTGTCTTGCCGAAGACAAAAAAAAAGTCCCACTTTCGCCCACAAGGCGAAACATCGATTGCAATAGTAAATTAGTAGACAGTTATGCGAAGTAAGGATAGTAGCTCTAACGGACGTATAAACTTGTAAACATTTGCTTACTAAATTAAATTAACAAGCACGGTGTCACGCGCGCACAGGTAAATCTGAACACACCTCACTCGATGATTGCGGATACTCGCTGTCAAAACGCAGGAGTGAGGAAGCGCGGCAGAAGCAGCCAGGAAATTGACCTTCGCGCGGCCTCTCGCTACAACGCCAACGTCGAAAGCACAGCTTATACGTAGCTACCAGCACTCGACGCACATTGTCCACATCCCAGATCGCTTTCAAGATAGGGCGCCCGCGCGGCTGCGCCGTGAGCAGCAGCCACCGCAGTGGCACGCACCCCTCCCTCCGGTGTCTCGCGTGCGACGGAAGAGGACACGATTCCTCCTCACTTTCCTGCCTGGCGCGCGTGAGATTGAGTCGCAATCGTCGGGTGACCCTCGCAAGTTTTACTCGCATACACACCATACGGCGCGAGGCAACGATGTTGTCGTGCTTGGAATTAATACGGAAAATCACAACTACGGTAACGGCAGAAATGTGCCTTGAGTGTCCATATAATTCCTATCGCAATAAAATCAAGTTACGTGCCCAGTGGTTGTATTGAACCTCTATCCGCCACCCTAGCATTCCGATGCTCTAGCCTTTAGGCCACTATTGCATGTGTGCTTCTAGCAAGCCCACGCCAACTAGTTTTTCTAGATGATCTCCGTGCGTGTCACACTGCGTTGCAAGTTTGCGCGAGACTGCATGTGCACGTGCCAGCTTTCCTAGCACTAAAGACGCAGAAATGAAGTGGGAAAATTCATAGCATTCTATTAACCACTGCACGAAATCTTCTATTCACATAGATCCTACTGAATTTGCTATTATTTTTCGTATTCAGTTCCCATACATGTCTGGCCCACGTAGTAACCACAGCAAGGCAAATCAGTCGGATATCCAGCTTCTCACACCCAATGAATGTGGGAGTCCTAATGCTTCATTGGATTTTGAAGTTGAGGTTTGTGTGTACAACACATAAGACTCCCCACATTTTAACCAGCTTTCCTCTCAAGACAATCACAAAGTTTCAATTCAGTATATATAAATATCGGTGCTTGACGCATGAGACGCGTTTTTTTCATCGGGAAACGTAGAAAGGGGGGCCTCGTACGTTTTCTAAGAATGGTTTTTCTTTCTTTCTTTTTTGGAATAGCAGACATGCTCGGTAGCGGATCGGAAATTTCCTGCAACCTCAGGCTAACGGGTTAACTACTACCACGAAATTGAAATCGAATGCGAAATCCTAGACAAGGAAAAAAAGAAAACGAGAAATTCGAGTCGCTCCACGATGGGCCGATGCTCCAACAGCCGCCGCGCACTCATTTTCCAACCATTCATTTTTTTTCATGAGCCGTTAGCATTGTGCACTGGAAAGAGAAGCAATACTGACACATTCATGTGCATTTCCCACGCTGTTGATAAAAGCCTCTGCCGAAGGGGTCACTGAAGTCCGCAGATTTCTTCCAGGGTCAAAAAAGCACGCAAGGCAATTTGAAGCGAAGTGAACAAGCAGCAAGATATTCATTCTCTAGGCATAGGCTGTCCATATACCATTAGCAGTAATTGTTAGTTGGCTACCTCCTTGTCTTGAAAAAAAAATACAATTTGTCCTGCGTACACATTTATATATACTGTGTCTGTGTGTGGTGTTCACAGTGGAAGTTAAAAAAAAATTATGAAGTGAAAAACTATGGTGTTTCTAACTCGTTTGCGCTCCTGCTGTCAAGGTTTGCAGAAATACAGAGAAAAGTATGAATTAAAGTCCGTGCACGTCCGCGCTTACAATGATGCAGTAAGTGTTTAGCCACAATTAAATGTGAAGTGAAAAGGTAGCAACTCAGATGACGTGGGTAGCAGCGCTATCTATGGTAAGGACACTTTACGGGGCACGTGGAAAACTTTGGAGGGGACTCGGGCCCCGGATGCCCCACCCCCCACCCCGAAGTCGGCGCCTATGCTTATATAGGCTCTGACTATTTGCATCTGCAGGCTTGGAGTAACGCCTCTCACAGGCAAAAGATGCCGAGAGCGAGTGGGGCTATACTAATCCAGGCACAATCAAATTAGGAAGGCCCATTAAGCTTCAACAAGACAATCCCGCACCAGAACAGGAATTGGCCTCCCTGGTGCAGTATTCGGCCACCCCCTCCCACATGGCTCAATCAATTACCCAATGGCACTCAGTCCCAGGCAGCTGCGGAGCACATGACTAAGGTGGCGGTAAGAGATGTAAAGCAGTAGAGGGTGCTAAGAATATCTGGCTCCGGACAGGCCACCCACGGAAACTGACCTTTGCAACGTTTAACACCCGAACCGTCTCGAGTGAGGCCAGCTTAGCAGGACTCTTCAAGCAGCTAACAGACATTGTTTGGCATATTATCGGCCTTAGTGAGGCTAGAACTTGTTAGGCTTATACATTACTCAATAACGGACATGTCCTATGCTATAGTGGTCTCCCAAATAAGAAGCAATACGGGGTAGGATTCCTAATCAATAAGGACATAGCGGGTAACATTGACGAATTCTACAGCGTTAATTAGAGGGTAGCTGTAATCGTAATCAAACTTAATAAGAGGTATATATTCCCTGCACAAGCCTAGTACACAACCACAAGCCTACGCTCCAACATCCAATCACGATAATGAGGAAGTAGATCAGTTTTATGAGGATGTTGAATTAGCGATGAGAAACGTGGAAACTCAGTATACTGTAGTAATGGGCCACTTCAATGCAAAAGTCGTGAAAAAGCACGCTGGTGAATAAGCAATTGGCAAGTACGGCGTCGATTCTAGGAAAGATAGAGGAGAGATGCTGGTAGAATTAGAAGAAATGAATAGGTTTCGAATAATGAACACCTTTTACAAGAAGCGTAGCAACAGAAAGTGGACCTGGAAAAGCCCTAATGGTGAAACAAGAAATGAACTTGATTTCATACTTTCTGCTGATCTCAGCATAGTGTAGAATGTAGAAGTGATAGGTATGGTAAAGTACAGTGATCATAGGTTAGTCAAGGCTAGGGTTCACCTCAATTTGAATAGACAAACATTAAAATTGGTAAAGAAGAAAAAGGTCAACCTTGAGGCAGTAAGGGTAAAGGCAGAGAAATTCAGGCTGGTACTAGCATACAAATATGCAGCCTTAGAACAGAGAGGTAATGATGACATAGAGCTAATGAATAAAACCGTAACTAGGTTGGCTTCAGAGGCTGCAATTGAAGTGGGAGGCAAGGCATCAAGGCAACCAGTAGACAAGCTCTCCCAAGTAACAAAGGACCTAATAAAGAAAAGGCAAATAAATGAAAGTGTCCAACTCAAGAGATAAGATAGAATTCGCGGAACTGTAAAAACTTCACCAAGAAGGCGAAAATGAGTGATATTTAAAGCTATAACGTGAGAAAGACTGAAGAAGCTGTAAAAAATGGGCGCCGCCTGAAATCAGTGAGAAAGAAACTTGGCATACGACAAAGCAAGATGTATGCACTAAAAGATAAGCAGGGTAACATCATCAGCAATCTCGAAGATACAGTAAAAGAAGCGGAAGAATTCTTTGCTGACCTGTACAGTGCCCAGAGGAGTCAGGATACTTCAATTAGAAACAGTAATGAACAGGATACCGAAACTCTACCTATAACTAGCGATCAGGTCAGAAGGGCCCTGTAAGACATGAAACGAGCAAGAGCGGCAGGAGAAGATGGAATAATGGTCGATTAATTTAAAGATGGAGGAGACATAACGTTTGGAAAACTGGCGGCTATTTATACTAAGTGTCATTCGACTGCAAGGGTCCCAGAAAACTTGAAGATTGCAAATCCACAAAAAGGAAGACGTGAAAAAGTTGAAAAATTGTAGGCCCATTAGCTTATTCCCAGTTTTATACAAAATATTTACCAAATTATCTCCAATAGAATAAGGGCAACACTGGACTTTACTCAACCAAGGGAAAATGCTCGATTCAGGAAGGGATACTCTACAATGGATCACATCCATGTCATTAATCAAGTAATCGAAAAATCCACCGAGTATAATAAGCCTCTCTATATGGCTTTCATAGATTGCAAAAAGGCATTTGATTCAGTAGAAATACCAGCACTCATAGCGGCATTACGTAATCAAGGAGTACAGAACGCTTACGTAAATACCTTGGAAAATATCTACAGTAGTTCTACAGCTACCTTAATTCTACACAACAAAAGCAGGAAGATGCCTATAAAGAAAGGGGTCAGACAGGGAGACACAATTTCTCCAATGCTATTCAGTCCATGCTTGGAAGAAGTATTCAAGCAATTAAACTAGGAATGGTTAAGAGTAAAGATCGACAGCGAATATCTCCGCAACTTTCGGTTTGCCGATGACATTGTCCTATTCAGCAACAATGCAGACGAGTTACAACAAATGATTGAGGACCTTAACGTAGAGAGTGTAAGAGTGGGATTGAAGATTAATATGCAGAAGACAAAGATAATGATAAATAGCCGGGCAAAGGAACAAGAGTGGAGGATCGCCAGTCGGCCTCTAGAGTCTGTGAAGGAGTATATTTACCTACTTAAATTAATCGCAGGGAATCCTGATCATGAGAAGGAAATTCACAAAAGAATAAGAATTGGTTGGATCGCATACGGCATACGTTGCCAGCTCCTGACTGGAAGCTTACCATTATCATTGAAAAGGAAGGTGTACAATCAGTGTATTTTACTAGTGCTGACATATGGGGCAGAGACTTGGAGACTAACAAAGAAGCTTGAGAACAAGTTAAGGACCGCTCAAAGAGTGATGGAACGAAGGTTGCAATACATAACGTTAAGATACAGAAAGAGAGCGGTTTGGATCACAGGGCAAACGGGATAGACGATATTCTAATTGACATCAAGAAAACAAAATGGAGCTGGGCAGGTCATGTAATGAGCAGGTTAGATAACCGTTGGACCATCAGGGTTACAGAATGGGTACCAAGAAAAGGGAAACGCAATCGAAGACGACAGAAGACTAGTTGGAGCGATGAAATTATGAAATTTGCGGGCGCTAGTTGGAATCGGTTGGTGCAGGACAGGGGCAATTGGAGATTGCAGGGAGAGGCCTTCGTCCTGCAGTGGACATAAAACAGGAAGATTTCGATGATGATGATGATGATGATGATGGTGATGATGATGATGACGACGACGACGACTACCAACAAGGCACGTGTCAAGCCATCTGCACAAACCCACGGTACAAAGTAGGGTATTTGATGAAGTACACTCGAATATAACCTGTGGTACGTGCCAGCGATGCGACGACGACAAGGAAGCGATAAGACCGTGATCCGCATTAAGCGATTAGACGCTGATGTATGAAGTTAGAGCTCTGATAAGTGTAACGGTGCTAATTTCAACTGATTCTAGTGCACGAATGAAGTGCGCTTGCTGTGAGTTTCACGTTTCCTTTTTATCTTCGAATTAATTACTCCTGCCGATAAAGACACCTTACGCTTGTCACATATTGGTGAAATGCCCCATTCAGTCAAAATTCTGTCCGGCATATAAGGTCCACATCACACTAAGATAAAGGGCATGGAGTGTCTGGTTCTTTAGTAAAAGAATGGCGGCAAACTCAAAATAACACATTTCTGGGGAACTGGCTTCGGTTATTATTTCAAATAGTCTTTGTTCCAATAACGTATTTGAGTTTCCTCCTGGTTGTTATTTTCCCAAGCTACCCATGATTATTACTGAGTATAAGCTTGATAACTTATGATGAAAAAACTGCACTACGCGGCGAGGCTACGTAATTGTCTCAGTTGTGTAATATTTCTTCAATACATGGTTACAATGGTATAAGTTTTGCGACGAGAAAGATATTGGTTTACTTAAGCACGGTTGGTGCCTATTGGCCCATAAGCTGATTGTGCGTACATATTTATTTCTTAACTCGTTAAGTTTGTCCTTAAAGCGCTTCCACTTGGTACTAACCGAATTCTTATGTAGAGTTGTCTGAAACGCAGAAAGAAAGTCGGGAAATTTTTTATCCATTGTTTTTAAATGTTCTCGCCTTTGCTTGGGTCTCGAATGTAGAAGTTTGGTCAGACCAGACATGAAGGGAGCGGTTGCACCGACCAAAGAGGATTTGAGCGTCAAGGTGATCGGTTACGAGTTGGCGCCCAACGTTGAGTTCATTAATAAAATGAAAAGTTGCGTATCAAGCACGCCGAGCAAAACCGTGTTTGGAGAACCGTGGCCCACTACTCTTAGCTTCTCGAGATTTGAAGCATATGTGAGTATAAATATGAAAAATTTTTAAAAAAATTTATCCTGACAAGCTTATAATGATATTTACAGGTGAGATTGCATGAAAAATCCAAGCTTTTCCATATGATGACGTGAACCTTGTTTAAACTTTTTTAGAAGGCCAATTTCTGAAAGGAATAGGAACGGCAAATCCAAGGTCCGCCGCGGTTTTTCAGTGCACAGGACACAAGATGCAAAGTAACTTTAGCGGTGCATGAAAAATCAAGATAATTTGGCGCTCAAAGCAAAATTTCTCGTCGCGGTACGCGGGGCATTCAGGCGCTGAGGCATGCGACCACGAGGCTCACAAGAAGCGCGACCTATTTTATGTCCTCTGAGTCGGTACACATATTCTACCAATGCGTGTTCCACTTAGACTTTTACGTAACGATTTACATGTCATTATTCACTAGCAATCAATCAGGTTTTCGAACCCGCCGTGGTTGCTCAGTGACTATAATGTTGGGCTGCTGAGCACGAGCGCGCGGGTTCGAATCTCGGCCGCATTTCGATGGGGGTGAAATGCCAAAACAACCGTGTACTTAGATTAAGGTGCACGTTGAGGAACCCCAGTGCCAGGTGGTCCAAATTTCCGGAGTCCTCCACTACGGTGTGCCTCGAAATCAGAAAGTGGTTTTTGCACGTAAAACCCCATAAATAAATTTTTAAGGTATCTCGTAGTTTATTTTTTTTCGGTTACTTTCGTTACTTGGTAACGCTCACGGTAATGCAACTGATCTAAGTGCAAAAGCAATTATATGGACACTAGAGGCGAATTTTCGCCGTAGCCATGAGGTATCGGGGGCGAGCTCCACCACTGAAAAAGCTGGCGCTGCCTTCGGCGTGACGTGAACTGAAGGATCACGTGGACACAGCGGACGTGTCGGCTGCTTCAGAAGCGCCGAGGCAAGCTGAAAATAAAAGTTTGAAGTCCCACATGTGCTGCGGTTATGATTAAGTGGGGAGGTTTTCCTGCTTCGAGTGTCCACTTGACAGCACTTAAATACACTATAATATGAGAGGTATTGGCTTCGTTTGAAAGCGTGCAACATGGTAGGCTATTGCTCGGTGACGCAGTGCCGGACGTACACAACGGAGCCCGGTGTCAGCCGTCACACGTAGCCGCGGGACAAGAAGCTACGTGAAGCTTGGATCGCGAAGCTTAGAAGCGGCAAGCAGCCATCCGCTACAACTCAGGTGAACAGCAAGCACTTCCGCGAGGAAGATTTCTGCTACGGTGTCGGGGCTGCGATGTTGGAATACGTACAGTGAACGTCCACTGCGCGCGGTTGGCGCGATGGAGTCCGACAAACCCTTGCCTGAAAAGTAGGCAATCGCTGATCAGTGCAAACTATGTGAAATGTGCTCTTATAGTGGGCTGTCTGTATAACGAAATGGAACATAACAAAATCAATCATCAGTGCAGTGATCGCACGTGTGCGCCGTGACCGACTGCACGTCTGCATGCATTTCCGCGCACAATGTTTCGCTTTCGCTGCGAGGGAGTTTTCTCACCGTGCCCTGAGCTTTAGGTCGCAACACATGAGCATATGACAGTACACAAGCAACCATTGTTGCCTGGACGCTATCAGAGCTGTTCAAAAATAATTTTGTTATACCTATGGGACTTCGACGTCTACGGCAACTTTAGCGTCTGTAAACCACTACGTGCTTTCTGTTTGTCCAAGAATATTATTTTGACAGTAAAGCACTTCTGCCGTGTCGACAGTACTTACAGAAATGTCCATGAGGGCTCCCGCGTGGCGTTTTATTGAGCGCCGACAGCCAAACCTATGAGGAGCGAGCCCCGTTATCCCTCATACTACTCAAGCGAGGCACTTCCGACAGATGGTGATTCCGTAAGTCCTCGCCGCCAGTTGTATACAGTCCAAGTGCGATAACATCGTGCCCCTCAGATGTACGCTCTGGGTGTCAGGAAAAGAGTGCGGGGGGGGGGGGGGGGGGGACAGTGGCTTGGTGCGCGCCCAATGTTGGAAGTCACTTGATCACACGAGCTCAAGTTCAGCGGACGGAATTCACCGCGCGGTAAAGATAATGAATCAAGCGCTATGTTGTGCGATGAGCCCTTGGTCCCCTCCTCTAGCTCAGCCGTGGTTGTAGCGTAACGCATTTTTGGGAGAGGTGTAAGTATTAGGCGTGCCGAGATGTGTGGTCGTTTCACGTGCGTTCTGTTCGCGCGCTCCGAGTCATGTAGGCGGCGTACTTTAAGCTTTCAAGACGCGTTTAATCTACGAGGCTTCCCTCAATATGCGCTCCTCATCACGCCAGCATGTCAGCCTGTGCGTGTGTCGCACCATGCTTTTTCACTTATTTAGTGAACGAATATTTACTGCAATTGATACGTCACATAACTATACAACAGAGTCCTTCGTTCTTATGTTTAATAATTTGCTCTCGCTATCAGTCGCTACCTGTCGGGCAAAATTGCGACGCTTCTTCTCTTCAGTAACCAAATACATGTACACAGTATTTACGAGACATGCTGATTTACGAGACGCAGCTTTGAGTCCTTCAATGTGGCGGCAGCTGAGGTAGAATGCCTACAGTCAAGCCGCGTAGTGGCCTTGCAGGGTGAACGTTTTCACACAGCGAACCCGGGCGCTCAGTATTTATTTCTTCATCTTAACCACACGAATTTTTCCGACCAGGTTAAATGGCGCAGCTATGCCTCGATAGCAATGGCTACTTCTTGGTTCGATTCCAGAAAATCGCCTATGGACGATTGTTTCAAATGGGCCACAACGGAAGCGCCGTCTCTAAGCCTCAGCAACATGACGCGCTGCGCTTTATAGAGGACCCAGACCTTCCAGAGCTTGCATTGAGCGAGTTTTAACTGTCACGGCCGATGTCTTCGCAAGAAAACGAGCGGAGATGAGTGTCGGAAATTTTGAAAGTGGATCGTCGGTGAATATGAACAAGGTTTTAAGGGTTGCAGAGGACGCAGTGCAGCTGCCAGGCCAGCTAGTTCTGTTTACTCTTTATGTGCAGTGTTAATAACAGCTGGAAGAGAAGCAACGAAACAAGTAAGCGATTAGGCTTTAGTAATGGCTCTAATACTTTAGTAGGGAAGTAGTTGGTCACTGTCATCAAATGTATGCACTCAAGTACTTGCTATACTAATCAGTTACTTCTTCCTATGACGCGTACAAGACTACTTCTACTGTCTCTAAACTTTCCCGGTTATCGCAGTAAGAATCAGTGGTACGCCCTATGCTTCAACGATTCGTGAGTGCCGCTTTCAGTAGAAGCCGTTGGTACAATCTCTCGGACATAGTCTTTGACGAGGAAGTAACCTGTGACATCTCACGTCTCTGACATCACATCTCTGACCTTTCTAACGTCCCACCTCTGATGTCTGTGATGAAACAATGTCTATGACGAGGCAGTAGCCGCTAATATGTTAGGCTTACTCCGGGTGTCAGCTGATCTCAGTAAGTTATCTTCGTGAAGCGGCAGATTGTAGAGGCAATCCCTTTCTTCCCATTGTCACGTGGATTGGCGTATGAAGAACACAGTAGCACTACTGTGAAAGCCGAAACTAACTTTTATTTGGCGAACCTGTGCCCACAAAAACAGGCTACACTTAAAGAACGGCGACAACGGCGAACACAGTCGGCGATCGTCCAAATCAGATCAGCGGGTCAAGCGCGTCGGCTTTTATAGATCAGTCGACGAATGCTCCAGAGTAACCGCTGGGACCCGCGTGCCTTCCACAAAGTTCTACACCATTGGCGTCGCGCATTCATGCAACCAGATTACACAAGGTTCGGCGACAACAGACAGCGGATAGAGGCATCGATAACATTCTAGAAACTTTCGATACATGTAGACGCATCCTGCGCTAAGCGATAACGTTTCTTAGATGTTAAAGGCGCTCACCCGTAAAATAATAAACGACTTCCCGTGTCAATATGCATTCTTTTGCCATTTTTTAGGCGTCGGCTTTTTAAAAAAATATACTTATAAAATATTTAGAATGGAGTCCATTTCAAACAGCTTCATCCGCTTTAGCGTTTCCCGAAATACCAAGTAGCCAGGTATTCAGTGGAGCGGATGTAATGTACAGCAATGTTGGCCTTATGGTTAAGACAGGAACAGAGGTTGAAGGTTCTTTGTTACAGCCCCTGTGTCTGTTCCACAGACATGTAGGACTGCATCCGAATTCGTTAATACAATCCAGCCTCTTACTGACTTTCGAAGCGCATAAATAAAGCCCTCCTTTATGTTATATAGCTTCGCTGATGTAGATTATGTAGGTCGTTCGAGACAGATGAAGAATAACCGTGCCCTGCGAAGTGCACAAAAACACTCACAAACAGTAGCAATGAGCTTTAAACTCATCCGCCTAAATGCGGTTTGCGGCTGTGCTCTTTTTCACGATGTATTCGAAAGCAGTCTGATGGGTAGTTGTTTGAGGCATTTGGCTTGTTTGTTTTTGTTGTTTTTTTTTTACTGATCTCAGATATATATGGTACAATTCGGAAGGTGACAGTGTCCAGCACGGAAGGTTTCGTGGCCTAATCTGCAACACCTGAACAGGAATCGAGGTAGAGACGCTTCCGATGAACAGCCCGGAGCTAGATCTAGCATGAATTCAATTAATGTGCTTTAAAATCCGAACTCCCTCCTGCGAACACTGCACGTAAAGGGACAGGCATCCGGATTCTGCTACTGATCCTATGTGGGATGGCCCCTTTGGAAGGCCAGGACTAATACAATTTTTCATTCATTTTTCATTTCATTTATTAATACTGTCAGCCTCATTCAGGGGCTGTAACAGAAGTGGAAAGAACAAAACGATACTGAACAGTAAAATAAGTAGTACAGAACATATTGAAAACCGTAGTTATACATTTGTTAAAGAAAAAAAAGTCATCTCGCGAAATGCACACATAAACAAAACAAAAATGCACCACTGAGAAATCAGAACAGCAATCTTATGCAGCAACAATCTGACCTCATCGCCCTGTGCTAGTGTCATAGATGAAATTATCTAAGTGGCGTAGAAATTCAGCTAATGATGTCGACCGAACAGCAGAATCTGGAAGAGAGTTCCGGTCTCACAAGTTCGGGGAAAATAACTCAACTTGAAACAATCATTTTTTATAGTCGGTAATGGGATAGACTTACTATGCCAATGCCTTGATGTTTCATTAGCTTTGATCTCAAAGCAATCTGATTTATTCATTTTAAGATAATTATTGTTAATGAGGTAAAGAGTTTTTAGTCTTTCATATCTGGTTCTGGTTTCTAGCATAGGTAGTTGGGCTTGTTGGCAGAGTTCTGTTGAAGAATGGTTCCGGCAGTACTTATTAAAGATAAACCCTACAGCGAGTCGCTGAATCCTATCAAGCTTGTGACAATTAGTTGCTGTGTGAGGATCCCATATTACTGTAGCATATTCGACTATCGGTCTGACTAGGGTTTTGTAAGCGAGCCACTTTACATGCGGAGTAGCACTGTGCATAGTGCGTCGCAGGTACCATAGTGTTTTAAAACCTTTGGAAATGACAATTTCAATGTGGGTATTCCATCGTAGATCTGATGTAAATGTTATGCCTAGGTATCTTTCAAGCATATACCCGCTGATTTGATAATTGTAATCAAGAACATTCTTCTTTTTAGTTACTGACATGAACACAGACTTTTTAAAGTTGTGATGTACACCATTTCACTATTCTTTGCAGGTTTAAATTTAATTTAATCTGACCATAAACTGTATTTACGGTACTGTACATCACACAGTCGTCAGCAAAAAGTCTTAATGGAACATCAATGTTACTTTGTAAATCATTAATAAAGATCAAAACTAGGAGTGGGCCTAAGACGCTACCTTGCGGTACACCAGAAGCAACGGGAAGTATGTTGGACTGACAACCCCTAACAGTTACATACTGTTCACGAGAGGATATATACGCAGAAAACCATTGTGTGAGTGCTTGATTTTTAAAGACCGCATTAATCTTATATAAAAAGTTTTGGTGCGAAACTTTATCAAATGCTTTCGCAAAGTCAAGGTAGATAATGTCTGTTTGACCACGTGAACTTATTGTTTCTGCGAGGTCATGAACTATTTCTATCAGTTGGGTAATCGGGGACAGTCCCTTTCGAAAGCGATGCTGACGATAATACAGGATATCATGCTGGTCGAGATAGCCGAGCAGGTGTTTGGATATGATGTGTTCAAGTAACTTCGAAACTGTACTAGTGAGCGAGATCGGGTGATAATTACTAACAGAATTATTTCCGCTTTTATGAACCGGTATACCTTTTGCTCGCTTCCAATCAGTTGGAAAGCATCCGCTACTAAAAGAAGACTGAAAAACTTTGGACAAGCATTTAGGTACCCATTCAGCGTATCTATATAAGAACTCATTAAGGATACGATTTGGACCTTGGCTTTTCTTAATGTCAATATGTAATAGCAGATTTAGAACACCTTGCTCGTCAATCTGTAAATCAGTAATAGGATGTCTTTCAGTTTCAACATTAAAATCAGGCAGTATACCATTATCACGTATGTAAACAGATGAAAAATATAGATTAAAATCTTGGGCACGCTAATGGGCGTACTCCTCGGTCTGAGCAGGGTGCAGAACTTTAGATGGATTTATATAGCGCCAGAATTTACCAGGTGACTCGCGAAGAGATTTTGTGAGCGTCACATTATAGAAACTCTCTTTTGATTCCTTAAGAAGTATCTTTAAATCCTGACTCATGCGGCGAATACATAGTTTATTTTCGGGGTTTGGGTTGGGTGAGTAAGCCTTACGTTTGCGTTTAAGTCTTAGTTTGAGATGAAGTATAGCTCTAGTTATCCAGGGATTCTTTTTATAGGTGCGCTTAGTTTTCTTAGAAATAAAGTGATTAAGGCACTGTTTTGCTAATTCCGAAAAGAATTCCCATAGTTGGTCCGTACTAGCACCAAAGTCATACAGCTGCATAAAATCTGAATATGAATAATCCAGACAGTCTATCACAGCAGCGTCATCAGCGTCATGAGAATTAAAGAAACTTTTTTTGGACGAAGTACTTATGACATCTGGTGATGCGTTTAATGACAACAAAACCATCTTTTGATCTGACAAGCCCTCCAGTGTTTCACATTCACAGGCAGAACTTTGTATTCGGTCGGAAACAAAAATTAAATTAAATATGGATGATGTTGTAGGACATATCCTTGTGTAATCAGACACAACTTGAACTAAATTACGACAAAAAGCCAGTTTAGGTAAATGCTCACAACTAGGCACTTCTCATGTTCTAGGCAACAACCAACACCAGTCAATGCCGGGTAGGTTGTAATCTCCAAGTAATAATGTCCTACGATCCTGAGCCAGGTAAGTGTCCATAAATGTTCGTAGATTTACGAGGACGTCCACCGGAGCAGTTGGAGCCCTGTAAACAACGAAGACTGTTTGTGTATGTAATTTTGTCTTGACCCATAGCGCTTCTACGCCATTCACACCTGGAAGTACAGAAAATGCTATGCTTTCTTTGATAATTAACGCAACTCCGCCGCTCTGTCTTCTCGATCCCTTCTTACTATATTATAATTAGGAGGGGTGACTTCAGTGTCGAGTACATCCTTGTGCAGCCAAGTTTCTTTGACTACTATTAGGTGAGGTTCATGTTCTATGATTAAGCTTTTTAATTCGACAAGTTTATTTAATATGCTTCTGACATTCACATTTACCACTTTGAAAGGTTTTGACCCTGGGTTACTGCGTCAATTTCCACTCCCAGAAGGGGTATGTCATTTGTACCTTTCTTTCGTAGTTTCGTCCCAGGCGTAAAGAATTTTGTTCACCTTCATCTTATCGAATACCATCTTTACCTTGACCCGCCGTGGTTGCTCCGTGGCTATGGTGTTGGGCTGCTGAGCACAAGGTCGCGGGATGGAATCCCGGCCACGGCGGCCGCATTTCGAGGCGGGCGAAAACACCCGTGTGCTTAGATTTAGGTGCACGTTGAAGAAAGCTAGGTGGTCGAAATTTCCGGAGTCCTCTACTACGGCGTGCCTCATATTGAGAAAGTGGTTTTGGCGCGTAAAACCCCATAATTAAATTAATTATTACTAATCTTTACCTTGGCCCCGTTTTTCCTTTCGTCAACAGTGGTATTCCAGAGTATTTTTCCGAATATCATGCACTTTTTTAGAATAGTCCTCTGAAATGCTTATTTTCCCTCCTTTAAGCTTGGAGCAATTATTCATAATCTTAGTTTTTTCCCTAAAATCACCAATCCTAAGGATAACTGGACGATGCTTACCCGGATTCACCTTACCAAGACGGTGTATTCTCTCAATGGTACTTACTTTCTCTCCGAGTTTTGCTTCAAAAACATCGTCGTTTACTTTTCTCAGCAGTGTTTCTTCGTTTTCATTCTCTTCTTCCAGTATACGTCTTACAATCCTGGTTGCTACGCCGGGATTGATTTTCCAAGCCATCGACTTGTTTAGCTAGTGCAGCGATTTCCGCCTGACAATCACTCCTAGTAGTCTCAATATTTGATAGCCTTATTTGGAATTTCTCTAGGACCACGAGTTTTGCTTCCATGGAATCGAGCCTTGTTTGCATTTTCACTATACCTCAGACGAAGTTTGTTTTTCTTGAATTTGAGTAACTTTGGCCAAAATATCTTTTTGGGTTTGTAGAATTTCATTTAGGGTGGCTTCAGAAAGAGGCCCCGGGTTTTCTTCTACATCCCCTGAAAGCTTAAGCAGTATGCATGCCATTAAAGAACAGTCCCAGACACAATCAAGCAGCACTTGTGGACACGGCAGCACAACTAGACAGAGGTAATCACCACGAAAACCGTATCTTTTTGCACTAACCGGCACATACAAAGGCACTTGAGGTGACATCGTCACTGCAGGGCTGCCGTGTCCACTGATGATCGTAGGTCTGGGTAGCAGATTTATAGCTGGCAGGCTCCGTGACGTATCACGATGGTGAGTACATGTTACATGAAGATATTTCGGTGCTGCCTCAAGTTTTATATCTCGCTTGTAAAAGACAAATTGTGCAGGATAGGAAGATGGTAGCGCAGCATTCCTTCATCGCAAGCCTTGCGGAGGAGCAACATTGATCGGCAATTGCTGCCCCACTGCGATCCGGCTGCGTATCGGAATACATACGAGGCTAACACCCCTATTACACGGGCGATCTTCACCGCGGTTAATGTAACCGCGGTTATCACTAAACGCGGTTAGCGTGGTTACACGGCAGGTGAAACTGCAGTTAAGCCGCTAACCGCGGTTGACCACCAACAGAGCTTGGCAACCTCGGTTTAGTGTAACCGACGTTTCGGAAACGGGCAAAATGGCGGACGGTACTTCTGCCGAGTGCAGCGCCTGGGACTTCCCAGATATCTTCCAAGAAGCGTAAGATTTGGCCTGACGCGACAACTGAGGCCCTGATACGCATTTGAGAAGATAATCTTGCCGCTCTGCGCTCAGGTAGCCGAAACACGCGCTTCTACACAGAGATGACAGCTACGCACAAATTTCAAAATTTAAGAACAGCGCAATTCAACTGGACAAGTGAGACACATACAAACGCTATGTGTTTGTGTGCGTCTCACCTTCTTGTCCAGTTTGATGGCGCTGCTTTTAAACTTAAAACTTCAGTATTTTTAACATGTACTTTTTTGTGATAACTTGGGCAATGTGAAATCGCAGTGTATATACATTAACACCTGAAAGCATTGCCTTTTCTTCCTTTTCTATTGTTTTTTTTGTAAATACAAGCGTATAGTTCGAAAGTGCATTCGCGTAAAGTTGTACTCCTTTAATTATGTAACCAATGTTTGTTAGCTGAAACATTCATAATTCATTAAGAATTTTTTTACCTTTTCGTTCAGTGGACTTAACTTTATTTTATATTTACACATTTGTTCCCTTAACTCTGACTTTTTATATAGTTGTATGCCCACCGGGCATGCTCACAACTGAGAGCAGGAGTATCGAAAATAAATAACCTACACGTGCAAAAGGCAGTCTTACCTGTTAAAACTCTCAAATATGACAATTGTTTTGCTGAAAAATAACACCTTTAAACCACTGTAATCAAATGTTCAAAAAAAAATTATTCAAAATGAAGCCTGTACGCAAGAAATCACGTGACGCGTCATAAGACCATGAACCGTGGTCGATAGCCCGTGTAACTGTGGCGCACTACGGTGCGCGTTAACAACGGTTGAGCGAGTTAACCACAGTTAAGTTTAACAGCGGTTGAGCTGCCCGTGTATAACTAGGGTATAAGTCAATTTTGTCGCCAAGTTGGGATTCATGTTCCCGATCACTCCAAGGAAATTTTGTGTCGGGGCACTAGAACGGCGCTATGACCTTACACCACTCCATAGGTGTTCGCGTAAAAGCCATACCAATACTGTAGGATTAGCAGTTGAGATTAAAGTACGGAGCTGATTGTCTCCTTTAATCACATGCTCCAGAAATGGATAAAATTAACGAAAGAAAAAGCAGCAATGTTTGCAAAGGTAGGGTAACTCTGCTGCGAGCTTCGAACGGACAGAGCTTTGCTGGGTAACTAACTTGCTGTGTGCGTATTATATACTCGGCTGTCGTACCACCTCAAGTACAGTCTGGGGTTCCACGCGATATTGTTAGCATATAATCTTCCTCTCCAAGTTCAATCTGGCATTCTTTGCATTATGAATGCCATAACAGCCTCCTTACTAGGCCTTCTATGGTAATATGTGCCCATTAATTATTTTCTGACTTATACAAGAACTAAAGAAGCTTTGCAAGCCCTAAATGTGAGCACAGGATATATTATAGTACATGTGTGTTTACTTATGCAGTTTAATAAAAGTTAAAAGTAATTAGGCACCCTTATAAGGACGACATTCGAGCACAGTCAATGAATGGAGATTTAGCGGTAAATGCGAGACAAATGCGTTAGCATTTCGTCGCACCTTTTTGGTGCGATCAATTATTTAAACGGCGTTCACCACATAGATGCATTCTGCCTCTTCCAAGAGCCAAATGCAGGTGATGGTGGTCCGAAGCAGACCATCGTCACTTGCACTATATCTATTAAACACAAATAAAGACACTATTTTAAACTCTACCATCTCTCCTGTACACCTGACTATCGTCATCACCATCATCATCATCGTCATCAGCCTGGTTACGCGCACTGCAGGGCAATGGCATCTCCTATACTTCTCCAACTACCCCGGTCATGTACTAATTGTGGCCATGTTATCCCTGCAAACTTCTTAATCTCATCCGCCCACCTAACTTTCTGCCGCCCCCTGCTACGCTTCGCTTCCCTTGTAATCCAGTCCGTAACCCTTAATGGCCATTGGTTATCTTCCCTCCTCATTGCATGTCCTGCCCATGCCCCCCCCCCATTTCGTTTTCTTGATTTCAACTAAGATGTCATTAACTCGCGTTTGTTCCCTCACCCAATCTGCTCTTTTCTTATCCCTTAACGCTACACCTATCATTCTTCTTTCCATAGCTCGTTGCGTCGTCCTCAATTTAAGTAGAACCCTTTTCGTAAGCCTCCAGGTTTCTGCCCCGTACGTGAGTACTGGTAAGACACAGCTGTTGTACACTTTTCTCTTGAGGGATAATGGCAACCTGCTGTTCATGATAAGAATGCCTGCCAAACGCACCCCAGCCCACTTTTATTCTTCTGATCATTTCCGTCTCATGATCCAGATCCGCCGTCACTACCTGCCCTAAGTAGATGTATTCCCTCACCACTTCCAGTGCCTCACTACCTATTGTAAATTGCTGTTCTCTTCCGAGACTGTTAAACATTAGTTTTCTGCAGATTAATTTTTAGACCCACTCTTCTGCTTTGCCTCTCCAGGTCAGTGAGCATGCATTGCAATTGGTCCCCTGAGTTACTAAGCACCTGACCGGCTTCCCACGTATCACACACACACTTTTTTTCGACTTTGATACTACTAATACTAACGCACTCATAATTTATCTCTAACCAGATTCTGCCCATGAAGTGAAAGGTGGTGCAGATTCTGGAACTTGCGCCAGCACCAGTGATTACGCTGCAACTTGTGGGTAGTCTTGTATAATTAGCCGACCCAGATTTCGACGACCGACGACTGCGCTCGCCGCTGTGCTTTGAGTGTCCCCTGTTTTGCCTAGACGCAAGTTCGCCCCGTAAACAACTATATTCATAGCTCAAGGTTCTACTGGTATCTCGTTCTTCAGCGTCACTACCACATGACAATATCATATACTTGAGCGATTCTTCTAGGTCCATCTATTGCACGAGCAGTGATTTCACCAGGAGAGGTCGTCTTGCAGCTAAGATGAGCAGGCTGATAACGCGGATGGTGACAAAAATAAAAATAAATAGGTTTGTTTATCCTCGCAATAAAGCGTTCCGCTATCCCAAAGAGCGGACGCTGAAAAAAAAAATCAGTGGTTAATCAATGGTAAATGCGAGAAATTGCGTTAGACTTTTGTGCACCACGTACTGAGCAACATAAAGCTGCATCGGAAGTGTTTCATGCTGCTCTACAACTTTCTCATGGACACGTCCTTTCATCCAACTATAATGTTTAAGACGTTCAGTAATTATTTAAGAATAATTAAGTAATTATATAGGCGCAATGCAAAAAATAATTTGAGTGTCTCCAAGCGACAGCAAACATTACCTTGGTTCTGTCCAGCTACATGGCACTTGCATATATTTAAATCTTGGTGCATAATATTTGGGACACCCTGTATATACTTAGAAGAGCGCTTATATATTGTCTCGTTGTAGTGCCGGCAGGGGGGGGACACTCCGCGGTTCCGGTGGCACAGGAAATTGGCGCCATCTCTGTAATGGGCGACGCAAAAATCCGTTTCCCTTGCACGGCCTCGTAGATTGTCGCGCGCACGCGCGCCGATCCAGGTGGCTAAGCCCTTCCCCTCGCTCAACTCCTCTCCCTACGCCCTCTCTCGTAATACCCTCTCAACTCCCTCTCCTTCGACTGTCTACGCGCTCGCGCCGCCGTGCCATCCCCGCCGGCCCGGCTGCTGCTTAGTCCGCTACGTAACGCTTTATTTTTGTTATCTACTGTCATCGAGATGCGTGCGCTGCTGTGCGTTGACCGACGTGGCTAGTTTCGTCAGTTCTGTGGTCCTCGGTAGCTGTGTGCTTGTGCTCTGCGATGTTTCACCCGTTTCACGACTCGTACCGCTCGTGCATCGTGCAGTGGTGCACAAATACCTCAAAAACAAGTCCTGCAAGGTTGTTCCGGGTGCTTAAAGACAACAGGTGAGCGCTCAGACCCAAGGACATCAGAAGGCGCATGTACACGAATACAGCCCTGTCCATTTGTGTACTCCATGAGGCTCCGGACGTCGTTGCGCCTTGATTGTGCTACACCAATTGCCTCTTCCCGGTAGAGAAAGCTGACAAATAGATGTTCCTCCTCATTGTCACCTGGTCTGTGATTTGTTTTTTTCTGTGCCAAGTCTCATTCTGCAACTTCAGTAACTTGCCCAGCTTTCCATACCGCCCTCAGTGCTTTTTCTGTGTATCACGTTCTACAAACCAACAAACAGCTGAAAAATTACTGTTAGTGTTTGTGTACTATCTCAGTAACCCCCGATGGGAAAACCGCGCGAACAACCTTCATGTGTAGGCATGATACGCTTTTTTTTCCTCTGGAAAGCATGAGCATTGCAAGTGTCCTACATGCAGATTTTTGCAGTGCGTGTTTATTATACAAGGGAGAGCCCAGTAGGTACGACTTAGTGCCTTAAGGGACGTAATTTTATTGCTAAGCATTGCATTCGGGTAGAAAGAAAAGTCGTGTTGGCCTGTTTTACCTGGTCTTTGATTGAGGAATAAGCCTTTCTGCGAATGTTTTCTATGTGCTGCTGCAAAAGCCGACTATCTTCTGTTCCCCTTGCCACCGTTACTCAAGTTGTGGCCAAGTGCAAAATAATGTGATAATGTGTGTTTGTTTTTAGTACAATGTTATTTTTTTCTGCCATGTTTTGTTTTTTTCAATTTGTTCAGCAGTAATGAACATGTCGAGCATTTCATATACTTTCGTGCAGATTTATAAGTAAGCTTTCTTTTGGTATGGCTCTCAATCAAACAATGTTAGCATTTTATTCTATCTTTCAGGTATTTTGCGTGTCATTGTTTTTGCCATTACTAGTGAGTTTTCCCTTTTTATAGTTGTCATGACTATGTCATACACGTCGTCCAATTTTGTGCAATATCTTAGTGCACATATCAGGAGCTCGTCTACATTTAGATCTTGAGGACGTTATATAAAAATCTTGTTTTATATGTGTGTACATGAAATGGCCTTCGCGTTTTCTAGCACTTTCTTTTATTATTTCACCATCTGTGAACTCTTGTCTTTAGTACTCTTGTATATGTCATGCACCTCTCGCTTTTGCTCATTTTTTGAGCGTGTATCACACCACGTTGTAAGAAAAATCTCTTTTCGGAAACGAAGTCAATAAAGCGAGACTAAACATCTGTTGTGTTGGAAGTGGAATTTTTTTTTTTTGTCCCGGCACATGCTGGTATAATATAAGTATGGGCAAGACTGCGTGCGTGCAAACGCATAGCCCACGGCGCACCACGCGCCAGCTCGCAAGCAATGCCAATGCGCGGCGTAGCGCGCGCATTGCTTGCGAGCTGGCGCGTGGCGCGCGGTAACAAGCGCGCTATAAAAAAGAAGAAAAAACGCGCCGCTTACGGGTAAACACAAAAAAAAGTGAGCGGCGTGCGCGGCATGGGGGAAAGGGGGAAAGGGAGTGGTGCGGGTCGGCATAATAAAAACAAAAAGGAAAGAAAAACGTTTGGGAGAGGAGGTGCCGCGCGGCTGCTGTTGCTGTTGCCATGACAACGTAAACAATCATGTGCGCCGCCATTTTGCTTAATGCGTCGCCCATTGGTTAGGGCCGTAACTGAAGGGGACCTTGGCGCTAGCGTCGAAAGAGCGTCTGCTCGAAAACGGCCAATGGGATGTATACGGAGTGTCCCCCCCCTGGTGCCGGTAAAGAACGACCCAGTGTCCGAACTGAATTACAAATGTAAATCTTCATTGGGTGAAGCATTGGGCGAAGCGAAGCTTCATTGGCCAGCAAAACAAGTAACACAAAAGCACAACGATAGCAGCGAGCAAAGTCCGCAATCGTTGAAAATCTGATCTGCGCGTCAAGCGCGTCGGCTTTCATGCATGACGCGTCGAAGTTTCCAGCGGAATCGATGGCGCCCGAGTGCCTTCCAGGAAATATTGCGCAATTCGCGTCCAGCATACAATCAGAATACGCAAGGTTCGGAGACAACAGCTACAACATATGCAATCAACGACAACCTTCGAGTAAGTTCCCAATCATGCAGGCGCCTTTTGCTCTGAGCGGTAACTTTAAGTCGTTAGCGGGTAAAATGCAGTCCGAGAGGAAACTATAAGTACACGTATAAGCCCCACTCAATTAAAATGCATCGTTGCATTCGTTGGCTTCTTATGATGTTCAAAGTTCACCCAATATGTGCCTTGAGTCACTCTTGAACATTTACCTAGTGGTAGACATGTTTGCACTCTACACATTTTAAACAGGTCGTCGCTGAAACTGCTTTACCACAAGCCAAACATTCGCTAGCTGGAAGAGAAGTCATTCTGACAAAGTGCAGAGCAGCGATCGAAAGTAAGAGCAGGAAACGAAGCAACACCGGCATCAGCGCAGCAGCAAACTTTAAAAAAATCGGCAGACACATAATTGAATATTTGGGTTTTTTACGTGCCAAAACCACTTTCTGATTATGAGGCACGCCGCAGTGGAGGACTCCGGAAATTTTGACCACCTGGGGTTCTTTAACGTGCACCTAAATCTAAGCACACGGGTGTTTTCGCATTTCGCCCCCATCGAAATGCGGCCGCCGTGGCCGGGATTCGATCCCGCGACCTCGTGCTCAGCAGCCCAACACCATAGCCACTGAGCAACCACGGCGGGTGGCAGACACACTTTAGGTTGCTTACGTGTGGGAATGCGAAAGCATTAATGTACTTTTGGTCAAAAAAATTTTTTATCTGCGCGTTCCTTTTGTGCGCAAGCTCTCGCCTGCGTTTTAACTGTGCCTCCGTACGGGCAAATGGAAACTCGCCAAGTGTCTCAGCGCCCTCGCTTGCCCGCGAGGAGTTGATAGCTCGAAGTACCACTCAGCGGCATTCAATTGGACAATGTTCCTTTTTAATAGAGCGCAGCCCGTTTTTATTATTAGGCACCCGTTCCTGCGGCCAATGTCGGCGCCCATGGCGTCTGTGGCATAACGGATTGAATGAGCACCGCGATAGATGAAAGAGCGAACGCGGAGCGGCAAGTAAAAGACGTGAGTTGAGAAGACTGCAAACCAATGAGAGCGGCCCCTTCATTGACGTGCGCGCGGGAAAATGGTGCTATACAGACCCGCGCGACCATTCGATGCGTACTCGCATCTGGTCTCACCTGCACCGCTCATTTCGTGCTATTGTCTGTTCGCGTCAGCTCACACTGGCGCTTGTTTGGTTTGCTTGTTTTCGCGCTTGTTTCGGTGGTCATGGTTTGCGATTGTTTTATAATTTGATTGTATGCTTAACACGAATTGTGTAGTATTTTCTGGAAGCCACGCGGCACCAGTGATTTCACTGCCACATTCGACGAGTCATGCATAAAAGCTCACGCGCTTGACCCTCAGATCAAATTTTCGACGATTGCCGACTCTGCCACGTGTCTCTCTCAAATACACCGCCTCAGTATATTCCAGCTCGTATAGAGCGGCACTCAAATTTCGCATTAGGGAGTATCGGAATCATGGGTGCATTTTTTAAACGCTCATTATATATACTCGTTACGTGGTGACCCCTCCTACCCATTGGCTGCGCCGCCACGTGCACAACGGCGCACGCACTGGGCCACATGTGTAATCAGCCAAATTGCTGCGACGTGACGTGTACAATGACGTACGCACTGGACGCACATTTAGTCAATCAGACACGTGGAATGTGGAGTGGGCCAAGCGTGCTCGTCTCGAACCGCGGAGGCCCGGGTTCGATTCACACAGACAGAGGTGTGCCTAAGGTTCTTCTTCAAAGGCATTAGTTTACTTTGTTTACAGGAATCTCCCTGAGAAATCTGACATCAAGTAGCGTGTTTTTTAACTCTCTGACGCCGGCCATTTTCAGTACCCTCATTCGGTCACGCCGCCGAGAACAACGCCGCATTTTCGTATAAAGGGGCGTATGACGATTTCGCATTAGAAGTGCTGGAATTAGAAAAACGAAAGAAAACCAGCCAACCAAGTTGCAAATACCGATTTTTTAGATGCGTCCCTTTTACCGCCACTTCAGCCGCTGTGGAAATTAATGGCGCAACCCAACACGGTGCACAGAGAAAGTTTCGACTGGGCAGGTTATGTGGCTGTTATAGCCACGCGCAGGAGCACGCAGATATACGCCTAGATATGAGAGCCAGCACACCGTTGAGGCTCGGAAAATGTAGCCTCGAGGGAAGACCAGCGAACAACGAATTCAGCCGGTCCACGTCAAGCTTCGCGAGTCGGCAGCCCGTCGAGGCCTTGAAAACAAAAACTAAATTATGGGGTTTTTACGTGCCGAAACCACTTTCTGATTATGAGGCACGCCGTAGTGGGGGACTCGGGAAATTTGGACCACTTCGGGTTCTTTAACATGCACCTAAATTTATGTACACGTGTGTTTTCGCCCCCAACCAAATGTGGCCGCCGTGGCCCGGATTCGATCCCGCGACCTCGTGCTCAGCAGCCTAACACCATAGCCACTGAGCAAACACGGCGGGAATAGCCTTGACGTATTATGAATCGGTTTTATCAAGGTTTATGACAATGTTGTGCCTAATATGATGGTTTTGTAAAAGTGTATGACCATGTGAACAGGACGTGTGTGCCTCTGCTGTTGTCTTTGCCAGCGTGGGGGCGAAGGACTCCCTCAAGCCATCCTTGAATGGCTTTTCCCTTCGCCTCCCATCACATGTATATGTGATAAACCAATAAAGAATCAATCATTCAATCAATCACTCAATCAATCAATCAATTAATCAATCAATTCGGATTCGCTGTTCTTGGAAGGTTTTAACAGGAAGGTGCAGCCAGGGCTGATCCAGAGCAGAAAAAAATGGAAGAGGGCTTTGATGTTTCTTTTTTAATCCCGTTCTTGCAAATCTCGCAAAGAATGGCGTAATGTAAGAATTGGTGATGGATTTATTGATTTTATTAATAACGCACGCGAGAACTCCCGCGAATTCTGTCAGATAAGATTAAAGCAGTATACTACCTCTGCAGAAAAAATGCTGCCGTTAAATGGGGCTGCCTAAGGTGTGCGGCACGGGCTTCGATCCCCCTCTTCCCGCCTAGTAATTAACTATTATGGGAATCACGGCCGGTTTGGAAGCGGTGAAGCTTTGAAGTAGCATTTAGGGTTCAAAGGCAGCCATTCATGAAGTTGAGGTAATTATTCGAAGGAAGGAAACACGTGATGTTTCGCCGGATTCGTGATGCGAGCTATTTCTTTTGCCGTGGTCTGACAGGTCGTGTTGGCGTATATAGAGCCTCACTCATTTGAGAGCAAACTTGAGTGACAAGGCACGCGTCTTCCAGACATGTTTTAGATCGCAAACGAATAAACAGCTGTCACGCGAGCAGACACGTGAGATGTGTATAATCTGAAGGCTATAGCGGCTCCCTTGACCAGAAAGACTCGGTGGCCCGTCACCTTGAATCGCCTAGCGAAACCGGTACGAAGTGCAGCACGAGAGACTTGCAAGAGGGCAAACATATATTATTTGGGTCGGCCAGGCCGTGCCAGAGCTTTACTGAACGCGGCCGCACAATGCCGCCCACTTACGGGGGAAACGCACGGCTGACGGAAATGTACGAGGCGCCTGCTTACAAAGGTGCGTGCAAAATGCGGCCACGGCTACCGGTGCAATGGCTCTCTTCCTCTTAGGCACAAAATATTTCGCAGCGTGAGGGATTGATTCTAGGGGTTTAACGTACGAAAGCAATACTGGGGCTATGATAAACTGCGCATAGTGCGAGGCTTCGGAAAAATTTTGACCTCCTGGATTTCTTTAACTTGCGCTTAAATCTTAGTACGTTTCTGCACTTTGTCCTAATCGAAAGAAGGCCACCGTGGCCGGAAATGAAACCGGCAGCCTCCGCAGCAGCTGGACGCCATTGTGTGGCGGATGTGGCGTCACTGTGGTAGTGGGGCAGAAGTTTAGGAGGGAAATGGGTGTAAATACCGCGCGGACGAAAGAAAGAAATGTTTTAACCAACGTATTCTCAGGTGAGGTCGCTGGCTTTCAACGCACTTGTTTTCCGCGTGCACCAGATTGCCTTTTGATAGGCAAAAGCTTCTTGGTGTCCACTGCACGCTGGTACCCCTTCGCACTAGCACTCCTATCCCGGCGCGAATGTAACCGAAATTGGTGGCCGACAAATATGCCCTGAAGCCAATTGCGCAAGTATGCTCTAAATTGCCGCCGGCACACACAACAAATTCAAGAGCAAAAGTGGTACCATGTTCATACTACGTGTATAACGGAAGCTCCGAACAAGGGGAGGCACTGATTTCTCAGGCGTCGTAGCGGTTGCTTGTGGCAGCGTGACAAAACAAATACGAGAGGAGGTTTCAGTTTTGCCAAAAGTTGGCGAATGCGTGGAAAATTTCTATGCAGAGTGAAGTGGGCAACCACAACATTCCTCCTGGGAATTCCTACGGTAAGAAAGCTCAGCTAGGCAGTCCATACGCTTTTAAAATTGTGAGGACGCCTTTAACCGCAACATGTGCGTCAGAACCTAACCAGCACTTGAAAAAAAAGTTCCTTCATTCTACGTACTGTCGCGCCACATAGCTTTTAGCGAAGGACGGCACAAATCATTTCTGTTCAGCTGAAATCACCAACATGGTTGCATGTTTCAACTTGATCTAAATATATTCTCCGTATAGCTTATTTTTAGAGCGAAGCTTTCTTGCTTCGAAAAGCTGGCGCTGCAGTGATGCCGTCGCATACTTGTTGCTGGCCGAGTCGGTGCATATTAGCGAACATTGTTAACTGTGCGAATTAGCGATCCCAGAGAGAGCACACAGGACAGGCGTCGTAGTGGTCGTTCTATCGCCGTCAATGCCTTGTCGTCATGCGTGTCGTGTGCATGATCGCGCGTCACAAGCTCGCGTTGAGCGAGGCGGCTCCCAGTAATCATGTGTCCATGTTGGTCGTGCGATCTGCTCTTACAAATGGTCCCTTAGCAGAAATAGCGCTCTTCACAAACTCCGCTCAGAGCTACGCTCACACCTGTCGCACGTGGGGTTTTTTTTTCATTTATCAGATACTTAAGGGACAATGATCGTACACGAGCTACCACAACTACTGTGCAAAGAGCATTACTTGAATGACAGCAATCATCACATGATTTGAATAGCCTGCTTATAGGAGCCGTGAAAGTGCCTGTTTGAAACTTGCGTTCATTAAATTTCGAGACGGCTTGATAAGCGTGCGTTCTTAAGCACATTTGTTATTGGCCTTCTAACTACCTTTGAATAGCTACAATGAAAAGGGAGCAGTGATCAATGCGTCCTTGATTTAACAGGCCAAAACGTAAGGAGATCCGTGAACCTCATCAAGGCATTCCGTCTATTGGCATCTGAGTTGTCACTACAAAAGGAAAAACACAATTGTGTATGACTGATAAAATGTCATCACACTTGTATTGGAAACACAGGAAGCTGCAGTTCATAAGCACAATAAAATCATCTCCATACCTAAAAAACTCAGTGCTTTTCCACTTGGTAAAGAAGGCTGACCAGCGAAGCTGTGTATGTGGGCCGCTTATTGGCGAACTGCCCTTCGCCGGTGGGTCGGCCCGGCATTGCACTATATTCGGGATTGACCCACGTATGGGGAGTGCTTAACGCCTGCTTCACCTCCGCCACGGGTATGGCCAGTATTGCAGTATCTTCGGCATCGGCCCACGTATGGTGAGTGCTTAACGCCTGCTTCACCTCCGCTGCGGGTCAGCCCGGCATCGCAACATCTTCGGGATCGGCCCACGCATGGGGATTTTTTTTTTTTTACCACGCCACCAACACGAAAATTTCCTTGGACGGCAACGGCATACAGCTTCGCTGTGATAATTTTTTACACTTCTTTGGTTCCTCTAGGGGCTTTGGGACACTTGTTGGTCAATCTTATCTGAAACGAATAATTCATAATTAAAACCAGGCATGAGCTTATATACACATATTTCTTTAGCAAAACATCAATGCAGTTACTTTGAATGAACGTTGCTAATAATTAAAAACCATGCAATTCTTCAAAAATGGGCTCCAATCAACGCTCTGAAGGTGGTTGGCCAGCAAAGCTGTCGTGTCATCTGATTCGATAGGCCAATTTGCCGTAGCGTATACTTGTGACGTAAGCGTAGTTACTTCCCTCCCTCCTTCGTATGATACAGCTGCCGCTTCCTGCGACTCCAGCTTATACAACCGTTACCTTCACTGGGAAACCCTTGCGGCGAACGGTATGCGCGAAGGCGATCTTTCTGGTCCTTTTTTTCTTTCCCCCTCAGGGCCCGCGCCGCGTCTTGGTGGCGAAACCCACCGCCTCATTTTGAAGGGAATGTGCATAGCATTCGTCCATCCTTCCTCTGCAGACGCGGATGGATGCATGGATGCTTTGCGCGTCCCCTTTGAAATGGGGCGGTTGGTTGCGGCACCCAACTCTTGTTATTATTTTGCGTAAGTCCGATCTATATTTAGAAAAAGAAAAACAAAGAATTCCCAGCATCAAGCTTTCTGAACCGCTATTGGGAACCTCGTCTTTGTACGCCTTTTCTCTTTGGGGTCTCCCTACTCTTCTGTCCCCAAACATCCGATCCCCTCTTATTAATCTCTAATGCGGACATGTTTACTTTCCCCTTGCTATTACTGAAACCAAGGGCTTCAAGGAGGCCAAAGGTGCCCAAGCTAGCCGCTGAATTAATTAATTAATTATGGGGTTTTACGTGCCAAAACCACTTTCTGATTATGAGGCACGCCGTAGTGGAGGACTCCGGAAATTTCGACCACCTGGGGGTCTTTAACGTGCACCTAAATCTAAGTACACGGGTGTTTTCGCATTTCGCCCCCATCGAAATGCGGCCGCCGTGGCCGGGATTCAACCCGCGACCTCGTGCTCAGCAGCCTAACACCATAGCCATTGAGCAACCACGGCGGGTGAAGCTAGCCGCTGAGAAGAAGATGATAATGATGAATTATTGGCATCACCTTTGAAACTCGGTGGTGTCAAATATTCACCTAGCCTGCTTGAGTTACTCAGGTATACTATACATGCTTTTCATTCTAGCATGTTTGTATACATCTCTTTAATCGTCTTTATCTTGCTGAAAACTTCTCTATCTGCCTTGTTCCGCTACCTATGCCTGTAAGGCATTCGGTCGTATCAATCTCCCTGCTCCTTTTTTTACCATGAATACTCCAAACGTCTCTTGATTATCGTGACTGCTGAGCGGTTGGCGCTTCCGTCCTAAATCAAAGCGCTTCTGGAAGGTGCGCGTTATGTACGGGCCTCACTGGGTGAATACCTTCGCATTCCATTAGGATGTGCTGATTGGTCTCTGGTTTTTTTGCTGCAGCATGCACATGCCTCATCTAGTACCGAATAATTGCTCCGGTAGGTTTATGTGCTTAGGCCCAAAAACCAAGGCACTGCCTTCTGTTTCATGATACAGATTTTCCCTTGTAATTTCTTTCCTCTCATTCTTTTAAATCTCCATGGTCCTTTTTATTTACACACACACACACACACACACACACACACACACACATATATATATATATATATATATATATATATATATATATATATATATATATATATATATATATATATATATATATATTCTTTGCATCCAGTTAACCGTTTGTGTTTCTCTCACTATCTTTCTGATGATCCCTGGTTGTCTACATAGAGTTGCAACTAGGCTGTACTTGGTTGACCTCTTCCTCAATTCTTGGCCTCGCTTTTCGAGCAGATATATTTGTGCACTCCAATAGCCCATTTATTTTTATCCATGTTTTTGAGTCTTTCTGCCAAAGTAACTTTGCTCTGCGCTTCTCTGATTTCACACGAGGCCCAACCCACGTCCCCTTGCACTCCATTATTAGTGGCTTTACCGTGGACTCCCAAAGCGAAACGGCCAACCAATCTTTGGTTTACTTCATACGCCGACAAGATATCCGATTTTAGGTCCAGAATGGCATTTGCGAACGTTACCGGGGGCACCATGACTCCTTTCCAGATCCCACGCACAGCACAGCAGCCCGATGTGCTAATCATTCGACGACGAGCTACCCTGTGGCCTAGATAGATGGGAAACTGGTCTGCTGGATAGGTACAAACACAGATAGATAGATAGATAGATAGATAGATAGATAGATAGATAGATAGATAGATAGATAGATAGATAGATAGATAGATAGATAGATAGATAGATAGATAGATAGATAGATAGATAGATAGATAGATAGATAGATAGATAGATAGATAGATAGATAGATGTGCCCCGAAAAGTGCGAGGTGTATAGCCAGAGAATGTTAACGCATTAAAAGTAGCCGATTACAATTGTAATTCGTCAGTTAATGTAATTAATTAAATTAACAAATTTGAGCCCCCGAAAGTAATAGTGCAATTACCTAAACGTAGTTGATTAGTTTAAATTTACTTTAAACCCTCATTCAATCAACGTGAGACAAATACAGTAAATAGAACGAGCTGACCTGGCTCTTTTTGCGCGTCCTCTGCTGTCCTTGACACGTTGTTCATTTTCACTAACAATAGGTTTTCAAAGCCTTCTTCGACAATCTTCCCTCGTTTTCCTTGTGAACCCATCTGCAGTGACGCTGAAAACTCGCTCGATGTGCACCCAGCAGAGAAGGTCTGTGCTGTGACGTATGACCCCGTTGCTCAGAAGATACAATCTTGTGGGCAACAGGGCCACGTCTTGAGTAACCAGCATGGTTATTCAAGACGCGGCGTATTGATTCTCTGAACTGTACTGCATGTGAAGGATAGGAGTCATGGAAAAATTTCTCTAGTCCTGCCCGAAATACCGAGATGAAAGGAAAGCTGTGCTTGAGAGAGCGCAAAAGAAGGACCCTCCCCACTCCTTTTCTTCCCAGAAGGGTCCGTTATAGCCGGCAAAGTAGCTTCAAGGATTCATGCATACCTAACAGAAACTGGTTTGATGGGAGTGTAGTGGTATGGCGTAGTAACATTGTGAGAGACGTTCAAGAAGATTATTTCAGGCTTCGATCGCCAGACTAAATCGGCCGGTTGATACAGCCCACCCCCAGTGTGGTTAGTCAATATCGTGATGCTCGCAGTATGGAAACGTAGCGCTTCAATGCTGCGGGACACCAAGGAAGGCTCTTCTTAATTTTTTCAGTGAGAGACTGAAAAGTCATCAGCATTCGAAGTGTCAGTCGCTGTCGAACGGCTGAAGGGTTCGACAGCGACTTTTTTCGAATTGTCGGCGAATTTGTCAGCCAACATCTGACGCCGCCTCTCTTGGCATACGTTGGCCCTTTCGACATGCGCGACTAGTTGTGACGGACGCCAGCAAACTTTCTTGTTCCATGAAAAGGTGGCCAAATGATTAACTTGATTTAATAGAAAGGTGCACATATGCAGCCCTAAAGATACCGTTCGCGTTATACAATGGCGAAAAGAGATGGATACGAAAGATGTATATATCTGAGAGAAACATAACTGTTTACGGTCCAAAAATTTCACTATATACCAGAGAATTCGTAGAGCACACTAAGCGATGAATTAAGCATCACCATGGTTCCAGGAGAGAGAGAGATAAATTTATTTTGGGAGATAGCTCAGAGGTAGGGCCTACAAGAGAGCTATGCAAATCTGCAATCCTACCATGCTCAGGTAATCGAGGCGTAGCGGTAGGGCGCTGATAGTGAGAAGGAGGTGCTCCACCAACTTGTTTGGAAACCTTTGAGCACTGTAATTCCCGCCAAATTTGAGCACTCAAAGCTAAAAAGTGTTACTGGTTACGCAGTATTTGGTTACTGAATAAAGTCATTGAATTACATGGAACATTACCCAGTAAAAAATCTAATCGGCAAATTACAACATCAAAAAATGTCTTATTACAGGTAAGTAATTACATGTAAGTCGTTCTGGTATGGGCACGCCGTGAATTTTATGACTATGTGTATCTTGCCAATGCATTTTGGCTTTGCCAGAACAACGACCCGCTTGTACTAGGGCAGTTTACGGAGCCATCACGACGACTATACTTGACTTACGGACTTCTTATCCAGTGTTACCTGGCAATAAATATTCAAGATATTAGCTATGCAAGAATCAGAGGTGTAACTCTTTTAACTTAAAAGCCCATATTGTTTCTACCCTCGAGATATTAACAATTATTTTAAAAACGCTGGGTGAAACCACGTAAACACATTCCAGAAACAAAAAATTACATGAAACTGTTCATAGTTAGAACTAGAGCTATGGGAATATTTCTCCTTGTAGGCCTTCAGCGTAGGCATACTTGGGGAAGCCTGGATTGATTTGGTATGTTGCAAGTGGCGTTGAAATATTCGCTCAATCATAATATTGTGAGAGCATCACTATGTTGCTGATTTGCTATTGTGCTTTTTCTTTCAGTTATTTAACCTTGAACATATTCCATACCCTATGTTTTTATTTGTTTGTCCTACGTAGCTCTACTTCTGCGTATGTGCTGCTGTTGCTATTTATTTGCTGGACGTTCCCAATTTTGTAACATTGCATTTCCATTCTATAGCTACTCCTGCTAGGTATTGAAAAAAGGCAGTAGATGTCTAAATATTAAATAAATAATGAATGTTACCCCTTCTCATTTTCGTCAGCAGATGTCTTAGCCAATATTGACTTTTGGTCTTCGTTGCGGCCGATGAGCGCGGACGCAATAACAATTAAGCAATGGCTGTGATGTCCGCAAGGACCGCCGCAACTACTAACCGGTTCTAATACAATCAATAAAGGCGGCCTAATATCATAATTTAAGAATACAAATCGAATACGAATAGTACGTACCGTATATAAAATCGAATATTGAATAGTAAGACACAGACGCGTATATATAGCAAGAATATTGACTATGGTTGTATAATTACGTACCACGTTTGTACTTTAAACAGTTTAAACACAACATTGCTAATTGTCAATAAACTAATAGCCTCTCAGCATGTTGAGATCCTTGTTGTTAACAACGATTCCAAGAATGAATGGGCATACTATGACTGACTTTTCAAAAACGCTGAATAAGAGGTGGTTAAAAAAATCGCAAGTTGTAGAAACGAAAAGAAAAAAAAACTACTGGAGGACCGACGTGCCGTAGACACACGTAGAGTGCCCATTTCAACGAAACTATCACTGCTGGCGGCGTGAGAGATAAAATTGTTACGGGACTAGATTGGATTTAACACAAAATTACAGGCTACAAGCGAAAATCGCAGGTTTTCGTTGAGGCTTGCGCCACAAAACCGAAATCAAAGCATGCAGTACCCTTTATGTGTCAACATTACTTGGAAAGCTCTTGTCCTTATTTCACTTCTGATAATTCGAATACTTTGTTGAGCAGAAGGAGAACAGTAACCTTACTTTAATAGACCATTGTTGCAAAGTATTTGATGAGTCTCAAAATTCAAAAATACGCAATAGTTAATTTTAGAACACAAATGGTGAAATTTTAATATTCGATTCGTTTCCAAAATTTAGAATATTCGCCTATCCCTATGATTCAACCATTTTTGAAACTTGCTTTGCAGCACGATAACCTTTCATTAACGCGTAATACTTTACACATACATCTATTCCCCTAAGCATTAAAGACATTTGAATGAAGGGGGAACAAAAATTTTTAAATATGTTTAAGTGTCAGGGAATGCTATCTTATCGACATGCAGTTGGTAAATTGCAGTCCTCCTGAGTAACACGGAAGACGTCTTTGAGCGAATTACGGAAGGTTTCAACGAGCAAAGTCGAAGAGTCCAACGGTTTTGCGACTCATATGCTAAAAGGCGTATGAATGTTTTAACGTACCCTTTCAGTGCGTTTGTTTACTCGGTGAGTAACCGAGTAAGCGAAAATATCTTGTGATTAGTGGTCAACCACTGAAGTTACTGAGAGGATCCACTGAGTACTGAGTTACTCAGTGGAGGCGGGTAATAAAAAGGAAATTTCCAGTCAAATAAAAATTAGTCCCAGCCCACAGAACCAGTACTGCCAAGCTATAAAGGACATCGCATAATTCAAGCGTGAGACCCAGAGCACTCGCACCGGTAACAAACTCGCGGCGTAGGAAGATGAGCAGCTGATAAAACAGTGCTGTGAAAATGAGAATCACATAAAAAAACTACAGAGAAGACACACCCATCGTGATTAGGACTCGCGCCAATGCAAAATTAAAATCGAAAGCATGGTTCAGAAAAACTGCAAGGATGCCGAAGAGACTTTGACAAAGCTGGGAGATCTGAACCTGTATTTAGTTGGAGGCATGTCACCGTGCGCCAGTGCGCAATGAGGCCCAACGCAACATAGTCGGAGAGTCGCCAGGAAACGGATGCGATTTTCGCTCAGACGAAGCGTATCCACCACTGGATGCGTAGGCATGAGGGCAGTGACTGGCGAAGCTGATACTGCTGGGACAGGAAGCAGCACTAGCAGGAGTGTTGATAAAAGGCCAACCAAGGTTGAAACCCTTTGAACGCATGAATGAATACCGATGCCCAAGCCTGAAGCGACTGCTGTCCAGAGCCATCGTCCAATAACTGTAACGTAAATGTGGGTTTCCTGGATCTACGGCGGACGCAGCTTCCGCCAAAGATTCGACGGTGCTGAAGCCGTTCAAATTTTCTGTATATATGACCTTGCTGCAGTATGTTAAGAATCCACTGGAGGGCAAAATGCATTGCCAGGAATTCGCCCAGCCTAACAACATAATGGTCTGCAGCCAGCACAAGCAAAATGTTCGCACCATATTTCGCTTGAAGGCACCTTCACGGCCTAAAAAGTTGGAACAGTTCCCCTTGCTGCTTAGTGAGTTTTCCTTTAAATTCAATGTAATCATCCTAACCGAGAGGGTGGTGTAAGCCATTTACAATCTGTCCAACTGTGATTGCTACCACCATTCACTAAACCCAGCTGATCGACGAGGTTTGGGAGTAGCTATTTGTATTCCGAATACGCGTCCCTATGCCATTATTATTGAATTCACAGAAATAACACCACAAATATCGAGAGCTCAGAATCAGTGTACGGTGTGCTGACACTATTTTAATTTTAATTTATTACCCTCCACCCAGAACAGTTGCGTGATTTCTTTATCAAATAACTTTCTGAACGTGAGCTCCTACCAGAAATTTGGGACGCAAGCCAGGCATCAATAACCAATATTGTTGAGTCTATTGATAACGAAGCAGCGCCCTTCATTTCATTTAATCAAACTCGTCACTCCAGTGTGTCAAGAATGAAAGAAACCGTTTGCTTATTATAATTGGGTTCTCGCAGCAAACAACTACGATAGTGTCTGTTCCACAAGGTGTATCATACTAACCCGATCCTTAGAGACGATGTGTTATATCGTCCATCCTAGATGTCATCCCACACCGATCATAGGTACAAAGTTGCTGTCTCCATCTAGCAACACCGATGTCTACATCAAATCGTTTATACCAAGAACTGTGAACGACTGGAAACACCTTCCCGCTGCCATCTCTCACGGCACTAAATTGAAAGAAGCGGTCTGCAATGACATCGTCTCCTTCCAATAATGCCTTCATGCCCCCAAAGTATGAAAATAAATAAATAAACACCAATCGATTCTTTGTGGTGAATTTAATATTAACATTTGCTCAGAAAACAAACGCTCTGTTAAACTGCTGAATAGGCCAGCTGCTTTCGTCTTTTGCAATATCATTACGACACATACCCAAGTGTCGCTAGCCATTTGATCTTTATAGAGCGCAGCCCTTAGGCGCCCGTTCTTGGGGTGAGAAGCGGCGACCCTGGGCGTCCTCGGAGTCCAACCAAGCGAACGCGGAGAAGACGGCGATGGCGAAGAGGAAAGCGCAGCAGCAGAGCGCAGAGGAACAGTGAGGCGGAAACTGGAGGAGCGGGCTACGGCGAAAGCGTGCGAAGCGTAGTACCGCCCGAGTAGGGCTCCGCGGTGAAAATGGCTACAAGGTGGCGCCACAGTAGCAAGCGTTGTCTGTTCACCGATGACGCCACCAATACCATATATGGAAACATAGCGCTGCATGGGCCGCTACTGTGCACCCATGCGCCACCCACGCACTACCTGTCTCGACCTCGCGATTAGCGAGGCAGTCGCGCCACACTTCGCTCCGTTTGCATCGTGCCGCACGAGACACATTGTCCGTGCCGGCCAACATATCGCGAAATGAACACACGTTTAGAGCTGCGCTCAATTTTCGCACTACGGAGTGTAGTAAACGTCGGTGAATTTTTTATATTTAGTTGTTACCGATACTGACACATTGTTACCTGTTACTCGCACAGTTGGCTCCGATATACGTAACCATTGTCCCATATTCACGACCATACTTAAATTCTTCTAAAATAAACAAACGTACCCGCATGCCCAAATTTTTCGGCCAAGCTTTAGCGCACTCGGCATTGAAGCTCTTTTGATCCAAGATCCAAGATTGTGATTCGGTCCTGATTAAAACTAATGCGCACAACGCCCTGTCTTCTGCTAGCAGCCTGGTTAGCTCAGATAGTAGAGCGGCTTACCCGGGAAGGTGGTTGTCCCAGGTTCGAGTCCCGGACCAGGACGAATTTTTCTTCAACTGCGAGGCTTTTCCTTCGAGGAACCCGTATGGTTTTTTTTTTTTGTCGCCATTGCTACGATTGGGTGGAAGTACCATTTTCCCTTCATTAATTACTTCCCTCCTACTTGAGGGTTTCCGCAGAACTATTACGTCATACACCATGTTAGCTAAAACTACTCGAAGTCTTTTTTTGTTGTTGTTGTTGTTGTAAATGAATACGAATTCACCAGGAAGATGGTTCCATTTCGTGGATGACCGCAGAAAAAATGACTGCGAAAAAAGTTTTAGTGTGACATGATTCAAGACCAACTTTATAACGGTGGCCGATTCGAGGCGATATTTATTGTGGTTGGAAAATGAAATCACTGCGGAGTGTTGAATAATTATATGATTTAGGAAAAAGGTCTAAAACATTCGAGTTTACGCCTAGAAGAAAATGGGGTAAGTGCAATGTTGGTTTTCATGGCAGACACACTTGCAGTTCAATTGTAGTTACGTAAGATGAAACCAACTGAATTATTTTGCATGAGTTCTAATGAAGTAATTAGTTTGTCAATGGCAGAATCCCAAGAGCGCATACATATTCAAGTTTAGGATGTATAAGTGTAGTACAAAGAAGCATTTTTAGGGATTAAAGGGCAGTTGAAAAGTTACGTCGCAGGTAGCCAGGCATGCGGTTAGCGCTGCGAATGACGTAGTCGGTATGAACGTTCCAAGGCAAATTTTTAGAGATATGCACATTTAAATATTTATAAGAGTGAACTAATGCTACGGGAACATTATTTAGGTAATATGTAGGCATGCTTTTAGTTATTCGGGATAACCACACCCCTTTACGTTTGCCAATATTTAGTTACATTAGCCGATGTTAGCACCAGTTTGCTACACTAAGTAGATCACACTGAAAGCGGTTAGCATCCTCCGCATTAGTTATTTCACGAAAGATAACACAATCATCAGCAAATAGGAGAATGTGAGATGATAGTGACGAAGGGAGGTCGTTAATACAAATGAGAAAAAGAGGCCCGAGTACTGAACCTTGAGGTAGACCGGAAGTTACGCTTACAAATGGGGAGCTATGGCCTTTTGCAGTTACAAATTGAGAGCGATTGGATAGAAAGCATTCAATCCACTTCAGGATGTTAATGTCAAGGCTCCGCTGACTTAGTTTATAAAGTAGAAGTTTATGACACACCTTATCAACTCCTTTGGCTAAGTCTAAAAAATGCAATCTGCAAATGACGAACGGTCGAGAATACGATGTAATTGAACGAAGCAATTGCTGAACGAAGCAATTCCAGATACAGAAGTAATACCCAACACCCACGAGATAGTACGGCATGATCGCAGCACAAGGGGAGGGGGCGTAGCTATAGCGATAAAAAAGGAATTAGATTACACAGTTATTTCCCATAACACAGGCATCGAAATGGTTTGGATTTTGCTTCGGTTTTGTCATCTGAACATTTTTATTGGTTCTGTGTACAGGGCCTCCCGATGCTGACATTTCGGTTCTTGAACGATTGCACGATTTTATGGAAGAACATCGTAGATGTTACAGTCACACAATGATGTGTGGCGACTTTAACTTGCCAAGAATTAATTGGGAACTTCTGGCGGGAGTAACTTCATATCAACAAGCCAATATTTTGCTCGACATTGCCTTTGCATTCAATTTAAAGCAGGTCGTGCAGGGGCCGACACGCATTGCATCAGGAGCAAGCTCGCTTCTTGATCTTGTGTTTATTAGCGATGCCATTGAGAGACTCGGCTTCTCTATTGATACCGTCCCAGGTATTTCCGACCACGAAGCAGTGCTGTTCAAGAGCAACACGGTGCGGCCGCCTGGCCATGAGTTAAGAAAACCGTTTCTCGACTTTAACAATGCCCTAGACGAAAGTATTTTAGATTTATTGGAGCAAGATTACGATCAATTCATCGAAAAACACGCGGCTAGTCTCGTGAATGTCAATGACCTATGGGTGCACTTAAAGACTATTCTACACGAATGTATCGCAAGATACGTGCCGAAATATATAGTAAAATGAATCACACTAGTCCATGGATTACGCGTGAAGTGATCCAGCTTAAACGTCGCAACAAGCGCCTAGGATCCACACGATTTAGAACAGGTCACGTTTCTTTGCAGTCCCTTGGCATAGAGCTGCGCATGAAAATAAAACAATCCAAGTATAACTTTTTTAATGTTAAAATGCATAAGTTTCTCACTACAGACCCCGCAAAATTTTGGACACACTTAAGACAGAATAAGGATCCAGTTAGTAAAATTCGTTCGGATCACAGGGGAATTAATGAGCCTTGTTGCGTTGCATAAGCTTTCAATGATTACTTTTCTTCAGTGTTTACTACGGATAGTACGTACATCCCAAAATTTCAGTCTCCGTGCCTTATCTTGCCAGACCTACTAATATCTGTCGAAGGAGTTGTTGCTGCCCTGCTCCGTGCTTGGTCCACTTCTGTTCCTTATTTACTTAAATGACTTGAGTTTCGATTCTCCAGTGCGATGCCGTTTTTTTCGCCGACGACTGCGTTGTATACCTACCTATTCAAAATGCTGAGGATCATAGTATACTAAACGATTACCTGTCAGAGGTTCTGAAGTGATGTCTGTCCTGGGAAATGTCATTAAATACCTCAAGGTGTGTAAAAATGACAATTACACGCAAGAAGCATGTTCATATTTACACATACAAAATTAACGACAGGCACAGCCATTTCTCATGTAAATGAATACAAATACCTGGGGGTTGTATTTAGCAGTAACCTAAGCTGGAGCTTGCATATCGGGCATTTGGCTTCAAAGGCGTCCAACAAGATTTGGCTGTTAAGAAACCGCCTAAAGCACTGCACAACTAAAAAAAAAATTAACAGCCTACACTGCATTAGTACGCCCATTCCTGGAATATGAAGATGTTCTTTGGGATCCACACACCCAAGTAAAAGTAAATCGCATTGAAGGCGCTCAAAAGAAAGCACTAAGATTCATCTACAACGCATATGGTAGATATGTGTGTGTCACTAATCTACTAAGGCGATCTGAACTCCAGGCGCTTCAATCCCGCCGCAAGTTACACCGTTTAAAACTGGTGCATGGTACCATTCATAATTTAACAAACATTAATTTTGACTATTACATGGAATACAATACTTCTCGCCCAACACGCGGCAAACACAACTCGACAATAGTGGTGCCCCGATGCCGAACTAAAGCTTACCAGTTTTCTTTCTTTCCAAAAACAATATCAGAATGGAACGGGCTTCCACGTCACGTGGTCAGCTTGACGAACCAAGGTTCCTTCTTATCTGAGGTCGTGTGTCCGTTATTGACGCAGTGTGTTTGTTCGTGCTCTGATTTTTTGAATTGTTTTGAGAAACGCAAAATATTTGTTCTTGCTCCTGTGCCCGCTTTTTCATTGTGTGTGCGCTCGTTTTGTTGCATCGCGTTGTACAGCGATGTATGCTTGTTCCACTCCTGCCTTGGCTACCAAATGGCGGCTGGCAGTATTGAATAAATAAAAAAATAAATAATTTGTGTGTAAAGATTGCAAGCTGAGCTTCACATGACAATGTTTTTCTAAATCCATGCTGGTGTTGTGTGCAAACTGCATTGGATTCCAGGAAGTTAACAAGATGCTTGAAGATTATATGTTCCAGCAATTTACAGCAAGTGGTTGAGAGTGAGATGGGGCGATAATTAGCTGTGCAATTTTTGTTACCTGATTTATGCAGTGGAACCACCTATTGGCTAGGTTGAGTAGATGTATCCAGTGACTGCTGAAAAAGTTTTGTTATTATAATTGAACTAACAGAGTTCGTATTTTTAAAAAATTTTGAGTTAATAGAGTCGTAACCAGGCGATGAGTGCTGGTTCAGGGAATCGATTAGTTTCGCAACTCCAGCCGTATCCACGATCACTGGATCACGTAATCGTACAGGCGAGTAGGAGGTAGGTAATCATTGTAGGGGACAGAAAAATTTTGCACAAATGCCTTATTCAGGGCGGCAGCACTCTGTTCCTTAGGTATAAGGATGCCCAATGGGTCTCCATGGGTTAGGTGCTCATCATGCAAGGGGTTGATTACAAGCCAAAACTTTTTAACGTTAGTCTTTAACATTGATGGAAGTACGTTAGATTGAAAGTTAGATTCAGCATTCTTTAGTTGTGGTACGTACGCTTCGAATGCGGACTTATAAGCAGGCCAGCGTGTGGCAGTTGGCGAGTGTTTTGCGGAGTGACATAGGCGCTTTATTTATTTATTAATTTATTTATTTACTTATTTATTTATTTAGTCATACTGTTAACTCTCACTTGAGGGTCGTTAAAGGGAGGATCAGTAATTGAATTGTACATAGAACAAACATTGAACGGTGCTAACAAAGGCGCTCAAGGTGGGATTTGTACCAAGGAGCATCAGAATTGGAGGTAATGATGTGGGATGGAATGTAGTTTTCAGTTAGTTCCTGAACTATAGCCGCGAACATGTCCCAATTGTGTTGAAGCGAGCGATTTTCAAAATTTGATAGGAAAGTGTCGAGAAATGCAGCAACTCGGTATTTATGGCGGTAAGGTTAGCTTTGTTGTAGATATGCGTAGTTTTTCTGATTTTATTCGGTTTGCGGGTTAAAGCGTTAGTTGAAAATGCAAGTAGGCAGTGATCGCTTAAACCAGGTACGTGTGTAATCTCCGAGATTGTATCAGAGTGGGATGTCAAAGCTAGGTCAAGGGTGCTTTCAGCATTACAAGCTACACGTGTAGGTTGTGTTACTAGTTGTGACAATGAAAAAACGGCGCACAATTCTGAGAACTCCTCAGCTAGTGTCGAAAAGGGAGAGAACGAAGAAGGTTGATCTTTCTAGGTTACGTTTGGAAGATTAAAATCGCCCAGAAGTAGGATAGGAGATGAAAGAAATCGCGTGCGCGCAAGGTATATACTGTCGTGTTAGTTGTATACTGTTGTGTTAGTGCGTAGGTTGTGCACGTCATGGAAAAGCGTAGGTTGTGCAGAGGGTGGGCGATAGTACACGCCTATGACGAATTTTTCGTGACCAAGAGTTAGGGAAACTGAAGTGCCCAATTGCTTAAGTAGGATGGGAGATGAAGGAAATCGCGTGCGCACAAGGTATATACTGTCGTGTAGGTCATGGAAAAGCGTAGGTTGTGCAGAGGGTGGGCGATAGTACGCGCCTATGACGAATTTTTTGTGACCAAGAGTTAGGGAAACCCAGACAGCTTCTAGATCGTCGCTCGTACAGACAAGAGAAGACGGAATGTCGTTTGAAATTCCCACCGCCTCTGCGCGCGGTACGATCGCAGCGATAAACACGAAATTGCTCAGCACCGCGAAACGCTTCTGTTTCAGTGACATGGCACGTAAAGCCCAATAATTATTTCCAATTGCAGAAGATAAAGAATCGTATTTGTTAGAGGTGCTTGTGACGTTAGAATATAAAACTGAAACGTGGGTAAATGAAGAAAATAAACCACTGCCCCTCGCGCTTTCCTACCCGCCGTGGTTGCTCAGTGGCTATGGTGTTGGGCTGCTGAGCACGAGGTCGCGGGATCGAATCCCGGCCACGGCGGCCGCATTTCGATGGGGCCGAAATGCGAAAACACCCGTGTGCTTAGATTTAGGTGCACGTTAAAGAACCCCAGGTGGTCGAAATTTCCGGAGTCCTCCACTACGGCGTGCCTCATAATCAGAAAGTGGTTTTGGCACGTAAAACCCCAAATATCATCATCATCGCGCTTTCCTAGATCGAAGCACATGACGGAACAGGATATGGACGCGCAATATTATCACTACGTTATCATTATATATCATTATATTACCACTATATAGGCCAAGAATAGCCCTAGCTACTAATTTTATACGGGCTGCTTGCTATTTTAGGTGTTTTACCCCTTCTCAGGGAAGCGCTTCGCATGCTCACTGTAAGATATGCCGCACGATTTTCCGTATTTTCTGTGCTACCAGAATGCCGCTGGCCGTCCAAAGCACCGACCGGTGCATTTGTTTGCATCGGCGACCACACGTCGTTCGCTTGAGATACACAATGCTAGCCGCTCATCGTTGGCATCAATTAATGTCTGAACATATCAAAACAGGCAGATTTTGTGCATGTAAGCATTGTTGCATAACTCTCAATCGCGCTGGTATGAGCGGCCGCACACCTTCGAAAACAACGAGCGGGAGACCCCAGTAGGGCAGCATTGTTATATGCTGCCTACTTACAATTCTTGGTATTCTCTTCATGCACAGAATATGTTCCGCAAAGTAGGCACAGATGATGACTTTGCGGGTATGATCGTTCATTTAGAGAACGTGTAATTTTATCTTGGAAACACCTACGCCCGTATTGACACCGTTGGCAGCTGAACGAAGCGGTTGCTCGCGCTACTGTATCGAAGGGGCCTACTCTTGCTACCCATTTGGGATACGAGCCAAGCAGTGCACCTCGGAAGCAAAGTAATGACTCTGCATGACCCATGTTCGTCGCATATAATTTAGGCAAGTGTCGGTGAGTGCGGCGGGCAGCTTTCCGTCGAAAACGGCAACGTACTGATGTCGACACTGCTCCGTCTCGGCACTTCTCGCTTTTTGTGTACGCACTGTACAAAATGGGGAATGGTTTGTTTCAAACCCGTATGGTCAAAACTGAACTGCAGAAGCAGTTTTCTTCATCCTGACGGCTCATTTAGCTTCAGGTCAGTGGCTGAGGCCCGCCAGCAGTAGACGCATGAACTACGCGACTGTGACATAGGCTTAACCTCGGCTGCCCGCGATCAGCATCGGGTCAAACTGTGTGTTCGGATGGCGAGGGCTGAAGCTCATGCAGCCAACAACGCAACACGACTTTCCCCCCATCGCTTGCCCGTCTACAGGGAACGCAACTTTTCGTGGCAGCAACTTCTCACGCCATGCACTAAGCTGACCATCATCGACTCCACGACGCTCTCGTCGCTATCGTCTGCATGAATCCTGCTTGCTCTGCATGGAACACACCTGACGTCATACACAATGTAGCTTGTAACTGAGCAAGTGGTAAGCCAATTAAAGAAATTCATTTGGAAAAAAGATGTTCCACTCTGAAACCTGCTTTTTTGAGGACATTACGAAAGTGTTCAGAGGAACTTACCCAGCGAATTTCATCGACATCCGTTCACATCGAAAAATCGCCGTAGTTGCAGTTAAAAAGGCCCCTCACCAGGCCACTTAGCAAAGTTTGGTTATACGGTTGAAATTGTTCTACGCGCGTAAATTTTTCAATCTAGTTCATTAATCGCCGAGATACAAATATTTCAGTGTCGCGAACCTATGATTTGAGGAGATTCTGTCTACTTGCTCCCATCTAGCCTCCGCGGGCGAAATTCCTTCGCTGCGTTCTCCCATACCATAACGCAAGGATCGCGTGGGGCACATGTCACGGGCCTCGCCTTTTTTTTCGCTCACTTTCTTGCTGGGCGGCGCACCTCTGCGGATGAGGTCGCAAACGAGGTGTAGCGTTTTTCTCGTGTCGCTCGCGTAGCACAGGATTTTGCGTGCTGTGCACGAGAACACTTGACTAGCGGTATAAGTCAGTGCTACGCGAAGATTGAGGCTGACGGAAATGGATCACAGAGCATGATCGCGCGCTGAAACACGGTAGAAAATGACATAGTTTTGCTCTCTGCGCGGGCGACTGCACGACGTGGGAACTAGCACACGAAACGCAAGTACATCTCTCCTGCTAAGGCGCGAAGTAAAACAAAAACAAGCAGACATTCGGTTTCTATGTCTTATTGTTTCTCTAAACTTTAATTCGTCTATTCAAGCAACAGATTCAACAAATAACTGATGTTTCCTGGAATAATTCTGGAAGTCACGCGTCACTATGAGTGACGTCACAGGACTACCATGTACGTAGGCACACTAGCGTCATCGACGCCGCTCTCAGGATGGGAGCGCGCGCGCTCGAAGGGAAGCTACGAATGCGTTTGGTTTGGTATACAAGCTCTCTCCGCAGCGCGTCCCGATGTAAGGCGTAGCAGCAACGGCGGTGATCGCGCATTGCATGCACTACGCTTGTCAGCTCGAAGTGCCCAGTCCTGGGGAGAAGCCTTTTAAGCTGAGGAGAAATTCTTGGCAAATTACGAGAAATTTGCCGACAATGCACACATTTGCGTATGAAAGGTATACTTAATTGCATTCGTTGTGCGCTCAGGCGGCGCCTCATTGCATTTTAGCCAAGGATCCTTCAATGCATTTCCCTTTATCGGTATACATTGTTCAGGAGCAGCAACACTGCTTTGTTTATTATTATTATTATTATTATTATTATTATTATTATTATTATTATTATTATTATTATTATTATTATTATTATTATCTGTGCGTCCTCGGGCTATCTTTGTGACCAAGCTATCACCTCACACCGATCCCTTACAGCTCGCCAGCCACCTCTCATGAGTTGGTGCAAAAGCCCTGCCTTGCACTCGACTAAAAAAATTGGAGGACGCTTAAGCTTCGCCTTCAAGAGTGGAACGCAATCGCGTTACCGCACCCCGTTAGCACCCCCCACTCATTCACCAATCACGTGGTGAGCGCCGAGCAACGCAGCGTTCGGCGCGGCAACGAAGCGTGCGCCTGAGCAAGCGGAACGAACCAAAGAGCTAGGTGTCTCGGAAGGAGAAACGATCTACGCGAGCCAAACATCGTGATCGGCACGGACAGCCGGGCCGCGACATGCCATGAAGTCGGACGCGATTATTGGGCTGACGCCTTGATGGGATCGTCCTCTATCTCGCTTGGGAGCACCATGCAGACGCATGACTCCTCGCCAGCAGCACGGCACACAACCCAGGGGAAGCTTTCCCACCAAACGCGCTACGGCGCAGCGATCACGTCAGAGGCGTCCCGCAACGGACGCTGCACCTACGAATTGCGCTCTGAGCGCAAAGGGGAGCCGCGTCACCTAAACACGAGGGTTTGAGTCACGCACGCTGGAAGTTGGAAGGGGAGAGAGCGAGAAAACTTATTAAACGCAAGGGTATTCGGGCATCCTCGTACCGGTCCCCGCACGGCCCCAACGCACTCAAACGAGACGAAGGGGAGAAGCCGGCGAGTGGCGCGCCACCTGTCGAGGCAGCGCCGTACATGGGGAGGAGGGGGTCTTCTGTGTTTGCCGCAAGATGGCTCTACGTGTGCGCCAATCGCACGAGAAATGTAGCGGAAACCTACTTCGTTACTCGTTTCAAGGCGACTTCTGCAATTTACATGCTCATAATTACCTATATACACCGCAGTATAACTTTCTACGGCACGTTTCTAAGGCAACACCACATTCACTAGAGGCGCTTTTGTCTCCCTTTGAACCATCGAACTCATGGCTGAATGGTAGCGTCTCCGTCTCCCACCCTGGAAACCCTGGTTAGATTCCCACCCAGCCCATCTTGCAAGATGTTTTCATTTGTGAATTGCCGTCCGCCATTTTTCGCTCACGGCCAACGCCGACGACACCGACTTTTCTGCGACGCGAGCTCCTTAATGCAGTCGCGTTAAAACCGAGTGCGATTCCTACGCGTCCTTTCATGCTTCCGTTAAGGGGAACTGCTATCAGCGCCTAAGGGTTCCTTCACTGTGGCCGCGCTCTTGCTTCTACAAGCCCTTTAGAGGAGAACTTTACGATACAATGATACTGAAAAATGTTGAGCGAGAGGAAAAGAAGGATCAGTTATGTGAGAGTTTTCTATCAAAACGTTCGCGGGTTATGCACAAAGGTGAACAAATTTTTCTCCAACTTCATTTCATCTTGATTCCCCATCATCGCCTTAACAGATACCTGGTTTTGCCCCGAAAAACCATCTAATGCATACTTACCGCTCACCTATTTATTATTTATTTATTTAACAACCCTCTCAACCCTCTTGCGACTGTCCTTACAGAGAGGGTAATGAGAAAAATACAGAAAAAATGCACAACATTAATAAGTACACTGGAATCATACATTGGAATCAAACAGTACACTCGTACAGATAGTCATCAAGGGTTTGTTCGACTTTAGACAGATCAGTATGTTCCACAACACAACTGATTCCACATTTCAATTACGTTGCGGAGGAAGCAGTACCAGGATGTATCAGTCTTAGCGTTGTAAGCTTAGATTTGGCGATTGTGGTTAGTTCTGGAGCTCCGCTTACCAGGTGCCAGTATGTATGTTTCTTTCCTAACATTTATTTGGCCTTGGACTATTTGGGGTAACAGTTTCAATTGATTGTTTTTTGTGTGCGCGTTTTTAACAGGTTCAGGTTAGTGTAGCGGAGCATTTTTGTGACTGAATAATACCGTCGACATCGGGAGCATATAAAGCGCACCGCGTACCTCTTAATTGTTCCTGTTTGTTTCTTCAAATAATTTTGATGCGCGCTCTATACCAATGACGCATACTCGAGAAATGGCCTGACAAAAGTTTTGTAAGCAGTTAGTCTGACATCGCATGCAAAAGCCCCTCCAGCTTTTTTTAAAGAAAACATAGCCTCCCGTATGCCTTTGAACAAAGATAATCTGTATCTACGCTCCAAGCTAAGTTTTGCATTATTGTTATTCTCAGGTATTTAAGCCGACTAGTATTTATTTATTTATTTTATTTTATTTATTTATACAAGAACCTGCAGCACCACAAGGGCATTATTGCAGGGGGGGGGGGCAAATTGAAGGAAAATGAACATGTGACAAAAACTTATCATGGCTAAGCACCAGGTGGTAAAAGTAACAAAATACGTAACGTCGATGAGTCATCTCGACGGCAAAACGCTCTTCAGTGAACTCCGGTGCAAAATTACAACACAGAAATGGAAAGGGTACACTATCGCATGAAGCGCAATGCCAGCCAAATGACATAAAGAAAACGGGATGATATCATACTACGGCAGACTGCGCGACAATAAAGACAGAATTTCTGAACACGTTTTACATTCACTAATGTTCTTGGGAAGCCTATTCCAGTGTGCGGAAGCATGTGGAAGAAATGAATTACGGTAGAAATCAGTACGACAGCGCATTAGTATTGAGGAAACATTTCTCACCAATAGTATATGTAAGCAAGGAACAGCATTGTTTTGTTCCTGTGGTTATGTGTATGTACATTGATTCAGCATAATTTATTTCCATACTCCATTTCTTGCACCATACGCTTAACGCCTGTAAACAGTTATTAATTTTAAAACGACAGAAAGTTGAGCTGGTTGGTAAGGATTCATAATGCAAAAAGGGGTAAGGCGCGCAGACACGGACACAAGAGAAGTGGACAGTCCCACTTGACCAACCTGACTGGTGCTCTTTTCTGTTATCAGCCTTGTGTCCAAAGTTTGTAGACAACAGGCAGCGTTCATTTAGGCTGTGATCTCGAAATTATGTATCCCTCTTTATGCGAAGTTTATCATGAAGGAGTAGAACCTTTGCTTTCTTGGCCGTTTCTGCGGCTGCGCTTTCCCATAGTTTTCTGCCTATGTCTAATCTTCCTTTGGCATAGTGAGAGATAACGCGCCGAATAGTACCACTCAGCCTTGCAGCTTTTTTCAGCACGTTTTCTTTTTCTCTGGCTGGTCAACAGTTTTTGGTTGGAGTTTACCAAGCCCATGAATTCGCTTGACTGTATGAACCTGTACACCCATGGTCTTCTGAAAAATATTCTCCAGTACAAGTTCCTTTAGTTTTTACTGTTTCTACACCAGAGTCAGTCTCGGTCTCAGTGACACCAAAGACTAGGAAATTGTTGCGTCGGCTTCTATTCTCGCAATCAACTAGCTTTGTAGCCACTTGGTGAATTATACTTTCTAACTTCCCAGTTCTGCTATTCATTGCATCAACTGCATCAAAGAGGCCCTATACCCTTTCTGTCTTTGCGCTAAATGTGACAATTTCAATCAAGTTTTGTGACAAGACCGCGATTCTTCTTCACTGAAATCAAAGGGGGTCCTGATTTCGATCAATCAAATTATTGAGATACGTTCCGGGCCCAGATTTAGAATGTGCAACGGAATGTGTCTCGGTGGAGATTTTTGGTGCTGGTAGAAAAAGGCTATTAGTGGGGAATTTCTACCTTGCATTTGAAACGAATATTAAGATGTACATGACTATTCTAGCCGCTATTGAAAATGTTATATAGGCTCATGCTAACCATAAGATGCTCATAATTGGTGATTGCAATACGCCTGGCATTTTCTGGCAAACTGGTGAAATTTCAACTCATTATTTTTACTTATCTTCAAAGTGCAAATCGTTACTCGATTTCATATCTTTGACATCTCTGTGCCAATTTAACAATATCCTGAACCCTTTTGGCAATGTACTAGACCTTTATGCTTTAGTGACGCAGGAGCTGTGAATGTGTCCTGTGGCGATTTTCCCCTTTTAAGCCAGATAAATATCATCCGCCGCTTCATATTTCATTATAATTCGTGGTACATAGTAGCAGGAGATTAAATGATACAGCAACACCTCGGTCTTTTAATTTCTCAAGCGGAGATTACATTAGCCTTTAGCACTATCTCAATAACGCGGACTGGTCCTCAGTCGTAGAAATATAGTAGATGTTAATGACCAAGTCACGGCATTCACGAATATTCTTCCAACTAAATGAAGAACTATATACCACTAAAAAGTGCTAGACGCTCTAAATTTCCCGCTCGTTGTCTGTTGAACTGAAAACAGCCTTGAAGCTTAAAGGCCGTGCTCAGAGAAACGCAGCGTAGAATACAGGAACACCGGCATATAGATTTTAAAATGTACAGCGCACTCTCTAAACGTCTTTTCAAGCGTGATTATTCGTCTATATAGCACAAATGGAAGCTGGTACTTCAAAAATGCAAAGTCTTTCTGGAGACACGCTCGCGAAGAGTAATTCAACAATACGAAACAAGATACCTCTCTTCTTGGCGGCGACAACCAACCTGTTCCAGATGTCGCGGGCGCCTTCGCTCTACACTTCGAGTCTGTGTACGGTGAAGGCTACAGTGACGAAGCTAGTGAGCTTTCCAATCAGCCTTCGCTGGATTCAAGTCTATCAGTCCCAGAGGAACTTCTGTTTAAGATCATCAAACGCTTAAACCCGTCTTTTCCGTGTGGTCCTGGTGATATTCCACCTCCTTTGCTTAAGACGTACTAGTCGTTGCTTGTTCCAGTACTTGATTTTATTTTTAATTCTGCTTTAAAGACGAACACATTCCCAAAGGCTTCGAAAAGAGCGCGGGTAATTCCTGTCTTTAACTCAGGTGTAAAAGCTGCTGCCATTAAGTATAGGCCTATTTCTCTCCTATGCGCAGCATTGAAATTATTCGTGTCAACTCTGCACTGAATAATTTCACTCTCTATTAAAAATACTATCATTCCTCTGTGACGTGGTTTCGTATCAGGACGTTCCACAACTACCCAACTAGTTAGCTTCATGATGCGTGCCTTTCAAGCAGTGCATAAAAACGGAAAGCTTGATGTCATTCATTTTGACCTCAGTAAGGCGTTTGATGTCGTCTCCCACAAAATACTCCTTCAAAAGTTCAAACAACTTGATCTACACCAATCTATCACAGCGGTGATAAGAAACTACCAACGCGACCGGTACTGCTACGTTAGCGTAAATGGTTCGTCGTCAGAACTTCATGCGGTCACAAGTGGAGTTCCTGAAGGGTCCGCTCTGGGCCAACTTCTTTTCTCGATCTTTATTAACGAGGTTTCGGCCGTCGTTCAAAATTAATCAATTTTCTTATATGATGCTGACGCGAAACTTTTGAAAGTGGTAAAAATTCCTTATGGTACCACAGCACGGAGCATGAGAGGAGAGTTGAGTTCCGTAGTTCACTACAATTCTCGTACAGCTTTGTGAGTATTGTATGGAGTGGATGCTAGGGATTTCAGAACGAAAAATTATTGAGTGCAGTGCAAGAAACTCAACCTACCGGTCATGTTTATTGGATCTACTAAGTGGCAGAGGACAGCAAGAGCGTATACCTCAGAACTATGCTACCAAAATATGTGGACACCCAAACCTAAAAAATACCCATTACTGCCTAGATGAACTAAGGTCTCCAAAAACAACACTCGCTCTATATGCAGTTACAAGTCCTGCACCGTAACGTACTGTCACCAAAATTTCCCCTGCATACTAGCAAAAGCATGGGTCACTATTTCTTTGTTTGAAGTATGTGGGGGTTCTCGTGTTCACAAATTTCACATATAGCGATCTTTAGGATTCAGACAATTATTGTGATTATTTTTGCGTATTTGGTTATGTTTGGCGTGATATTTCTTTTTTTTATATTCGGGGTTCTCGAACATGCATGCACCTGTTTAAATGCATACACGAGCGTTGTCACATTCGTCGCCGTCGATCTCCCATCGTGGCGACCAACAATCGAGCCTCTGACCTCGTGCTCGTTAGCAGAAGACCACAGGAGCAATGTTTCAGGGTCTGATAGTTCCTGCCCAAGAGAAGGTAAAAAGGCAAGGCTGGGTTAAGCAACGGCCTCGCCTGGCTTTCGTTTGCTCTGCATGCTGTACGTTAAAAGCCTGCCCTAAGTCACGATCGCAACGCATCTCCCAGAGTAGCGAACTGGTTTACTTTACCTTACGGCGAGCTCTGCACCGATGGCAGTGCACGATCAAGGACGGCGTGCCCCGCTTCCCGCTGATGCGTTCACCCTGGCGGAGGCTGCCTTCCGCAGCCTTCTCACTTCGCGCAAAGCCTTGGATAAAAGCTCCGTTAGACAACAGTGAGATGGGAACAGCAGAGGGATGCACACGTAAACGCGACAAGAAGCTGAGCTGAGAGAGGAAAAGATGGATCAAGATCGCGTAGAATTAGGAATTCAGGTTTCACTAGAAAAGAAGGGCCAAACGTCCATGGTCACCCGCTTTCAAATTATATCAAAAACACGTGTTCTTCTTTTCCATTCACTCATTTAATTTCTTCTGTGCTGAGCAGAATAATAAAACGTGAATATGGTCTCTGTCTCCTATGGCCGGCCGATCATTACCTATTTATTTCGGTATGCTGGGTGCTATAATTACGGCAGTGGGTGAACAATAAGAAAATATGCAGACACCGGCAATGCACTCGATATATAAAGAAAGAAACAAGGCAAGAAATCAATAAAAATTCTCTAAATGCAGCGGCCCAGAAACACTGTCACAGTCACGGAAGCACCGACACTATACTTTTCTCAATTTGCAAACTTTTTTAGTGTCGTCTGCTTTACACAAAACTGGTCAAGCATGTTGCATTCCCTGATTAGTTGAGGGAAAATAGAAGCACGAAACGCACTGTTAGTGCAAGAGACTCTGTGTACATTGAGTCATGCGTTTGGCGCACTTTGCCTTTTTACGTTAACGAGAGCTACGACGTTAGTTTGAAGGTGACCGTTCAGCAATCCATAAAAGAACGTTAGGTGATGTATCTTAGCTCAGTCGCACACTGCAGCTAACCTCGTGCGATGCACAAGCTCGATAGGCTAAATAGGCTCGCTTGGAGCGGTTAAATATTACTGCCTTGCGCTGTACGCTCTCAAGTACCGAAAAGCTGGTATTTGCGGATGGAAGCCACACTATATTTGCATATTCCAGCATTGGTCAGGTAATTGTTACGTATGACAAGTGATGCGTTTCTCGAAAAGCGTTCCAGAAGATTCGTTTAAGGAAAAATAACTGGTTGATTGCTTTATTTCGTCAGGTGTTCTACATGTGCTGTCCAGGTAAGGTCCGATGTTATTAAAGCCCCTGAGTATTTGTACTGAGTTACTGCTTTAAGGGTAACCCCGTTAAAGGAGAATGGGAATAAAAGTTTATTATTATTTGTTACAGTCACTCTGACCGTTTTTCATATTCCGAATCAGCTACTATCTGCTAGTGTCGACACCCCTGCGCTACATTGTTCAAAGAATAATTTGGGGTCACTTGGTCGTTACGGTCATTGATTTCACTGCACAGCATGCAACCGTCCACGGATGACCTATTTTACCATCAACGGTTCCTACAATGTCGTCTATGAATAGCAGGAACAAGAGCGGAACCAAAAAGGATCCCCGCGGGACACCCGAAACGACCCTGACTGGGTCGGAACTATGTCCGTTGTATTGCACGAACTGGTAGGGATCTGAAACGTTACCACTAATTAACGTAACTATGGCGACATTGCCAAGTTTATCTATAAGTTTGGAGATGAGTTTAGCATGCGACACATGAGAAAGGCCTTTGAGAAGTCTCAGAAGTTATATCAATTCCTGAGTACTCATTAAGGGCCAGCGTAAAGGAATCCGTCGCTTCGATAACTTGGGCTACAGTAGATAGCCCACTTCTGAAACCACCATTCAGTGCAGGATGTTCCACATCCACCCACCATGGCTCGGAGGGGCACTGGCTAACACTCACAGGGCTAGTTCTAGTAAACATAAAATACCCAAGTTAATGGACAGATTGATCGCCGTCGCCGTAGCACATTCGTTAGTGCAACGCACGCATAATGCGGAGGTTATGGGCTTGGATCCCACCGGCGTCACCTTTCCGCCAAGTTTCTCTTTAGTGATGCGAAAGTGTCCGGTGGCCCACTGAGCTAAAAAGCCGGCAGCAGCAACCAAACGGCACCGCATTGCCCGATGGCTGCGAGGGCAAGTCACGCGCTCGCCTGTGGCCCTGCTGGCCCCGGCCTCGACGAACGGGCGAAACGGAGCTTCCGCGCGTCAGGGCACCGCCGCGACCCTCGCTCTCGGAAACCTGCGCGTTCCATGTACGCGCAAGCTCTCGCCTGCGTTCCAACTGCGCCTCCGCATAACCCCACGCACGCTTGGGGACGCGCGCGAGCTCGCGTCTACGTACCTTGCTATTGCCGCGCCTCGCGAGGAATGGTGGTTTGCATCCACAAAGACGCGCGACTGCGCGCGCTCGCTGGGATCATTCATAGACGCCTTGGATGGTGCCACTTCGTACTTTGTTGTTGACAGTGTTTCAAAATGATTCGATAGCTAAAACGTAATTGTTATATTTGTAGAGATGTTAGACCAGCGCAAAAAAAAGGAAATAATAAGCCTTTTCTTGCATGATATAAATCTCCTTCAGTGAGAGTTGAATGTACTGCGCACCGAAAGGACCGCTCAGGGGCGTTGAAACGGGCATTAATTATTTTGCAGTCACCACTCGTGAATGCTTAGTTGCCCTCGAAGCAGAACTTAAAGCGAAAAGCTTTACTTGATGGAAAATTGATCTTTCATTCATTTCCAGCGCTTGAAAGAAATAGTAAAAATAAAGAGAAGAGAAAAGACGGAAGGGTACGTAGGATGTTGGCCTTCAACTGATAGTAGTACATGCAAAGGTACAGGTCTGTATATATGCAGGGCGTTCCAACAACCATGCACCAATAATTACAAATATGCAAATGCCACGTAGCTTACCCGAAGCTTGGAGATAATCATATTTTTTTTCTTGTATTCCGCCTAATTGCATAATTATTTTGAGTTATTTATTCACCTTGTCAAATATTATCATTAGATGAAAAGTGTGAATGAGAAAATTGTGGAGCAACAGAAAAGCTACTGAAAGCGCTTTCTGTCGCTCGATACGTGCTCCATAAAAATGTTTTTCCGAGTGTGAAAGAAGCCCGCAAACACACGCAAAATTGACGCTCGTCTGGCCATTCGAGACACTTTGCGTGTATTCGAGGGCTTCTTTCAAGCTCGCGAAGACCCGCCGTGGTTGCTCAGTGGCTATGGTGTTAGGCTGCTGAGCACGAGGTAGCGGGATCGAATCCCGGCCGCGGCGGCCGCATTTCGATGGGGGCGAAAACACCCGTGTACTTAGATTTAGGTGCACGTTAAAGAACCCCAGGTGGCCGAAAATTCCGGAGTCCTCCACTACGGCGTGCCTCATAATCAGAAAGTGGTTTTGGCACGTAAAACCCCATAATTTAATTTTCTTAAGCTCGCAAAAACATTTTTATGAAGCACGTATTCAGCGACAGAAAGTTGTCTGGAGTTTGTCATGTTGCCCTACAAATTTTTTCGCTGAGAATTTTCATTTATTCACAATATTTAAAAAGTTGTATAATTAATTTAGGGTAAATATGTAGCTAGACGAAATGCAGAAAGTAATTTCAGTATCTCCAAAGAATGGCATACGTTACCTTCATTGTGTCCAGCTACGTGGAATTTGCATATTTAGAAATCTTGGTGCTGATAGATGGGGCATCCTGCATACCGTTGTCCCAGTTAATTTGGACAAAGATTTAAAAGAAGAATGATGAGTTCTAGGGAAATCGTACTGACTGCATAGCAGCCGCAGTCTTGTGTACTTAAATTCAGTATATTTTTCATCACGAGAGAGAGAGAGAGAGAGAGAGAAATAAACTTTATTGTTAGACCAGGCTTCTTGAGCCCAAAGGTAGGTGGCCTCCTCAGTCCAGGTAGCCATGGCTCACTGCCGCCGCCCGAGCCCTGTTCACCAACCGTAGCTGGCTGTCAGGGTCTTGCGTCACCAGCAGAGACTCCCACTGGTCTTCGGATTCTTCCGCCATATCCGCTTCTTCCTGCATGTTATCGCCTGGTGGTGATGACCGTGGTACTTCGCGGTTATTTCTGCACTCCAGCACCATATGGCGCAAGCTGTTGGGCGTTCCCGGTGGGCAGAGCTTGCAGTCTCGCCCGTAGATGCCCGGATACATGGCGTGCAGCAGTGTTCCATGCGGGTAGGTTCCAGCCTGGAGTCTTCTCCAGGTTACCGCTTGCTCCCTACTCATCCTCTTAAGCGCGGGCGGGTAGCGACGCCTCTGCTTCCTGCAGTGCGCCAGGATGTCCGAGTACTTCTTGGATATCCGTTCATCATCCTCGTCGCAGTCGTTGGTCCGTGTTCTCTGCGTGACGGAGATGGCTCGGCGTGCACGATCCCGAGCCGCGGCGTGCGCCGCCTGGTTCCCCGCGAGAGACTCGTGTCCCGGCGTCCAGAGGATTTGTGCTGTTTCTATCTCGGTGTTGGTCAAGTCCTGAAGTGCTGCCTTTCCGATCCTTCCGTTCATATACCTCCCGCATGCTTCTTGCGAGTCCGTCACCACGGTAACCAGGGTCTTCTTGCACGTTGCGATGACCAGGTCTATGCCCAGCTTCTCCGCTGTGCTCGCGTCCTTGGCACGTATGGATGTGGCTGTGTGTCGTTCGCCCTTCTCGTCGACCACGCCGATTGCAAGTTGTTCGTTTGTTCTGTACACAGCTGCGTCCGTGTATCTCACATTTTCTGCTTTGCTGTTTGTCCGTTCCAGTATGTGCTTGAGTGCCTGTATTCTCGCCTGTCTCCTTTCATTGTCCTACTCGGCATGCATGTTTCTGGGAATGGTATTTATGGGTAGCTTGTCCCTGATCTCGTGTGGGATACGCTGAGGTAGGTGCCTCTCATCCTCGACTTGGTAGCCCAGCTCATGGATCAGGGCTCTTCCCGTTTTCGTTAGCTTTAGTCTCTCCAGTTGGTTGACGTTGTGCGCTTCCACGAGCTCTTCCCACGTGTTGTGAAATGCCATTTCGAGTAGTTTCACTGTCGATGTTTCACAGGCCCAACGCAATCCTGTAGGATTTTCTGATGAGGGCGCTTACTTTTTCACGAAGTGTTAATTATTTGCATTTAATTAGTGAAGTTTTTATTTAATGCTTGAATCGCAATTATGTCAATTACAAAGTTGTAATTTTAAAGTTGCGCACAAGCACGAGCGCTCAAGTTGTTTAGAGGGCAAATTTCGACGCAGTCACACTTTAATGCACCCCGATTTTCGTTTTCAATTTGAAAATAACCCTTAATTCAACATAATCATCAGTGACTCTGAACGCCAAATCAGGCAATGTGGAAACTGAGCATGTCGGTTGCGCGAAAGAGGCAACCCTGCTATCACATAGACGGGAACGTTCTCTAACGAAAAACGCTACATACTTTGAAACGAACCGTCGTAGCCAGTCGTAGCAGACGCTGATGCCACACGTTCTGCCTCTCAAGCAGCAGTTCAGCCACGTGCCGTGTCAGTTCTGCAGCGACAAGCCATTATTCACAACCATCACGCATTTTTAACAAAGATTTTTCATTTGCATTTGCGGCGCACTGGGAGTCGCTATTTCTAAACTGAGGCTGGAAATTCAATAATGGACATCGTCAAGTTTTAATTACGGTGAACAACCACACTGCCACAATGCAAGTAACGAAATTGACTGTTTATTGGGCGAACCTGTGCTCAGGAAAGTCAGCAACACTCACCATAATGACAGCGGTGAGCACATTAGTCGATCATCGAAATCTGATCAGCGGGTCAAGCCCGTCGGCCTTTATACGGGGCTCGTCGAAGGATCCAGCCTTATCGCTGGTTCTCGACAGACCTTCCATAATTCGCATCACGCATACAGTCTGATTACGCAAGGTTCGGCCAGAACATGCACAACCGATAGAATCAATCTCAATATTGCAACAAGAAAAAAGCATGTAGGCGTGACTTTTGCACAGATGGATAACTTTAAGCTGTATGGGAAGCCGGTACGATGAGCTTAGCTAGCGGTGGTAAAGACGGCCACTCGGAGCACCAGGAAGCAGGGCCTGTGGCCGTGCTGTGAGCGGCTCAAATGCGCTTCCCAGAAAAGACCTGTCAATATCTCCAAGTCAGTGCGATTTTCAAAGAATACAATAGAGTGTGACTGCCTCGAAATCTGCCCTAAAAGAAAAAGGCCCCTGGTTCTAAAACCAATTAATGAACCAGTTCTTGATAATTAATATTCTGAAGCTACATTATTAGCACCAAGGTATGTCCGCATCTGCTCACAACTCAACTGCAATTACGTCAGGTCTGCTACGCTCATGGCTGCTTTATAAAAAAACTGTATAATCTAAAACAGAACTTGCTGCATAAAAATTTCAGTAAGATTGTGACTTCGATGACGGATATCACATAGATTGCAAGATATTACTCGTGGTATAGGATGCAAGTAAAAAGGGACTTTGCACATGGCCATTAGTTTTATAAAAGTTACCCGCTTCATTAAAACTTTGCTTTACAAAGGTACGAATACGTTCGTTGGATCTGAATAATTCTTTCGTATTATTTTGCAAGAATAATGTAAATTCTGTGGTTTTACGTGCCAAAACCGCGATATACTTATGAGACACGCCCGTAGTGGGGAACTCCAGATTAATTTTGACCACCTGGGGTTCTCTAACGTGCGCCCAAAGCGCGGTACACGGGCGTCGTTGCATTTCGTTCCCATCGCAATGCGGTCGCCATGGACTGTATTCAATCCCGCGCCCTCAGGCCTAAGAACACAACGCCACTACGCCACCAAGGCAGGTCATAAGCAAGTCGTATACCGATGCGCCCCGACGGTAACGCAGCAGACCCTTTTCCGTCATTTTCTGTCGGCTTACAGTATTCACTCTAAATTCATCCTTTCAATTCAGCTGAAGGATGTCATGGCGCAGCAAGTTATGTTTATTAAGAGTTGGGTACTCTTTAAATGCGTTTTTGCATGCACTGACATTAAGATTTAATTTAGCGAACAGCTCGAAATATATTCTTGTATCCACCAACATCAGTTATTTACCTATGTAAGAAAAGTTTACGTAAGCGTGTTTAAAATAGAAAAGGCAACAAAAAATCGAAGCAGAAGAGATGGCTGGACATAATTGCCTACCAAGAACATAAGTATTGTGACTGCATGCGTATGTAGTGCAAGATATTGATGAACTCTGACGTCATAATCTAAGGATGGAAAAGGAGCGACATCGCAGTAGAGGGGCCTCGATTAGCTATGATTACCTGATAGTATTGTTTCTTTACTTATTTCTTTCTGTACATATACAGAAATCCGAACAAAAGCGAAAGCCTCAACAGTCTGACGGGGGTTTGTGCTCCAAATACCGTTTGGCACGCACGCCTAATACAGATAGTCAAGGAACACTTATGCTGAACTTAACTTCTTATACTGAACTTAAGAAAAGGCAATTCGTACAATAACTCTGTCATCACTGGTATAAAGAATATGAACAATAACACAATGTTACGAAAATGTTGCAGATCGAACGTGACCTGTTGGAATCTAAACACAGTGAAGCTTACGTGGCAGTATTCACGCGCACATTCTCATCTGCCTCAAGGAGGCCCCGAACGAGGAGCTCCGCAATGCAATGCACCTTTGAATGCAACCAAGGTTATAGGGGTTCATAGAGGCAAGCTGTCTTTCTGCGCCATTTGTTTGCGGTATTCGGCCTCGCCTTGGAGGCGCAGATATAACCGTCCACGCGGTTGCCAGGTGGAACGATGCGAGGCCATCTCCGGGGCCCTTTCTCCCCCTTCACCGCTGCTCTCCGTCTCGCGGCCGCCTCGCACTCTCCGCCAGTGCTCCGCGACGACCATGCACCAGCCGGCTGACCCCTTTGCCTTCCACTGCTTCGGGTAACGCAGTGTGAGCCGTCCCTCTTAGATGGCGCCGCCGTCCCACTGCCGAGTGTGAGCTATGAGGCGATAACGCACGAGCAGCAGAAAACAGTGGCGTTCTGGAAAGTCCGGGATGGTTCGCAAAAAAAGTCAGGGTCAAGCATTGATTGCTATAGCAAATTATTAGACAGCTATACCAAGTAAGGATAGTCGTCTTATAAACTGCACAAACAGCTGTAAACGCTCGTTCACTCACTAAATCAACAATCACGTTGTCCCACGCGCACAGGCACAGAAAAAGACATCTCACTGGCTAACCTCGGACGCTCGCTGTCACAACGCAGGCGTGAACAAAAGTGGCCCCAAGGGCGAGCCGAATTCCCCTTCGAGCAGCCTCTCGCTTCAATACGCACTAGGCGCGCGAGAACACAGCGCGCACGAAGCTATCAGCTAGATGTCTCTGGTCGCTTAGCCTTCTAACCCAGCACAGATTGCCTCCAAGATAGGACGCGCGCGGCCGTGCTCAAACGCTGCAGCTGGAGTGGAAGAGGAGATGCGCAAAAACGGGCCCCCTTCTGACGCAATAGTTCTGCGGAAACCCGCAAGGTGGAGAGAAGTAGTTAATAAAGGAAAAATTGGAGGACGCTTAAGCTTCGCCTACAAGAGTGGAACGCGACAGCGTTCCCGTCGACCCGCCAAGGGGTGTTAGACAATGGGCTACGGCGCAGCAACTACGCGCCCCGCATCGGACGCGGTGAGCGTCGAGCAACGCCGCGTTCGGCGCGACAACGAAATGTGCGCCTGAGAAAGCGACGCACGCCTCAGCCTTAGAAACAGCTAGTTTCTAAGGCAACACCGCGTTCACTAGAGGCGCTTTTGTACCGCTTTGAAGCATCGAACTCGTGGCTCAGTGGTAACGTCTCCGTCTCACACTCCGGAGACGCTGGTTCGATTCCCACCCAGCCCATCTTGCAAGTTGTTTTTTATTCATGAAGTGCCTGCTGGGATTTATCGCTCACGGCCACCGACACCGACGCCGACGACACCGGCTTTTCTGCGACACGAGCTCCTTAACGCTGTCGCGTTAAAAATCAGACATCCACCCGTTCTTAGCAATTGCTACAAAGGAAACCCACACGGGCTCCTCGAAAGAAAAGCCTCGCAGTTGAAGAAAAAGTAGTCCTGGTCCTGGACTTGAACCCGGGACCACCGCTTTCCGGGGCAGCCGCTCTACCAGGCTTTCCTTTTTCGAGGAAACCGTTTGGGTTCTTTGTAGCAATTGATACGAACGGGTGGATGTCTGTTTTTCCCTTTTGTACTTCCCCCGTCTCCCCGCCTGCTAGCACACGCGCATTTCCGCAATGAGCCTCAATGCGTTGCTGCCTAAAAAAACAGCAAGAGTGAAGCGCGCCGCTCTTCCTGTACTTCTTGTACTGCCCCTTCTTGCCATGCAAGTGGAGATTATTATTTGTGAGAAATTTCACAGACATCACTGCTAGGGGTGTTCTTTGTGAGTAATATATTTGTGCGAAAATCACAAGAAAATTGCCTTGTCAGTGGATTTTTGTAAAAGTGATCTCTATATTCCTCTGCAGTGCTGGATGCATCGGGAAAAATTCCCAGTGGTTTCTCTGACGGCAGCCTGGCGGAACTGGGAGACTACGATCTGTGCCTTCGCCTTGTGGTCCACAAAAGTACGCAGTCCGGCACAGGCGAGGAGCTCTTCCGCGGACAATACTGCAGCTTCACTCTCGACCCTCCGCTTCCCCCGAGACCACCAGTGATAAGGAACACCCAGCCACTCATCGACAGCAGCAGTTTCGCCAATCACTCGGTGCGACCACTTTTAGTGTTCAAGAAGGCCTTTGCCAATCAGTTCCACGAGTAAGATGTGATTAGTGACCTTCCAATATCAGCAATCGCAATATAAGCGACGCAGCAGAGGGTGCTAAGAATCACAGGTTCCGGACAGGCCGCTATTGGAACCTGAACGTTTAACGCTAGAACGTTATCTAGTGAGGAGAGTCTAGCAGGGCTAGTGGAGGAATTAGAGGGCAGTAAATTGGATATAATAGGGCTCAGTGAAGTTAGGAGGATGAAAGAAGCATATAAAGAGAGAGAGAGAAAGGCAAAGGAAAGACAGGGATGTTAACCAGAAATTACCTCCGGTTGGTTACCCTGTACTGGGGGAGGGGCAAGGGGATGCAATAGATGAGAAAGAAAGAAGGATAAAAAAAGGAAAAAAAAACCTAAGCACACACACGCACGTACACAAGAACTATTTCTGTGGGCACTGTCAGGCAGCCCGCAAAGGCGTTCCTAGTCTTACGCAGTGTGACCGTACAGTCCTACGTCACACAGTGTACAGTCACAGTTTGTCAGATAAAGTGCTGCAAAACGGGCACGTCCTGCGCTACCGGGGCATAGCGGAGAGACGAGAACTAGGAATCGGATTCCTGATTAATAAGGATATAGCTGGTAACATACAGGAATTCTATAGCAATAACGAAAGAGTGGCAGGTCTTGTTGTGAAACCAAATAGGAGTTACAAATTCAAGGCCGTACAGCTCTACGCCCCTACATCAAGTCATGATGACCAGGAAGTAGTAGGCTTCTATGAAGACATGGAATCGGCGATAGGTAAAGTCAAAACAAAATGCACTGTACTGATGGGCGACTTCAATGCCAAGGTAGGCAAGAAGCAGGCTGGAGACAAGTCAGTAGGGGAATATGGCATAGGCTCTAGGAATAGCAGGGGAGAGTTATTAGTAGAGTTTGTAGAACACAATAATGACACGTGTACTTGTCTTTATCGGGGGACACGTCTCGCCGCCTAAAGGCCAAAATACATGGAGCGAACTTTCACGACGAAGTTCGGGCGGCAGAAAATCTGCCGCGGCGCGACGCCGTATTTTCGTCGGGCTGCGCTACATGGAGCGAAGACAGGCCGGCCACCGCCGGCGAGTCGCTGCGTTGTTATCAGAATGGCTAGACGAGGCAAATGCGCTGTCGTGAAACACTTGACAAAAAGAAACTTTAACGACAATTATTATCGCTTTTGAATTTCGGAACAATCTAAAAACGCGTAAAATTTTGTTTAGAAATGATTTCTAGTCTTTTTTATGTGTTTGAGACATTCATGTGCCGATGTAGTTTAAAGAAAGCGGCGATGCTATGCGCTGTGGCAGTGGCAACACTGGGCGGGTAAACAACTTTCGGCTCCTCCAACTCCGCGGCGCTGTTCTTTGGCTCAACGCGCGCGCGGCCGAAGCAAGCAGACCCGAAAGTAGCGCACCTGAGGTTGTCTAAACATGGCTGTTATTAACTTGTTAAATTCCAGCCGCGCCGCTTTGGATGCCATGAATACGAAAAGCGGGAGACCGGCGTGAACGATAGAGCGGGATCGGGATACACGGACAAGCGGGGAAGCCTAGCCGGAAGTCGGGGCGGATAGCGAGACCTGATTGGCTCGCTTTGGGGCGTCGCTCGTTTGCCGCTTCCGGTATCGTCGCCGCCCGACGAACTTTTCTGCGCCAGCTGGATCGGCGGCGAACGACGTTTTCTCCGCCGCCGCGCGTCGCGCGTACGCCGCCGGGCGTCGAACGCCGACTATTCTTCGCATATTCGCTCCATGTATTCTGGCCTTAAGAAATGTTAACGCACAGCGCGGAACGCGCCTGCATGCATCCGAAGTTTCTGGAAAATTATCGATGCTTCTATCCCCTGTCTGTTGTCGCCAAACCTTATGTTATCTGATTTCATCGCGTGACGCGAATGGTGTAGAACTTTGTGGAAGACACGCTGGTCCAAGCGATTAGTCTGGAACATTCGACGACTGCTGTATAAAAGCCGACGCACTTGACCCGCTGATCAGATTTTCGACGATCGCCGACAGTGTTCGCCGCTATTGTTGTGCTATAAGTGTAGCCTGTTTTTGTGGGCACAGGTTCGCCCAATAAAAGTTAGTTTTGCCTTTCACAGTATTGCTACTGTGTTTTCCAACGTCACCACCACGTGACAATAATATGCGGATAATGAATACCTTCTTCCGGAAGCGCGATAGCCGAAAGTGGACGCGGAGGAGCCCGAATGGCGAGACTAGAAATGAAATAGATTTTTTTACTTTGCGCTAACCCTGGCATCATACGAGATGTGGACGTGCTCGGCAAAGTGCGCTTCAGTGACCATAGGATGGTAAGAACACGAATTAGCCTAGACTTGAGGAGGAAACGGAAGAAACTGGTGCATAAGCCGATAAATGAGTTAGCCGTAAGAGGGACAATAGAGGAATTCCGGATCAAGCTACAGAACAGGTATTCGGCCTTAACTCCGGAAGAGGACCTTAGTGTTGAAGCAATGAACAACAATCTTGTGGGCATCATTAAGGAGTGTGCAATAGAAGTCAAAAGAATAGTGGTAACTCCGCTAGACAGGATACCAGCAAACTATCGCAGGAGACGAAAGATCTGATCAAGAAACGCCAATGTATGAAAGCATCTAACCCTACAGCTAGAATAGAACTGGCAGAACTTTCGAAGTTAATCAACAAGCGCAAGACTGCTGACATAAGGAAGTATAATATGGATAGAATCGAACATGGTTTCAGAAATGGAGAAAGCTTGAAGCAGCGAAGAAGAAACTAGGAATAGGCAAGAATCGGATGTATGCGTTAAGAGACAAAGCCGGCAATATCATTACGTATATGGATGAGATTGTTCCAGTGGCTGAGGAGTTCTGTAGAAATTTATACAGCACCAATGGCACCCACGTCCATAATGGAAGAGAGAATAGTCTAGAGGAATTTGAAATCCCACAAGTAACGCCGGAAGAAGTAAAGAAAGCCCTGGGAGCTATGCAAAGGGGGAAGGCGGCTGGGGAAGATCAGGTAACAGCAGATTTCTTGAAGGATGGTGGGCAGATTGTTCTAGAAAAATTGGCCACCTTGTATACGCAATGCCTCGTAACTTCGAGCGTACCGGAATCTTCGAAGAACGCTAACATAATCCTAATCCATAAGATAGGGGACGACAAAGACTTGAAAAATTATAGACCGATCAGCTTACTGTCCGTTGCCTACAAAGTATTTACTAACTTAATCGCAAATAGAATGAGGAACACCGTAGAACACTGTCAACCAAAGGAGCAGGCAGGATTCCGTAAAGGCTACTCAACAATAGACCATATTGACACTATCAATCAGGGGATAGAGAAATGTGCGGAATATAACCACCCTTTATATAGAGCTGCCATTGATTTCGATAAAGCGTTTGATTCAGTCGAAACCTCAGCAGTCATGGAGGCATTGCGTAATCAGGGTGTAGACGAGCCATATGTAAAAATACTGAAAGATATCTATAGCGGCCCCACAGCCACCGTAGTCCTCCATAAAGAAAGCAAGAAAATCCCAATAAAGAAAGGCTTCAGGCAGGGAGATACGATCTCTCCAATGCTATTGACAGCGTCTTTACAGGAGGTATGCAGAGACCTAGATTGGGAAGAATTGGGGATCAAATTTAATGGAGAATGCCTTAGTAACTTGCTATTCGCTGATGATATTGCCTTGCTTAGTAACTGAGGGGACCAACTGCAATGCATGCTCACTGACCTGGCGAGGCAGAACAGAAGGGTGGGTCTAAAACTTAATCTGCAGAAAACTAAAAAGTCTCGTCTAACAGTCTCGGAAGAGAACAGCAGTTGAAGATAGGTAGCGAGGCACTGGAAGTGGTAAGGGAATACATCTACTTAGGACAGGTAGTGACTGTGGATCCGGATCGTGAGACTGAAATAAGCAGAAGAATAAGAATGGGCTGGGGTGTGTTTCGTAGGCATTCTCAGATCACGAACAGCAGGTGGACGTTATCCCTCAAGAGAAAAGTGTATAACAGCTGTGTCTTACCAGTACTCACGTAAGGGGGGCACAAACCTGGAGGCTTACGAAAAGGGTTCTACTTAAATTGAGGACGACACAACGAGCTATGGAAAGAAGAATGATAGTGTAACGTCAAGGGATAAGAAAAGAGCAGATTGGATGAGGGAACAAACGCGAGGTAATGACATCTTAGTTGAAATCAAGAAAATGAAATGGGGGGGGGGCATGGGCAGAACATGTAAGGAGGAGGGAAGATGCCCTATGGTCATTAAGGGTTACGGACTGGATTCCAAGGGAAGGGAAGCGTAGCAGGGGGCGGCAGAAAGTTAGGTGGGCGGATGAGATTAAAAGTTTGCAGGGGCAACATGGCCACATTTATTACAAGACCGGGGTAGTTGGAGAAGTATGGGAGAGCCCTTTGCCCTGCAGTTCGCGTAACCAGGCTTATGATAATGATGAATATAAGGAATCTACCGCTTTTTCATGGCCACACAGAGTAATGATTAGAGACGGCTTAAGTGTTTGTGCCAACATCAATATCGTATTCATCCTTTTGATCCGTACAAGACACTGTTGACAACAGCACAGTAGTCTGGAGCGGTTTACGACCACGCTGAAAGTATGTCGAATATCGCGTCCATCATTGGTGACACCTAGAAACTATCACCTATACTCATGCTCTCTGGCACGTCTGTGCGTTGAGCAGGCTGATAGTGTAACTTCGAAAATATTTTTAACGCCATCGGAAGAGGACGGAAGCAAGACGTTCACAACACGGTGAGCTTGGTGTTGTCAACCATATTGCGTTGTCAACGCCTTCCTTCTGCCCACGTCCCCTGGCGGTAGAAATATTTTGCATTATCTTCTTAAGTTTGAAATGTTGTATGCACGTGACAAAAATCTTTTTTTTTTCGATGAAGGGACATTGATCTCTGAACGAAAGCCTACTACAACATGCTCACTGGCACAACGAAAGTATAGACAAAAAGGTTTGCAACTACATGACATTGAAATCTGTATTATCCACAGACTGGTAATTCACTTCGGCCCATCGCGACAGGAGACATGCAGCAGATTATGGAAAGAACGGCGCCTGGAACCGCCCGTCCAAGCGGGCAGAGAAGTGCTGCCACCACATCTACGCTTTCAGACGCCCGCCTCGCGCGACATCTCCGGTTGAAGGGGGAGTGCCAGAGAACGATAGTAGCTTTAAAGCACAAGAGTCAAAGAAACCCGGTTCGTTGGCGATGAATTCGTTGATTCTCACCATAAGGCAACGTTTCTTGTTTCATTGGGTAAGTGCGTATAGAAGTGAGCCGATGACATGTGTAGTTGTTGGTAAGCCGAGTGGCTTACTCGATATATGTCTGCTGTCCTCCCAGATAGCCAGATACATCCATTAGATGTGCATAATATTGCTACACGGTTGGGGTATTTGAGTGTTTGAACGAGGCGCGTGGACGCCATCACTCGAGAAAAGAGGAAGAAGAACGGACTGGGCTCGCGCTGTGAATCTAACCGGTCAGCGCTGCAACCGCTGCAACTACCTGTAAGTAGTTGCTCGTCTTACTGACTCGTCCTTCGCGTAAAATTGCGGTGAAGGTGTAATGTTCCCCGTCCTCACCACGGAGCTCCGAAGCAGCCGCACCGTCGTCTTCTCAGACATGGCTTTCGATAGAACCACCCCGTCGCTACCTGCACCTGCGGCGCCAACCACAACGTACGTTGCGGTTCCTAGTCTCCGTGATCCAAGGACATTATCCTGTCAAATGACGTTGACGTCGACGACTGGCTCAGCATGTATGAGCTCGTCAGCCAAAGTCACCACTGGGACCTTACCATCATGCTTGCCAATGTGATCTTTTAACTTGAAGGGACACCGCGTGTCTGGTTTCGCACCCATGAGATCGAGCTCTCCAGCTGGGACATTTTCAAAGAGTGGATTCTCGATCTATTTGGCCACAGGTCAGGTCACCAACAGGCTACGCGGAAAGAGCTTGCCACCCGTGTCTCGTCGAGCACATGACCGAGGTTAACAAGGTGGGCCATATCCTAAAAGGCATCGCGGACGACACCTTCAATTTGCTCGTTTATAACGACGTTTCTACCGCCGACGCCATCGTCAAGGAATGCCGCCGCTTCGAGTTAGCCAAACGCCGCCGCGTTGTCCCAGAGTTTTCCCGGCTCCCAAACACCCCTGCCACGTCCTGTTGCCCCGTTCTTACCGCCACACGACCATTTCGAGAGAACGTCACACGTATCGTTCGCCGTGAGATTTAAGCGGCGAGTCCGGCCCCCATTCATCCACGACCCCCTGACATTACCTTTGACCAAGCGGCCCCCAATATTTCCGTTATTCAAGTAGTTGTGCGGCAATAAATTGCAAACCTTGGCATGCCTACCGCCTGCTCTGTCTCCCGACCTGATTAGGCGCCCTTTGCCATGCCCACAACCTGTAATGACCAGCATTTCGCTTCCAGACCATGCAATCCTGCTGACTGGCGAACCCCACACGACAAACCCATCTGCTTCCACTGCCACCGCGTTGGTGATGTATCCCGCCACCGCCACACCACCTAGATGCCGCCGTACTGGAGCTCATTCCCTGCTCCTTGCCCATACGCCGACGCTCGCTGTTATTCACCTCGTCGTCTGTACTCTACTTCTGATGCCCCTGACAGCCGCTCCTCCGTCCGATCGCCGTCCCTCCCCGTCACCCCAGCCTCGCCCCTTTTCCTCGCCGAGCCGAAGGGCGGAAAACTAGGCCCTACAGCACTTGGAGGAAGTGCTGCGTCACGTTCATCCTGTCCAAATCCTTCGTTTACGCTCCTCACCACCACAAACTTAATTGAAGTAGACGTAGATGGTGTTTCGTTGACGGCCTTAATGGATACTGGAGTCCAAGGGTCCATAATGAGCGCTAACCTATGTCGTCGCCTCAAAAACGTTCTTACGCCTGCCATCACTCGAGCCGTGCGCGTCACCAAGGGCCCTCCTGTTGCCGTCAGCGGTATGTGCACTGCTCGCATACGAATTGCTAGCCGCCAAGTTCCAGTCCTGTACAGCGTGGTGACCAGTTGCCCTCGTAACCTAAGCTTCGGGCTCAACTTTGACGACGCATTCTGCCCTCATCGACTGTTCCACCAGTATGCTGTGCCTCGAGCATCCTCTTCTTTCAGACTTTCACCGAACAACCGAACATCCTCTGCACTACAGCGTTCGTTTGCTTACCTCCAAAAGCCCTAATCTTAGTCGAATTGGCCTCAACGGCAACCATGCCTGATGGCGACTATGTCGGCGTCGCACCTATTCGTGATGTCCTCCTGGCGTGCGACATCTCTCTGCCATACTCCGTCGTAACCCTTGCCGCTAATCGGACGTGTCTCCCCGTTAACAATTTTGGCTTGACGAAGCAAGTGTTACCTGAAGGCATAGCGGTGGCCACGCACCGGTCAGGACAGACCACCTCATCCCCGTTTTTGCAGCTGACGCGTCGCCAGATCCTCCTGATTACCCGCAGGATGCCTTGAACCTCGACGGCCGATTACGTCCCATGGTCGCTCCGGACCTCGCACCTGACCAAGCAGCGGCCCTATATCGCCTTTTGCTTTCCTATATTATTTGACACTGACAATCGACGACTTGCTCAGACGTCCCTTGTTAAGCATCGGATAAACACTAGTGATGCTGTTCCCATTCACCGCCGACCGTATCTCGTGTTCATGGCAGAGCGGCCAGTTATTCAGCAGGAAGTAAATAAGAAGCTGGCCAGAGGCATTGTTGAGCCCTGGTCGAGTCCTTGGGCGTCGCCGGTCGTGCTCGTCAAAAGGAAGATGTCACGTGGCGTTTCTGCGTTGATTACCGCCACGTAAACCGAATTACTAAAAAAGGATGTTTACCCTTTACCACGAATCAACGACGCTCTCGATCGTCTTCATGGTGCGAAATACTTGTCATCCATCGATCGGTTTTTCGGCTTTTCGACCTTCAATCTGATTATTGGCAGATTTCCGTCGATGAGCAAGACCAAGAAAAGACCGCTTTCGTCACACCAGATGGCCTCTACCAATTCAAGGTTATGCCGTTTGGTTAATGCAGTGCCCCCGCCACCTTCGAACAGATGATCGACTCCCTGCTTCAAGGTTTCAAATGTTCAACTTGCCTTTGTTATCTCGACGACGTCCTTTTGTTTTCTCCTAAATTTGAGACGGACCTTGAGCGCGTCACAGCTATCCTTGACGACTTCCGCAAGACTCGGCTCCAGTTAAACTCACCAAAGTGCCACTTCGGGCGCCGACAGATTACAGTGCTAGGTCATCTCGTCGATGCTTCCGGAGTACAGCCCGACCCGGAGAAGGTTCGAGCAGTAACGCCTTTTCCTGTACCTCAGTTTGTCAAAGACGTCCGGAGTTTTTTTGGGCTCTGTTCTAATTTCCGACAGTTCGTGAAAGATTTCGCAGGAATCGCTCGACCCCTCACTGAACTTCTGAAGAAAGACGTGCCTTTTACGTGGTGTTCCCCTCAGGCTGCCGCATTTTCAAGCCTTATCACGATTCTCAGCAATCCACCGGTCTTGGCCCACTTTGACCCGTCCGCATTTACAGAGGTCCGAACCGGTGACAGTGGTTATGAGATCGGCGCCGTTTTATCGCAACGCCAATACGGACACGGCCGCGTTATAGCCTACGCTAGCCGGCTCCCGACAACTGCAGAGCGCAACTATTCGATTACCGAGCGCGAATGTTTTGCTCTCTTCTGGGCTGTTTCAAAGTTCCGCCCATATTTATATGGCAAGCACTTTTCAGTAATCACAGACCATCACGCGCTCTGTTGGTTTTCGTCACTCAAGAATCCTACTGGCCGGCTTGGTCGTTGGGCCCTCCGAGTACAAGAATATCCCTACACAGTCACTTAGAAGTCCGAAAGCCAACACTAGGACGCAGATTACCTCTCTCGCTATTCAGTCGAAGACGCAACCTTTACGTCTGATACTGACACCGACGCCTGTGTTCTCTCTGTTTTTCCATTGTTCCATGTCGCCGACGAGCAGCGCCGTGACTCCTCCTTGCGTATCATCATTGACCGCCTGGAATCGTCACTTGCCGACAGTTTCCTTCGCTTATTCACACTTCAAGATGGCGTACTCTACCACCACACCCTTCACCCCGACGACCCTGCCTTACTCCTTGTGATCCCTAAACACCTTCGCCCGTCTGTTCTCCACGAACTTCCCGACCTCCCCACTGCCGGTCACCTGGATGTGTCAGGTACCTACGACCGGATCTGCTGACGCTTCTTTTGGCCAGGGCTTGCTCGCTCCGTTCGAAGATACGTAGTTGCGTGTGAGAATTGCCAGCGACGAAAGATACCATCGACGCTCCCTGCTGGGTACCTTCAACCACTCGACATTCCCGCGGAACCGTTCTTTCGCGTTGGTTTGGGCTTACTTGGCCCTTTTCCTCTTTCTACCTCTGGAAACAGGTGGATCGCTGTGGCGACGGATTGTGCCACACGCTGCGCCATCACCTGAGCGCTTCCTACAAGCTGCGCCAGAGATGTCGCCGATTTTCTTTTGCGCGACCTGATTTTATTACATGGAGCTCCGCGACAACTTCTCACAGACCGTGGCCGGACATTCCTATCAAAAGTTATCGCGGCCATCCTGCAGTCCTGCTCCACGAGGCACAAGCTAGGCACGTCATACCATCCGCAAACAAATAGCGTCACGGAGCCTCTCGCACTCCCAAAGACATGCTCGCGAAATATATCTCTTCAGACCACACTGACTGGGACTTCGCTCTACCGTTTCTCACATTTGCTTATAATTCTTCGCGCCACGACACAGCCAGTTAGTCCCTATTTTTCCTTCTGTTCGGCCGAGTACCAGCACTGCCCCTCGACACAACCCTCCCTGTTCACGCGGCACCGACCAGTGAATATGCATTTGACGCCATCGCCCGCTGTGTCCACGCAAGGGACCTTGCCCGTGACCGCCTTCTGAAATCCCAACATAGTCAGAGGCGTTTGTACGACCGGTGACACTGAGGCGTGCACTTCCCGCCTGCTTCTTTAGTGCTTCTATGGTATCAGTCGGGTCAGGTCGGCCTGTCAGAAAAACTGCTTTCTCGTTACACAGGCCCATACCGAGTGCTTCGTGCCGTGAATCGCGTCACCTACGAGATCACCCCTGACGCCCCATCTGCTTCTCAGTCCAGTGATATCGTGCATGTTACACGTCTGAAGCAGTATCACCCTCCCGGTGATGACATTTAGACGCTCCGTGACGTCGCTTCTGCCGCCGGGGGATTGTGCTCCACGGGTGTGGTATTTGATTGTTTGAACGAGGCGCGTGGGCGCCATCACTCGAGAATAGAGAAAGAAGAACAAACTGGGTTCGCGCTGTGAATCTAACCGGTCAACGATGCAACCACTGTTGTACATACAATCTGTAAATAGTTGCTCGTCTTACTGTCTCATCCTTCGCCTACCAATATCCCAGATAGCCACAAACACCCGAGAGATGTACCGGATTGATCCAAACATCCAGCAAGATATGGGATGTCTTATGGACACCCTTTGCATGCACATACATCTAAGGGACGTGCAATGGCACCAAAGTTTTGGGTGTCCGATGAACATCCATTTAGTTCGTTCATCAGGCGTACAGCAGACAAAATTTTGGATGTCCCTGTAACGTTCATAAAGTTTGTGCTTTAGACCTGCATTGTAGGCCCCCCAAAGCTTCCTTTCGCATTGTCTACGCGCGTCTATGATTTTGACGTGGACGTTGCTGCGCAGTTGGAGCCTGTGATTTCGTGCGACGATCGCGCGGTATCATCAGTGAGCAGGTAAGGAATGTCCATAGACGTCCCTTTTTTTCAATTAAATGACTTTTTTATTTCCCAATTTGGAAAAGTAATTGAAAAAACAAGGTAAAGTATGTTTGAGAAAGAACTGATATATATACTAGAAAAATTGCATGAAAATTATATCGAGGCACTCTACTTTTGTTGAGCACCACCAAACTTTTTTAAGCTATGGCAAACTTCCCGTGAGGAAGTGATTGCGTGGCCTCCGACACTTGACACTCCATCTCGGAGGCCACGTGTCGAAAGCATGCTCGAAAGCAAGGAGCCGGAAGCACGCCACAAATTTTGCACTAAATTAAAAATGGCGTTTAAAGACGTAAGAAAAGTTAAATGATTTAAAGAGATCTTACGCAGAATTATTGTCCAATTATCAATTATTTTCACAGTCGCGTGCCTGTCATACGTCACCATAAGCGCAGCCATTGCGATGGCGCAGCAAGCAAGCGTATGCTTATGATGTACTGCAATAGGGTAGTGTGTCGTGCGGGGGCGAAAACGTGGCTCTTTTTGCGATGACGCCCGGGAGTGCGGGAGCACGCCGGTCTGCTACAGCGCCGTCTGTCACTGCAGCCTGGAGTCATTGCTGGCAAGAGAAAAAATAAGGGCGCAACACAGGGCCTTCGGGATTGGCAGTTATGGTTGTCGCTGAGGTCATGCATGCACATCGGGAGCTCGCCGATTGCTTGCTGTGGTTTTTCCTGCCACGTTCGCTCATCCTTTATGCGCACGGCAAGCGCTTGGTTTGCAAATGTACTTTGTGTGTGCGTGTGCGTGTGCGTGCGTGCGTGTGCGCGTGCGTGCGTGTGCGTGTGTGCGTGCGTGTGTGCGTGTGTGCGTGTGTGTGCGTGTGTGCGTGCGTGCGTGCGTGCGTGTGTGCGTGCGTGTGTGTGTGTGTCTGTGTGTGTGTGTGTGTGTGTGTGTGTGTGTGTGTGTGCGTGCGTGCGTGTGTGTGTGCGCGCGCGCGCGTGCATTGAGGCTCCTGCATAACGATCACAACAACTCCGAGCTGCTTCAGATCGGGCACATTGAGAGCAGCAGCTGTATTCTTGCCCTTCGGCGCCCTTTTACGCAGAAAAATGCCTAAAGGTTAGCGGCTGCATTCGTTACACAGCAGTAAATTTCTTTTCTTCAGTGAAACCCGAAGACCGCTGAGACGCTTTTCTGGGTGATACAATATGATAGGAATCCCGTGCAACCGACCAGGCACTGTGCAGGTGTTCTTTCCGGGCTTTTCATCCTCGTGTCCTTCGAAATACTAAAACATATGCGTGCTTACCGAAGGGAACGAGCAGACGAGTGTTTGTTTTTCTTCTGCAACCGAAACGCTGAGCCCTTGGTTGAGCAGACGGTCAGGAACACTGCATGATCAGTGGTCGAAAACGTGCAAGCATAGATGGCGTTATTGATATATCTTAGCAGTTTGCATTATTTATTTTTTGCAAATTATAGGAATTTCAGTTGTGTATTGAAAGCGTTTTAGTTTATAAATGCAGAAAGTTTTGCACAAGATGTTCAAATTTTGCGCCCTAGGCACGCCGGTGGACTGCAGCGCCCTATTGGTGGCGTTTTCGCAGAAGCGTCCAGTTCTCCTATAGTTCTTCCGTACGGACGACACACTGCCCCATTTCGTACACTATGGGCGTCTTGCGCTGGAACGGCGCCTGGTGGCGGCGCGCGAAACGTTATCTGGGTAGTACCAGCTTGGGTAGTATTGAGCCCTGGCTGTGGCGAAGCACGTTTCTAGCCCGAGTTTTGATCGATACGCGGTTTTTACTGCCCTGTTGCGAGTGCAAAAAAGCTCCTCACTTCTCACAGACCACGCCGACCACGCTGTGAGCTCGCCGCATACCTACAGTTTAAAGAAAACGGACTCTCCGTGTGCTGTAGGACGTAATGCTGGGAGCAGAAGGAATCAGCGACGCCGATGCAGAGAGACATAGCGCAGCCACGAAAAAGCGTCACCGTCATTACTTCTGCGTCGTGGGCTGTCATGAACAAGAAGGTCTGAATCCCAAGATCAGGTTCTACCATTTTCCTTGAAGGCCTCACGAAGCGGAACGTCGAGCGCGCGTCACGCGAAGCGAAACTTCAAGCCATGCTGACTGCTTCGCCTGTCTTGAAGCTTGCTGGATTTTCAGCGTCCTAAAATTCGGTCTTTTGCACCTACAGACCCGACAGCAGACCGACATAGCAGCAGGCAGGGATGGTGATTCCCGATTCGAGACCTGGCCACAGCGACAATTAACAATTCGACCGGTGGGAAGTGGTGAAGTGACCTGGTGTGTGCAAATAAGCACAAATGGTCGGGACGATTCGTGACAATTCACTACCCTACTACGAGCAGCACAGGTTAGAGAGCTAAATGTGCTCATCCTTGACCTCAAGTCAGCACGTTGAGGCAGCTCAGCAAGGTAGTATTGATTGCAGCACATCGATGTTCGAGCGCTGTCATTAAAAGCTACATCAAGCCAGCAGCGCACGAGCTCACGCTGCAGCGCGATTCGCACGTACGTTAGTGCGAGCTCATATGCATTGCATCAATTATTTATCAGTTGCTAAAGGGACAGATAGCCGCTACTACAGTGCAGACATAACTACTTGTCTAGCAGCACGCAGTCAACAAAGATTGCAGGAGGCCCGCCGTTTCGCGGCATGTCGAACGACCGCTGCCGTCGCGGCGCGTGCCGTCGGGCGCTCGAGCAGTTCCGCACATATGATGTCTGCTTATCGCTGCTGTGGATTCATTTATAGCAAGCATTTCCTCGCGTTTGTGCGCCTGAATCTGGCAGCGTGTAAACCTCAACTGAAGTTCAACTTCGTACGCGACTCGCTTCTCTTGCGATTGACACCGCGCCAAAACTTCGCCGCTCATTTCTTGAACGGCGTACACGTATTCGGCGTTGCATAATTTATTACCTTTACGCAACGTGCCACAGTTGAAAAAATCTTCGGCGTCCGATATTAGCTGCAAGCCGTGGTACAACAAAACTGAAATTGGGGTGTCCATATTGTAAACGTGCTTTCCGAAGCAGACGACCGTGCTTGGTGCTACCCAGTTCAGGACAGAGGGCGCTTTTGAGCACCGTTTTCGCAGCGCCCCCTGGGCAATGCAAAACCCCCATAGAATGCGGGCATGTGTGAGCGTGTGTTCCAACGCTGGCGCTGAGCCGTGTTACTCTATGCTATGCTCTCTGAAGGGCTGCAGAAGATAGCGCCAACCGTTCCGTTCTCAAAACGAACCAATTTTAGGTAGCGGTGCTGATGCTGTAACACTTCATCTCTTATTCTCGTCATGTCTGCAGTGGTGTACACTCGTCAGCAAGCACACGGTTTTCAAGGCATGTCAGCGGTTTGATTTTGTACTTTCTTCTCTTTTATGCCGGTAATGAGTACTTAGCATGGGCCGGAAGCGCTGATGCACAACGTAAACACCCAGCGGTTCCGGCAGCACCCTTCAAGGCATGTCGGTGGTGTTTCTTCTCGGAATAGTATTAAACTGAGCCAATTGGTGCATAGCTACGACCAGTTTGAACAGCTGAACTGCAACCCGAAGCAAATGGCGATAGAGAGGCGTCGTTCTTGTTTGTCTCCCTTTGTCCCGTGTTTCAGTTCGTGTTCTCATACTCGTCCTAGTCTTTCTTGTACTGTACGTGCTTCTCGCGGTCCGCAGGTTTTGCGCACAACGGCACGATGGTTTCAGTGGTTCTCGCACACGGTTTCATGGTTGATTCATTGCTTTGGAAGTCTTTTGTAGTAAGGGCTGTCTGTAGAGCTACGTGATATTTTGCACGCTTTGCTGCTCCTCTACCTTTACGTAGCTCCTGTGTATAGCGTGCTGTATTACGCGCTTGTGTCATTTGTAGGCACAAGCCTTGTACTTTCACGTGTTCTTGAACAGTCGATCTTTTTGCATATTTATAAAGCTTTGCTGTGCTCTATTGCTTGCAAGTACAATTTTATTGTCAGTGGTACTATTTAGGCAGATGCCTTAGATCTGCCTCCATGAGAAAGATGCTATAGGTGTGGATTTATACTCTGGGATTTTAACCTAATCACCGAATTTAGAGAATCTGAAAACCGATTACTTTAGGCGTCTTAAAGTACCTTGTATGTCTTACCCACGCGTTCAGAAATGTGCCTCAACTTGAAGCCCATGCTTGATTTGGTCGAGATAAAGCCCGACGCGAACGCGCCTAAGGAGAGACTGTGAGTGTCTTGGGCACGTTCGCACCTATCGTTGTCGTGACAGTCAAGGATGGGCTTCGAGTAACGGTGAATATCTGAATGCGGTGTAAGTAGTAAGCGATATGTTTGCATAGGTTGTAAAAAATCTGACCACTTTTTCAGGCTTAGGATGCTCAAGCCAGCCATGAAGAGAGTGATCTTACAGTAGGATTTGCCCTCGAGTCCCACGTAGCATCGTACCGTGTGCCTTTAGGAGTGCTGACAATTTTTTTTCCTCTTTTGAAACTGGTAGCGTATATGATCCCTTCCATGTTGAAACCTTAAGATGAGCACTCACTACAACATGATTCCTTCGTAGTGCTGCTGCGGGGGACAATGCAATTAACCACTGCTGCTTTGTTGAGCCCAGTGCATGAACACCAACCTGATAATGCTACAGAGATGTAGATCTAGGAGCTCGTCTGCAGCATTAGCAGAATCAATGCTTTGGCCTTTCGTGGCGCCTGATTGCATTTTAAGTAATGCTGTAGGTTTTCAAAAATGTAACAAATGTAGAATCCTGTTACGTGATGTCAGGCTGAGAGTACGAAGAGCAGTGGGACCGTTTAAAAGGAATGGGATGATTTGATACTGCTACAAGTGGCTCAGCACTATCAGCAGCATGGTGTGACCTGGTACCACTGTATTCGGTTGACTAGTTCATGTCAAGTGTGCTTTGGTGCCAGGTAACCACTAACGGCAACTACATTGGCATTCCTTATGATCCATGAATCTACTCACGAATTGGCTGTAGTATCACTACAGCCAATTGGAATGGAACTATGGTATAGTTATTCTACTCGAATAACTTATAGAGCATACCGTTTTGGTATTTATACTGCATGCTTAGTTATTCGAGGAATGACTCTCTCGCTATAAAATTCTTCATTTGTAAGTGAGAACAGTATGTTAAAACAATTTTTTTTCATGCAGCAACCATGTATCGAATTTTCCTCCTTTGTGGAGAAGCTGATTTGCCACCGTTTGGCTACAGAGGGTTGCCGGCATCTCTTGCAGAATTTATCACTGTGCTAACGTATTCGTATTTTTCAGTATGCAAAAAAGAAGTGAGGCGTGCAGACAGGACACAAGAGTAGAGAAGTGGACAACACGAACGCCGACTATCAACTGAAGGGAGCACTGAGGCGAAAAAAGAAAGCAGACACAAAACTCATCTGCGCATGCTCAGGAATGGTAACACCACGTGTAAGTCGGATACACGTGCCGGTCTACGTGAGAGACAACTGCTAAGGCAGTTAATCTCTTCCTTATGTAAAGTAATTGAAGGCTGACTCCCGCACGCACTTCCACCATTATAGATATGCCATGCCTCTACCATAAGACGCGTATCTTCATCCTTATGCCTGTGCATTATCGCGCATTCGTCTAACTCACGCACGCCTCACTTCTTTTTTGCATAATGAATCCTTACCAACTAGCTCAGCTGTCTGTCGTTCTAAGTTTCGTGCTTTTCAGATTGTTTTTTGTGTAGGATATATTGCTTTTTTGGGACTTGAGCTGTTGCTCTCCTTTATGTTTCACTGCGTTGATTCTATTCTTTTTTCTTTTGCTGAATACAAGTCTAGTCAAATAACGCTTTGATCTTTCCATATATGAATTCTAATTTTCCTTTTGTTCACAAGAATTAAGTCTCATAATGTGCCATTTGTGTTTTATTTTACTGGAGAGAATGCAACTAACACTGCACTGTGAGAAGTTTTCCTGCGCAAGCGTTGTTTATAATGTCTCATTTTATTTATCCTTTCGTATGTATATGTTTAGCTGTTATGTATATGTGGTATTCTTGCATTGGTTCGTGCGCTAAGTGTTCATTGTGCCTTTCAGAAACCAAGCTATGGCATTGTGTTGTATTTTTACTGTTCACGTTATTTTTATGAGACAGATGCACTCTGGCATCGTATTTCACTGCAAATATTGTGTACATCATTACGTACTTTTCAAACGGTTCATACCAATAGGAAGTTTCACAATGAAAATGCTGGTGATGACAACGGAGTTCTTCGCTTAGTAACAGTGGCACTTTGATTTGTTGCCTCAAACAGTCCAGCACTGTCCGAGAAGTTGCGTACGCCAATAGTCACTGGCGGTAATGGCGTCTCAAGCAGTCTGGGGCAGTCTGGGACAACAAATTGAAGAGGCCCAGCGCATGCATGCGCGACAAATAAAATAAACCTGCCAAAACGGGTACAAGGAACATCCAGTGGATAGATATTTTATGTTGCAGATACATTCATATGTAGTACATATGAATGTAGTACATGGATGCCCTGTGGATGTAAGTATGGTTAGTTTGAAAATCCATTAGTTCTACTAAATATCTATTGGATGTTGTGAACATCTATTAGATGTAATAAATATATCTATAGGATGTTGTGGACGTCTATTAGATGTTGCATTTATCTAGCCCTGACATCCCCACAACGTACCACTTACATGTTCTGGATGCATTTGCGGTTATTCATAGTACATCCATACAATGTTTTCTGGATAAATCTGCTTGTCTGAGGGACGTACTGAGTGTGCAAGGTGTACCATTCCAGATAGCCAGATACATCCATTAGATGTGCATAATATGGTGCAGCTTGGACATTCAGTACATCCATTAGATATCCTGATTTATCCAGAAAAGATTGTATGGAGGTGCTATGGATGATCGCAAATGCATCCAGAACATGTAAGTGGTAAGTTGTGGGGATGTCAGGGCTAGATTTATGCAACATCTAATAGACGTCCACAACATCCACAGGACATCCATTGTACTACATATGGCTGTATATGCAACATCTAATATACATCCATTGGATGTGCCTTGAACAATTTTGGCTGTTTCTTTTATTCACCGTGCATGCATTCAGTGGCCCTCTTCAATTTGTTGTCCGAGACTGCCCCAGACTGCTCGAGAGGCTTCTACAGCCAGTGAATATTGGCGTACGCAGCTTCTCAGAGAGTCCTGGACTGTTTGGGGCAACAAATCAAAGGGCCACTGTTACTAAGCGAAGAAAAACATCGTTGTTACCACGAGCATATTTATTGTGAAACTTCTTACTGGTATGAACCATTTGACAAGTACGTAATGATTTAAACAATATTTGCAGTGAAATGCAATGACAGACTGCACCTGTCTCATGAAAATAAAATGAACAGTAAAAATACAACATAATTTCATCTCTTGGTTTCTGAAATGCACAATGAGCACTTAAGAGGAAGCTCTTAAGATGTCAGGGCTAGATAAATGCAACATCTAATAGACGTCCACAACATCCTATAGATATATTTATTACATCTAATAGATGTTCACAACATCCAATAGATATTTAGTAGAACTAATGGATTTTCAAACTAACCATACTTACATCCACAGGGCATCCATGTACTACATTCATATGTACTACATATGAATGTATCTGCAACATAAAATATCTATCCACTGGATGTTCCTTGTACCCGTTTTGGCAGGTTTATTTTATTTGTCGCGCATGCATGCGCTGGGCCTCTTCAATTTGTTGTCCCAGACTGCCCCAGACTGCTTGAGACGCCATTACCGCCAGTGACTATTGGCGTACGCAACTTCTCGGACAGTGCTGGACTGTTTGAGGCAACAAATCAAAGTGCCACTGTTACTAAGCGAAGAACTCCGTTGTCATCACCAGCATTTTCATTGTGAAACTTCCTATTGGTATGAACCGTTTGAAAAGTACGTAATGATGTACACAATATTTGCAGTGAAATACGATGCCAGAGTGCATCTGTCTCATAAAAATAACGTGAACAGTAAAAATACAACACAATGCCATAGCTTGGTTTCTGAAAGGCACAATGAACACTTAGCGCACGAACCAATGCAAGAATACCACATATACATAACAGCTAAACATATACATACGAAAGGATAAATAAAATGAGACATTATAAACAACGCTTGCGCAGGAAAACTTCTCACAGTGCAGTGTTAGTTGCATTCTCTCCAGTAAAATAAAACACAAATGGCACATTATGAGACTTAATTCTTGTGAACAAAAGGAAAATTAGAATTCATATATGGAAAGATCAAAGCGTTATTTGACTAGACTTGTATTCAGCAAAAGAAAAAAGAATAGAATCAACGCAGTGAAACATAAAGGAGAGCAACAGCTCAAGTCCCAAAAAAGCAATATATCCTACACAAAAAACAATCTGAAAAGCACGAAACTTAGAACGACAGACAGCTGAGCTAGTTGGTAAGGATTCATTATGCAAAAAAGAAGTGAGGCGTGCGTGAGTTAGACGAATGCGCGATAATGCACAGGCATAAGGATGAAGATACGCGTCTTATGGTAGAGGCATGGCATATCTATAATGGTGGAAGTGCGTGCGGGAGTCAGCCTTCAATTACTTTACATAAGGAAGAGATTAACTGCCTTAGCAGTTGTCTCTCACGTAGACCGGCACGTGTATCCGACTTACACGTGGTGTTACCATTCCTGAGCATGCGCAGATGAGTTTTGTGTCTGCTTTCTTTTTTCGCCTCAGTGCTCCCTTCAGTTGATAGTCGGCGTTCGTGTTGTCCACTTCTCTACTCTTGTGTCCTGTCTGCACGCCTCACTTCTTTTTTGCATACTGAAAAATACGAATACGTTAGCACAGTGATAAATTCTGCAAGAGATGCCGGCAACCCTCTGTAGCCAAACGGTGGCAAATCAGCTTCTCCACAAAGGAGGAAAATTCGATACATGGTTGCTGCATGAAAAAAAATTGTTTTAACATACTGTTCTCACTTACAAATGAAGAATTTTATAGCGAGAGAGTCATTCCTCGAATAACTAAGCATGCAGTATAAATACCAAAACGGTATGCTCTATAAGTTATTCGAGTAGAATAACTATACCATAGTTCCATTCCAATTGGCTGTAGTGATACTACAGCCAATTCGTGAGTAGATTCATGGATCATAAGGAATGCCAATGTAGTTGCCGTTAGTGGTTACCTGGCACCAAAGCACACTTGACATGAACTAGTCAACCGAATACAGTGGTACCAGGTCACACCATGCTGCTGATAGTGCTGAGCCACTTGTAGCAGTATCAAATCATCCCATTCCTTTTAAACGGTCCCACTGCTCTTCGTACTCTCAGCCTGACATCACGTAACAGGATTCTACATTTGTTACATTTTTGAAAACCTACAGCATTACTTAAAATGCAATCAGGCGCCACGAAAGGCCAAAGCATTGATTCTGCTAATGCTGCAGACGAGCTCCTAGATCTACATCTCTGTAGCATTATCAGGTTGGTGTTCATGCACTGGGCTCAACAAAGCAGCAGTGGTTAATTGCATTGTCCCCCGCAGCAGCACTACGAAGGAATCATGTTGTAGTGAGTGCTCATCTTAAGGTTTCAACATGGAAGGGATCATATACGCTACCAGTTTCAAAAGAGGAAAAAAAATTGTCAGCACTCCTAAAGGCACACGGTACGATGCTACGTGGGACTCGAGGGCAAATCCTACTGTAAGATCACTCTCTTCATGGCTGGCTTGAGCATCCTAAGCCTGAAAAAGTGGTCAGATTTTTTACAACCTATGCAAACATATCGCTTACTACTTACACCGCATTCAGATATTCACCGTTACTCGAAGCCCATCCTTGACTGTCACGACAACGATAGGTGCGAACGTGCCCAAGACACTCACAGTCTCTCCTTAGGCGCGTTCGCGTCGGGCTTTATCTCGACCAAATCAAGCATGGGCTTCAAGTTAAGGCACATTTCTGAACGCGTGGGTAAGACATACAAGGTACTTTAAGACGCCTAAAGTAATCGGTTTTCAGATTCTCTAAATTCGGTGATTAGGTTAAAATCCCAGAGTATAAATTCACACCTATAGCATCTTTCTCATGGAGGCAGATCTAAGGCATCTGCCTAAATAGTACCACTGACAATAAAATTGTACTTGCAAGCAATAGAGCACAGCAAAGCTTTATAAATATGCAAAAAGATCGACTGTTCAAGAACACGTGAAAGTACAAGGCTTGTGCCTACAAATGACACAAGCGCGTAATACAGCACGCTATATACAGGAGCTACGTAAAGGTAGAGGAGCAGCAAAGCGTGCAAAATATCACGTAGCTCTACAGACAGCCCTTACTACAAAAGACTTCCAAAGCAATGAATCAACCATGAAACCGTGTGCGAGAACCACTGAAACCATCGTGCCGTTGTGCGCAAAACCTGCGGACCGCGAGAAGCACGTACAGTACAAGAAAGACTAGGACGAGTATGAGAACACGAACTGAAACACGGGACAAAGGGAGACAAACAAGAACGACGCCTCTCTATCGCCATTTGCTTCGGGTTGCAGTTCAGCTGTTCAAACTGGTCGTAGCTATGCACCAATTGGCTCAGTTTAATACTATTCCGAGAAGAAACACCACCGACATGCCTTGAAGGGTGCTGCCGGAACCGCTGGGTGTTTGCGTTGTGCATCAGCGCTTCCGGCCCATGCTAAGTACTCATTACCGGCATAAAAGAGAAGAAAGTACAAAATCAAACCGCTGACATGCCTTGAAAACCGTGTGCTTGCTGACGAGTGTACACCACTGCAGACATGACGAGAATAAGAGATGAAGTGTTACAGCATCAGCACCGCTACCTAAAATTGGTTCGTTTTGAGAACGGAACGGTTGGCGCTATCTTCTGCAGCCCGTCAGGGAGCATAGCATAGAGCAGCACGGCGCAGCGCCAGCACTGCAACACAAGCTGACACATGCCCGCATATGCTTGCTCGCTGTGCCATTTCGATGGCTGCGCTTATGGTGACGTGTGCGAGGCACGCGCCTGTGAGAATAATTGATAATTGGACAATAATGCTGCATAAAATCTCTTTAAATAATTTAACTTTTCTGACGTCTTTAAACACCATTTTCCATTTAGTGCGAAATTTGTGGTGTGCTTCCGGCTCATTGCTTTCCAGCATGCTTTCGACGCACATGGCGTCCGAGATGGCATGTCAAGTGTCGGAGGCCACGCAATAACTTCCACACGGGAAGTTTGCCACAGTTTAAAAAAGTTTGGTGGTGCTCAACAAAACGAAAGTGCCTTGATTTAATTTTCATGCATTTTTTCACTAAACATACCAATTCGTTCCGAAATATAGTGTACATTGTTTCTTCAATTACTTTTCCAAAGTTGGAATTAAAGAAGTCATTAACTGCAAAAGAAGGGAGGTCTATGGACATCCAATATATGTTCCCTGACGATACCGCGCGATCGTTGCACCTAACTAGAGGCTCCTACTGCGCAGCATCGGCCATGTCAAAATCATAGAAGCGCGCGTACACGATTTGAAAGCTCTGGGGGGCCTCCAATACACGTCTAAAATACAAACAGCATGGACGTTCCATGGACATCAAAAACTTTGTGCAATGTACGTCTGAAATATTGCTTTTAGAGACGTTCTATGGAAACCCAAAATTTTGTCTGCTGTACGTCTGATGAAGAACTAAATGGATGTTCATTGGACATCCAAAACTTTGGTGCCATTGTACGTCTCTTAGATGTATCTACATGCAAAAGATGTGCATAGGACATCGCATTTTTTGCTAGAAGTTTGGATCAATCCGATACATCTTTTGGATGTTTGCGGCTATCTGGACTGTGCCATGACAGGTGATGATATAGTTTCCCTGTAACGAACGTCTACGATTGTGCTTACTGCGAAAAGCTATGGAAACGATGGAGCATGTTTCATTACAATCTGAAGATATCTACCCAGCGGTCGGCTGAGGCTCCTTTGGCCTCCTTGAAGCCCTCGGGTTCAGCGATAGTAGGGGGAAAGTAAGCATAATAGAGATTAATAGAGATTAGTAATAGAGATTAGTAAGAGGTGATCGGCAGTTTGGTGGCAGAAAAGTAAGGAGTTTACAAACAATGGAGGGGTGCAAAAACAATGTTGCCAGAAGTTGCTCACAAAGTTTGATGCTGGGAATTTTGTGTTCTTTTTTAAGGATAGCAAGGACATTATGAATATAATGACAAGAGCAGGACGGTGCAACCCACCACCCCCTTTCAAAGGGGACGCTCATATCATCCATATATATCCATCTATACATAGACAACGGGAGCTCTCTTTGTGTGACCATAGGATTGGCCTTGATCCCTCCATATCCTGAACTGATCTGAAAAAAAAGTCGCAGTTTCAGAGGCAAGACGAAGCATTGATTGCAATAGCAAACTGGCGCACAGCTACACGAAGTAATGATAGTAGTTTTATCGGCCATATAAATTTCGAAATATTCGCTTACTAATTAAATTAACAAGCAAGGCGTCAGCGCCCACGATCAAAGATGAACACATCACGCTCTATGAGCGTGGAGACTAGCTGTCAAAACGCTGGCATGTCAAAACGCGGCAGAAGCGACTAACGAAACAGTCTTGCCGTCTATCGCCTCCAAGCAAGAGTGGCTAGCGGCGAGAACACAGCGCGCACAAAGGAATGAGCCGTGCGCAGATCACTCTCAAGATCCGGCGCGCGGCCGTACAAAGTACGCACTTGTTGCCGAAATCGAAGCCCCCTCTCTCCCCGCTTTCCACCCGCTTTCCCACATAAATGGCGAGCGAGATTGAGCGGCGATCGTCAGTTCCCCTTGCGCCTGGTCGGAATATGAGCATTTGCTGCTTGAGCACAACGCCCCCCCCCCTCCCTCCCTCCCGTCCCCCCACGGGCTTTCGCGCGACCGAACACGGCGCGTTTGCTCTCCCATTTCTTCGTTTGCGCGCGCCAGACTGAGATGTTCTCGTCGCCTACCTTGGCGTGCTTTCACTCGCACATAGAGCATATCAGCCTTCGACTTCATACGGAACACTACGGTGACGGAGACGCCGACAGCAAAAATATGCTTGGAGTGTCCATAGAATTCATATTGCAATAAAAATGCCGCCAAGATAACGCCCGAACATTGCTGCCAAGGTGACGCGGAGACCGCCTACAAGGCTTCACGTAAAGGGTTCAATTATGTTGTAAACGGCTATTCATTCGGCCTGAAGCGGGAAGCCCGAATGTCCGCCATGTCAGGGGAAAGCTTCGTTTCCTTTCCGTTCGCGGAATTGTGTAGAACCTCGAGAAAAAGCGCTTCAGCGGTAAAAAGTGCGTTGGTTCAAGGGGTTACATGGATGCTGACTGCTCCGTCGCTTCAGTCCCCGATGATATTTAAGTTGGTGAAGGCTGCAATGAGCGCGCGCCACCTTTTCTCAGGGGACAGCTGCAAAGCTTACTTAGGGAGGCAGCAATAAGCTGTAGCAGACACGCGTGGCTCTATATTTAACAACGCCAACTGGGAAAGGATATCTGGAAAAGGGGACCATGCGGTGTTTGTAGCCCATGTAGAGTCAAGCAAGTGCGCCAAAAGAAGGGCTAATTATGGCTGCAATGAAGTGCCGATCCTATTTCAATGGTAATCTTCTGCGAGCGCCGACAGTGACCAGAGGGACGCTCCACATTCGTGATCAGCTCGATCGGACGGCCGCGAGCAAAACACGATCAGACGAATTCGGTCGCTTCCACACTAACCTCAAAAATTCTAACAATAAGCAGATTGTTTTATGCTAACACTTCACTTCCTTGCAAAAGCAAGCCTTTATTGTCCGTTGACGCTCAGCTCTAGCGCCTGTTGAGCGCAAAATATTTGTTTTGAGCAGGGAAGCGCTTTGCGTCGACACCCACCTGCGTCATTCTGCATTTTAAAGCGGCCAAGGGCATTACCTAGACATTTGCCAGACGGCAACCGCACCCATCCGTCAGCGCCAATCCGGAAGTCAACGCATAGCTAACAGCGACTGCTTACGGGTCCACTGCTTAAAGCCCCCTACCACTGCCTGACAGCCTCAACTAATCATGACAAGGGACAACGTCAAATCCTACCGCAGAACGAAGCTGACCTTGGATTCCCAACTTCGCAAGCTCAAGGGAAAAATACGGACAGAAGAGCGATTTCTGAAGACCCGGGATCAGCAGACTTCGTCTTCGTAGCTCATGGAGGCACCACCGTCGCAGTAACGACGTGGAGTCTTGGACGACACAAAGCATCTTGAAGGAAGAGCAGCATATCCAGGAACTTTACATCCACTTTCCCTTATGACGCAACTGAATATACGGCTCCAGACAATATCGATGCGCAAGTCGAACAATGACGACACAATAGTCTTTTTGCTCCGCGTTATCCATCACAATGTACAAATGGCCGTGGATGATACGAAGGTGTGTACTCCGCCGCTCTGCGCATGCCAGTTAGGACGAACATAGTGGATGACGCTGACTGCGAGGGGAGAAGGAGTGAGAGAGGAGCAACACTTAACAATGAAAGATAGCATATTCAGAAACTTTACATCCACTGTGCCTTGTGATGCAACTGCGCATACGTCACTAGACAACGCCGATGCGCCAGCCGAAGGAAGATGAAACAATATTCGTTTTGCTCCGCGTTATGGACTACGATGTAGAAACGGCCATGCACGACATGAAACTGTGTACTACCCCTCTCTGCGCATGTCAGTTAGGACGAACGTGCTGGATGACGTCGATTGCGAGGGGAGAAGGCGTGAGAGAGGAGGAAGACTTACCAATGAAAGCTAGCAAATCCAGGAATCTAACATCCACTGTGTCTTGTGATGCAACTGCGTATACGGCACTAGAAAACGCCGGTGCGCCAGTCGAAGGACACCCACACAATATTCTTTTTGCTCTGCTTTGTGGACCACGATGTAGAAACGGCCGTGGACGACGCGACGGTGTGTACTCCGCCGCTCTACGCATGCCAGTTAGGAGGAAGGTGGTGGATGAAGGACATTGCGAGGGAGAAACGCGTGAGAGCGGACGAAGACATACCAATGAAAGCTAGCATATCCTGGAACTGTACATCCACTGTGTCTTGTGATGCAACTGCCTATACGGCACTAGAGAACGCCGATGACTACACAATAGGGGACAAAGACACAAAAATAACACACATTTGTCATACCGTAAATACCGTAAAGTAGTGAAAGCAGCTCACTCGATCGTGGTGAATTAACAGAAAGCATGAGCGGCCACTGACCTTAAGCCCATGTGTGATTGACACTTGACATCCCATCACGATGGGTAGAGCTTTGTGGTGCAATATAAGCATGATGTCGCGCAAAGTTGGAGCAAAGCAAAAGTTGGACCTACCCGCCGTTGTCCGTATGCATTTCCTATTGTCACGTGGTAGTGACAGTCCAGGATACAGCAACAAAACTTTGATTGGCGAAACTAACTTTATTGGGCAAACCTGTGCCCAGAAAAACAGGTTACACTCAAAGCTCGACAAAAGCGGCGAACACAGTCGGCGATCGTCGAAAATCTCATCAGCGCGTCAAGCGCGTCGGCTTTTATACATCAGTGATCGAAGGTTCCCGAGTAATCGGGGGTGCCCGTGTGTCTTCAAGAAAGTTCTGCACCATTAGCGTTGCCTATACATGAAATCCAATTACACAATGTTCGGTGACAACAAACAGGTAAAAGAACTATCGACAACATTCGAGGAACATCCTTTACGTGTGGACGCGTCCCGCGCTGAGCAAGAACCCTTGTTAGACGGTTAAAAGCAATCGCACAAAAAAGACAAAGAAGTCCACGTGTCACTATTTTGTTAAGTGAAACCTCTTATATGCGCTGGAAACAAGAAGTATTTTCTTGGAAGTCACCTAACGGAGCCTCGTGCAACTTTGTATTCTTCTGTATTGGAGAAATTGTAAAAAGAAATACCGTACATTGTAGTTCTTAAATAATGCACCCCCTATGTGAATGCTATCTTTCCGAACCCATATGAAAACAGCAGCTCTTGTTGCTTGCGGCACGCCATCGTGTGTATAGCTGTTTCTTCATCGTTTCAGAAAAGCCAACGAAACCACAAAAAAAAAGAAAAGAAATCACGCAGTAAGTCTTCTGAAAGTTGTCTAAGTGTGCATAGGGATTGTGCCACTTAGTAATCCGCACGCAGCCCGGTGTCTTTGCCAGTGTTGTGAAACTTTATCCGGCCAGTAAAAACGACAGAGCTGCGGCGACACGAACTGGTGTAGACGGCGGCGCAAGGTGCATCGACAAGGCTAGCTAAGTACAGCCGGTGGCGGCGCCAGGTGCGGTGATGGCGTTCCGATCATTATAAGTCGTTGTCGCTCTTTAGCGCCTTATCCATCCTTGTCGAATTATTATAAACCGTGACAAAACGTACTCCACTGGCGGCTACAAATGGCACGGCCGCGCGGACCGTATATTGAACGCGATCTGCGATGCCGACAGATAGTGCCGACTGCAGAAAGCTTGCTGAGCTCTGTGTTCACCGCTTACTTCACGTTTAAGAGAGAGGCAGGGGCCCGTATATTGAAAGTTATCTGTGACACCAGCCGAGTGTAACGTGTGCTTAGAGCTCCATGAACGCGGGATTTTCGCAGCTTCGTTCGCGTTGAAGCAACAGGAAGCAAGAAGGTAAAGTTGCTTGCGGCTGCGGGCTCTATCTTGCAAGCAATCATCGTTATTGGTGGACGGAAGGATGGACCGTTTTCCCGTTGAGTAAGTGCACGAATGCTTACGCATTTAAAAACAAAGGAGCGCGAACTCACGAACCACGGCAGCACTCCTGTGATCTACCGTCTCAGTCATGCGCAGAACGGACAAGAGGCATTGCCGCCGCCCCTTGCCCCAGCGCGCGTTTTCAACGCCCGCATTTATTTAATTGCTTTCACGCTGAAGGAAAACTGAGCGAGATAGCAACATCAGCGCTAGGGGGAATCTAGTGGCCGACATTTATAACCGCTCCGAAGAATGGCCACAACAATGGACGGCTTTGCTCTTGCAGCGTATTTACTTCGATCACTGCGTGTTTGAAAGTTCCATTGCGAAAGTCGCAAACCTGAAAGCACATTTGTTTCAAATTTGTCCACCTTTTTTTGAAAAGCGAGAAAAGATAACGCTACGCACCGCATATATACGTAAACATAGCTTCAAATGAGCTGAAACACTAATAATATATTAGCCGTAAGAATATCTGTAAAGGGTATTTTATTGTGAAAATATATTACGGACAACGTAGAAAATATTCAAGTGTTGTTCGTGTCAAGTGCCAGCTACAATTAGTTAATTTTATCAGCGTATAAGGCCTAGATTTTCTTAGGACTTCGTACATGTTAGCATAGGCAGTAAAACTGCTCTGCCTGTGCCATGCACTTTCCCTCACGCTTAACAAACGGGTCAATGTACAGGGAGGTACCTTTCTCTCCCTCCCTTTTTTACTTACTAGCTATATTTACAACATTTTATCTCTTTTGAGACTGCCGTCCTCTTTCTTTTTTTACTTTACCACTTCTTTTTCATGACACAATCATATCCTAATAGTTAATAAGGGAAAAATGAGACATGCACCCAATCGTAGAAATTGCTACAAAGGAAACCCATACGGGTACCTCTAAAGAAGAGCCTCGCAGTTGAACAAAAAATTTTTCTGGTTCGTGGCTCGAACCCGGGAGCATCGCCTTTCTGGAGCATCCGCTCTACCATCTGAGCTAACCAGGCGGCGGCTAGCAGACGGCAGGGCGCAGTCGAACCTATCAACAGCTTGAAGCAAAGGCAAGAATTTGACGTAATAGTTCTACGGAAACCCTCAAGTTGCAGCGAATTGCGACGATTGGGTGGATGTCTCAGTTTCCACTTCACTCCACCTTGTGGGTTTCTGCTGAAATATTACGTCATATCCTAATAGTTTTGACTACCCGGGCCATTTCTGAATTGGTGTCTCATTTTTGCGCATGTTATTAATTATCATGTTACTAGTTGTGTGCTCTCGTTGTGTGCTCGTAGCGTTGTGCTCTTTCATTCTCATTCTAGATTATTTCAATTCAATTGAATTTATTTCGATGACAAAGCAGTAAGGCCTCCACGAAAAGCCACTTCATAGATGCCATCGGCGTCTCGTTTTTGCATATCTTCCAGTTTCTGTGATCAAAAGAAACCATTTTGTTGCATCCGCTGCCTCGAAAGATCGTGTCTGAGGTATCATTACAATGCTGTAAGACAAAACTGTGGTGTTTTGCGCATTTACCTTCTCCAGTCGCGTAATATTTATGCAGCTTTAGGTTAGTCAGAACAGCATAACTGAATCTGTTAGTCTAAAGCTCAAATATAAAATTTTATTTTACGTCCAACCAACTATTTATAGAGACGTGTGATTTGAATTGAAATTTTATACAGTCCTGGGGGGTGTGTTACTGCTGAGATTTATTGTTTGACATAAATTCATCACCTATAAATGTAGCTACATTTGTTTCATTTGCTGCCCTAGTGGCACGATATCTCGCGGTAATCTTCATGACTTTTTATAGACCCTTGAAATTGCGCAAATCAAAAATATTTAGTACGTTTTAGCTTCGATACGGCAATCTCGTTCACAAATCAGAGACACGGATCCCATATGTGAGACTTTCTTTTTACAGGCATGTATTTTTTACCTTTGGTTATGACTAATCCCGATCGCACGAGTTGTCCTGAAACCCTTTAAGTCGGTCCTTCACATCATAGGCAAGCCAAAATAGGAAGGGACGAAGTGCGCATGCACACTGAATGTTTTGTTTCGAAGTACTTTTTTTTCTTTATGTTCGTGTGTTTGCGTGTTCGTGATATGCAGTGAACCGCCACACAACAAGTACACTTCGCTGTACACACAGCAATCACTTCCTGCCTCTTTCTATTCCCCGTTTTCCCCAGTTTATGGTAACGTCTGGTTGACCTCCCAGCCTTTCCAACGACATCAAAAGGCTGCCACGAAAAGGAGGGCCTCAATTCATTTCGCTGGATAACTCAATTAAAGGCACTTACGATAAAATTATGCTTGCTGTTGGGAATGCCGAGAGGCTTCACCCAGGTAAGCCTGTGTGGTTGCTTCTGGTAGGTTTCATATTCATGGGGCACGGCCAAATCGATCAGTACATTTCCATATGTTGTGATTCCGATAACGTCGCAATTATATTCGGTCGATCTATTATCGACATATCAACCGCTGACTTTTTGCAGCTAACAATGTGTACGGCAAGTCTGTCTGGCCCATGCAAGTAACTAATTGGGTTCTTAATTTTCTGGCTTGTTTTTGAATTCTCTGCAGATACTCTACAAATAAGTGAATAAACGTACGGAGGGAAAACAATCGACATTTCCGCCTTAATTGTCATCAAATCTTTAGTGTTGTCCCGAACGTTTTGCAATAGGGAGTCGCAAGATTTGGATGTAGCTATTACGGCCAAGACAATTTGGATTGTGAATTCTGAACGATGATTAGACGTAATCTAATAAGACATAAGAAGCTTTCCATTTGTGTCACGGCAACTCTAAAAGTCCCTATATTGAAGGTATTCTCTTGAGAGGCAACTACTTGCAAGTCATCGAGCTTCAATAGAGAGACGGCCGTCGCGACAACCCGTTAGGCTTAGCACCAGTTTTGCGTGTGTTATCATCTGGGGCCCTCTATAATTCATTTCGCCTGGGACCGGCCACTGCTTCCTTCAAGTGCAGTCGATGTACTATGCACAGCGCTGGAAGCAACCTGAAAAATAAAAGAACGCAACAGACAGAGTACTTCGAACATGCGTGCTCGCGTGTAAGGTCCATGGAGCCCCGCGTCTGAGAGCGAAAGGAGTGTATGCAGGGGAGGAGGAAGCAGCCCTGCCCGCGCCGCTCACCTGTTTTCCGTTTTTCACGGCGTTGGCCCTGGCCCCGGCCTCGCCGTGTCGTGCCGGTGGAGTCGTCGGCTGCTTCCCGGCTCCTCCGGCAAGGAAGCTAGCTTGCTGGTCTGGGTGACGTCCGGGTGCGGTGACTCGACGGGAAGCTCAAGGTGGCGGCGTTCTTTCTTGGCCGCCATTTTGGTTTTGCCGCCCGTTTGGGCGGCCATCTTGTGTTGGAACATTGCAGTACACTCGCGGGAGTTTGTGGCGTGTCCACCATCGCACACTGAACACTTGGGCACACATTCCTGAGGGGCCCGCACCCCCTCCACGTGTGGAATATGTTGCCCGCACAGGCCGCAAGTGTCCTGTCTCAGGTTTGGCCATGCGTCCATCCTATGGCCGATGGCACCACACTTGCTGCAGGCCGCGATCTTACGGTTATAGGGTTGAACGGGCACCACCATGTTGTTATAGTGAATAAAACGCGGCTCTCCAGGCACAAAATGAGATGCTGCTAAAGAAAATTACAGCACTAGAAGCAACATTGACGCAACCCCTCTCTACCGCCGCAGTAAAAGTAATGGAAAGTAAGACAGAAGCGCCGGCGGAGGAACCTAGCGTGGTAGCCGCTCTCTAGGCTCGTATGAATGCCCCGGATCAACGCCCTCAAGGCCCGTATGGACAGTCGGATTAACACTCTTGAAATCGAAATCTCCGCGACCATGAATGCCGCGATCGACAAACTGGTAGAGGCCATTCCCTCTCTCATAACTCAACAAATCGCGTAAACCTCTCGCCCCACCCGGCGAGCAGGCCCAATTAAAGACGTGTCCGGCCGGTACCGCAAAATGTTCCGACGACAACTCGATTTCGATGACGAAGACAGTTGCTCTCTCTCCGGAATGGAGGATGCTTCCCTCCCTGTGAGTGCTGGCCCAGGAGCATCACCTTCGCGATCCCCTACCAACCTTACCGATCATGGCAAGCACCCCTAAACTCAGGAAATTTCCCTGATAAAAATTTGCCATCCCTACCCTAATTACCCAGTGGAAGCCAGAGGTTTCAAGGCCCACGCTTAGCGGCCCAACCTATGATTTTTCCTCACAACATTCGAGCACCTTCCTGCTGTGGTAGCCCTCCAGGAGCCAGGGAGTGGCGTCACACTTACAAATTACACCATGTTTCAGCAGGGCCCACTTTCTTGTATCTACGTGCATAAAAATTACACGGCCAACTCCGTTAACCTCGACCTCAAAACAGAATTCTCGTACGTGATGGTGACTCTTCTTCTTCTACGAAAACAAGACCCCCCACTACACGTTCTCAACATTTATTGTTCCCCAAGACTAGCCAACATCACTTTCGCAGACCTTTTTAGCCACCCCTTAAAGGCTGCGGGCTCGGAGCCCCTGGTGATCGTTGGCAATTTAAACGCCCCCAGCACACTTTGGGGACAGGCGCGTGAAGGGAAACGTGGACGTAATGTGGGGAAACTTATGTACACGCTGGGCCTTACTCTCCACACCGACCGTGCCCACCCAACTCGCGTTGGTAACTCCGTGACCCGGGACACGTGTCCGGACCTTATCCTCACCAAAAGCATTCAGTATGTAGACTGCGTCAACACCGAGGAAACCTTCGATAGCGACCACTGCATACTCAATACAACTATTCGCACCCATCCATTGGCAAGACCTTTGGCACAGGAAAATTCTCCCGATTGGACCAAATTCCGACAAGCCTACACCAACTCGACCCCCATTCAGGAGCAAAGTTTACGATATCCAATCCCAGCAATCGGTTTCCACCATTTGCTCCACGGAAACCCAAGTACAACTCTCAGAGGTGACACCGGAGGTAGACAACCATCTCCTTTACCTCTGGGAGGCCTGGCACAGCCTTGTCCGCCCATGGCGCCGGCAAAAACACAATCGGAAAGTCGAAATTCGCATCGCCGAGCTCACCCAACGAGCGGCAGAGTCCGCGACCCAGCTCGCTCACTCTGACAGGGTGGACCGATGCAACACGGCCACGCGACAAATGCCAAGTCGGAGTACGTGGCACCTCCTCCGCGCTCTAATCGACCCCACCCAAAGTCGAGCAGAAACACAAAAACATCTCCAACGAACCATTCACAGCTTCGATGGAGACACTTCAAAATTGGCATGTAAACTCCGAGATCAATACTTCTGTACTCAGCAGGACCCCTGAGGGCCGGCGTACTCGTATGCAGGTTCCGAGAACGCGGACATGGACCAACTGTTCCAGCTACACGACCTGAAGGCGGGCCTAGAATAAATGAAGCGAGGAACGGCACCGGGACGGGACAAAATCACAGTCAAATTACTTGCCAACCTTCCCGACTCTGCCTACTCCACACTCCTCGCTTACATCAACTCCATTGGGATCGGGGAGACACCCCTCCCAATTGATTTGAAGACCGCTGTGGTCACCTTGATTCCCAAAGCTGGATTTGCAGCCGACTGTTCGCAGCTCACGCATTATTGTTTCATGTATCATAGGTTCTGACAATTTCGAGAAGCAAGCGACCAAGTGACGACACGAAGATTGTGGCGCTCCAAGCCGATAGCTGGTCATCGGACCACCTGCCGAGCTGCCTCGTGGCTACAGCCTGATCGACTTCCATCGCGCAGGCGATCTGCGCCCCAACCCACGCAGAAGCGGCTGACATCGCACGCAGCGCCCTCCACTCAGTCGCCTACAAAAGGGATCGTCCACAAGCACCGAACGGGATTTGCAGCCGACTGTTCGCAGCTCACGCATTATTGTTTCATGTATCATAGGTTCTGACAATTTCGAGAAGCAAGCGACCAAGTGACGACACGAAGATTGTGGCGCTCCAAGCCGATAGCTGGTCATCGGACCACCTGCCGAGCTGCCTCGTGGCTACAGCCTGATCGACTTCCATCGCGCAGGCGATCTGCGCCCCAACCCACGCAGAAGCGGCTGACATCGCACGCAGCGCCCTCCACTCAGTCGCCTACAAAAGGGATCGTCCACAAGCACCGAACGGGATTTGCAGCCGACTGTTCGCAGCTCACGCATTATTGTTTCATGTATCATAGGTGAGTGGGTTGTGACGAGAGCTTCTTCAACTTCGTTACTCTTTAGGCTGCAAATCCCGAGTGTCGTTTGATTCACCATGGGCATTGATCTGTGTACTTACCGTGCGCGGATAGGCCGCTTTGTAGCGCATGGCCATTTTGCCAGTGGTTGTTCGCCAATATGGCTTAGGCCTGCCTTGGCTACTAGTTGCTGGCGCATGGGTGGACGCTGTTCCTTGGTTTTGTTTTGTATTGCTCATTTGATACTCTGCGCTGGCGACGTAGAGACCAACCCAGGCCCGGATAAGGTGGACCAAGTTCTCGCGCTTGTTAAAGAGTTAACGTTGTCAAACGAAAAATTTCAGAAAGACACTTCAAACAAGCTAAAGGATATTCAAACGAGCGTCACTGACATCAAAAGGCGACTCAGTGGTGTCGAAGAGCGACTAAAAGCAGTTGATAACCTGTGTCATGACGTCACCACCGTTAACTCAGTCGTTCAGGAATCGCAGGAGCAGCTGAAAACCATAGAAACTAAACAGTTGGAGCAGGCCAATCTGGTTGTTGATGACCTAAATAACCGTATGCGCAGAAATAACCTAATATTTAAGGGAATCCCGGAAGAACCAAAAGAAACATGGGTTGACACTGAACGCATCATCAACCAGTTTGTGTTAACTAAGCTAGGCTTCAATGCAGGCGAAATAGAGCGAGCCCACAGAATAGGTCGACCTAAAGCAGGTCACATCCGACCAATTGTCGTGAAATTCCTGAGTTTTAAAGACAAGAGCATAATTTTAAGAAATGCTTCCAAATTGAAAGACCTGCAGAAGCCACGCGTGTGGATTGAAGAAGATTTCTCGGCCCGAATGCAGCTCATCAGGAAAAAACTCAGAGATTTCGCTCGCGATGTGCGTAAGCCTAACGAAAAATATACTGTGGTCTACGATAAACTTCTTCTTGGAAACAAATGTTACACCTTTGATTCATCACAAAGCAAAGTAACCTGTCTTTCAACGCGCAATGAAGCCGAAGTATGTCGGCTGAATGAGCAACCTACTGTTGGCGCACGAGGGGACGAAACTAACCAGAATGATTGACACAGTCATGCTAATCAAGGTGATTCATTGTCACTCCTGCTGTGCAACTTTCGAAGCATGTTTCACAAACAGGACCAGCTATGTGCATTTATTGAGGCTTGTTCTGTAGATATTGTTCTTGGGACAGAAACTTGGCTTACACCCGATATTGGGGACAACGAGCTGTCGCTCTCTAGGAACTTTACTATATTTAGAAATGATAGGGTGGGCGCACGGGGAGGCGGTGTTGTAGCTGCCGTGAAATCTAATCTATGTGCTCGCGTTGTTGACACGCAGTCAAATATTGAAATTTTGTGGATTTCACTTCAGGTCTGTCCCTCTGTGACTTGCGCAGTCGGGGTCTGTTACCGTCCGCCTGATGCTACTTCTGAATTCATCGAGAGTCTTAATCATTCCCTAACTTTAATCCAAGACAAGTATCCAACTTCACCTATAATCCTTGCTGGCGATTTCAACTACGCCACAATAAATTGGCAGACGTGTACGCCCCTAGGTTGCGCAAGGAAGAGCGAATGCAAGGAATTTCTCGATGTTCTTTGTTCATTTGATCTGCATCAAATAGTTTGCAAACCAACACGTGGAAACGCTATTCTAGATCTAGTTCTCACAACCGAACCGGAAAATATGCTTGTTCACGTCCTTGAATGTATTAGCGACCACAACGTAGTACACTGTGAATACCAATTACAAAGTAGTAAACCAGAAAAGGCAACGAAATCTATTTACGATTACTCCCGTGCAAACATCGACGCGATTCTTACAGACCTGTCATATTTTTCTGTGTGGTTCTTGGAAACCATGGCTTATCGCAATACAAATGATAACTGGCTCGCTATCCGAAGAAAGCTTATTGAACTGAAACAAAAGCACGTTCCCAAAATTAGAATAACGTCATCAACACAGAGCACATGGTTCACGTCCCAAGTAAAGAGAGCAATAAATAAAAAGAAACGCCTTTACTCTAAAGCTAAGTTGTCCCACTCGGATGGTGATTGGCAGCGATACCGAGAACAATCAAATAAATGTAAAGCTGAAATTGAAGCATCTAAAGACAAGTTTTTTAACGGTGACATCGTCAGCATGATAATGAACAATCCGAAAAAGTTTTGGAAAGTAATTAACCCTAAACACTCTTCTCAATCCACTATACCAATCATTAATAACGGTGAGCTACTCTCACCATCTGAAGCTGCGACTGAATTAAACTCGTTTTTCAGCTCTGTATTCACAAACGAAAATCCAATTCCACCTGACCTTACGTTTCCTTCAATTAACTCATCTATGAATGATCTCATAATTACACCAGAGGGAATAGAATCGGCCATCGATCGACTTTCGAATAACTCAGCGCCAGGTCCAGACGGCATCTGCACAAAAATGCTTAAAATGACTAAACCTATAATATCTCCCGTATTAGCCGCCCTTTTCCAGCAATCAATAGATACAGGAATTGTACCAGATGACTGGAAGGTCGGTCGTATCACTCCCATTTATAAATCAGGTGACCGATCAATGCCCTCAAACTATAGACCTATATCCTTGACTAGTATTCCATGTAAATTACTTGAGCATATCATATCTTCCGCAGTTATGAAATATTTATCTGAACATAACTTCTTTTCTAACAATCAACATGGATTTCAGAAAGGACGCTCTTGTGAAACACAGCTTTTTGAACTTATAACTGATCTTCATCAAGCTGTTCACGATTCCATAAAAATCGATGCCATATTTATTGACTTCAAGAAAGCATTCGATAAAGTTCCCCATTCTCGCTTAATTATGAAACTTAGCCGGCTTAACATACATGGTAAAATTATAAATTGGATCTCAAGTTTTTTAACCAATCGCTACCAATTTGTTTCCGTAAATGATCACTTTTCCGCTTTAGCACAAGTTAAATCTGGCGTTCCTCAGGGATCCGTACTTGGCCCAATCTTATTCTTAATTTACATTAATGACATCAGTAACAACCTGACCTCAACAGTTCGATTGTTTGCAGATGACTGCGTTCTTTACAGACAAATTATCACCTCTGAAGACACTAATATTTTACAGGCCGACCTAAACAAAATTTCACTTTGGTGCGAGCAATGGCAAATGGAAATTAATGTTTCTAAAACTAAAACAATGACATTTAGCAGAGCCAGTAACGTTCACTTAAGTTCATATTTTATGAACAGCATATGCATAGAGAATGTGTCTACATTAAAATATTTGGGAGTCCATTTAACTTCTAACCTTACATGGAATGATCACATTGATGAAATAATTTCGAAAGCAAATAAAACACTTGGATTCATTAGGCGAAATTTGTATTTAGCAAATGAGTCAACTAAATTACTAGCCTACACAGCTCTAGTTCGCTCAAAGATTGAATACGCTTCCATAATATGGAATCCAAACCAGACTTACCTAATAAACAAGCTGGAATCTTTACAAAATAAAGCAGCACGCTTCTTCACTAAAACATACTCTAGAACATCCAGCATCACGGCTATCAAAGAGTCCCTCCAATTACCGTCTCTAGAAACACGACGACTGTTAGCACTGCTTTCCCACTTCCACAGATTGTATCATACCCCGTCATCCTTTACAGCATCCCATATCAAACCCCCACAAAAAATTTTTCCCCGCCTCGACCACCCCTTCAAAGTGCGTCCCATGTTTGCACGTACGAATCTCCTGCGACAATCACCGCTCTTTCTAGCTATTCATCACTGGAATAAGCTGCCAAAAGAAATTGCTTGTATACGTGATCATGACTCATTTGTTAGTAATTTGAAGCGCAGTTTTACGCATGTTGGGTAAAAGCAGAATTTTATGCCTTTGACGCATTGTAAGTGTATCTACATGCTTTGTATGGAGTGTTGTTGTTGTTGTTGTTTTCATCATGTATGCAATTCTCTTTCCTTTTTTTCTTTTTATATTTTCTTGTTGTATTCGGTGATCTTTACCACGGTGTTCTATATTGCCTTCCCCCCCTAATTGTGTTTGACATATCCTGTTGTAACCCCCCCCCCCTATGTAATGCCCATAAGGGCCTTTAGGGTATCTGAATAAAAAAACACAGACAACCTCCGCCCCATCTCCCATACCTCTTGTATGGGGAAATTAATGAAGACGATGGTGCGCGACAGGCTGTCTGAATTTCTGGAGAACAAAAATGTTTTCGCAGACACCATGTTCAGGTTCCGCCCACACCGATCCGCACAGGATGTCCTGCTTCAACTTGACCAAGAAATTGTCGATCCGATCGAGTATCCCCTCAATGACAAAAGTAGTACTCGCTTTGGATTTGAAGGGAGCCTTCGACAATTTGACGCACGAAATTACTCTAACACATCTTTCCCAAACGGATTGCGGCCAAAACAACTTTAACCACATTAGGCAATTTCTCACTGACCGACAATCATACATTCGGATTAAGGACAGCCAACACGGCCCATACCAATTAGGCACAGGACGGACTTTTGACTCTCAAATGGTGGAAAATCCGCTTACGGACAAAACGCTGGTGTCCGCAGAGTCCTCTCAATTTCCGATTGAAGATTTTAACCAGCCCTTGTCGATCCGACAACATTTGCCGCTAGAAATCACTGCAGGAAGACAGAGCCTACGTGACACACGTCCACTCGCCACGGCAGTGCTGCATTTTTCAAAGGTAGAACTTCCTTCTCCAGGAAGCTGTTCGTCTTGTAAACCCTTCGCGTGGAGTCACTTGGTGTTCAGTTACATATGAGCCAGGAGCCCATGAAAAGCAAGAACGTAGTCTTCAGAAAAAGAAATCAACAACCGAGATGGCATAAGCGGGAGTAAATCTGCCATAGGGAAAAAAAAGACAGAAAAGCGCTTAGCCCACAAAATGACATTGGTAATATACGATGAAAGACTGGACAAGTTGAACGCATCCGTTGTACTGGCGCGTAGTAAACAGCTTATACACAGCAAATCAAAAGCGCGATCCATCCCGCCTTTTCCTGTGTACGTTGCTTAGTGCATAATGCTTTTCTAAACCCATGGTACATACTGTGTCGTCATGCCCTATATGTTCGTAGTTTGTTTGCAAATGCATTTCGAAAAAAAGTTATCTTTATCACATTCAGATATCTCTCGATTCAGATTGTTAGAAAAAGAATCAGATTTCCACATTAACCCAATAAAATGTTTGTCATCATGCCCAACCTTCTGTGTGCATTCGAAACCGATACCGAAAGCTTAAGATTACAGAAAGCACGCAATTTCGCACACACTACTGCCGCATGTCACACACTACTGCGCATAGGTATTGTTTTATTTTATTTGTTATTTTATATGATATTATTAGGTTATTATATTTGTTATATTTCGTGTTGGAAGCTATAAGGCGCTCATAGGATGGTTCTGTGGTCATTCGTGGTTTCGAATCAGGCGAAAGTGTCACTAGAGGACTGCGCGGCGTCTACGTATTTGGCTTGTATACAATGCGCGCGCTTCATTTCAACAGTCGTCTGTGCCCCTTTCGGAGCTCCGACTTGTCGATATGGCATATTTAGGACAACGTCGTAGTATTTCTGGACTCATGGCAAAGTTCAAGGCGCACTGTTTGCACGAAAGTCCTTCGAGAACGAACATGCACCAAACGAAGGCGGCTCATCAACCTACAGGGGACACGAAGAAAAGTGAAGGCGAGTTGCAGATCGCGCAACATCACACTTTTTTCACTTCTATGGTAGGCCGCATTTATGAGTCTAGTGGATTTTAGGCCTATCAGACTTTGATTTTGTATCGGCACATAGGTTTCGAAACTTGAACCTTGTTTTTCTAAACACTTTATTTTTGGCAATCTCTGCTCGAGCGAACTATCATGGCACGTTTTCTTATCCACACTTTGTAGAAATGTTATGTACTATTTCATTATACACAGACTTGTGCAATGAACCAAAATAAATTTAAAGCCACTATGCTCTGGATAGAGGGCACACCATTATCACGCAGTAAAGCTTTAAAGTACCCGCAAATTCTTGGATAAAAGCTTGCAATCAGCCGGAAACTTTTTATATTTCTTTTTGTAAAGACAATACGATTCGTCCTAGAGATGTGGCAATAACGAGATCATCTGTCAAGGATCCCCGACCATCATTTGGCCTCCCTACCAGCCTAGAGACCTCAAGCGACCTTTTCAAGAGTGATTAACTCTCATCAAGAGTGCATACCGTCATATTTTACACCGGCGACGAACCTACGAACCTGTGGTACCTACGACAGCCTCAAGTGAATTTTTTTATTCCTGGAATTACAAAACAGTCCAGTCATCAATCGCCGGCTCTGAAGCAACTTACGCTCTTATTACTGCACCAGACGTATCATGACGGCATACCTATATGTACCGATGGTTCGACCTCACGTACCAGCTCAACTGCCGCATTAGTCGTTCCAGCCAAGAAGGTTACAGTTAAATTCAAATTGTCGCACACGACTACATCTACATCGGCAGAACTTGCAGCTCTCCATGCCGCTATGATGTACGTCACCAAAGAGCCAACAGAGAAATGGGTCGTATTTTGTGACTCTAAGGCAGCCCTTCACAGCATCAAGTCTGCATTACGTCACAGAACTTACGAGCACATATCTGACATCAGGGAAGTGCACCACTATGCTCTCGATAGAGGGCACACCAATTTATGCACGCAGTAAAGCTTTAAAATACCCGCAAATTCTTGGATAAAAGCTTGCAATCAGCCGGAAACTTTTTATATTTCTTTTTGTCAAGACAATACGATTCGTCCTAGAGATGTGGCAATAACGAGACCACTTTTGCAAGGAAATTCTGCATCTCTTGAATACTTGTCTTAACTAACGTGGCCTTCCTGTCCTACTTCGCACATACTTTCAGCGGCTTCATCCGGCCAGGATCATGAAACCTAATAGCCCCTTCCACTGCACCCCACTATGGTCTGTGGCCACGGATATGACGAGACACACTTTTATGTGCCACACAAATACACGTATTGCACAGTGTTTGCCCCTCTAGTTCTCATTTAACATGTCACGTCAGCCGGTGTACTCCATTGTCGATTTCGCAGCTGCTGCAGGCAGATTGTACCCCAGTTTATTTTTCTGAGCGCTAACTCTACGTTCGATCGCAGCGACACCAAATACTCGTTTATACTCTGCACTTATATTGATGTTCTTTACGCACAGGTAATCAAGGAGACCCTCGACGTGTCCTGGGGACTCTACACGACCAGGCTCCGGATGGGCATCTGTGTACCGGATCAATGTTCACCTCCCGAGATCCACAGGATGCTCCAGGCAGGCACGTATACACCAGGTGCTCAGCAGGCTTCGAAAGGGGTCGTCCAAAATGACGACTGTCGCAACCATAGTGTTCGACGATGACCTTTTGGTGCCTTCTTCTCAACACAGTTAGAGGCATTTTAGAACAATGACACGCAGTTAATGGCTTGTTATCTTTAGCGCATAGGCGCTGACTACCGGGAAGCTCCGGGGCCCAGCCCCCCCCCCCTCCGAAATATCAGTACCATAGTTCTGTTAGCCCACTCATTTGAGGTTTGTTTTGAGTTGCCTCTACCTTTTATTTAAATTTTATTATGGCCTCAAGACATCATTGTTAGCGTGGACGTGCATGGCCCTTAATTCATACTTTCGCTTTATTTCTGCAAATGCTGATAATAGGAGGACAAGCGCATTAGAAGCACTAGTGGGGCTACCTCATCCTTAATTTCTCTCTAAGATTTCTTTTTTTTATTTACACTGTGAACATCATGCACAGACGCAATATATATTAATATACACACAGTACAATGTTTGCTATGTTTCTAAAGAGAAGGCGGTAGCCAACTAACAATTATTTTTAATGGTATTTGTTTATTTATTACATATTGCAGACACGAAGCTCATGCAGGGTAAATAAAATACAATATTAGGTCACTAGTTAAACAATGCTAATACAACAAAATTCTGCAATAATACAGTAATAATGCTCATACAAAAATTGACCACAGCTAACTCAACTTTTATAAAGGCAATATTTCCTGCCATTAATGGTGCGTGGAAAGAAAGAGCATTTAAATGCGTTGGTTCGGCCAGAATAGGGGTTCGAGCATCGTGTTGATGTTGGCGAGTAGGTCTCGTCATTATTGGACTCTCATACATTCGCGGGTTGAGTGCCACTTTCTTAATAAGTAAATGAGAAAGAAAGTCGAGCGGTAATTTTTTTCGAAGCGATTAAAGTGTAGGAATACTGCTAGACCTAATATCGAAAATGTGTTGTAAACAAACCGGATAACCTGTGTTTGCATTCGCTCAAGTTTCTTTGTGTTACACTGACTGTAGGGATCCCAGATAAGACAGGCGTATTCGAGATTCGGTTGAATTAAATAGTACCAAGCGAGTAGTTTAACAGAGGATGGGGCGTGTTCAAGCTTGTATTTGAGAATGCACAGTTTACGGAAGGCAGAGAAAGACATATTTTGCACCTGAAGGTTCCAGGACAGGTTGCTGCAAAGGGGGATACTTAATATTAATAGTTAGAAATTTGTTTCAGTCCACAAGAGCCTAGGATATAGGTATTCGAGAGAGATAAGTTCTTGCATCCAATGGGAAGAAAAACGCTTTTCTCAACACTGAAGGTCATCCCCCATTGAGTGTCATCAATAGAAAATTTTACTCAGAGTAGCATTCAGATCATCTTGGTCACTAGTGTTGGTAATTTCCTTAAACAAGCCACAATCATCTGCAAATATTCTTATTTGAATGTTGGGTTTTACAACATCAACACTGTCATTCACGTACAAGAGGAACAACAAAGGGGCCAATACAGTTCCGTGTGGCACCCCAGATGAGACTGGAGGACAGGCTGAGTGATGCCCACCCGCATTCACGTACTACTCGCGATAGCCTAAGTATTCAGCGATCGAAGAAACTAGTTATGGTATGCCGTAGTGTTTTTATAATATATATATATATATATATATATATATATATATATATATATATATATATATATGTGTGTGTAGCGTAAATATAAAAGCTGTTCTGACGAACAACTTTTCGTCACAGTTCTTCTTTCTGTAACTTTGACAGAATGACAATTAATATTGTTTGATTGATTGAATGGGGTACTTATCGAGAGCTTTACAAAAATGCAGAAAAATTAAATTAATGTGGCTGTTCTTTTCAAGAGAAGAAGCAAAAGTCTGAATGCCGTGACTAGTTGTGTTACTGTAGAATATCCCTTTCTGAAACCATGCTGAGAGTTATGGGCGGTAGTTTTCTAGAAGTAGTCGGTCGCCTTTCTTAAAAATGGTCACCACACGGGCTGTCCTCCAGTCCTTCCGCAAACTCGAATACGACAAGGAAGCATGAAATATGATGACAGGGTACTTTGCGAAAGGCTCGGCAAATTGGCGAGGAAAAGTAACGGGTATGTTATCGAGTCGAGAAGAACTTTTAGTTTTCAAGTAGCTTTTAGTAGCGCGCAAAATTGTCACGTGACTGGGCCTCTCGAGGCACTTTACGTGTATTCGCGAGCTTCATTCATGCTCCGAAAACACATTTATGTAGCATGTATTGAGCACCAGAAAGCTGTATCGGGAGTTTTTCATGTAGCTCTACAATTTTCTCGTTGATGCTTTTTATCTAAATATATTATTTGAGAAGTCGATTAATTAATTAGGACTAATTGTGTAATCACGTAGAGTGAACATGACCTTGGTTCTGTCAAGCTACGTGACCTTCGCATATTTTTAACCTCTGGCTTAAGCTGGTTGGGACACCCTGAATATAATTTACTCAATAGCCGAAATGAGTCCAAGTTGCATTCACACGAAATCAGAGTCAGCAGCAATCATGCGCAGCAGCGCTTATGCTCGGACTCGCAATAAATTAAAAAAGAAAAACATCAGCCCTTCCACTCTGTGAAGAAGGACTAGCAGCGAAGCTGTAGTGCGTTTTACCTCGTTCAACGCATTTGTATATGTATAGGTATTATAAGCATGGTATTACGCTCAACACGCGTCCGCAAAATATAAGAGCCAAGTACTGAGCTCCGTGGAAACTGCCGCTAAGGTCGCCTATATGAAGTGCATGGACGCATGTTATGAGCGTCCCGTTTGGAACGTGGCAGTGGGTTTCGCCACCAAGCTCTTGTTAGTATATTGCCTGCTGTCCTATATAAGTAAAAAAAGAGAAAAAAGAAGAAGGAAACACCATCGATTCCCATAACCAAATTTCCTGAACCCCTGTTGTGAACTTAGTTTGTGTGCGCCTACATTGCTTGTTGTTTCCCTACTTTTCTTCAACCAATCTTCCAATTGCCGTAGATTAATCGCTATTGCGGACATGTTTACTTTCACCGTGCTCTCGCTGAACCCAAGGGCTTCAAGGAGGTCAGTGATTCCTAAATCGACTGATGGGCAGATACCTTCACATTCTAATGAAACATGCTCCATCGTTTCCCTAGTCTTACCGCAGCAAGCACATGCTCCTTCTTCCTTCTTATATCTCCCTTTATAGGTGCGTGTTCTAAGGCATCCTGATCTCGCTTCAAAAAGTAATGAGCTTCCCTCAAAGGGAAGCTCATTACTATTTGAGGAATACACACACCCGCTGGTCCTGGCTCCCTGCTCAGTCGTGATGGAAGGGACGACCCCGCACGTCTACCGGCGACGGCGACGTCAGCGGCGGCCGCCTTCAGGAAGCCGATCGGTCAGCAGAGCGACAGCGAGGACACCCATGTTTACTCTCTCAGCAGTGAGGACACTTCCGGTGACGACTTCCAGCTTGTGCAGAGCCGCAGAGCGAAGAGAAGAAACACCAGAACGTCCTCATCGTCAAGCATGCAAACAGCAAGACACACCCAGAGGCCGGACGCCAATACCATCATATTTGTGCTCTTGCTTCCCACCGTCAACATGAAGCTACTCAACAAGCAATCTGTGTCGATGTCACTGGAAGCCCTGGTACCAAATGAAATATCAGACATTCGAGTCAACACCCGAAAAAAATCTACTGGCGGTTCATGTCCAGCATGCGGCGGCTCTGACCACTCTACGCAGCGTAACGGACATCGATGGAATTCAGGTGCGCTCTTACATCCCTGTGGGATCTGACGTAGTCACCGGCGTTATCTACGACGTAGACGTCACTATCCTTAATAAAAACTTGTCAATTCTTATCAAGCCAGCCAATGATGAGGTCATTGTTGATGTTAAACGGCTAAGCAGTTCACGCTGCGTGAAGATTGCATTCAAGGGTAAATATATACCCTGGCATGTTAAGGTGGGATACTGCAGACATGCAGTGCGGCCTTTCATTGCGAAACCTCTTCAGTGCCGCAAGTGCATGAAACTGGGACACGTGAGCAGCGTCTGAGGAAATAAGGCAGCATGCGCCCGTTGCCCCCAGCCCCACGCTGCAGATAAATGTGACGCGACTTTAATGAAGTGTGCAAACTGCGGAGGGTCACACGAAGCTTCATCGAAGAAATGCCCGCATATTAAGAAAGAAATGGCTATCTTGAAAGAGATGGCGAAAGATCATTCATCTCATCGTGAAGCCGCCGATAAAATCAGGAAACGACGTTCACGTCGCCGGCGCTCCTCAAGGAAGGGTGTTGTCTCTGCGACGCGCATGCCACTTCCTAGAACACCACCTCCTCCTCTGCCGCCCAGGCCAGATACCGCGGAAAGGACCGCGAAGAACAAGGCCACTGAGAAGACCACATCTGCATAATTTTGGCCGGCTCTACCAAAACGACAGCATCCACCGACAGAATCACATCAAAATTTTGTTGGACAACCCCGGACGTCTACTGTCAGTGATTTATGCGACCAAGACAGGCAAGTGGCAGATATGCTGCAGTCGCTACTTAATACAATGCGCATCATACTTAACTAGCTGCAAACCCCAGCAGCTCGAAGTGCTCTGCAAATACTGGATGCACTAAATCCAGTGCTTGCTAGCATCGTTTAAGCATCATAGCTCGACCAATAGTCCCCTCCTTCCGCACTGAAGTTAAAAGTGCGTCGATCTTTCAGTGGAATGCTAGGGGTCTAGAACCCGTATAGCAAACTTTCGTCAATTAATTTTTACAAATCGCTTTCCCATACTGGTTATTTGCGAACCAAATACATCAACTCCACTCAGACTGTCCGGTTACGAATATTTCGTCTCGTCCACATGCGGTGCGAGCGCGAAAGTAATGATCTACATCCGCACGGACTTTACATATGTCCCTAACGCGGTAGAGCCTCATGACGACAACCAATATGTCTGCCTGAATATCCAAAAAAAGGATGTGTCATTTACACTAATTGGAGCCTACATATCCCCAGCGGGTCAGTTTGACGACGAACGACTTGAGAAAACATTACTGATGAGCAATGGCCCCTGGTTTATTACAGGTGACTTCAACGCGCATCACCAGCTATGGGGAAGCACTACAATTGATTCCAAAGGCAGGAGTCTCGCCTCCTTTGCATCCGGCCATGATTTGTGCTGTGTGAATGACGGCAGCCCTACGTTTTTGCGAGGGACGACCTATAGTAGCTGCTTGGACTTAACTTTGGTGTCACGGCGCTTTGCCTAAAGCGTCCACCGGTTTACGGACATTGAAACACATGGAAGCGACCATATTCCTACATACATAAAGATTAGAGGAGTTGAGCAACGCTCCTCTGCTATCTTGCGTTCAGTTGATTGGACAAAGTTTAGGGAGGATATGGATGACGCATGTCGGAAAGGCCTTTCACACATTATCGAAGATGTAATCGCGGAGATATTGAAAACATCCATCTGCTCGCTCACAAGGTCAGCAAGGCGAACAGACTTGGATATGGAACTGGAGAGGCTGCGTGCGGCACGCCGACAGACGCACGAAGTACGTCTTGGATCTGAGAGCTTCACGACGCATACAGAAAAAAGTCCAGGGTCGTATGGATAAATTGGAAGACCAGCGATGTAAAATTTTCTGTCAGTCGCTTGATCCCCGAAAATCGCTCTCGCACATATGGAGAACGGTTAGGGGTCTTCGCTCATCTCCGCATCAAAGGAAGCCCTTTGCTGCTCTGGCCCTCTATCAACTCCGCTCGGAACTTCAAGTGGCTGAAGAGTTTGGTGCGCGGGTTGCTGGGTTCATGGCCATAATTACTGACGCAGCATTGAATGACATCCCTGAGGCACGTCTACCAGAAATGAACGTGCCCTTTTCGCTCGAAGAGCTCGATGCTGTGTTGGTGACCTGCAGGCGTTCTTCGTCACCAGTACCTGATGACGTGACGTATGCTGCCCTATGCCACCTTGGATATGAAGCACATGATGAGCTGCTCGATTACTACAATGAGTCTTGGTAGAACGGCGCGTTCCTAGACAATGGACATCAAGCCGCTTGATCCCTATTCTGAAACCTGGAAAGTCTGCGCTTGAGCTCTCATCATATCGTCCGATTGCGCTTTCGAGCTGCGTCGGTAAAGTGATGGAAAGAATGACTGTTGCTCGCTTGCAATGGTACCTAGAGTGATTCAACATCTATCCGGACGCCATGACGGCCTTTCGTCGAGGTCGCTTGTCTATTGACAACGTCATTGACATCGTAACCCTCACTGCGTCTATCTAAAGAAAAAAATTAGTTGCCATTGCTGAGGTCTTTAAATTTCTGGGCGGGAAAAACTGGGGTACACTAGTCCGTTATATGATGCAGCTCTACAGGGCACTGTTTCTCGGACTCCTACGTTACAGTCTACCAGTGTTGTCAATTGCATGCAACACGAACTTTCGCGCTTTGGACAGCATACAAGGTCAAGCCCTACGCACGTGTTTAGGGCTGCCTCGGTGCACGTCAACAGCAGCAACAATTGCCATCGCTGGGGACCATATGATCCAGACACACGTAGCTGTCGACTCTCTCAGAGCGTACATGCGCCATCTGTCAAGGATCCCCGACCATGATTTGGCCTCCCTACCAGCCTAGAGACCTCAAACGACCTTTTCAAGAGTGATTAACTCTCATCAAGAGTGCATACCGTCATATTTTACACCGGCGACGAACCCTTCATCTCCCCTGTGGTGCCTACGACAGCCTCAAGTGAATTTTTCTATTCCTAGAATTACAAAACAGTCCAGTCATCAATCGCCGGCTCTGAAGCAACTTACGCTCCTATTACTGCACCAGACGTATCATGACGGCATACCTATATGTACCGATGGTTCGAGCTCACGTACCAGCTCAACTGCCGCATTCGTCGTTCCAGCCAAGAAGGTTACAGTTAAATTCAAATTGTCGCACACGACTACATCTACATCGTCAGAACTTGCAGCTCTCCATGCCGCTATGATGTACGTCACCAAAGAGCCAACAGAGAAATGGGTCGTATTTTGTGACTCTAAGGCAGCCCTTCACAGTATCAAGTCTGCATTACGTCACAGAACTTACGAGCAGATATCTGACATCAGGGAAGTGTACCACTATGCTTTGTATAGAGGGCACACCATTATATTTCAATAGATTCCTGCTCACTGTGGCATCGTCGGCAACAACCTAGCTGACAAGGCTGCCCGGTCTGCCCACGAAGATACCCAGACGCGTTCAATACCTTTGGCGTGGTCGGACGCTGCCAGGGAACTTCGCCTACATGCACGCAAAAAGTCGCAAGATCTCTGGAGTTCAAGTGCCTTCAATTGCCAATTATATAAACTGGACCCCACGCTACGGCTACAACTGCCTTCTAGCCTTTCCCGCGGCGAAGCAACCTTGCTGTACCGCTTGTGGCTGGGAGTAGCGTTCACGAACTCATACTCATATCGTTTGGGAATGGCCGAGAGACCGATGTGCGATTCCCGTGGGTATGAGGAGACCATCGAGCACCTATTGTGTACCTGCCCCAGCCACGATGTACAGCGCCTCTCTCGACGGGAAACTTTACACCGACTGGACTTAAGACCGTTCACCGAGTCAAAGATACTCCCAACGTGGCCACACCCGTCACTGGCACGAAAAGCGAATCGTGCATTAGTGCAATACATGAAGTGCACCGGCTTAAGAAACCGCTTATAGTTTTCCTGTGCATAGTCTCCCGCCCACACGCACTCAGTCTTCACTCTCTCTCTTCTTCCTGTTTCTATTTCCTTCCCCCCTCCCCAGTGTAGGGTAGCAAACCGGAAAGGTGCAGCAGCACGGAATCACAATGAAATTCTTGTCCTTAACCGATTTGATCTGGTGCACTAACGAACTCGATCAAATCGTTTTCGCGTACAGCACTTTCATCGCAATCATTCGAGAATGGCGATCGGGGCGCGCTGGAACGAAAAAAAAACATTCAAAAGCGCAATACGTGCTTCCACGCGACAGGGATTGGCCAGTGGGGAAGCGGAAGCTGGGGCGACAGGAGTCGGCAAGGAGGATGCGCCGGGGAGAGTGGGGTGGCGGAAAGATCTAAAAGTGGCACAACTTTTGGAACCTTGAGGGGTTTTACGCATCCGCGGCAGCAGCGGCCCCGCGGTAGGGGGAAGGAAAACAAAATAATCAGAAAGCTCACCTTTGTGCATAGCGTTCGCCGCCAGCGTTTCCAGGAAAACATTATGGTTACATAAGCTGCACTTGCCGGCAAGCGTGAGAAGCGGTCAGGGACCTTTGAATGCTATCGCGTTCCACTCTTAAAGGCGAAGCTTAGGCGTCCTCTCACTTTTGAAGAAGGCCACTGTAACAAAAAAGGTTATCATTGATTTTTCAAGACTACCAAAGAGGATGCATACTAAGACATCCACAACAGCTATTTTTAGACGCAGCATGTTCCTTACGACTACCTATAACATTATATTTGTAATCAACTGAAAATCTCGTAGTTTACACACAGTGATTGAGATAACTTCTCGACACATCTTTCCTTTTCAACTGTCTCATTTTTATTTATACATTGTACGTGGACAGTCAATTTTTTTTCAGATAAATCTCTATAGGAAATTACAATTTTTAAATTGCTCTATGAGTATACCTCACGTCCTTCATTTCACACATTATTTCTCCGCTTGACTGGGAGCTCTTCTGTAGAGCTCAATGAAGTTGGTTCCACGTTGCAGGAAGCACATAGCACCTTGATTAAAGATACCCACTTAGGCAACGTTTTCTGTAGCATTAGAACAGACGTGAATGGCGATTGGTTGGAGAGGTTGCATTTTTGTTCGCTACACTTGGTTGCTTCTGATTGCATTTTTCTGCCTATTAACGCATTTTTTGCTTCTTTCCAGTGTCGGAAAAATTGCTGCTCAGTACCACTCTACTCGGCTGTGAAGTCCGCGAGTTGGCGGTGCTGAACAACTCACAAATTGCGTCAATGCAAGTATACCTTCTGAATATTTGCACTCTTGCGCCATGGGGTTCTTCTGTAAGCCATTATTACGCCAAACCGTCTCGCACCAACTCCTCTTTTCCGCAAGAAAGTGCCGGACACACAGATAGCGCGAGCCAAACAATGAATCACTGTAGTGTGCCTGAAATGCAATTGTGAAAGTTAACCGTGGTCGGTTGTGTACTGTGCATTTTAATAGGTTGCTTATACGCCGATTGGCATTCCATTAATCATGAATTTCTGGCTAAATATATGTCACAAAGAAATATGTCATAATAATGTATGAATAAGTCATAAATAGGGCTCCTCTCTTCCACTTGCCACTGTGCACGTTCTGCCATCTAGTAGTGCCGCTGCGAAGTACGTGCGTGTCACAGGTTCGATTTCGTGGAGCACCAGTACGCGCAAATGCCGGACGCCGTGGCAGGTCTATACATGGCATAAACGATGGAAAGGAGGTTTAGTTCAGTTATCGCATAACATATTTATATTTTCTCGTATATTCAGATTACATTCCGACGCTATCATGTCTGTACGTTGTGCTTAAGTCGTACTTGACAATTTTTCTACTTATTTTAGCTTGAGACATTCAATTACTTGAGGAAATTCCTTGCGCCACAGAGAGGCACTGGTTATGTGTAGTTCGAAATTCTGTTTCCTGAAATGACGTCCGGCGTTCAGCGTCGGCCGCCAGATTTTCTGCGACACGGGGCCCTTAATGCTATCGTGTTAATGCTGATTTTAAGCCTGCCTTATATAGCAGATTTTTCAATGCACATCCAAGTGGGACATCAAATGCAAATAAATAATTTCTTATTTAAGCAATGTTAGCAAATAAGGGTCTCGCGCCACCACTTACAGCCCAACCTTCGCTCGCCCTAATTTAAAGAATTCTGGTAATTACATGGAGAGATATTGGCCTGTGCAATGAACCAAACATAACGAGATCCGAAGAATCCTGTGAGCTTTATGATTGAATGAAAAGAACGATCTTCTGATGGCACAACGGCTTCTGAATGGCCGTTGTGCCACATAATTTTTGCAAGATCATCGGATAGCCGAATATGAAAGAAAGTGCACAGTTTCATTATAATTTTAAAAAAGAATTGGTTGTTGGCGTATCTAGAAACTTCGAATTAATACGTTCTGGGAAAGTCAACAATACAGTCACAACACTGAGAATTCCCCAAAAAAACTCGGCAGAGACATTGGTAGCTGGCCTCCTGTTTCTCGTTTTTATTTAATTTTGCCAATGAGGAGCTTCCTCTTTCTTTTTCAAGCGTCTTCTGCAACATCGGTATCGTCAGAGGAGGCCTTCATATTGAGCGGACGATGAATTGTGAGACAAGGTTTTATTGTGCCAAGGGTACGATCTGTTCTAAGTGGTTTCATTATGTGAAGTGTGACTTTCTTGACATTACTAAAATTACAGAGAGCGTAAAATACAACAGAGTTGAGAGTTAGAAGTCTAACATAGGTGTTGAACATAGGTTAAGATAACTTCTTACAGAATGCCAGGAAGTAGGATTGTTTCCTTACAGTGCCGAGCGTAATTCCAGAATACTGCAACCTCCACCCACATTATTAATAGAGATTCAATGCACTTCCTAAGGTGCTCCTGTCACTGGACCCTTCGCGCACTGTGACTTTTGTCTATTGATTCCGTGCAAACTTTAGTTTCCTTGGACTTTGAACACCAAACTGCACCGCACGGTAACTATTATTAAAAATGCGAAAACAACAGCAGTGAAACCGAACAAAAAAAGCAATTTAATGCTCATTTATTATGCAAGAAGGCTAATGATGGTAAATATGTTATAAACAGTGTGCGCTCCCCATCTAATTGGTTATTACAGATGGTGGCTGACAGAAAATGCTTTTAAGCCCTTACTATTTATTTGTATTTCATTTTAGATATAAAAGAAAAAGAAAATGCTACACAATCGAAGAATTTTTGTGAGACTTGAAACTGATACTTTCGGTTTCACAGGTGACCAATGTCGCCACATCTTTCAGTGAGACAGCGCAAGAAAATACGTTTAGCATCAAAATGCTCTCGAACGCATTAATGGGCAAAAAACAAAAAAAAACCTTTTTGAAAAATATTCAAATTGACGTCACACATAACACAGTATTACGAAGTTTCTTACGTTACTTTACAACAATGGCGTTCTAAAGTTGAACATTATTTTATATTTATTTGTGATTACTAGCTTACACTGTTCACTTTCTGGCGTATTGTAATGTCAACTGGTAAACTTCTCAAATTGGAAATAAAAATATTTAAATGCATAAATATTTCGATTCTGCAGATGAACCTCTCGCTTGCTGGCACCATTCAATTTGGTAGGAATCTTCACACTGGCAGCAGTAGTTCTTTAAGATGTGTCCCGGAAGACTGTTGCAAAAGCAAATTAGCATGCAACATAGTCTCGCAGAGCGTACGGAAGGCTTTCTTATGGAAGTTGTGCGCAATGTACCTGCTTACTAGGCCACATTTTGGTACCGTAGATGTCGAAACCACTGCTGTTCCGATGATTTCTAGCGCAAACGTTCAGCATTCTCACTGACTTTAATAGCGTAATTAAAATCTGTGCAGTTAAAGAAATTTAATTGCATAAATATCTCACTCTTGGGCTTGTTTTGTTTTGTGTTGCATGCTGTACAATCCTCTTGCTACTCCCCCCTTAGGCAATGACGTTGCTACTTTAGGACTGCAGAAAATTAAATGAAAATATGAGTAGTTTTTTGCGCGGACAAGGTTTAGGAGCGTAGAAGCCGTGATCCATGGAATGCGCCAACGAAAGTAGCCTAAATTTTATAGGAAAGCCGAATTTTCTAAACTCAGATTGTTTTGAGGAAAGCTTTTTTGTTCCGTAAGATTTGTGAAATTGAAATCTGAACTAAAGAATACTGCTGAGTGCAGCGCAGAGGAAAATGGCAGACAAATGGTAAAATTGAATAGTGCAGTTAAATATCCTCAACCCGAATGCGAAGCAGAAAGTCACCTCTGGTTAACCTTCCTGCTTTTCCTCTCTCTCTCTCTCTCTGAATTGTTCTCTTTTCTTCTTGTGTGACTGTGGCTTACTTCCGTAAATCAACTAGTGTTTAATTGAAGGACTACAAAAACGCCTCCAAGAGAAAGAAAAACTCTCGTAGAACCCCTCTAACAATGGAATGCCAACGGTAAGGTCATTAACATTCCCACAATATTGTCGACACCAAAGCGTCTATGCATGCTCCTCTCTTCCACTTCCCACTGCGCACGTTCTGCCATCTAGTTGCGCCGCTGCGAAGTACGTGCGTGTCACGGATTCGATTTCGTGGAGCACCGCATAAATTTTAAGAGTATCATTTTTGTCACTAAAGAACGGCACGTATGCAGTGGTTCACACGAAGCTACCGAAGTTGGCGCCAAAGAGGTTCGCCGAAGTGCGGCACAACCCAACATTGCTTAAAGCGGGCTCATACCGAGTGGCCCAAATTGCTGCCTAAGATGTTCAAGAAAGAGCAGCGCCTACCTAGTGCCCCAAGCTGGCATTAAAGAGGTTTATTGAACAGCGGTACACACCCAGTTCCACATAACCAGTGACCGAAGTCGGCGTCGCAGAGGTTTGCTGAAGCATACACCCAGTGCCGCATTCTCACCGACTCCCTTGTTGGTCCCCCGATGTCGAAGCCCGTTCCCTCGGCACACCCGGTCGATGCGCTACCGATTAGGCGATCCGGTGGCCCAGGATGGTGAGAAACGGTGACAGAGGGTCACACAGTCAGACCCCAGAACGTGCGTCAAGTGCCCTAAGCATGCAAACGACAGTAAAACAATGTATGCGGCATGTGGACCACCAGCACGACTTGTCCGTTCCGTTCCTGCCCCGCTCCTATGGCAGACATACCACTCCTGTACTCCTGTTCAGGGCACCTGTCAAAGCTGGAGCTATTGAAGACTTTGAATTTTTGGTCCACCTTAGCATGATCAGTTAAAGTATAGATATGTGCGAAAGATCAAAATTAATCTGTTTATTTCGCAAGGAAAGCTATCAAAAACGACGAATTAATGTTGTGAGCGCATTAAGGACATCTACACCTGTTGTTACGTTTACTGATGGCATTTCCCCATCCCAGCGTGCTGTATGATAAAAGGACCATTTACGTGGAGTCTTAAAGCGTTTCAAAATGCCTGCTTTCCATTTTGCCTCGACAGAGCCACGTTACCACGGCAGAAAAATATTTACAGAGTTAACTTTTGTTTTGCTATTATCTGATTTTTATCTGTGCTTTATCTGTGAATATAGGAAATATGTCATTACATACCTCGTGGTCATTTTTTTTCAGGTAATAAATACTAGTAAGGCTCAAATGAGACTAGCGTATTAAGGAAACTTTCGATATTGCTGAATAGTCGCATTGGGCAAGTTTTTATTTTTTTGTTACTTTGGTTGTTGGGGCATGTTTCTATGTATTTTGTGTAGTCGTCCTATTGACACCACGCAGTGGTCTCCAGTATTGTAAGATAACTAAATGCGTGCTAGCGCATCCTAATTCTCTTTAGTGTTTTTATCGTATGTGATTTTTTTTTATTTTATTTGCGCTGAGACACAAGTTTCAGTGTTTCACAACACCATTTAGTGCAACTGACAAATTTCGGAAACAGCTTTCCTTCATCCTAAATGCATTTATGCACGTTTTTGATCTGGCACAACATCATGCGAACGATAAAAATAACCTAATTTCTTTGTCAGTCACACTTCGGCGGCTGTGAGGGTAGATTCAATGATTACGGTGTTTATTTGACAATCTATCAGGATAGAACAATAGTTGTTTGAAACGTGTTCTGTGATAAAATTAATCAAGCAGTATTGATCCACTGATTACTTGAACAATGTATTTACGGACTGTCTAACATTTTATAGAAAGAGTTGCTGTTGTCAATTAATAAAATTTACCACTTCTTTATTTCAGAGTTATTCTCGGGTCGTTCATCATGATTGTTTTGGCGGCGACTTTTTGTGACATCGTATTGGGCTGCTTAAAGGATCAGGGCCGCTACAACACCATGCCAGGTACGAACCAAATATAAGCCGTGCAAGGGATTCGATTCCGTGACTTTGTGCTTAGCAGCCCAACACCATAGCCACTAAGCAACCACGGCGGGTTAATAAGCAAGGAAGACACAGGCAAACGCACCTGCTTATACCAGACAGCTCAGTAGTGCTCTTCAAAGGGCGCCAGAAAACGCCATCATATACATTCAGCTATCTAATGAACAGAGCAACCACACAGTGGCAAACACAAAGACCTTCTATTAACCACCTTAGCCATGCTAACCCCGATTCAATAACACGTCACAAGACTGCTAATTATATACCAGTTCTGTTAGCCAATGGTAGACTTAAAAAAACAAAGAAGGGTGGTTATTCGTGTAGACTGCCGAGCAGCAGGAAACGAGAGCGCTTTATTGCGAGAAGCACGTGTGTTTATACACAGGCAGACCAGGCTTGCGCATGCGTATCAAAATATTCTTGATGACGTAGCCACTGGTCACATCTTCCTTCCTTTGAGGAAAAAAAAGAAAAATAAACGAGATTGTACGAAAGATTGCACAACCAACTGATAAGTCAATTTGCACAGCTTTCACTGAACTGTCCATGTGTGGCGTTCGGGGAGAGGATACCGTTGCGGCTCTCTACGCTGTCGTGTGCTTCTACGGAGCGCCTCTTGAGGTGCTTGTTGCTCGGTTGAGGGGAGGACAGAGGGGTGGCTATCGTACACTCAGGCCCAAACAATGAAACGTTCCTTTCGTTCGAGCGCTTCCTAACCTTACGTGAGGCCTCCTCACAGCGAAGGACCGATGGAGGAAGCAAGCGTACTCTGAAAGCTCCCTTCACCCGTCCTCACGTAAGGAGTGGTTCCCGCATGTCGTGGTTCGAGATTAGGGAGTTTTAGAATAGGGGCCCCAATAGTTTGGGGCCCCAAAGAGCTTTGCGGTTGTTAGCGTTGGGGCACGTAGGAGTGAAGAGTTTTAGAATAGGGTCTGACGTTTGCGGATAGCGTCTTGCGCTGACAGCGCCACTACGGCGTCAAAGAAAAACTATTAGAAATAATTAAATAAAATATACCATTTTATAATAGGAATAATAATTTTTACTTGCGTGTATTCGCGTTTAAGTACAATTTAGAGGTTATTCTCTGTAAGCAGCAAACAATTAGTTGCGCTTAGTTTTGAGCAAACCAACTTTACTAGCCTTCGCCAGCCAAGCTTAGCCGTGTTAGGCCTACGAGCCATAAAATCCACAATCGAATTCAAAATCAGCGGCGTCTAATGAGTCAATCTTCATAACACACGCTAGTTGAGAGAAAGCGATAACCACACTCACTTCTCCTAGCATGCGAACTTTACGCGTTACCGCGAATCGAACCCAGTTTTGTGCTAGGTTAGAGCCGTCGCTTCGATGGGTGCCGCCATGTTTGCCGACGCAAAGCTTTTGGGGCCGCTATTTGGGCTCCCGCTAAATCGGCGAAATAGCGTTCCCAACGCAAAACGCAAACGGAGTTTGCGTCTTGCGCATGCGCAGTGGCTTCGACGCTATTTCTTTGGGGCCCCAAAACGTTTGGGGCCCCTATTCTAAAACTCTCTATTATCTCTTAAAATATGTACGCGAACACCATTATTCTATAAAAAAAATGTATCGTCCCCCAATCTTTAAACAGAAAAGCTAATATAGAGAATCGTGGACGCTTTCTTCTAGTTATGTTTACTAAAGTTTAAGAAAGTAGCGCATTACAGGGCAAAACTTGGTGTGCTCCATCAATAATGGCACGCCGGCATCGTGCAACGCCTAGCAACGCCTAGCAACGCTTTCATGCCGCACACGTGACTGAAACGAACATGCCTAGCAAGGCGTACCGTGCTCGCGCTTCTCCGCAGGTGGGCGACAGCGCGCATGCGCAAGCAAACGTCACGTGGTTAAGCAGTGAGGTGAAGCGCTCGTTCAGGGCCAGGAGCGGCGTAAGGAGGCATGAAGGTAGCTTTGGAGCTACCTTATGCTGAGGAAGCACCAAGGAAGCCTTCACCGAGGGCCCCTCAGTAAGGAAGCTTTCAGAGTGACATAAGGTAGCCTCACCGCAATGAAGGCTTCCTTACTGAGGTAAGGAAGATTTCATTATTTGGTCCTCATTCTGCTGGGGGAAAGCTTGTCCTTCTGTTGATCTCAGGTGCTCCCTTGTGCGTCTTAGATTCTGTCCATTCTCTGTCGCAACGATATAGGAGCGCGGTGTACTTGCCGGGCCTATGACAACTGCTGCTGCCCATGTCCTGTGAGTGGTATCATAAACAGTCACCATGGAGCCCCTGTGAATATCCGGTAGACTTCGTGTTGTTCTGTTGTAGAATACGCGTTGTTTGCGCCTTATTTCATCGAGTCGCTTTTGGACAATTTCGTTTGGCACGGTTTGTGGCTCGAGGTGGCAGTCAAGTACTGGCGGTTTAGTCCTCGTCTGACGGCACTTGAGTCGTTGTGCGGGCGACTTCAGGCGGTCATCCCTTGGCATATTCCTCCATTCTAGCAAGGCACTGTAGAACTCCAGTGTTCCCTACCGGCACTTCTTGAGCAGTTTCTTTGCTTCTTGGACGGCCCTTTCAGCCATGCCGTAACTGCGAAAGTAATACGGACTGGAAGTCTCGTGAACGCTGCCCAACTGTGTGGAAAAAACGCGGAAGCACGCGCTATTGAATGGGGGGCCATTATCACTGCATATTTTTGCTGTGATGCCATGAGTGACGAAAATCTGCATGCACACGTTTCTCACTGCTTCTGCTGTTGTTCGACGCATCTGCTTGATCTCGAAAAAAAAGAATAGAAATCTATCATAACAAGGTACTCATCGCTCTCGTGGTAGAAAAGGTCGACTTCGACTACTCGACTCGACTACCCGGTCCTGTCATTTGTGTTCTTCTTGAGTCCTGGTCTTGGGCGCCTTGCCTTTACTACTTCAAGCATGAACCAACTAGCCCAAGCAAGAGTTTACTAGAGTAGGTATGTCGTGACTAAGCATGGGTAACCTGGCGTTCCTGCTCTTGTACCTTTGACAAAGTAGGCACGTCTTCACGAGAGCTGCAATATCCGCCGACATGCAAGGCCAGTACGTTACTTCTTTGGCTCTTGCCTTCATTTTTTCTTCACCCCCGTGTGCCGCGTGGAGTAGACGAAGTACCTCTTGTCGTTTTGTGGGCGGAATGACGAGTTTGTTGCTTCTTAGGAGGAGACCGTCTTCGACATGGAGTTCGTCGCGGTGATTCCAGTACGCGCGTACGGCCTCGGATACCTGTTGCTTGCTCTCGGGCCATTCGTTGCTTGCGTAGCTACACTATTCAGTCATTGTTGCATCTTTCAGCGGACCTTCACGGATTCCCTGCAGTTTCCGATCAGAGACTGGAAGCGAAGAAAGAGCATGTACTTGAAAATACATCGATTCTTCCTTCAGCTCCGTCTTGTTCGGAAAGTGTGACAGCGCATCCGCTAGGAACAGTTCTTTTCCTGGCTTGTAGGTCACTCTTATAGGGAACCTCTGAAAAGTGAGTCTCATACGCTGCAAGCGTAACGGGCACTCGCACAGCTGTTTCTTAAATATTGACTCTAGGGGGCGGTGATCAGATTTGATGATGACCTCTGGCTGCCCTAGCAAATAGTCTTCAAACCTTGCGCAGCCATGAACAATGGCTAGCATTTCTTACTCGATTTGCGCATATTTCTTTTGCGCTTCGGCAAGCGACCGTGATGAGTAGGCGATTGGGTGTCCGATTTGCAAAAGAACTGCCCCCACCCCTTTCTGGCTTGCATCTACTGACAACGTCAGCGGTATTCCTTTCACGAAATAGGCGAGAACAGGTGCCTTTGTTAGACAAGCGCGAAGGCTTTGGAAGCTTTCTTCAGTCTCTTCTGTCCACAGCCATGCCGTGTTCTTTTTCAATAGTTCCCTGAGGGGCGCGGACAGGGAAGACATGTTGGGGACGAAGTGCGCCACGAAGTTAATCATTCCAAGAAAACTTGCAGCTCGTTACAATTTTTCGGTGGCGGTACTTCCAAAATATCTTCCACTCTCCCGGGATCCAGACAAAGTCCTTCTGGGAGGATATGTCCCATGTAGCAAACTTGCGGCTGCAAAAAAATCACTTTCTTTATTTAGCTTTAGATTGTGCTCCCTGCAACGCAAAAAGTAAAGCTGCTAGGTTATTGTCATGCTCTTCTCGAGACTTTCCCCAGACTAGAATGTCATGCATTACAACGGCGATGCCACTTAAGCCTTCTACTACTTAGTGCATTGCCCGTTGAAAAACTTCCGGTGCAGAGGCAATCCCAAAGGGCATACGCATAAATTTGTAGTGGCCGTAGGGAGTACTCATAGTGCATATTAATGAACTTTCTTCGTCTAGCCTAATTTGCCAAAACCCTGATGACGCATCTAAAATTGAAAAGTACTTTGCCCCATGCAGGCGCGGAACACCATCTTCTAATGTTGGCATATGATAGTGCTTTCTCAGTAAGGCCTTGTTCAAATCCGAAGGATCTAAACAAATGCGTACTTTGTCGTTTCTAACCACTACGACCATGTTACTTGACCAGACAGTAGGTTCAGTTACCTTTGCAATGACGAGGTCGCGCTCCATTTAATGGAGTTCCTGTTTCACGCGTTCTTGAAGAGCAACCGTCCCCCTTCGGGCTGGCTTGACGCTGCCTCGTGCTCCTGGCTTGAGCTGAATGTGGTATGTAACACCATTCAGTTCTGCGAGGCCTTGGAATACATCAAATCCGGCGCTTCGGTCCTGCATTGGCCGCGGGTCGACTGAGCGTACGCGGATTATCACTCCCAAGCGTTCTGCAATATTGCCGCTGATTGTTACTGGAACGGCCTGGGGTACGATAAAAAAATTCCGCTAGACAACTGTGAGCTTTGTAAGATGCAGTCAGGGTGATTTTCTGAAAAGCTGTAAGGCTTGTGGCCGAAGAATGCGGGCAAAGTGGTCGAGCATGGCTGTGCCGACTGTGTAGATAGTTTTCGGAGCATCGTCTCAGGCATGATGCAGCAGTTGGCTCCCGTGTCGATTCTGCAGTCAACCGCCGCTCCTGCGATAACAATTTCCGCCGACCAACGGTCCGCACTGGCGATAGCATATGCTTCTGGCGTGTGCAGGAAGTATTCTTCAGTTCCTAAAACAACCTGCTTTACCCGCTGTGGTTGCTCAGTGGCTATGGTGTTAGACTGCTGAGCACGAGGTCGCGGGATCGAATCCCGGCCACGGCGGCCGCATTTCGATGGGGGCGAAATGCGAAAACACCCGTGCACTTAGATTTAGGTGCACGTTAAAGAACCCCAGGTGGTCTAAATTTCCGGAGTTCTCCACTACGGCGTGCCTCATAATCAGAAAGTGGTTTTGGCAAGTAAAACCCCATATATTATTATTACAACCTGCTTGACTTCGCATGCCACTGACCTTGATCTTTGTTGTGTCCGACGGCACATTCGAGCGAAATGAATGCTTCTACCGCAGTTGTTGCAGCGTTTGCCCTGAGCCGCACATTTCCCATTTGTGTGCCTTTCAGGACCACAGCTGGAGCAAGGCGTTGCTCTCGCTTTTATTGCGGCGACTGTCGCGTCGGCCGTTCTGGCTCGCATTTCTCGAAGTTGTACTCGTGCTTGTTCTCGTGCGCGGCACATTTCTACTGCTTTTGAAAAGGAGGGGTTTCCCGAGAGGAGCTTCTGCTGGAAGTCTTTATCTCTGATGCCGAGAATTATTCTGCTTCGTATCAGCCGTTCCTCGAGCTCACCGAATTCGCATCTTCTCGCGAGAATTCGCAGTTCCGTAGTCATTAAAGGACTCTTCCTCTTGTTGTTCCCTGGAGCCAAATCAGAATTCTTTAAAGGTTAGGTCTCAGATGGCTTGTAATGGGCCTCGAACTTTGCTAAAAGCATTTCGAGGTCTTTCTTCTCGTCTTTGCTGTCGAACTTAAAAGTATAGAACGTTCGTCTCGCGTCTTCGCCTATCGTCATCAGAAAAGTTGCGGCTTGAACTTTCTTAGGCTGCTGGGTCAGTACCGTCGCCGTAACAAAAAGGTCAAACTCACTTTTCCATACGGTCCAGTTGTGAAACATGTCTCCAGTCGTATCGAGTGGCCTTGGTGGCTGTAGCAGAGTCGACGGCATTCTTGCAATGAGCGTTTGTAGTCGGTCCGTGGATTCATTCATTGCCGACTGGCGGCGGTAGCAAAACGAACCGCCGTCCCCACTTCTGACACCATGTAGACTGTCGAGCAGCACGAAACGAATGAGTGCTTTATTGCGAGAAGCATGTGTGTTTATACACAGGCAGACCAGGCTTGCGCATGCGTATCAAAATATTCTCGATGACGTTGCCACTGGTCACAATTCGCATTCACAGCATGGAACAAAACCGAGGAAGAAACTGAGAAACAGCATTCTTCGAGCGGTGCAAGGGAACCACGAGTGAGTTTTTCCACTGTTAGTGAGTTTTGAAGGTGCTGAGTGCCGTATGCATTGAAATAACAGCACAATCCTACTAAATCGATTTTATAATTCTCTTGTGAGTCATCGTAAGCAGCCGCTGTCAAAATTTAAGGAATCTCTAACGAATCGTGAGTTGTCTCTATCATGCACAATTATGATTCACATGCTCGCCTGTCGGCCGATTGTACTAACTAGTAGTGTTCCCTCTAGAAAGATTGCCTGTGTTCTTGCATTTTCCTTTCGGCATGTTCTGTGTGTTGTTCTTTCCTAACACACTCTCATCACCTCATACCAGAAAACTTGTTTGTGGCCAACACCCTTTCAATGCTTATGTGATGTGTGTTACTCGCGAATGTTTTATTTCGTATAGCACTACTAGCGTTTTATCAGTTGTCGTCTTTTGAAAGCTCAGCAGTGTGATATACGCCAGAAATAACTTTGATTTCGCACGACTGCTTAAAGTTCCAGCGTAGCTCAAAATTTTCGCTATTGCTATGAATCACCCAATCATTTCTAAATGAGTATTTGTTTCCTAGAGTGATCAACGTGCTTGCCTTGTTTTAGCCTTGGCTCTTTGTGGAATTATTCTTATTGCTAAAATCAGTAACTGTTCCCAGAGCAAGCATTTCTAGCTTTACGTGTTTCAACTTTCTTCTTGTAAAATGTTTGTGCAAGTGCTAAGTCCTAAACGATACCATGCTCTTGGATTTTGCAGGTGAATCGCTCCAGTCGTTCCTAAAGTTATCCCTGCCGCGGGTCACCTACGAGCTTTTCAAAGTTGGAAACTCCAATGCCAGCCTCAAGGTGTTCAATGGCCTCCGAATTTGCGGCGTCTTTTGGGTGGTGGCTTTCCATACGTACATTTACCCGGACATCGGCACATACCGTAAGCGTACCAGTTTGTTATAAACCTCCGAACGAGTTACGACGGTTGATGATTAAACGGTCACAAGGAAAAAAGAAGAAATCTTCGAAATAAACCTGCAGCATGGCATAACTTATGTTAGCCTATAGCGACAAATATGCACGTACCACACTTGATGCCCCCCTTTAGCATCGCATCAGCACCATAGCAGCTGGGAATGCAAGTTTTATTGAAATTATTCAAGATGTAACCTTTCCGTGAAGTGGTTTTTTTATGTCATTTGACTTCAGCCACAGTGATAACACTACTAAATATACAATCCTTCGCAGATGTATGCCAATGTCAGCGACATTGACGACAGCGAAGCTGTACAAGTGAGTTATCACACTCATCTTCGGAAGTACAACTCAGCCTGGCGACCATTCATCACCCGTGAGCGTTTTCGCCGACGCTTTCGGGGCAGGCTGCGTTGCCTGATGACCATCGAGTGGCATTTTCTCCACGCCGTTACTTTCCACCGCCATAGCCGTACAAACTTCTAGCTAACCTCCAACGCGGAGTAGGTGAAACGCGATGCTAGAAACAAAAATTACCAATTACTAGCGGAAAAAAAAACGCAACGTTTCTTTTCTCTATTCTACTGACGCATACAAAAGTAAGTTTTGTCTTGTAGTTATCTATATTTACATGCCAAAGCAAAACTTTTAGACTTCAATGCAGGTTGCGTTGCTGGTTGATGCCAACCACTCCGGCCTTCACCGCCGCACGACCGCGGAACCCGCCTTAACAGCTTCGCTCCGAAACTATTCGTTAAGAAACGCTAAATGAGCAAATACAATCCTTGCTGTCGCTTTGCGATAAGTAATTCATGCTTTGATCACGCATGCTCGCCACCTAAACCACTCACCGTCGTCCCATTAGTGCAAGTAGAGATTTGCCTCTTTTATAATGTACTCATTGTCCTCATAACTAAGGTCTGCTCTGGCGGCGAGGTGAAAGACTCAAGTAATTACCTAGTTTCGCGCGTTTGAAGATATGAAGCCATCGCACGTGCATTTGATACAACCGGTGTGCATCAACATGTGGCGTGCTAAGCTGTGTGGTCTGGTCGCTCTTGTCACAGCCATACAGTATAAAATGGCGTGCAACGCAATCAAGGTGATTGTTCCCGTGCCAGCCGCTGTATCAGCGTCGTGTAACTCGAAGCATGTTGTCAGGAGTTTGCCGCAGTAAGCCTTAACGACCCAATCACGCCACAGCACAGAACGCGATGTCGTGGCAACAAGGCTGGAAGTACGCACGATGGAAACGCTTGCGCCTCCTGGTCTGTCCATCCTCTCAGACAACGCAGCGGAGAACTGGAACAAATCCAAACCGCGCCTCGACCTATATTTTGGGGCATAAGCAAGGAACGCACGAGGGCGGAGGAGGCTGCCGTGTTTCTTCACATAGTCGGTCAAGAAGCTTTCAACGTGTTCAATACCTTTCGCTTGACATCAATGTAGCAGGAGGACTACGATGCCATCGTTCAGAAGTTCCAAGACTACTGAACACCGCAGCGCAACCAGGCGCTTTAAAGGTACTTATTTCGCTCCCGAATCCAGCAAGAGGATGAACCGTTTGAAAAATTCCTGCAAGATGTTCAGACAAAAGCAGGGACATGCACTTTTGGAAGCCTGAGAGATTCGCTAATTCGCGAGCACCTTGTGTGTGGACCAAAAGATAGGAAGCGGAGAGCTCGACTTGACAGGGTAAGAGAATTGACCCTTTCGCAATCAATAGACTTACAAAGCCGCTTAAAGCTTAAAGCGAGTCAGACGGAAGTCTGGGATAAAGAAGAGCAAGCAGCAAAAGTGTCTGATGTCGAGAAACGCGTTCCAGGGGCGCGAGAGACGTGCGACACAGACGCATCTAAACGACGCGTTCTGGAACGCCCTACACGTGAGTGCAGCTTTTGCAACAAACTTCACCCACCCAGACGATGTCCGGCGGGGAACAATACCTGCACAAGTTGCGGGAAGCAAAATCACTTTGCCGTTTGCTGGAACGCCAAAATACATAGCCGGAGTTGACCCGAGTGTTAGTGATGCGTCCGAAGAAGTAAGCGAGTTGAAGGCATTGACAGTGCGAATCAGCGCTACAGTGGGAAGACGGACAGTGACCTTCATAGTTGGCGCTGGAGCTCAAGCAGATTTATTGCCGCGCTCTTTGGTGGAAAAATTTGGCCGTGCGACGAACATATGCCCAAGCAAGATGCTACTGACGAGTAGTGAAGGGAATATAATTGACTACTTGGGGACCACCTCTTTAGAGATTTCGGTTGACGATAGAGAGGTGCAAACAAATTTCTTTTACGTCAAGAAAGCAGGCACTGTTGGGACTCTCGACGTGTCTCAGCCTCGTACCTGGCACTCACCCGATTTCAAGTCAGCCAAATCTGAAGGAGCCGATTGCCTTGGAATTTCCGGACTTGTTAAAGGGTCTTGGATGCGTCGAGCATCATTCTTCGCTCAAGCTGAAGAAAACAGCGAGGCCTGTAGCTATACTTGCGAGACGTAGTGCGCACGCGAGGCAGGCAGGAATTGCAACGCTTGGGAACCGAGGGCATCGTACTGAAAACCGAGGAGCCCGCGCACTGGGCGAGTCCACTTGTTATCGTTCAAAAGAAAGGCGGTGGCATTCGTATCAGCACAGATCCGCGACACATCAATGAAAACGTCAAATGCGAGAGGTACGAGCTTCCTAGAAGAGAGAACATCGAGGCAGAGTTGGCTGGCGCCACTTATTTCAGCAAACTTGACGCCAATCGGGGATCTTACCAGATACCATTAAACGAACAGTCGTCCAAAACCTGCACTTCATTCAGTACACCGTATGGGCGGTGCAGGTCCCTGAGATTATCGTTAGGCTGGAGTTCCACATAAGAGCATATATCGTTAACCAGAAGAGGCAGTCATCAAGAGCCCTGCACACTGTTTCTCTGGGAAGATTTGTAATCGATCTCTGTAACCGTGCGGGATTGCTTACCTAATCGTCTATGATGTGCACCCAAATTACCCCGAAGTAGAACGTCTAACGCACACCTCTAGTGAAAGCGCAATCAAGAAGCCCGAATTGATTTTGGCTCGGCATGACATTCCGCTAGAAGTGCGCAGCGACGGAGGTCCGCAATTCAGTTCGAGCCCGTTTCATTTTGCCCGAACATGTGATTTCAAGCATGCCGTCTCCAGTCCGAGGTTCCCCCGTGACGCTTGCCTTGCCGAAAAAGGAGTGCAGATCATCAAGCGTCTGCTCAAGAAGACCAGAGATGCTCGAGATCCGTTCTTCATCGGCCTTCTGAACTATCGAATTAGAATTTTAGAAGGTGGTCGAAGCCCAGCTGAACTACTAATGGGACGACGATTGCGCGGCCACCTCTCTCATTTCGGGGTTCAGCCTCCACCGGATGTCAAGAAGCCCGTACAAAACCTATGCCGGCCATGTCGGTTCTTGTCCTCTCAAGGGGGTACGTTGTACGAATTCAGGATGACTCTGGATGGACAATCAAGGCAACAGTTCAAGATCAAGTAGCTTCGCAATCCTACCTGCTTAGAATAGAAGACGGCAACACACTACGACATAACAGGCAAAACATCCCAAAATACAAGAGAAGAATTCCCGCCAAGAGACGCAAGTGGTGAGTATAAAGATCGGAGTCAAGTCCCGGATACTCCTCCCGTACTCAACCCAGCCTCGACCAAGCGTGGACGCCGCAGTAACGATGGCAGACCTACCGCAGCACAGCAGCCAGCGTCCGCGCACAACTCACCTGATCGGAGCTTCTTACGTGAGCCGATGACATAGACCAGATCAGATGAGCAAAGTAACGCTGAAAATCAGTCTGGACAAAATAGATCCGATGTGGCTGACGATGTTGGCAATTGACGAAGGCCTGCATGCATAGGACGCGCGCCAACCAGGCATCCGTACTCCGAAGACTCTCAACAATTGCCTTAGGCTTTCAGGTGTAAGTGTGTATGTGTTCATGCGTGTTTGCATGTCAACTTACCTTATTTTTTCTACTCTGTCTTTCTTGCGGGAGAGAAAATGTATCGATATGTGACGTGCTACGCGGTGTAGTCCGGCCATTTTGGTCGCACCCACAAAGTATAAAATGGCGTGCAACACAATAAAGGTGATTTTTCCCGTGCCAGTGGCAGTGTCAGCGTCATGTAACTCGAAGCACGGTGGATATTCGGATAGTCTGATCTGTGGAATACTCCATAGCATAATGCTCTCGTTCGCAACCATGTCATAACTATTCGGAGATGCTTCATCTAACATTACCAGGAATTATACAAAATACAAGGACAAATGCCGACTCAATTTATGCGGATAATAACGATCCAGCGGAGCGGCCAGTATTACTCATGCCAATGTTTTTACTGTATCAGATTAGCTCTCAGCTAACAACCTTATTGTAGATGTATGGGCTATTTCACATCAGGGGGTCTCGTATTAGTAGGCCTAAAAAAGTCGAGCTTGATAAGTCTCGTTGAAAGACACCCATGTTGTCAACGTCAGTTAAACATGACTGCATAGTAGAAATGCTCCCTCTGCGAATATTTTTTTGTCCCAGGAAGCATCGATTTATTGGTATTGAGCAAGCTACCTGCGGAGCAACGCTTTTTTTCTCGTAGAATAGAAGGCAGAAACTAGCCACATGGTGGCCGGCTTGTGGGCCACCACGCGGCGGCTCTCCATCGCGTATATGTGAAGGTCTAGGCGACTTTCCTGTCTAGTCATGTTTTTCGGCACAAAAATAAACAATTTATTTTAACTCCCTGTTGTCGTATTACTGCGAAATGACTGCCATTATGTTGTCAGCCTCTACGTTTTCATTAGAGCCTTCTGCAACGCGACCCTACTGCTCACCTGCATAGCCGGGCTGCCTACACCGATTTACGATGGCTCCTAAAGGGGTAGCTCCTGATCTCTGAAGCCAGGCAACAATAATTACCTGGCCCACCTCCCTTGTAGGGGACTCAGTGATGGTAGAAAAAAAGAGTAGTTATCAATTAACAGGACTACAACAGGGCAGGGGGAAAAACCCGATGAATATTTCTTCCGTGGGTTTCTTGAGATAGAGCAAAACGAAGCGGCCTTGCAGAAATTAAATTACCTTCGGGCGCACAAGTCTAAACCTTTCCCAATATAAAGTAGCAATTAATAAGAAGTGGCGCATATGTAGGGTCCTTCGTTTTCAGTGTTTACATTTTTAGAAGTTCAGGGAACGGAGGGGGTTAAAATCGGGTGTTTTTAAAGAACAAAACCGGGAAAAAATTATGGCATTTTTTGGTGTGTAGCAAAAACCGGGGAGAAGTCAAAGATTAACTCCCTCCTTTATGCCCTGTTCCATAATTCTGGTTAACTTAAAAATTACAAAGGAACAAATAGGTATATGGTACTGGGCATATAGGAATTTCCTGAAAGGAAAACGTTTCTGTGTCGCAGCCCAAAGTTTGGGATCTTTTATAACTTTTGCAAACAGTTAACACAAGCAATGATCTCCAATATTCTACAACGTTCTATTTAGACAAGCGACATTTCACTTGCCTGTTACTTTTGCTCACGTCTGTGAAAATAAAACACGGTTATTTAAAGCTTCTTTTTTTTGCCCCCTTGTGACTATCCTGCACAATATCTACTTCGTTGTTCGGAAGCACGGAAGCCGCAGTCTCAACACATGGCGACGAACGTGCCTTTAATGCGTTCCTCGTTTTTATTTCTTTGACAGGCGCTCTAAGGGAGCTCCAAAAAAATGCCATCTACATTCCGTTCCAGTTCATTAACAATGCTTGGCTTTGTGTCGACATGTTCTTCTTCATCAGGTACGTCGGTGCTTTCGATATTCGAAATACTATTGCAGGTTTTACCCGAATATAGCACCGCACATGTGAACCGATATCCTAGGAAGCCTTCATGTCCTACATTAAGTTTACCGCACTCATTATAACCATAGTTTTATACATGATATAATGCTTTTCACTCATTCCACAGTATTGACCAGCATGTAGTAGCTCATTTTAATGTCACCTATATAGTGTTTGTTTTTTACTTGAAACCTTTAAAAAGAAAGCGTACAAATCTTACACAAATCACCATTCCCTAATTACACTAACTACATTATTAAGTCTTAGTTTCAAACATTAAGGCGCATGTTTATGTGGGAAAGTAGAAGGGAATAATCACGCAAGTATAGCTTTCTACATTTAATAAGGACCATGTGATGCGAAATATTTGTATCAAATTATTCGTCAGCTTTACGCAACTATGCAGGGCAATGCCAATGTGACGCCGCAGGGCAGTGTAAAATAAAGCTCAGCTATGCAGCGCAATAGAGTGGTCCGCCTCCTCCATGCTGCTCAAGCGACTGTACGTCTAATTGGTAGTTGCGCACTGAGCCCATAGGAAAAAGTCACAGTCACCTTGGCATACGCTAAAGAGGATCATCGGTTTGAGTGCCCTAATTAACTCTACCTTAATTAACTGTGTCTTAATTAACTTCACCTTAATTGACTCCAAAGGCAGAGGGCTCGACTCTCGACCTTCACGATGTAAATTTGAATCCAACTTCGAGGTATGGCCAGTTGGCCCATATCTCCAAGTGGGTTCGACTCCCACCAAAAGTGGTAGGTAAGAGTGCCTTAATTAACTTTATCTTAATTATATTTGCCTTATTAAGACCACAGAGCATGAGCTAGACTCTTCTTAAGGAAGATCGTGGGTTGGAGTGCCACTAAGGGTGGAGGGTTCGAACATCAATTTCGGTGCCCTTGAATTTCGGTTCCATAACGCCGCCAAATGACCCAAATTTTCACAACGCCGGATTGTGATATTTTCGTCCTATTAGCCGTTCAAGGCCTTCCCGTTAATAAGATCATGGCAGAGGGAAGTGTGGCGCAGCTTTATTTCAAGCCAGGCTTTCATATCACATAGGATTCGTGCAGAGAGCCGCGTTTCGCGGTGCTACGAGTGTAATCGGGCACATTGAACGCATAATCTGACTTATTTCGGTCTTCCTGCATGTTTCAGTGGTGCTTGGACTTGGTCCACATAATAGTGGACTGAGTCAATGTAGCAATCGTGTTGCATGGATTCGTTTGTGCAGTAAATAAAATCAAAAGTACTAAGTACTAGCTGGCACTGGGGCAAATAGAGCAAAAAGATTTGCCCGTAAAAACAATTCTGTGGTTCTACGTGCGAAAACGATGACATGGTTATGAAGCACGCCGGTTTCATTGTGAACCTTGTGTTATACTTAACGGGCACACAATGTACGGGCGCCCACTTCGAAACGCGCGCGCCCGCGGGTTTCAACGCCACAGCCGCGACGCCACACAAGAGCCGGCACGTACTGCGTGCTCCGTCGGGCCTGCGCGCGAACGACAGCGAGTCTCTGCCTCCCTTCGAATGTGCGAGTCAAATCACGCGAGGGTACTTCAACTTGCCGCACTTCAAAGCTCGCATGTGTTGCTGGTGTAAACATGTATCTCGTAAAGTGTGATATATAAGGCGGTTTATGTTTATCGTTTACAGCGGCTTTCTCATAGTATATAATCAGCGGAAGATGCCACCCAAGGTTTCTTCGTGCCGCTTCTACGTGAAAAGCTTGATTCAACGATACTGGAGGTAAGAATTTTTAATCTAGCTGAAAATATTGGTTTCCTCAGTTATTCTGTTGTGTTTATTTGCTGGTATAAAGTGGCGGCAAGTGGTGACATCTACACACGGCTAGAACATACTATATACTAGCATGCTAGAGGAGTACATACAATGCACGTATTTTGGTGTAAGCTTATATGTGAGCATATAGCCATAGTTATACGCTGCCATATAAGCCTGCATTAGAACATGTGCGTGGTATGTACTGAAATAGGACAATTAAAAAAAATAACTAGAATATTTAGCGCTTGTGGAATTCCCTTCCGCGGACATGTACATCGTATGTACTGAAATACGATAATTAAATAAAAACTAGAATATTAAGTGCTTCTCGAATTCCCTTCCGCGAGCAAACACTCAAAAGTGGTAATTACAGTGCAAAGTAATTGTGCTTAGTGCGTAGATGCTTTCGGGCGCTGCGGTTCTGTGTGATCACTTGGAACCCTGGTCATAATTTAAAGAAACTGTTTAACAAAATTTGTTGCTGAGCTGCTTGGTTCATGACTTATGAACAAAAGGTACGGCGATAAGCACACGAGTACGAAGGGAGACACAAGCGGCATACACGGGTACATATACAGGCGCCCGTATATGTCGTTTGTGTTCGTCCTCGTTTGCTTAGCGCCTACCCTTTCTCCTAAAGAAGCCGTAGACGAACTACTTCTCTACGCCTGTAATACTGATATACCACGTGAGAAGCATTTCTGTCACGCGTGACAGTGCATGCACTGGGACACTGCTCATCCGAGACGGTTGTCTACTATCTGGGAAATGATACCACGAAAGCAAACGTCATTAGGAGCATTTAACTACGCATCATGTTAAATTCCGGGGCTTCACGTGCCAAAACCACCGTACGATTATGTGGCGCACCGCATAGTGGCGGACTCCGGAATAATCTCGACCACCTGGAGTTCAACGTGCACCCAATGTCAGGCGCACGGGCGTTTCCACACTTCGCCGCCGTAGATACGCGGCCGCCCACGCCTCGGCCTGATCAGCGCAACGCCGAGGCCATTGCGCCACCACAGCGAGTGTCTGCCCTGTCGACGTGTCAGGTGCGGCGGCGCTTGGCTATCCCGTTTTCCTTCGTGTGTTGGTCGCAGGTGATTCGCACCGCTGGCAGGTTTCAGGGATTCAGTTGGCGCACACCTCTACGCTAGTGGACCGCAAACTGACGACGTGCTTGCACATTTACACTGTAAACGCGTTGAATGTATGTACACAACACTGAAACTCAAATGTCAACAAAAACACTCAAGAGGAAAAGATAACGATAAACGTATTTGCCAGTTGTGCACATAGGTCATAGGGACAAGGAAACAAACTGAATTTACAGTAGCTTGGCTGTTTCTGCATGTTTGCAATGAGCGTAAAAAAAAAAAAAAACACGTGTTATCCGAAATTTAAGTTATACAAACCCAACAACAAAGTTGTTCTTCAACAAGAAAACTGATGAACGAAGTAATAAAACAGAATATTCAGAAGCATGTTCAGTAAAGGTTTATTTGATGTTGCTTGTAGGTAGTAGTCTTGACCACATAATAAAAAAATACTCCGTTTCTGTTATCGGTCTTTTAACGGTGGCATCCGCTGCCAAATATTTTGCGTGAAATGCACAAACGTCCGTAATTTTATTTCACAGCACTGCAAAACATGCCTTTATATCTATAGTAAATTTTCGCAAAGAATACAGACGTCTATAATCTCATTCGACTGCATCACAAGAACACAGCTTCACATTTACAAGAGTTCACCGTATAAAATACAGTAATCTGTATTTTCATTCCATGGCACCGCATAACAGGCCACCATATTAACCGCAATTACCTGTAAAAAATAATGGTTTCTGCAACTTCATTACATGCCACCATAATGACGTGATTTCATATTCGGAACAAGTTTAGCACTATCTTTATAAATATTCAAATTTTACTATTTTATAGAAACAAACCTGCTACTCTTATTATTCATAATTATTTGGGTATTCCGTTTATTCGAAAAGTGTCTTTTTTTACACTACATGCCAAGTCTCTGTCCTTTACGAGCCACTACAGTTTCGTAGTTTTAGAGTTCAAATGAGGCAAGAAAAAAATTGTAAACACCGTGAAAAAGGTGGCTGGCAATAAAATGAAAGCAGCAGCTGATGCTAATATGAATTTATATCAGAAAAGAAAGAAGACAGGGACGTATAACGTTTATACGTTCTCAACGTATAAACGAGTCTGCATATAAACCACTGTGTTTGTCTAGTGTTGGGCCACAGTGCACCAATCAATAGAACACCTATGATTAGCAAACTATGTTCGAGTATGCGTTGATGACTACGTGTAACACGTCTAGCAATACAGCGGATGCACGTTGTCCACAAATGCCTTAGTTTTTTGCTCTTTCACGACCGTATTTCACATGCTTAGGCATCTACATTATACGCAAGAATAAAAGTGGAGAGAGGTTGGTATTTACGCCCTACATACTAACTGCATTAAAAGCAGCAACACGCACCTCATTCTAGAAAACTGACGAGCGACATTTGCTTCAGCAGAATTGGTGCTGAAATAAATCACTACGCCTAATACGTGACAAGGTAGAAAGTAACTGGTTTATTGTGCAAAGTAGTTTGCTGGCAGTGTTGAAGAAAAACGGCATTTGACGCTGTAGTTTGAATAGTGGTGAAGTCCACGCTTGACAATTGCACAATGTTTGAGCTTTGGGGCAGCAAATGAACACTTCCAGGGAATGAAAATGTTCGCGGGGTGCGCTGACACTGCGCCACACTTCGCTTTAATTTTGACACTGGAAGTAAAATGCTTGAGGCAGAAAAAATATATAGTACCTAAATGAGCCAGTCGGCTTCTAGGATTTGATGCTTAAAGGGGCACCAAATGAAAATATTAAATCAAGCTAAAGTGATAGAGGAGTGCTCGAGAATCTCGAAGGCGTCAATATTGTAACAAACAGTGCCTTAGTAACTGAGAAATATAGGTAAATGCAGGGCACGATAAGAGCCTTCGCGGGAGATTGAAGTACTTTCCCCGATGACGTAGGCACTCCTTATTCAAATTCTGTCCCTAGTACTCAACCACTCGTTAAAGAAACATGACTGCATTGCATTATAAGACGAAAGAAAATGCCACTCGTCTAGTTCTGATTGGTTTTTAGAAAAAAAGAACTAATTGACATCACTCTTGACAAGGGTGGTCGGAAGATTTCGTTTTCGCTGGACTCTGCGACTCTGCGACTCTGGTTGAGAGCGCTGACCTTAGTGTCGGCGGGCGCTATTAGCCCCGAGAACGAAATACAGGGGCGCTGCTAGCGCCGCTCGCGTGACGTCAGGGCACGGTCTCGCGCCTCTCGTCTGCTACAGTTCGGACGGTGTCCGTATGGTCCCTGGAATCCGGGCGCCTTTTGCAGTGTTTTCGTTTGTTCGCTCTCGTTCCCTCCGCTTGTATATTTATGGCGATCGTCTCAAATATATTTTTTCGACGTCTTCGTTCGCGAAAATTTAATCAAAGAGCTTATTCCATAGACGACAGTGCAGTTCTCAGTTGCAACGCTACAGTGCCAGCTGAAAGAGCGCAGACCAGCCCATTGCGGGCTTTTCATGCGCGAAACGACAACCGCAAGAGCATAGCATATAAGCATCCAGCCATGAAACCATACATGCCGCGGTGCAACAAGTATGTCATAAATTCTAGCTATATATGACTTCTACAATTGTTAAGTCGGTTTTAATCAGTTGCTTAGTGGCTATGGCGTTGGGCTGCTAAGCAGGAGGACGCGGGATCGAATCCCGGTCACGGCGGCCGGATTTCGATGGAGGCAAAATGCGAAAACACCTGTCTACTTAGATTTAGGTGCACGTTAAAGAACCCCAGGTGGTCCAAATTTCCGGAGTTCCTCACTACGGCGTGCCTCATGAGAAGAAAGAGGTTTTTGCACGTAGAACCCCGTAATTTCATTTTTAATTAATTTTAATCCGCTAAACAGGTTCGCTCACGACGAGTAGTTTATGGTATATCTTGAATTTTCGCATTTCTTGACACAACCGCTCGGCAGTAACAGGACGACTTAACTAACACTCCAGTTTATATTCGACCAGCACCACTTGCTTTTCTAACTGCTTCTCAAAATTAGGTGGTTAATCGCGTGTTTATTTTAAATCGCGGTGATTTGAAGTAAAGCTAATGGAGGCTTGCAGTTGTTTGCAGAATACGAAAAGGAATGTACCAATATATATCCCCTTTTCCGTGCTACAAGTTTCACTGACTTGAGCAATTTACTAGTGTTTGTTGCTTAAGGAATATACATGACGAATCTGTTTAGCGAACTGATACAGGCCGCTCGGCCCACATTGTTTAGTGAAATATGCCTTTTGGACCGTATGGTTGCAGCCAGAAAGAAGCCGAAGCATCATACATAAGTAGTATGGGACATGTTGAAGATATAATTATTCCCCAGTGGAGGGTCAAAAATCAAGTGCAATATGTAACGCTTGTGCTAAATCCGTCACGAAGGCTTGCGACCCTTTCTTTTATGTACCGACGAAGCGGATATTTCTCCGTTTGTTTAATTAAACAACGCTGGATTGAGACATGGTGAGGAAGAATGTGCTTGAAGTTTCCTTTTCTAGGCACCCTATGCTGCGCTGTAGTTCCTCGAGTATATTTTAGGCATTTCAATTGACGCTGTAAAAGACTGCTTTATGGTTTCAGTTCGAAGTTGTAGTGAACTGAAGGGTTTCGCAAACAATGCCTGCCTCGCCATAACGACAGTCGGTTGCTACCGTGGCGTGAGGGGTGTGCCATATTGTCGATAAAAGCTACTGAGTGCCACCACGAAACATTTCATCGCTTGCATTTGATTGGCTCTCGTTCTTAACCGCGAAACTTTTGTTTCAAGTGATTGCTACAATGGTACTTGTGAATTAATTATATATGTAAAAACTACGTATGACGCGCCGTCGTGTTAGCAGCCATGAGTAATTCGTTTTAAAGGGGCCTGTTTCAGAGAGCATTGAAAGTAGGAGTAAACTTCTTCACACGAAATGCGCGCCTGACTCTTTGTTTTACGCAATAATAAGTGGCCTTATCTGACTACAACAACTCATTAGAGTAATAAGAATCATGATGGGCAGTGCATTTCCAACACGGATAACACGTTGGCACCAATGACCAAGATTTTTCTTTCATGTAAAATGCAATGTCCCTCATAGCAAAGTACTAATGGAATGTTCAATGTTTAGCGAAGCATCATACACAACTTAGACATTACATTTACGCAAAATTTATGGACCGGCAGGGCTCATACATGATTTGCAAAATCAGTATACCCCTTCAACGCCACATAGCTTGCGATATCCAAGCCACACGTTTTCTCGACTCAAGCGCTTTTACAGAAGGAACAGCGGTTCAGGCCTGGCAGCAGAAAGAAGCAGGCATATCCTTCATTAAGTACGGCTCGAACCACCCACACCTGAAGCATGCACGAAAGGAACGAGCAGCAGAAGCTTCATGCGGCGGAGTTGGTTTTACATACTTGAATAAAAGAGCGCTACGAAGACGCGGACTAAAAGATGAACATGTACGTAGTGCTCTTTTCTTCAAGTATGCAAAAGCGCCTTGTCCATTGTACATGTTCCTCTTTTAGTCCGCGTCTTCGTAGCGCTCTTTTCTTCAAGAAAGTAACGAGTGCGCGCGGCAGCCGAGCCATAGAATAATGGCCGAGCGATCCGGAGCGAGTGGGCGCCACTCCCAATTCTCGCCGCTAATACTTGTACAGCGAGCCCGATGAAAGAGTGTGAAGAGGACCAGGCTGCATCGCTAAAGGAGAGACAGCTACGAAGAATGCACGCACCTCTGCATTCACACTGAATGACTTACCTGAACTGTTGGTTCAGCTACAGTGAGGTATGCCAAGTTCTTTTCACATTGATACAGTCAAGATGGATTTCTCATAGGGCAAACAAAATTACAAGTTCCTTCAGGTGCATAAACTTTGAATACTATAGGCGCTTCATCACTATTCCCACCAGCTCGATCACACACGTCGTCTAAATGACTGCATCCATGAACTTAGTTTATGTGAATTCGAATATGTGACACGTCAGTCTATGAGTAGGGAAAATACTGCGAGAACAGAAAGGAGGAAATCAAGATGTTTTAGAACGAACTGCTCTCGTTACCGATCTGACTAGCATATTCCACAAATACGTCTGCCTGAAACTGTAAAGTTGTCATGATGTTCCCCAACGTGACACGAACGACAAATACAAAAAATTATAGATGCGTGCTCAGAACTATGCACAGCGGTACATAAAGCGAAGAAACTGGAGCGGCACACGAGCTAGTGCAGTGTAACACAACTAAAAAAAAGACATATAATGCAAAACACTTGCGCTATTCTGTGCGACCCGGAGGACATTACATGTACAAATTTTGAAGAAAGTCTGCGAAGTGATCGCTATGTTGTAGGAATATCCATCGATGCAGGAAAAATCAGAAGGGCAAATAGGACAGCCACTTAAAGGGTTCTAGACCGTATCTAGCTGAACAAAAACGCATGCGCCAAATAGAAGACACCATGGAATGGGCTCACCTTGTTATTGCAAATCATAATCATGGAACTAGCATAAGGGAATGTCTCAGTCTCTGCATCTTTACTCTCTCTAAACTGTGCGGCAGAGGCGCGAGATAACTGAACGCATGCGAAACACCTCAACAGAAAATCCAGCAGCAGACCCACATCTTCTACGCTTATGCGAGGCGAGAAGTGGCCTAACTGGGAAATGGAAGAAAGAAAGACACAACAGGGAACTCAACATCTGAAAGCCGAACTAACACAGTAGACAAAGGAGTATGCATAGACACTAGACAAGTACTGCGTTCAATTATGTGACTCGTTACAAGGCACCCTCCACACGCAAAAAAGAAAACATGGGCTATCTTGAGACGTATGAAGGACCCCATAAACACCAAAATGGTAGTGAACACCGCCCTTCAACAAATAAGCAATAAGTTCAAGGGAACACACGCGAAACTCAGAACACCTCAAGAAGACACAGAACAGGCATCGCATACGGACGCCGCGTTGCGGATATACAGCGGCATAAAAACTGAAAAAACTTGACAGCCCCACAACGGTGGTAGAGGTTTATGCAGCGGCAAAGTCATTCAAAAAGAATACTGCCCCAGGTAGTGATAGAATCGCGAACGCGATGATTTGCAACGTAAATCACTACGCATTAGCTCAACTAACGGACTTTTTTAACGACAAAATATGGAACCGTGGCACAGCGCGACGAGAAAAGGAGGAAACTAGCATTATCATCATAGCGAAGCCAGGAAAACCCTAACACATACAAAAACTACGACCTATACTACTCATATCGTCTATCGGAAAACTTTTCTAGAATGCTGTGCAAACGCAGCTCACTAGGCTTATTGAAGATTGCGCACTCTATGCATTTTCCATGCTCTGCTTTCGGCCAGACATTTCAATGCAAGACATGTTTCTACTCTTACAAGATCAGGCGCTCAACCCACCAAACCGACGCGAGGATAGTATAATCCAAGCACTGGACATCAAAAAAGCTTTCGATACCATCTCCCATCTCACTGTAATCGAGGAAATTGAGAAAACTAGATGTAGTGAACGAGCATCGAATTACACAAGATATTTCTTATTGAACAAAACGGCAACGATAGGTATATGGTCAAAGAGTTCCGCACACATCACACTAGCCAACAAAGGAACTCCACAAGGCGCCATCCTATCCCCACTCCTCTTCAATACAGGAATGCAGAAATTGGCACTAGCTCGCGGGGAGGACCGAGATCTAGGGCTCGTCATATACGCAGACGACATCACACTTATGGCAACCAGAGGCTCATACGCGGAAAAACAGGCCACACAGGAGAAAGTGGAACACTTTCCTCGAGAGGCAGGCATGAAATTCGCACTCGAAAGACCGGAATATTCATGACTTAAAGCCATACACTCAAAGAGATCATTGCACCCTGACATAAGCTTAGGCTTGTACGAGCAACCGATTAGACAGGTACAAAAACTCAGAATACTAGGCATGTGGATACAAGACAACAACAGGATGTCACACACGCTAGACATATTAAGAGAAACAACAGCGAATGTGGCGCGAATGACCCACACAGTAAAAAAAATAATGAATAGGAATAAGAAAAGCGGGGACGGTCAGACTCGTGCAAGCATTCGTTATGAGCAAAATTACATATAGCCTCCCCTTTCAAAAAATAAAGCCGACTCGACCAAATTGAACTCCATCATCAGGGCAGCGTATTTATTTTATTTATTTTATCGTACACTCAAGACCGAAGTATTAGAGGGGAGTGGGTAAGAAACACACACAAGTAAACAAACAAAGCACCAAGAAATGGTTAGTTATTACAGCAAACTTGATTAGTTAAATGTTTCCGGGAGTGATGATACCAGATAAGGCCGAACGAACCTTTGAGTTGTCCTTGATTGCCACAACTGCACCAAGAAGGTGGTTCCATTCCTGCGAGGTCCTAGGAATAAATGACTCGTTACAGGTTCTGGTGCGGCATTGAATGTTTCCAACCTTATGGCTATGGCCAGTGCGAGAGGAAATGTAGGTAGGAGATGATATAAGGATATCGCGCAGATAGCAAATGCGGAAATATAGTTTATGAAATAAAGACTGAGAGAGGAGCAAGCACCAAAGACTTTTTCATGGCAGTTACGCTTGATGTGCGGCTGTAATTGCTATGAATGAAACGTGCGGCATTGTTTTTGATTAGTTCAAGTGAATGAATCAGGGTTTCGAGGTGCGGGTCCCAGATGGATGAGGCGTACTCCATTTAACTCCTAATAAGCGTTTCGTATAGGGTTGATTTTAATGATGTAGGAGCAGAAGAAAAATTTCGGCGAAGATAACCTAGCATGCGTTTAGTATTGTTAATTCATGATGCTTCTTATCATGATGATGATGATCCTATCATGATGCTGATTCGCTCAAACATTCAAAGCACCTACGAGAAAAAAAAATTTCCTTATTCCATCTCAACGTTTAAAGCCTTCGGAATAAACAGGATTCTGTGGAAATCTTCCTAAATGAATTAGACCATAAATTTAAAATTTTAGCTTTCACTGAAACTTGGTTCACCAACGATTATAATGTTATACAGTTTCCAGGATACAAATGCGTATCAATTTCACAGAGTGATAAGAGAAAGGGAGGTGGGGCTATTTATATAATGAACTACCTAAAATATGTCACCATAGAAGAGTTTTGTATAATAAATCAACACTTTGAATGTGCTGGTACCATACTTGCCGTTGTATATAGGCCGCCTTCTGGATCACAGGCTGTTTTTTTAGAATTTCTTGAATATATGTTAGAACAGTGCATGCAGCTTAAGTTGCTTGTAGTTATTTGTGGTGATTTCAATATCGATCTTTTATTGCTTGATTCTAAGCAACAAAGAATGCTAGATATTTATCTCTCGTGTGGTTGTGAATATGTAATACATATGCCAACTACAGTGACAGACATGTGCCATACTTTACTAGATGTGTGTTTTACAAGTTACAAAAAGGATGATGTGCAAACAGGTGTACTAATAGCTAATATTAGTGACCACTTACCTATTTTTATGTTCTTTAAACCCTACTCTACACCACAGAGTCATTCCAAAACATGTGCACCCATTACATACAGAATCATTAATCAAGCTAAGACCACAATATTTAGAAACTTAGTAGCAGAAACAAGCTGGGCAGATGTTCTTCAAGTATCTGACTCTGTCGCAGCATATGACGTCTTTATTAAAACAATTACTGAAGTCTACAATCAAGCCTTCCCTACCGTAGAATTCAAAAAGCGTAAGAAAGTCAGAAAGCCATGGATAAATGCCGATCTTCTAAAAAGAATTAGAGAACGTGACAGACTATTTGCCTCTTTCATCAGAATGAAAAATATGGACTGCTTGACTGAATGCAAACAAATTCGTAATAAGTTAAGCTCTGATATTAAAAAAGCCAGGACTAGTTATTACGAACATAAGTTTACTGATATCTGCAACAACCCTAAACAAGTATGGAATGCAGTAAACAAGCTAATGTCCAACAGCAAAAGAGGCGGCATCTCTGAACTCGTTATAAATGGAGTGCCTTACACAGGGGCGTCGCTTGCTGATAAACTTGATGAGCCCTTCCTTATATCAGGGGCTTCAAGTAAATCTCAGGCAAGTAACTGTGATTTTACAACGTATATCACGTCCAACATCGAAAACTCAGTCTTCATGTTTCCAACTACAGAATTAGAAATCTGCACAGTAATCAAAAACCTAAAAATAACAGTGCATGTGGTGCTGATGACATTAAAGTTGAACCTATAAAATCCATCAGTCACATGATCAGTCAGCCACTTACGCATATATGCAACTTGATTTTGAGCACAGGAATATTTCCAGATAAATTAAAAATTGATAAAATTTCCGTCATACACAAGGGAGGTAATAGAAATGACATAAATAATTATAGGTGTATTTTAGTCCTACCAATCCTGTCGAAAGTAGTGGAACAAGTTTTAAACATCAGGCTACTAAACTTGTGCAAGCGAAGTGATATCATCGCCGAGCGGCAATACGGACTCCAGAAAAAGAAATCTACTGAAACGGCGCTAGTAAAAATTGAAGACAAGATAATAGACAACTTTGAGCAGAAAATATATACAATAGGTGTTTTTCTAGACTTTAAAAAGGCATTCGACTCCATTGCGCACCCTATTTTACTTTACAAGTTATATAAATATGACTTTAGAGGAACGGCCCTCACATTAATAAAGAATTACCTCTTAAATCGTCACCAGTACACGAATATTACTAATGCAAAGTCCAGCTTATGTCAGATACATTATGGAGTTCCAGAAGGATCAATCCTTGGGCCGCTGTTATTTCTGCTTTATAAAAATGATATAACTAACGCGCCCTCTACATCAGAAATAATACCGTACGCTGATGATACCAATGTATTGTGCGGACAAGACCTAGAAGTCCTTTAAGTAGAAACCAATGTATGGTTGGAAAATTTGTCCACTTGGCTCCACGGTAATCAACTAGAGTTAAACACTAAAAAAACTAAGTACATTATATTCCGCGCTCGTAACAAGTGTATAAAACACGAAATACTTATCCAATTTCGTGATGAATCTATCGAACGTGTAGCAACACATAAATTCCTTGGTGTCATATTTCACGAGCATCTTGACTGGTCACCTCACATTGAAAAAGTTCGCACTGGTATATCTAGGTCCATTGGTATCATTCATCTTAAAACTTTTTGTGCGCAAACAAACAGGAAGGAAAAATAGGGGCAACACAAGGACAATCGCTTTCTAACAACTGGTTTTATTTTTGAAGAACTACCTGCTTAAATACCCACAGATATGCGCGATCTAGTCAACAAAGCACGCGTATAGCGCATATGATACCCGCAGATCTGCGCGATCAAGTCAAAAGAGCACGTCAATATTACATATAACAGTTGTGATAAAAAGACGTGGACAAAAGCCACCCCGTCAAACTAAAAACAGCAATGTGCATAAAACAACCACTTAACAATAAAATGTGTTAAAGATGTGATGATAGAAGCCAATTTTCTTTATCTAACAATGAAACAGAAGGATGGCTGATGCATTTTTCTTTTTGTTTTTCAATCCAGTGTGCTTCCACAATTTTCTTAGCGGTTCGATTCCTATGCCTATACAAAATGTCTGTGCTAGTAAGACAAGGCGAGTAATCATGTTCTTGGCAATGCATTGCCAAATGCGTACTAGGGCGACCTATCAGACTATAATATAATAATATATGGGGTTTTACGTGCCAAAACCACTTTCTGATTATGAGGCACGCCGTAGTGGAGGACTCCGGAAATTTAGACCACCTGGGGTTCTTTAACGTGCACCTAAATCTAAGTACACGGGTGTTTTCGCATTTCGCCCCCATCGAAATGCGGCCGCCGTGGCCGGGATTCGATCCCGCGACCTCGTGCTCAGCAGCCTAACACCATAGCCACTGAGCAACCACGGCGGGTAACCTACCTATCAGACTACACAAGTGCTCCCTTAACCTCGTGTTAATGCATCTCGCAGTCTGCCCTACGTACACATCACCACACGCCATAGGAATCTGATATACAACGTTCTTCGCGCAATCAACAAATTGGTTCTTGCGCGGAGGTTTAACACTACATTCTTTCTTTACATCATCCTTACTTTCGAACTTCTTTTTAACCTTAGAACACACACTACCTATTTTGTTTTTGCCGAAAATACCAATTTCACTGCATAACTACCAGCCACCTATTTAAGTCTGTGTGAAAGGCCGTGCACATACGCAATCACTGAAACCTTGGAAGCTACATCCTTCTGCCTTTGATTCTTTGTGCATTGTCCTTTATCCTGTTTAAGTACTTTCATTAGTCTAGCGCACGACGCCAGCATCACAGCGAGCGGGTACCCAGCCTTTCTCAACCTATCAACTTGCTCAAAAAATGCAATCTTTACAGTGTGGTGACGTGACTTCAACAACGCGGACCGGAAACACGAAATGACTATCGCATTCTTCACAAGCCTGGAATGGTTTGAGGCATAGTTCATTAGCGGTTTTCCAGGTCGGGGTGAGAATGACCAACACACATGTTCTGGTTGGAATTTTAACGTGACATCAAGAAACTGTAGCTTATTATCTACCGTCACTTCCGAAGTAAATGTTAAGCCCTTGCCCAGAGAATTGAAGGCTTCTACAACCCTATTCCTGAAAGCACCCTTGTCTACAGGACAGCCTAAAATCAAGTAGTCATCGACATATCTGTATACCTTACTTACTACACCTTCTAAATCATTGGCCAACTCTCTGTCTATGCTTCCCAAAAAATGCTACTTAGGATGGGAGCTACCTTTGACCCGATGCACACACCCCTTGCCTGTATGTACGTTACACCACAGAATTCCTACATGTGTATTCGCTAAATAAAAATGCAGAAGTTCAAGAAAGGATTCAATGGCCATGCCGCACGTATTGCGGAATGACACCTCGTCATTCTCGTTTGTTATGCAATATTTAACGCTGCACATTATGGGCCCACGCGGTAAGGAATAGTAAAGCTCTTGAACATCTATGCTGAATCCCCCGCTGCAGCTTGTACTATCTGATGCCAGACAATTCACAAGGCCTTCAGAGTTTTTCAATAAGTACGGATCCTGCACTTCTAGGGAATTCGACATCTTTTGCAGGAACTCCGCGACCAGAAGTTGCCAACACCCTCGCTCGGACACAATTGGCCTAAACGGAATTTCTTGCTTGTGGGCTTTTGCCGTAAGAAATATCTCCAATTTCATTCCTTTTGAGTTCTTTACACGTGACGCAAGCTTATCTTGGTCACATTTTTTCAATAGCTCCATCGCTTTCTTTTTAACGTTTTCTGCATTCACATCACATTTCTTAAATACTTGCTCACCGCCAGGAAAGCCTTTTCTAAGTAACAATCATTTGGTACAACTACCAGAAAGCCTTCCTTGTCTGCTTGAACAACACGCAGATTATTCTCAACCAAACACTTAGCAGTCCTATCAACATTGGGTCTGGATCTATCGCTTACCAAAGCTTTAGCCACCACGTCCACACACTCCACCACACATCGTTCTTTTTCTTTCTCTAGTAGACTCCTGGCAATGTCCCTTGTAAGTGCTAACCTGTCGAAGATGTCGATCCTTGGTTCCGCGCAGAACTTTGGCCCCAACTTGAGAACCTGTTGATGCCGTTCTTCTACCGTTGCACCCCCTAGTAATAGAAGGCGTCCCTCTGGCACTTCTCTTTTCTTCTTCTTCGGCAATTTTCGATGAACATCGTTCCATGTAGCCTCAGTCGCAATATTTGCCTGTCTACACAAGTCCCGAAAAGCCTTCACGTTAAAAAGACCATCGGAAGCAGACGAACAGGCCACCTTTAGACATTCTTTGAAATGTCTAACCTGTCTCCGGCTCTCTGATCGCAAGATCTTGCTCCAACCAGGCCGACTCGCAGTTATGCTTCAGTTCATTTCTAGTTCTTCCGGCCCCCTTTCTACTTGTCCGAACTATAGCTTAAACAACCCAGCAGTTCTGGTGCCTATTATCGCGGTCTGTGAGTGCAGAGCGCGGGTGTTAAGCTGGTTCCTGAAACTTGGGGAATGCCCTGATGAGGTGTTGTTGGTGACCGGATGGTTGCCCCCGTCTGCAGGACACGGGAGAAGAGTGATCAAGATCTTGCGATCAGAGAGCCGGAGACAGGTCAGACATTTCAAAGAATGTCTAAAGGTGGCCTGTTCGTCTGCTTCCGATGGTCTTTTTAACGTGAAGGCTTTTCGGGACTGGTGCAGACAGGCAAATATTGTGACTGAGGTTATATGGAGCGATGTTCGTCGAAAATTGACGCAGAAGAAGAAAAGGGAAGTGCCGGAGGGACGCCTTCTGTTACTAGGGGGTGCAACTGTGGAAGAACGGCATCAACAGGTTCTCAAGTTGGGGCCAAAGTTCTGCGTGGAACCAAGGATCGACATCGTCGACAGGTTAGCACTTACAAGGGACATTGCCAGGAGTCTACCAGAGAAAGAAAAAGAACGATGTGTGGTGGAGTGTGTGGACGTGGTGGCTAAAGCTTTGGTAAGCGATAGATCCAGACCCAATGTTGATAGGACTGCTAAGTGTTTGGTTGAGAATAATCTGCGTGTTGTTCAAGCAGACAAGGAAGGCTTTCTGGTAGTTGTACCAAATGATTGTTACTTAGAAAAGGCTTTCCTGGCGGTGAGCAAGTATTTAAGAAATGTGATGTGAATGCAGAAAACGTTAAAAAGAAAGCGGTGGAGCTATTGAAAATATGTGACCAAGATACGCTTGCGTCACATGTAAAGAACTCAAAAGGAATGAAATTGGAGATATTTTTACGGCAAAAACCCACAAGCAAGAAATTCCGTTTAGGCCAATTGTGTCCGAGCTAGGGTGTTGGCAAGTTCTAGTCGCGGAGTTCCTACAAAAGATGTTGAATCCCTTGAAGTGCAGGATCCGTACTTATTGAAACACTCTGAAGGCCTTGTGAATTGTCGGGCATCAGAGAGTACAAGCTGCAGCTGGGGATACAGCATAGATGTTCAAGATCGTTATTATTCCTTACAGCATGGGCCCCTAATGTACAGCGTTAAAGATTGCCTAAGAAATCAGAATGACGAGGTGTCATTCTGCAATACGTGCGGCATGGCCAGTGAATCCTTTCTTGAACTTCTGCATTTTTATTTAGCGAATACACATGTAGGATTCTGTGGTGAAACGTATATACAAGCAAGGGGTGTGTGCATCGGGTCAAAAGTAGCTCCCATCCTAAGTAGCATTTTTTGGGAAGCATGGACAGAGAGTTGGCCAATGATTTAGAAGGTGTAGTAAGTAAGGTATACAGATATGTCGATGACTACTCGATTTTAGGCTGTCCTGCAGACAAGGGTGCTTTCAGTAATAGGGTTGTAGAAGCCTTCAATTCTCGGGGCAAGGGCTTAACATTTACTTCGGAAATGCCGGTAGATAATAAGCTACAGTTTCTTGATGTCAAGTTAAAATTCCTACCGGAACATGTGTGTTGGTCATTCTCACCCCGAGCTGGAAAACCGCTAATGAACTATGCCTCAAACCATTCCAGGCTTGTGAAGAATGCGATAGTCATTTCGTGTTTCCGGTCCGCGTTGTTGAAGTCACGTCACCACACTGTAAAGATTGCATTTTTTGAGCAAGTTGATAGGTTGAGAAAGGCTGGGTACCACTCGCTGTGATGCTGGCGTCGCGCGCTAGACTAATAAAAGAACTTAAAAAGGATAAAGGACAATGCACAAAGAATCAAAGGCACAAGGATGTAGCTTCCAAGGTTTCAGTGATTGCGTATGTGCACGGCCTTTCGCACAGACTTAAAAAGGTGGCTGGTAGTTATGCAGTAAAAAGGGCATTTTCGGCAAAAAACTAAATAGGTAGTGTGTGTTCTAAGGTTAAAAAGAAGTTCGAAAGTAAGGATGATGTAAAGAAAGAATGTAGTGTTAAACCTCCGCGCAAGAACCAATTTCTTGATTGCGCGAAGAACGTTGTGTATCAGATTCCTATGACGTGTGGTGATGTGTACAGCCGCCCTGATTTTTAATAATATAGCGCGAGCGTCGACTGAACTGCTGGTGAGCGCCTTATAACGGCGATAAGCGTGCAACAAGAGCGTGCAACAAGGCGAGTGCAACAAGGCAACAAGGCTCGTGCGCGAACTCTCGCCTTGTTGCACGCTTATCGCCGTTATAAGGCGCTCACCAGCAGTTCAGTCGACGCTCGCGCTATATTATTAAAAATCAGGGCGGCTGTACGTACGGCAGACTGCGAGATGCATTAACACGAGGTTGAGGGAGCACCTGTCTAGTCTGAAAGGTCGCCCTAGTACGCATTTGGCAATGCATTGCCAAGAACATGATTGCTCCCCTTGTCTTACTAGCCCAGACATTTTCTATAGGCATAGGAATCCAATCGCTAGAGAAATCGTGGAAGCACACTGGATTGAAAAAAAGAAAAATGCATCAGCCCTCCTTCTGTTTCATTGTTAGATAAAGAAAATTCGCTTCTATCATCACATCTTTAAAGCATTTTATTGTAAGTGGTTGTTTTATGCACTTTGCTGTTTTTAGTTTGACGGGGTGGCTTTTGTCCACGTCTTTTTATCACAAGTGTTATATGTAATATTGACGTGCTCTTTTGACTTCATCGCGCAGATCTGTGGGTATCATGTGCGCTATAGGCGTGCTTTGTTGACTAGATCGCGCAGATCTGTGGGTATTTAAGCAGGTAGTTCTTCAAAAATAAAACCAGTTGTTAGAAAGCGCTCGTCCTTGTGTTGCCCCTATTCTTCGTCCCCGTTTGTTTGCGCACAAAAAGTTTTAAGATGAGTCTGTTCCAACTAGGCCGACTCTCAGTTATGCTTCATTGGTATCATGTATAAAATAAAGAACCTTTGCCTATCTGGCTAAAGAAACAACTATACTACACACTGGTACATTCGCGTTGCCTCTATTTTCTTCTTGACTTGCGCACAGCACCTAAAACAAGCATAGAAAACATATATTTATCACAAAAGAAATTTTTTCGCCTAATAGATAATGCACCATACCTTAGCCACACTGCCCCATTGTTTAGAAAACATCAACTGCTTACACTGTGGAATGTTATAAACAAAAAGATAGCGTTAGCTAGTTTCCTACAAATGCATTCCGATCTTACGGCTTTTTTTTTCATCAGTATCTAACGAAAACACACACCTACAACACCCGGCACATACGTACGAACTACGGCACCCAGAAATTTAGCTCCAGAATTTCCACTTTTTTAAACGATCACCATCCTGCTGTAAACATTATCCAGAAAGTAAATCATTCAAAGCTGTCAAAAATAACATCACTATGTATCTATTGTCACTGCAGGCATGACCACTCCTTTTCTTTTCTTTTTTCTGTTATTATTTACTGCATTTTCCCAATTGTGAATTAATGTTCGATATGAAATAACTCCCGTTTCAATGTTAACCAACCGCTCTGTATTTCCATCTCGTTTAGTGTTTATTTTATGCGCTGAATGGTCTTGTGCTCTCGAATGGGAGCAAGAAGGGCGCAGAGTCCTTGTCAGGCATCCACTTGCCTTTCAGCCATCAACTTGTATGGTACAGACAAGTGTACCATACGTTGTCTGAATAAACTCTTTGACTGATTATGTCGTCCATGTACAACGACCAGGAAAGTGACGAGGTTATGTGCACGCCTATGTATTTATAGGAGGATACATTTACTTTTATTTTCGTTAAGTTCCATCAACCATACGCCACACCAGTTAGAGGTAGCATTTATATCCTCGTGTCAGAATTTCTTATCATATTCGTCCGAGATTTCACGGAGGATACCACAATCATCTGCGAAAAGATAAATATCAGAAGAAACCTAATTGGGTAAATTTTTAATGTAAATTAAGAAAAGAAGAGGGCCTACAACTGATCCTTGGGGCACACCAGAGTCTACAGGATTACATGGGGACATATGATTGTTTGAAACAACATACGGTGACCGATTAAGGAGAAAATGCTCAAGCCATGAAAACAGGTGTAGATCAAGATTAAGTTTACTAAGTTTAAAATAACCAATTTATGACACACTTTGTCTAAGGCCTTAGAGAAATCAAAGAAAACACAGTCTGCAAATGAACCTTTGTCAAGAATAAGATGAACGCTGTAAGTAACAGAAAGAAGTTGAGTTTCACAAGACAACTTCTTTCGGAAACCATGTTGTGCTTCGGTAAAAAATGTATTATTGTCTAAATGCTTTGCTAAATGTGAGTACAAAATACGTTAAAGAGCCTTGCAAGGAATTCTTGTTAGGGAAATGGGGCGGTAATTAAGGGGCGAATGTTTGCTAGCGGACTTATGAATTGGGACCACCTTCCCGCCCTTCCAATCTGCAGGTAGCTGATGGGTATCTAAGGATTGCTGAACAATTGTCGAAAGCAGAACAGATGAATAAACAACAGTGTTTTTCAGAAATTTCGCGTTAACCAAATCATCACCAGGACTTGATGATAAATTTAGATGTTTAATTACATTTTCGACCCCAACAGGCTCAATGATAATAAAGTCCATAGGTGGGTAATTGCAACACTCGAGAGTTGGAAGCACAGGGTTACTATTACTACATGCGACAAAGTTGTTACAGAACACAGAATTAAAGATATGGGGACATACATCTTCGGGTACCGGTGAACCACTGGAATCAATCAACGTGACCGGATTATATTTGGAAGGGTTAATTACACGCCGAAACTTTTTAGGGTCATTCGCAAGCATTGTGGGCAAAGTGTGTATTTGGAATGCCTTTTTGGCAAGTTTTATAGCTTCTGTGTAAGTACTATTGGCCTCCTTATAAGCGTCCCATTTCGATGCCAGTGAACTTTTATTCGCTATTCAATGCACTCATTTTTTTTCGGTTGGAAAGCCTTCTTAACTTGGAAATTGAACCAGGGTTTCTTAACATAGCATGATATTACACTTGATGGAATGAGCTTGTCGGTGAGCTCATGTATCTTATTTTTGAAAATGGTCCAGTTCACATCAACCGTGCGATCATCAAATTGGCTTTAGGAAAGGATGAAGCAAATTAGCTAGTTTAATATTAATAGCGTCAGAGTTTGCCCTATCGCAGTGGTAAATTATTTCTTTTTCAATAATTGGTTTTATCACAAGAGATAATATGTTGAAAGAAAGACCCAGGTGATCGCTTAAGTCCGGTAAGCATGAAACATCATCATCATCATCATCATCATCATCATCAGCCTTGTTACGCCCACTGCAGGGCAAAGGCCTTTTCATACTTCTCCAAAAACCCCGATCATGTACTAATTGTGGCGATGTCGTCCCTGCAAACTTCTTAATCTCATCCGCCCACCTAACTTTCTGCCGCTCCCTGCTACGCTTCCCTTCCCTTGGAATCCAGTCCGTAACCCTTAATGACCATCGGTTATCTTCCCTCCTCCTTACATGTCTTGCCTATGCCCCCATTTATGTTTCTTAATTTCAACTAAGATGTCATTAACTCGCGCTTGTTCCCTCGCCCAATCTACTCTTTCCTTGTCCCTTAACATTGCACCCATCATTCTTCTTTCCATAGCTCGTTGCGTCGTCCTCAATTTGAGTAGAACCCTTTTCGTAAGCCTCCAGGTTTCTGCCCCGTAGGTGAGTACTGGTAAGACACAGCTATTATACACTTTTCTCTTGAGGGATAATGCAACCTGCTGTTCGGGGTCTGAGAATGCCTGCCAAACGCACCCCAGCCCATTTTTATTCTTCTGATTATTTCCGTCTCATGATCCGGATCCGCCGTCACTACCTGCCCTAAGTAGATGTATTCCCTTACCATTTCCACTGCCTCACTACCTATCGTAAACTGCTGTTCTCTTCCCAGACTGTTAAACATTACTTTAGTTTTCTGCAGATTAATTTTTAGACCCACTCTTCTGCTTTGCCTCTCCAGGTCAGTAAGCATGCGTTGAAATTGGTCCCCTGAGTTACTAAGCAAGGCAATATCGTCAGCGAATCGCAAGTTACTAAGGTATTCTTCATTACCTTTTATCCTCAGTTCTTCCCAATCCAGTCTCTGAATACCTCCTGTAAACACGCTGTGAACAGCATTGGAGAGATCGCATCTCCCTGCCTGACGCCTTTCTTTATTGGGATTCAGTTGCTTTATTTATGGAGGACTACGGTGGCTGTGGAGCCGCTATAGATATCTTTCAGTATTTTTACATACGGCTCGTCTACACCCTGGTTCCGTAATGCCTCCATGACTGCTGAGGTTTCGAAAGAATCAAACGTTTTGTCATAATCAATGAAAGCTATATATAAGGGTTGGTTATATTCCCCACATTTCTCTAACGCCTGATTGATGGTCTGAATATAGTCTACTGTTGAGTAGCCTTTACGGAATCCTGCCTGGTACTTTGCTTGACAGAAGTCTAAGGTGTTCCTGATTCTATTTGCGATTACCTTAATAAATAGTTTGTAGGCAACTGACAGTAAGCTGATCGGTCTATAATTTTTCAAGTCTTTGGCGTCCCCTTTCTTATGGATTAGGATTACGTTAGCGTTCTTCCAAGACGCCGGTACGCTCGAAGTCATGAGGCATTGCGTATACAGGGAGGCCAGTTTTTCTAGAACAATCTGCCCATCATCCTTCAACAAATCTGCTGTTACCTCATCCTCCCCAGCTGCCTTCCCCCTTTGCATAGCTCGCAAGGCTTTCTTTACTTCTTCCGGCGTTACTTGTGGGATTTCAAACTCCTCTAGACTATCCTCTCTTCCATTATCGTCGTGGGTGCCACTGGTACTGTATAAATCTCTATAGAACTCCTCAGCCACATGAACTATCTCATCCATATTAGTAATGATATTGCCGGGTTTGTCTCTTAAAGCATACATCTGATTCTTGCCAATTCCTAGCTTTTTCTTCACTGCTTTTAGGCTTCCTCCGTTCCTGAGAGCATGTTCAATTCTATCCACATTATACTTCCTTATAACAGCTGTCTTACGCTTGTTCATTAACTTGTAAAGTTCTGCCAGTTCTATTCTAGCTGTAGGATTCTATTCTAGCTGTAGGGCATCCTGTGTAACGGAGTTAGCACCGACTTCTATTGCACACTCTTTAATGATGCCCATAAGATTGTCGTTCATATCTTCAACACTAAGGTCTTCTTCCTGAGTTAAAGCCGAATACCTGTTCTGTAGCTTGATCTGGAATTCCTCTATTTTCCCTCTTACCGCTAACTCATTGATCGGCTTCTTATGCACCAGTTTCTTCCGTTCCCTCCTCAAGTCTAGGCTAATTCGAATTGTTACCATCCTATGGTCACTGCAGCTCACCTTTCCGAACATGTCCACATCTTGTATGATGCCACGGCTAGTGCAGAATATAAAGTCTATTTCAATTCTAGACTTGCCATTCGGGCTCCTCCACGTCCACTTTCGGCTATCCCACTTGCGGAAGAAAGTATTCATTATCTGCAGGTTATTCTGTTCTGAAAACTCTACCAATAACTCTCCCGTGCATTGGCGTAGCCAGAAATTTCGTTCAGGGGGGGGGGGGGGGGGGTAGGCTCACGTTGTAGTTCGGCCTCCTCCTCAAGAGAATTGTTTAGTTCGGGTGCTCCTATGAAAATACATGTAGAAGGAGAATTCGTTTTTCTCGGCAACCACTGCACTAAATTTGACGAGGTTTGTTGCATTGAAAAGAAAAGCTTCAATTCTAATGACTGTTGGTTTCGCATTTTTCATTTAGATTGTCAATTATTTATTAAAAATGGGCGAACATAGGAAATTTTTAGAAATGAAACTATCAAGTTTAAAACTCTTTAACTGAACAATAAAAATGATATCACAATTCTGTGAATTGCACCTAATAGTACATCTCCACAAATTGATATCTTACACATGAATCTCAAAGAATTCAGTATTATGGAAATACGGCTTTTGCAGAACCATTGTACACAACGTAACCAATTCCCGTAAGATACAAACTGACATACCAAATTTGTCAGCTTTGACTGTCATAGTAGATGCCGTTTACAGAACCGCGATATCTGTTCTTGTTGCAGAGCTATTAGTTATGTAAACATCTTGCTTCTATCTTTTTCGAAATTTCGAATTTTTCAAAATATTTTAAACAAGCTTCAGGCCCTAAATCCGAATTCCACTTCCAACAGACACTAGAATTCAACTTTATATCTCAAATGCAACAAATTTCAATAAAAGGAATACAGGGGTTTTCTCACAAAAGCGTTCCTGCATTTTACATGCATCTGAATAGATCGCGTCGGAGTTGTGCCCGAGCTAATTCCTCTTAAACAATTTGTCGATGGATCAAATACATGAACAATAACTGCATTGCCATTGTCAAAGATGCTGCAAACGAATTCTTGAACGGTACGCACTGTCAAAACAAGTAAAATGATTAGTTTCCTAAAATAAAAGAATATACTCTTGCGTGCCAAAAATTCTACCTAAAGTAACTGATATCAATGCTTCCCTGTTTTTGTCTATTTGGTAAGTAAAGAAAATATCACACGAACTTTTGAAATATATCAGTTCGAAACCAGCAAACCACTGCATGCCGCTGATATGAAAAATGTAAAGCCCATGAAATGAACAAGTTGAGGACAAATATGTTAATGAAACTTTGTCATTCAAGAACCTTGTTTACATTCTTGCACACATGCAACGGCCAGTGAAAAATCTCAATGACGCTCTCATTCGCACCAATGTATTACGTAGGAGCAGCTGTCAAAGGTCCTCCATCATGAGTAATTGCACTGAAATTGTAGTCACAACAAAGAGCGCGTATAAAAAAGCAGGAGTTCAGCAAAATATACGAGGGCGAGTTAAATGAAAATGATCCAATGCGAATATAGGACAAATGGAGTACTTTATTTAAAAGTAGTCTCTATGAGCGATCAGCGTGATTCGCGTCTCATAAGACTCCTTGGGTTGCTGCTCCAACAAGTCTGCAACTGACTCACGTCATCATCTGACAAGAATCTGGTTCCCTTGAGCTGTTTTCTTCACTTGCCCCAAAATGTCGAAGTCGCAAGGCCACAGACGCGAGCTGCATGGCGGAAATTGCACTGTTTCCCACATGAACTTCGCCAGTTTTATATTAACCGCAACAGCGACGTGGAGACGGGCATTGCCGTGGAACAAGATGACCCCATTAGTCAGTTTTGCACGTCGTTTGTACTTGATTGCGACACGTAGCCCATCCCGCATTTCACAATATCGGAAAGAGTTGATAGACTCTCAAGATTTAGCAAATTCTAGCAGTAATGGCCTCTGATGATCGAAAAAGAAGTCAACACCTTTCCGGCGGAAATGACTGCCTTTGCTTTTTTGAGGGTGGTGAATTCGAATGTTTCCACTGTAAGCTTTGCCGTCGTGTTTCAGGCTCGTAGTAGTGGCACCATGGTTCATCGTCAATCACAATTGCAGACAAGAAGTCGTCACCCTCATTGTGATACCGGATCAGATGAGTCAAGGCATCACCGAATTCTCCGTCTTCTGGCGGTGGTTCAAAATCTTGGGCATCCCATTGCGCACGCAAGAGCCGATAATCGAAATTTTCATGAATTATGGCGTGAACGGAACCGTGACTGATCTTCACACGCTCGGCCGGTTCATCGATGCCTATCGTCCATTCTTGTCTGAGCTCATTAGCTCATCAACCTTTGCAATTTTGTTGGGGGTGATTGCACGGTGGCTTTGGCCCTGTCTTTGAACGTCTTTGCAACTTTCACGTCCTTCTTTGAGCCGTTTGCTCCAACTCTTCACAGTGGCCAATGACATGCAATGTTCTAGGTACACGGCAGCTATACGACGACTAATTTCTTTTTAGGAAGTACCTGCAGCTGTCATAAACCTCACGGCACCACGCTGCTAAACTTCTAGAGCGTATATTACGTCACGCAACCATGTTCAACCAAGTGTATGAGAGCATTACAGAACATTTATCCTCATACCTGCGTGTCACTTTTGTAAATGAGAGATGCCTGTGTGCTACGCGCATGTTTTCCAGATAATGAACTGAACCATTATTGCGCGGGGTGGGTAGACTCACTTTTATTTGACTCGCCCTCGTACATCAGAAATGCTAAGATACAATGGAATATATGAATGCGAAGATACAGATTGGTAAAGGGGAAAAAGTGTCACTGGAAACAAAGTTCGCTGCACGTGTACACAAATCCTCGCAAGAAAATATTTAGATATACGTAAAGTCTCCAATAAATGTACGTATCTAAGAAAATGTCACTGTATGCGATGGAGCAAATAAGGCAAATAAACATGTTGCGCAATCACAGATTCACGGAATCCTAGATCCCGCCCCCATTCCATCCACTCCCCCCGATATATACCGCCCGCGACGGAAGGCGGCACGCTTCCTCCCCGCTTTTCTCCTTTGCGCACAAAAGACTGAGCCACCATCGTCGGTCCACCCATAACACCCGCCCCCCTACGCTTTCCCTCGTACATACAGCATGCGTCGCGCGGCCCCGATGTTATCACCATTGGACTATATACGGAAGGTGAGGGCGACGGCGACGGCAGGAACGCGCCGGTAGTGTCCGCATAATTGCTATCGGAATAATAATAATAAGAGTATTCGGCAAGTGAAGTGTCCTGTGGCCCATTGCTTTCATTTCCAGAAAGGAAGTGGTAACAAAATCGAACTTTCACCATGCGACAATCCCCTGCACCACAACAATGCCTTCTTTTTCTTTTTGTGGGGCGGCGGCACCGAAATGAAACAAAAGAACCACAAAAAAGTATCTTGGCCACAATCGAATGCCTACTTTGGGCCCTTAATGTGGCTACCGAAGGAATATCGAAGAAAACGTGAGACAATCGGTCCACCGAGAACCATACACATACTACTCGGTATCCTACAGCGGCTAGACAAGATTTTCCGGAGATATTGCTCTCAAGCGAACGCGGTGCAATCCATCCAGTCCCCACAGTGAGGGCGGCGAGCGACCATTGTTTCTTGTTCTCTTCTGCTAGCCAGAAAGCGTCCAAAACTCCGCTAGGCGAAAATACACTGCGCCAGAAAAAACCGAACGCGCACCGAAGTGCGCCGAGCGGTGGTCGGGGCCACACGAGAAAAACGCATGCGCTCTGGTTGGCTCTGGCAGCCCGCGGACCGGGTAGCGAGAACAAAAAAAATTGGAGGCTCAATGTGTCCTCGTGAATAAAATTCAAAGCAGAAAAAATAATTAAGAACGTAGCTACCTTTGCTGGCTTTAGTGTCTTGACATGGATGCTTTGGAGTAGGTGAAAAAAAATGACATGGCGGCACAAATGAACCACCACCACGCTTCGTCTCATCGGACCTCGCTGCGTGCTTTGTCAACTTGTCTGATAGTGCGTTGATTTGGCTTGCCTAGTTGTATGTTCCTATGTACCACTTTAGAAAAGTCAATACACCTTTGGCGTCAAATGTTTATAACAGCATTAAACCAGCAAAGCTCCGCAAATGAAAATCGAAGGTACAGCTTTGGAAATGCCAATGCACCTTTCACATCAAAGGTTTATGAGAACTTTATACCCATAAAGTTTCGGAATTGACATCCATGCGCTCCGTACGTTCCGCGGCCTCCGCGAGATGCTGCAGCGAGCCCGTTCGCAATGAAGACGCCCTCGAAACTTTGTGCTCGGAGGGGGCTGCTTGTGTAATGTGACTTTAGGTGCATGGATGTTGTCGAGAAATCACGCCGGAGTTCACAATGTTCGCGCTGAAATGTTTTTTCAAGCGTAAAAAAGACATTCTAGACAAAATGCGGAATGATTTCCGGCGCCGGGGGTTGCTTTGGTCGGCGGTGCGTGGACAGCACAAAAACATTTCGGGAGGGGGGGGCTGAAGCCCCATAAGCCCTCCCCCCCCCCCTGTCTACGCCCCTGCTCCCCTGCTATTCCTAGGCCTATGCCATATTCCCCCACTGACTTGTGTCCAGCCTGCTTCTTGCCTACCCTGGCAATGAAGTCGCCCATCAGTATAGTGTATTTTGTTTTGACTTTACCCATCGCAGATTCCACGTCTTCATAGAAGCTTTCGACTTCCTGGTCATCATGACTGGATGTAGGGGCATAGACCTGTACAACCTTCATTTTGTACCTCTTATTAAGTTTCACAACAAGACCTGCCACCCTCTCGTTAATGCTATAGAATTCCCGTATGTTACCAGCTATATTCTTATTAATCAGGAATCCGACTCCTAGTTCTTGTCTCTCCGCTAAGCCCCGGTAGCACAGGACGTGCCCGCTTTTTAATACTGTATATGCTTCTTTCGTCCTCCTAACCTCACTGAGCCCTATTGTATCTCATTTACTGCCCACTAATTCCTCCAATAGCACTTTTAGACTCGCCTCACTAGGCAACGTTCTAGCGTTAAACTGTGCCAGGTTCAGATTACAATGGCGGCCTGTCCGGACCAAGAGATTCTTCGCACCCTCTGCTGCGGCACAGGTCTGAACGCCGCCGTGGTCAGTTGCTTTGCAGCTGTTGGGGACTAAGGGCCGAGGTTTGGTCGTTGTATTCATATAGGAGGTTATACGTAATTGTACGTAATAGTTAGCTATTTACATACTTGTATTTATCGTGTCTCAATGTCCTCCTCTTCAAATGTTCTGCCTGAAAAGGCCAAATAGCGCCATCATCTTATGTATATTTATAATGTCGGTAGCACAAAGCAAGGTTCATGTAGATCCCACACGTGGTTCGAATGAATGTAGGTAAAGAATGAGTTGGTTCCCACACTGCCCTAAACCTGTTATTCGGGTGTCCCAGTTAATTTGGACCAAGATTTTTTAAAAACACAAGAGCTCTAGAGAAATCGTACCGACTCCATAGTAGCGGCAGTGGTGTGTACATACAGCCAGTATTTTTTTCATCACGTATTATTAATTAATTTATTGCTCCTAATTAGTGAACCTCATAGTTATTGCTTGAATCGCAAACATGTCGGTTACAAAGATTTAGGGCACCTTAAGTAACCTCCGAATCAAGCATTTATTTCGTGCTGAAGTGTGCCTGGTTTGTTTTTTTTCCAAGAAAAAAACAAAAGCGCACGATATACGCGATATATCAACTACATGCGCCCTCGCGCGCCGCTACTCTAGCGTCTCCAAGCAACGTTTGAGAGATGTACGGCTGCATTGGTTTATCGCCGTATCGCACAATGCTTCGTCATGTAGGATAGCTCGAGAGCTTTCGCGGCCTAACTAGCGTGGTGCGATAAGCGTCAGCATCTGCGGACGCAAGAATGTTGTGCTAGATTGTGAGGCACTCGAGATAGCTTTCCCCTTCACGTATCATGAAACATAACTACAAAAGAAATTCAACCAATGTTTGAAAAAGAACATTGTGCAAAAGGGCATGAAAAAGAAAAAAAGGCCGCTCTAGGAAGAACATAAAAGAGCTGCTCAGGAGTTTATTTCAATAAAGAAATACCGCAAAATAACGTAAGGCCTGAAGTACTGCATCGAAACTCACCTGAACCCCTTGGAGAAGGTGGCCACAGCTGGGTGTGCGAACGAGGTGTTCCAAAGAGCACGAACGTTCTAGGTGTGTTTCGGGGTGTGTCGAGGCCATTGCTAGCACAGAAAGAGGGAGGGGTGGCAAGGACGTGCTTAGGCCCTTAGTTCATTTTCTCTGTGAAAAGAATTAACATGTACTAGTAGCAGACAAAAAAGGTACTTCGCTGTCATGAATTCTGATGTGTATTCACAAAAGTCTCAGGATGCGATTCGGTAAAATTTCACAGGTGTAAAGGTTAAGGCAGCGAAAGTCAAGCAGCAAGCACTGTCTTAGTTAGAAAGAATGAATTTGTAACATTTAGTGGCCAGCGTAAAGAAAGCAAAAATTCTGGACTTACAGGTTTTCTTCCATGTGAAATCGCACAAGGATGACCATGCCATTTCGGGCCAAAGTCTCGGAAAAGGACAGCTGGCCGTTAAGTGCATCGCGATTTCTACCGAGGAATCTAGTGCTCTTAGTAGTTTATCCTTTCCGGATAGCCAAATCGGATGCTGTGTGCAAGTACCTGGAAGACAGTTCGTTGAACATCCGGTGTCCCTTCAGCGTAGATGTGGAAAACTTACGTTACTCCCTTCCACATGCCCAGGTTGTGTTGTGTTAATGACTACATAGTGTGTGCAATGATGAAGAAGCCTTCATCAATGGGGTCGGTATTTCAGTAGAAGCCTTTCGTGAACTTTCATCTGTGAGTGAAAGTATGGTTCGCGGCGTCAAGGTATTAAAACTAAACTAGAAGAAAAAAAATAAATGCCGCAGTACCGTATCTACACAAGTTGGCTTATGTGCTTATGAACGTTGGTTCAAGGTACAGCATTGACGTTCGTTTTTCTGCGAAACATAAGATAGGTCATATGCCCGTTAGTTGATAATTTGCTGAAGGATAAGCAAGTAAAGGGAAAGTGCACTGTGAAACTTGTGAACAGGTACATCACTTGTGCTAAGCAGCTTGTGTATGCAATTCCATTGACTTGTGGTAGAGAGCACGTGACACAAACGAAGCGCTGCGTGAATGTTCCACTTGGGGATCATGCGCTACCTCGTCAAGGGGTTGTACCACTTCATTTCCCGGAGCACTATAAGTCGTGCAGTTGACGCTTCTATTCAAAAAATAACTGTCATTTCTCAACACGCGAGCCAATTGACAAGGGAAATCGCCGAGGCTTACAATATCAAAATTAGGGACAAGGAACGTATAAGGCGAACCGTCTATCACTCTTCATGGCAAGGAACTGCATTGCCTATGACAATTTTGATTTTGCGTCAGTTGGTAACAGTTGCCTCCATGTATCTCTGTGTCTTTGCATGTCATGGTTATCAACTGGCTATATGTTAGAGATATCTTCAATAAAATATCAGTTCAGAGTCAGCACCGTGTCGTCGTTGTATACCTTCTTTTATCCTCGTCTTGTGTTGCGCTGTAACGAAGCTTACTATGAATGTAAGGTGTCTCAGCGGCCCACAAAAAAAAAACATCCAAAGGTACAACTGGTTTAGTCACTTATCCTTTCTGTCTCTTTAACTCCAGAAAAACGGCAAAACAAAGCAGTTGTTTGCCTATTTCTTTGTCGCAAGCTTTTTTTATGAAGGGATGATCATGAAGGTGCGCTAAACAGTCACGTTTTAAACAAGTTTTGAGCGGTTATTTGCTACTGCCACTTATAGCACGTGCTCGAACAGCTCGCCGTCTGAAGCAATACAGTACTTTCTTCTTTCCAGCACTTGTGAGGCTGCATCTTTGGCCAACGACGTTGGAATCTCGCGGTGGATTCTGCTTGTTTTTGCCTTTAGGGCGTCTGGTGTGGTAGTTTCGCTGCGATACACGCGATCTTTTACGTAGCCACACAAGAAGTCCAGCGGTGTCATGTCCGGCGACCTTGCAGGCCAGGGTACAGGCCTGTGCCGGCCAATACACTGTCCAGGAAAAGCATGTCGAGCCACGCTCGAACCACTACTATGCGCAGGAGCACCATCGTGTTCAAACCAGATGTTCCGAAGATGCGCAAATGGAACGTTGCAACAGACGTCGTTCAAGGGGCCCTCGAGGATGTCGTTGACATAGCGTTGTATCGTTAGTGAGTTGTCGAAAAAGATAGGTCCGATGACTTTGCCATCAAAAATACTGCACCACACATCAAACGACCACTGGTATTGGTGTCGTGTTTGTGCCAGCCAGTGGCGATTCCCAACTTCAACGTTGACTTACTTTCAAAAAATAATGAAATGATCGAACTTATCAAAACTATGCTAGCCAATGGCTGTGAAAACCTTATTGAACTTCCTACGCGGATAACTTTGAACTCACGAACATTGATTAACTTATGTTTTACTTCTATCGCAAAAGCTGAGACATGTCCTGGAGTGCTCAGTTCGGGCATAAGTGATCATCTGCCGTTTTTTGCCACATTGCCATTTCGTGTGCGCACAGATAACAAACATTACTTCAAGCGGGTAATAAATAATCACACTACAGAGGTATTTCAAACTTTACTTTCCAATGTAAATTGGTCTGATGTTTACGCTTGTGGGATGTCATGTCTGCCGAAGGACGAATCCCAACATAAAAACGTAACGATTCTTTATTGGACTAACGATGGCAGCGGACGGGCATACCAACGCTACGTTCGTCCTAGTAGCGGAAGGTAGAAAGCGGTCTTTCTCAGCCAGGCAGCCTGTTTTTTATAGCCACCGTCGGTGACGCATACCTCGGGTGACGTGGCGGTGGCGCTATGTTTTATCGACCATGCAGTCCAGCGTGCAGCTGTGTTATGCTGGGCCGGATGATAAGAAGACGGAGGGTGCGCAGAAATATGCGCGGAGTGTGTCGCCACACGCTGAAGAATATCCTACGGCATCATAAGATATATTTGTGTCCGAATTGAAACAAATATAGAATGTAGCATTTCCTTTCGTCCCTGTGGTCAAGCATAAAAAAAAGCTAAAAAGGAATGGGTAAATCAAGAACTATACAAACGCATACAACACAAAGACAAATTATTCAATAACTTCTTAAAGTCTCGCGACCCTGACATGCTTAAAGGGTTTAAACAAGTTAGAAACAAGCTGAGCAGCGATCTCAAGAAAGCTAAATTGCCGCGAGCTAATAGGGTATACCGCGAGCAAGTAGGGTCACCTTCACCGAATGTGCCACACGAAATTGTTGTAAATGGAGATAAGTACTGTGGTAACGTTGCAGCTAATTTATGTAATAATCATTATGTTAATGTCAGTGCTTCAGCTTCTACATCTGCTTTTTGCATTGAACTTAATATTCGAACTTATATAAAACATCGCGTCAACGAGACCATATTTCTTGCGCCTGTGCATGAAGCTGAGATTTTTTCTGTTCTTAATTCCTTGAGTAACAAATCCGCTTCTGGCGAGGATGACATAAAAGTCCAGCCTATTAAAGCAGTTGCGCACATAATCTGTGACCCATGGTACACATTTGTAACAGTATATTATCCAGTAGAATTTTTCCTAAGAAAATGAAGATAGCTCGTGTCGCTGTAATCTTTAAGGGTGGGAAACACAATGACTTGAAGAATTATAGACCAATTTCTGTATTGCCGGTATTTTCCAAAGTGGATGAACGTATTATACTTAAGCGTCTAAATAGTGTTTTTCTGAATAAAGGCGTTATCTGGGATAAGCAATATGGTTTTAAGAAGAATAAATCGACCGAAATGGCCTTAATAAGAGTCCGAGATACGATTATAAATAACATCGAAGAAAAATATTTTGCCTTTGGTATATTCCAAGACTTTCGCAAGGCCTTTGATAGCATAAAACATAATATATCACTAGAGAAACTCCAAATATATGGCATTAGCATTAGCATTAGCATTAAAGGCATAGCATTAGAACTTATGCACAACTACCTTAAATCTAGATTTCAGTATACTTCCTTTAAAGGTATACTTCTGAAAAGAGCATGATTAAATATGGGGTACCACAAGGCTCCATTTTAGGGCAGTTATTATTTAATGTTTACATAAATGACCTAACAAACGTTCCACTGACATAGGAAATCATACTGTACGCTGATGACACTAATGTCCTTTTTTCCGGAGCAGACCTTCACGAACTAGAAGTTACCGCAACCCATTGGTTACAAGAACTTAGCGAGTAGCTCTATCTAAATAAACTTGATTTAAATGCAAAAAAAACGAAATTTACAATTTTACATTCCAAGAATAAGCAAACCGATTACGACGTAAAACTTGTTTACACTGGATCCCAACTTGAACATGTATCAAGCCATTCGTTTGTGGGTGTTGCATTTCACAAAAACCTAAGCTGGACAGAGCACATAAATAAGGCACGCACTAAGGTTGCACGATCTGTTGGCTTGCTACAACGGATCCGATGCGCTTGTGCCTGTCTTGTTTTTCAGACAATGTACTTTTCATTTGTGCGCTCGCATCTTAGCTACTGCCTCTTAGCATGGGGAAACGATAATAAAACAGATATAGAAAAATTGGCAGTACTGCAACGGCGAGCTGTTCGGCTGCTGAACTTCTAAAAAAATACATAGGATCTATACTAATGATGCGCTACAACATTCCTAATATTAGAGACTCTTACAAAACAAAGATCGGCATACGGCTATTTAAAGAGATCTCCAGCCACAGTGAACTATTTTCAACTCGTTACCTGAGTAGAGACACAGGATACAACCTACGTCACACATCAATAGTAATAAAGAAACCAAGGACAAAATACGGCACGCAAACGATCGAATACAAACCATGTGTTTACGTAATACGTACCCTAACATTTTTACGAAGCTATAAATTGTAGAACAATTCACAAATTTAAGCATGCAATACAAAACAATATTTTCTGATCATAGTGTGTTTAACGAATGTTAATGGAGTTTCTTTTGTTTAATGCCAATAGCAATGTTATGTATGTTCTATTCTGAATGTATAACTTTTGTTAATACCAGAATGTGTTTATTTTTTGCAGTGCTGTAGTTATTTAGTTACTTGTTAATCGGCAAACGGTTGATACCTTTCAGTGTGCTTAAAATTTTGCTGTAAATAGGTTTGATGTTTTCTGTTTTATTAGTTGTACTTTGTTTTATTAGTAAACTGCTACTTCTGCTTCTCCAGCGAGGTAAAGGCCTTAGTCAGGAGGATTACGCCCTCCTTTTGCCTTACCTTGCGGGCAAACCTTGTATATGTTTTGCCCAAATAAATGAAAATAAAAAAAACACTCAGCCAGATCACATGGAAATAGTAGCTGTGGATATTCTCATGTTTATACTTGTTTGAGGCAGGTGTATGTGTCCTGCTTTCAATGATTCCGCAGCTCACAAATTAATAAAGGTATTTTTTCTATATAACACTGTTCAATGCAACATTACAATTTTTGAGTTAGCCGGATAGCAAGTCTGGAAGAAAAATATTGCGCTGACATGAATTTCTTTTTCAAGGCTCATTCCTCTGGCCATGCTGGTGATGCTTATTCTGTTCCTGGAGCCGTTGTTCGGGTCTGGTCCCATTTGGAAAGCGAAGATGAATTCCGAAGTACGCAACTGCGAGCTTCACTGGTGGTCGGTGCTTGGAGGATTCTCCAATTTCTTCCACGTCGATGACGCGGTGAGTGAGGTGCTTAAAGCTCGGTTCATTACTTTGTTGCCGGAATATTTAGGCACTGGTGCATTTGTTTATGTATTAATTTTCCGTAGTAGCAGTAAAAGGATGACCAAAATGCATGACTAAAATATGATGGCTGTAGCTCATTACTGCTGATGAGAATATGTTGCTGGGAGAGTTGGTTCAAGTATACATATTAGCGTGGGGTGGAAACAAAGACGTCGTAGCAGGGAACAAGAAGGATCTTGAACTGTTTATTGGCAGAGCCATGCCACAAGAATACAACACTTGGGCTTCGGTGCAGCAGTCACGTTATAAAGTCACAGCACTGTGTCAAACAGTTGGAACTTGTTCCCGAAGAGATGAACATACTTTTTACGGCGCAGCTGTTTTAGTCTAGTTTTCAGCGCTTCGTGATGTGCGTGTGCAAAAAACTATCATCACGTGGGCCTCGTTTTCCGGGGTATGAGCCATTGCTTAAGGGAGTATGAGCCTGTTTGGCGTATGATTCTATAAGCGAACGACGTGCAGATGACGTACAAGTACGGCGAGCCGTTCGGCCGTCTGAACATCGTAATGTGCGGCGATCGGCGGCAACTGCCTCCGGTTCGTGCTAACGAAGTCTTTAGGCGTGCATGCGGTCGCAACAAAGTGTTTAGGCCGGAGGTAAAGAGGCATCATCTCTGCTACTTCTCATTGCGGCAGGTTGAGCGTCAAAAGGACTCATCGTTCTCGGCAATGCTCACAAAAATCGGAGACGGGAGGGCCCTCAAACCGGAAGAGGTGCGCGTCATTGAGAGTCGGTTCGTCAGCACCGAGCGAGCCTTTGTCGTCGCGCCCGGTGCTGTGCGGCTCTTATGCTTCAATAAGGACGTCAATGCGTTCGACGCCGCCGACGCTGCCCTACAGCGTGTGGGAGGCGTACGCGAGGCTAGAGCAGTGGACGTGTACCTCGGATACAGGTCCAACGGCGAGTGTGCTCGCGCACAGGCCAAGCTGGTCGGTGTGACGCATGAAGGCGACTGAACCCATACGATACTTCTCGGTCGGGGCAAGCCCTTTACGTTCAACATCGACGTGAAAGACGGACTCGCTGCCGTCGGTGTGTACTTCGAGAGATTGGTTACAGGGAAGGTGATGCGCGCGATGCTCTGCGCGTTTGAGGGAAATTAGATTTGCCGCATACTGGCCGTCTGGCTCAGATCAAAGCAAAGCTCCTCGCCCATGCTGCTCGGAGACGGGCGATCAAGATCATGGACGGTGGTGTGCCTATCGAATTGCGTACCTTCACCCTCACCCTGGAAAGAAAAACTGGACTGAGTTGCTGCCAACGAAGGCAGTTTCCGGTGGCCCAAGCTAATGCGGTCACCATGCACCAGTTTCAGGGGGCCATCTACTCTGAGGTGGTGCACGAGTACAACCGGAGGCACCCACGGAAGCTACTGTGCACTACGGGCCGTTTAGCCGCTCCACCGAAGTTAATCGTATCTACCTTACCATGGCCAAGGGTGATCACACGTTCCACCATGCCATAGAACACTTAGATCGCGACCTACAGGACGAGTTTAGGTGCTTCGACATACACAATCTTCCTACTGTAACCAAGGCGTGCGCTGCTCGGCTCCTCTAGCCCCATTCACTCGCGCTCGCGTCGTTGAACGTGAGGTCACTGCGCCTTCACACCATAAATATCATACATGATGCCGTGCTCAGAGCATGTGCTTGTAAGAGACCTGGACGGATGCCCTGTTTCAGGTATATGGGTACACTGGCGTCGTGTGCGACAGGTGCGTCGATTCCAAATGGAGTGGCGTTGCGACCTACGCAAAGAACGACAGCGTGGCCATTGCGGCCTATACCTTACTGATGACGGGCGAGAGCTTCGCCGTGGAATGTGCCGAGGCTGGGCCGTAGAGGCTGGGCCGTACAGACTGGGCACGGAATTGTTGTCTCTACCGTATACCTTCAACCGGGAGCGTCAAAGAGGGACGTTGAAGAATTTATGAACGACACATTTGGGCGTATCCTCCCGGTGGACCCTAATCTCATCGTCATTGTGGGTGACCTTAACGTCCATGTGTCTCGCCCCAACAGATAGGATTTCTCGGCGTTTCGCTTAGGAAGGTTCGGCATTCTATGCTACACCAAAACGAACGTCCCCACGACGCGCCGTTGGTCGTGCGTGTACCTAACGCTCGCTAAGAACATCTCCAGTGTCGTCATGGAGCCCTGGGCTTTCTATCATAGAGACCGCAAAGCAATAATTACTGTGGTCACGAGATAAACGTCAATACAAATAAACATACAAAGGTGCATACTTGTGCAATATTGTATTGCTGTTTTATTTTATTTTCTTCATAGTTATATACAGCTCTGCTGGTCATCCACTTTCCCAGAGTGGAATGGCTCTGATTTTTTATTTATTTCTTCTACTTCTTTCTACGCAACACCGCAAAGCAGAGGCGACAGACACCATGGCGTGGGCAATGTGAGCTACAGCACTCCATCGATGTCTGCTCAGGAGCCACCAGGAGTAAAAAGCTCAATCTTTTCATGACAAGGGCGTCAATACGAGCAACCTGGCCTTCACAAGGCACCTTCTTTCGGCCAATCATCCCACAATTATCTCGTTCTATCAACGCTTTCTAGTTGTACCTGTGTTGGAGGCAACAGTATTTTACGCACTAGAGCGCTAGCGCGGCGACATTGAAGTGCATCAACTGTCTCTCTGCAGCATGTGCGCGTAGAAGTGCGAGGTGAATACAAGCTGAGATTAATCGCGACAGAAACCAGCTCCAACCGTCCGCACTGCGAGGGCAGAAATGCAAATTAATATGTTTATTTTTGCTGAAATAAGCTCTGCTTTATAATATTCAAATACTAATAACAAACAGTACATAGATCTATTTTATGTTGCTACAGCTATCTTTAGTGACCCCAGCAACCTCGAGAAACGCATTAGTCATTCAAACCGAAACTAGACCTCGCTTTCCTCCCTGTGCTCGCGTCTTTTCATGAGCGCAGTACATCGTTCGTGACAAGCATATAATCTCATTCAAACGGACCCACTCGCTATCCGAGTGGCGGCAACGTTCCCGTAGATTCATGTACGTTACTGATGGACTTGGAGTTAGCAAAGTACTGATGTTAGAAATGCCTACTCGTTAAGCACTGAAGTAAGGACCGAACTTTCAACTGTCAGAGCATCAGTAAGTTTCGTCAGTGAGAGTTCCTTTCAGTTAAAGAGTGAAGGGAAATCCTTGAGGCAAGAGCTGACGGAAGTCAAAAGTTGGAACGTTGATTGCCAACGAGAGAGCCAGGGGCTTGCATAGCAGCTTAAGGAGACAAACATACGACTCAAAGAACTAAAGCAATACACTAGGAATCAATGTTGAGATAAAATGAGTGCCGAAAACAGAAGTACAAAACCCCAACCACGTAATCAACAAGGTTACCGCTTGCCTAAATCTGCGCTTCACATGTGAAGAGATCGATACTATACACAGAGTACCAATGAAAGGTACAGGAACTTCTAACATTGTTGTAAGATTTTTCTCCAGGAGCACATGGGACAATCTTCTACAGGCTGCAAAAAGAGCGACTCAATACCTCAATGATTCGACTTGAAGGACGTGACCCAATATACATAAATGAACACCTATGCATGGAAAAGAAAATCTTACTTGGAAATGTCATTCCCTTTAAGCTCGGGAAACAATGGAAGTTTACTTCGAGTGGTTTCAGATGCAAGATCCTCATGCGAAAAGCCGTGAACTCTAAAATGTTGCACATAACCTGTGAAGAGGGTCTTGCCAAGGTTGCTTAACATGCTTCCATCAATTATACCTAGTTTTTTATCGCTTTAATTGTAGCGATGGCTTACAGTATAACCGAAGTTGATCAGAATTTACTTAATTGCAATTTTTCTCTTTTCCATTGTAGCATACGCAGTGTGAATAAAAACCTAAACTAGGTAGTGACACTTCTCTCAGCACCGAAAATCAATCACTGTAATAGCTATCACCGGAACTTGGTTAAAAAAGTGAAAATGTAATCATTCTTGGCTACGAGACAATATCTAACCCGTGCGACTCCGACTAACCTAGAGAAGGCGTGGCTTTTTTGTCGAAAAATATGACTAATTTGTGAGCTTCTCTTCACTATCGTGCAGTTCGAATAAAACGGTGGGACTCTTTGTGAAACATGAGGTTTGTGTAACCATAGGTGTTATTTACTGACCTCCATACTGCAGTCTAACTTTTTTCTCGATAAACATGAAAATATCTTGTTCACTTTAACTAAAAGCCTCGCCGAGCCCATTGTGATTGTCGGTGATTTCAATATAGACACTATCAACATGGTTAATTATGAATACAGAAACCTACTGCATTTACTTTATTGCAAGAATGTCATTACCATCCCAACACGTGCAACGAGTACCTCGGTGACGTTACCTGATCACCCTATTAGCAACATAACGCCGTGTTTATGTGCAGCCTCTCTCTCATCACCAACCAATTTTTGGCGCCATACACGATTTGCCTAAACACAGGTGGTCTTGAGTTACAAAACCATGTAGGATAGATTAATAGGAATTGCGTAATAATATTGTTACACACGAGGTGTTTAATGGAGAACCAGATGAATCCAGTTGACAGGCGCATTTTGAACGGTCCCGAGGCAGCTTGGCTCACGTCGTTCTCTTCTTCTTCCACCTCGTTTTCTGCGCGGCAGCCATAGACCATAACAGAGCTCGTGACATTTCCCCGCTGGCAGACGAAGCCCGCCGGGCGAGTCAGCCATGTCGTGGGCTATTACGCCTCAGACGCGCGACGTGTGTCACTTCAGCCTTGGCCGAGCGTCGTCCACTGCTCGTGAGACGCGCAATGCGATAGTTCACTTCGCTGAGGCGCTCCAGAATAATGGAGGGGTCGACGTAGTGGGCGAGAAACTTCTGGCACAAGCCACGCTTCCCTAACGGCGTCCAGAGCCACACAAGGTCACCAGGATCGAAGTAAACGTGGCGGTGACGCCGTCATAGCGTATCTTGGACCGGTCCTGCGATGCTAGGGTGCGTAGCCTAGCGAGGCGTCGCGCTTCTTCTGCTCGACAGAGGATCTCATCAATCGATTCGTTGTCATGAGCGAAGTAGCGAAATATGGTGTCGAGGGTGTAGCGCGGCGGACGACCATAAAGAAGGAAAAATGGTGAGTAACCAGTAGTCTCGTGTCTCGCGGTATTGAAGGCATAGGTACTGAAAGACAAGATACTGTCCGAATTCTTGTGTTCTGAATCGACGTACATGGACAGCATATTGGCAAGCGCTCTGTTTGTGCGCTCGACCAGGCCATTAGCTTGTGGATGGTAGGGCGTAGAATGGTGGAAGCTATGAACACAGACGAAGGGTTTCTTCAACCACGTCCGCGGTAAACTGTCGCCCACGATCGCTGATTACTATGCGAGGAGGTCCATGTCGGAGTATGACGTGAACCAGCAAGAAGATAGAAACTTCTGTAGCTGTGGCCGATGGCAACGCGGCGGTCTCACAATAGCGGGTAAGGTGATCTACGCAAACGATAACCCAACGATTTCCCTTGGAGGATCGCGGGAAAGGGCCCCGAAGATCTATACCAACTTGCTCAAAGAGGACGCTAGAAGGGGGAACTGGTTGAAGCGGGCCGTGTGGCACTTGTGGCGGACGCTTGTAGCGCTGGCATTGAGAGCAGCTGCCGACGCACCTGTTCTATATCCTTCCGCATCTTAGGCCAGTTAACACGTTCTTGAGCCCGGTAGAGCGTACAAGTGGAACCAAGATGACCGGAAGTTGGATCATCGTGCATGGCGTATAATACTTGGTTGCAAAGGTTCTTGGAGACAACTAAACGGTAGCGTGCACCGGTGGTCATAGAGACAGCACGCCACCATCACGTAGGCGAAAGCGACTGCCTGCAGGTGACTCCTGTGCTGCCCCGAAGAGCGGTTGTAAGCTCTCGTCCTTGTGCTGCTCGGATATGACGGCACCCATATCCAGAAATTCCGGAGACACAAAAGCGATATATTCATCAAAGTTGTCCGCATCACATTCAGTTGTTTGAAGTGGCATCCGAGAGAGGCAATCAGCGTCAGCATGTCTCCGGCCACATTTGTAGCAAATAACGAAATCGTATTCCTGTAGACGGAGGGCCCAGCGCGCTAGTCGTCCTGAGGGATGCCGCAGATTCACAAGCCAGCATAGCGAATGATGGTCTGTTATCACAGTGAAGGGGCGCCCGTAGAGGTACGAACGAAACCGTTGCACTGCGAAGACGACCGCCAGACACTCTTGTTCGGTGATTGTGTAGTTGCGCTCGGAGCGGCTCAAGGACTGGCTAGCGTTCGAGATCACGTGCTCGCTGTCGCCAACACGCTGAACTAGCACAGCACCGATGCCTACGCCACTGCGTCGATGTGAATCTTAGTTGGGCATAAAGGATCAAAGAGGCGAAGAATTGGTTGGGACGTCAGCAGGAACTTCAGTTGGCGAAACGATGAGTCACATTCTGCAGTTCACTCAAAGGGAACGCCTTTTTGGAGAGGCCGTGTAAGGGGATGAGACATGTCAGCAAACCGGGGAATGAATCGGCGAAAGTAAGAGCACAAGCCCAAGAAACTTCGTAACTGCTTGGCAGCGTTGGGTACCTTAAATGCTCCTACGGCCGCAGTGTTTTGTGGATCTGGTCGGATGCTTTCTTTAGCGACCAGATATCCTAGAACAAGAGTTTGCGGTTCCCCAAAACAGCATTTTTTTTAATTGAGCACAAGACCCGCCTTCTCCAAACAGTTGAAGACCAAGTCTAAACGTTTGTTGTGCTCACTAAACGTTCGCCCGAAGATCACAACGTCGTCTAAATAGCACATACAAACTTTCCATTTTAGGCCGCGTAATATCGCGTCCATGAACCTTTCGAACGTTGCGGGTGCGTTACACAACCCGAAAGGCATCCCGTTAAACTCAAATAATCCGTCGGGCGTTACAAATGCTGCCTTTTCCCTGCCGTCCTTGTGCATAGGAATTTGCCAGTAACCTGGCCTTAAATCAATAGAGGAAAAGTAAGATGCTGCGAAGAGACAGTCGATGGCGTCGTCAATTCGTGGGAGCAGATATACATCTTTCTTACTAACGGCGTTTAGGCGACGGTAATCAACACGGAACCGCCACGTACCGTCTTTCTTCTTCACCAATATCACGGGGGCTGCCCAAGGACTAGATTATTCTCGAATGACGTCTTTGTATAGCATTCCTTGGACTTGATCGCTGATGATCTTACGTTCTGACGGGGACACACGATAGGGCTTTTGTCAGATTGGCTCGGCGGCTTCTGTGTTGATGCGGTGACGAGCTCTGGACGCAGGAATTGATGGCGAGCCGTCGTGCTTCGCAAAGTCGAATACCGAGGTGTGTTTCGTAAGCAGGGCCATCAACGCTCGACGCTCGTGATCACTGAGTGATTTATCAATCATGCAGTGTGTTTTCAGGCTCCCGGGGCTCGAGACATTAGTTGCTCCTCCATCGGGTAGCTCTGTATGTACTGCCAGCGATGCGGGGGAGTCTTCCTGAAACGTGACAAGCTTTAGGCCTTGAGGTAGCACTGCCGCTTCAGTGGAACAGTTTAGCGCCCACAGCCCCGCGCATCCATTGGTCACTGAGACCACGCAGTGCGGAACTAACGCATTTTTCTTGAGGCAGTTCTGATGTACAGGTTCCACTGCAGCATAGAACGAGATAGGAGTCGGAGATGAACAGGCGACGGCAACACGCATCGCGGATAAGGCGGGCACAACTGTGTCATCAGACACGCACAACACACTCTTCTAGCAAGCTGCACCTTCAAAGAGCAGAGGTGAAACACTGGTGCCGACACTGAGTTCTCACGTCCGGCAGTCAACATTAGCACCACACAATTGCAAAAAGTCAATTCCCAGAATCACGTCATGCGAGGAGCTAGGAAGAACAGTAAACTCTGCATTAGAAACTTTCCCTCCCAATGACACATCCACGTTACACAAACCAACCGGGTATAATGATGCACCACTGGCTCCACGGAAACTTGTGCACTGGTCCCAACGAAACATTACCTTGCGTCCCAGAAGGCCTTTAAACCCCACACTCATGACCGAGACAGTTACTCCCGTGTCGAATATTCTAGGAAAATGTAACAAAGAACATGTATCCAAGTTTGTCGCGGCAACATTAGAGTGTTACGATAGCCCCTTTGTACATCGTTTGTGCAGTCAAATTTGCTTACAGGTGTATTTTTTCTCTTTCGTATATTACAAAATCGTGTGTTATACCTATGATACTCTATATCCATTCGTAATAGCGTTTCTTTGCCAGTCTAACTTGTAAAACAGTTTTTCTTAATTGCAGCGACACAACTTTCATGTTCTGTGTAGCTTCTGGCTGTGATCTAGACAGTTTTTCTCTCATTTTTCTGTTATGAAAAAAAAGGAATTAATTCGATGGAATTGAATTCAATTAAATCACGGCTCTCGCAATAGCGATAGCTTGTTCACAGTTAAAGAACACGCACAAAAGATCTATCTAAGATGACTCTCTGTCAACACTCGCAGTATTCTTTTAATTAAGCAACAAACAATTCTTCACGATAATTTTTTCATGCTAAGCGTTTCTGGAAAAATCATAAGCCATTCAACTCTGCGAAGGTTTTTGACCAGCAAAGCTGTTAACACACGACGTGGAGGCGACACCTAATTTTGAACAAAGATACAAAGTTGTTTATTGCCTTGATGGGTAGCCATCATGACGAAAGGTACGCACACTCCTTATTGTCTTGATAGGTGGTCATGATTTCACTCGCAACTGCAACCACATTCTCTGATAATGTCAAATCGACCCACGCTGGGTGGTCGGTAGGGCCGGATCGGTGAGGCATCGCGTTCCGTGCATGCAACGTGGAACGCGCAAACCGGTCCCTCTTTAGTACCGGCACATCTACATTCAAATCACCGACAACGGCAACAGGGGTAGTTTCGTGGCAGCCAATTCAGACAAAGTGGGTAGTCGTGAACCTTACGGGGGCTATGGGCCATTGCATTTTTTGCCTGCTCACGGGAGCATGTACGCTTACGAGAGTGTGAGCCACTGGTGATGTTTTTGTTCACGGAGAACAAAAATGCACTGAACTCTAGCCATATACAGCTTCGCTGCAATATACACACGAAGGAAATGAGTGGGCATACTTTTCATTTCAAAAGCGCTATTGACAAGTGCTCTCTTTGATGCCTCTTTGGCTGCATGGATGTTACCCATTATAGATAGTCGCGGCCTATGCGTACTGGATTACGATACACACTCGCAAGTGGCGAGATCGATCCCTCTGCTGAAAACATGTTACATTACACCCCTACGCCATGGTGTTTAGGATGATGCCAAACACTTCTTTCCTGTAACAGGAATGGTTGGCCGGATACGATTTCTTGCCGCTTCGTTCGAAAGAGCACGGATGAGCACAATTCCATCGCAACACCCAAGAGCTTGGGAGTCTTCTCGTGACGAAGAAGTGTGACGACAACGGCATGACGACGATGGCAAGAACTGTATGACGACATGGTGGGACGACGGGAACATGACGACCATTATATGACGCTGTAATGACCACGGTGCTATGACGACGATAGTCTGACGGCGGCGCTGTGAAGCGGCAATAGTGTGACGACGGCTGCATAACGACCACGAGATGAGGACCGTCATGCTGTGACGACGGCAGCATGACGACGGTGTGACGAAGCTTAAATGAAGACGATAGCATGAGGAAAATTCGGTGATGATGCTAAAATGATTACAATTGTATGACGACGACCGTATGTCGACGATTACACGACGACAAAGAATGACGAAGGTAGAATCACGATGACGGAGTCACGACAAAGGTATGATAAGGATGTGTTGATGGCAGTACAATCGCTACGACAACATGACGGGGATCGAACGGCGACGACGGCGACTTTGCGATGATGCGATAACGACAATGGCATGACGATTATGGAATGATGGCGACGGCATAACGAAGGCAACGTGGTGAAGATGATGTGACAACGCAGTGACAGCGACGGAGAAAAGACGGAGGTCAAATGACAGCAGCATGACAATGAAAGAAGAATCCCAATATCATGAAGGTAATGGCATGACCATAACGGAAAGACAACGGTCGCATGGCAAGAACGGCGTGTAGGTGTTGCAGCTCCCGTTCAGAGATCACGTGCATCATCTGCCGCTGTCGGCCGCTCTAATTTTCACTGCATCCCGTGTTTGTTTGCACTATGTCCGGTACAAGCCAATGGGGCAGACTTAATAAGCACAGTATGAGGTGTTTACTTGAATTTGAACTATTTTATCAATCGTAACACGATATTTGCTCCCTAATAAAGCTAACGTTTTTTTTCACACCTCTCGTTTTGTCTTACCTTAATCGTGCCCACTAAGTGTTGTGAACAACTGTCATTGTAAACAAAAAGAACATTTTGCAGAAAGAAGTATTGCAAATACATTTAAATCTCTCCTGTAAAGGACCCCACTGCTCCAATAAGTGAAAATTATAGTGTTGTTAAAAATTTCGAACTGCACCTTGTTAAGCTGGTTGATGCCTATTAGAAGGAATACCTACGTACCTACAAGCTATCTTCTAACACATTACAGGAGCTCGCCAATATTCGTTCGAATGTACAGGTGTTTAACAGCAGAAGTGCCCAACTCGGTGGGCTTCAGCATGTAGAACTTCTGATTGTCACCAAAGCCTATCGGACACTTTGCCGCGCTTGTGAAATACCATGCATACGCTTGGTATAAATCTGTCTCGATAATCCGTGTCCATATTACAAAAGTTTCCCCTTTTATTCTGAGTCTCTAAGTCGTTGTCTTTTATTCTCGTTTGTCTATTCCAACACAATATGCTTAACTGCATTGGCCATTATGGGCTCAAAGAATACTAATTGTGTATGGTGAATGCGTGTTTGATAAACTCTCTAGTTTCTCACGTTTTTTTCTTTGTTTTTTTATTAACCGGGAGGACATATGCACTTTACAAGTATGTGGTAATGCAGATTACTGAATTAGGTAGGATGGTGTTAATGCTTTATTTTTGTCGTGTTGTCGATGTTTTTGATGCAGAATGTTACGAAACGATTTTTTGCGATGATTTTGTATTCCTACTAGGACAAGTTGGCCGACTGCTGCCTAGATTCACGGCCGATGGGCTCGTCAGTAGGCTTATGCATATATTTTTTTTCCTCGGCCTTGCCCATGTACACAGTGGGCAAATAAAGAAAGCTCAAACTATGTGTAATACTAGCTAATGTGGCCGCCTTAATTTGCACTATATTTTCATTTACGGACGGCACTATCTTTGGTACCTGCCGACATTATTTGGACACAGAAAGTCATCAAAACGTAATCGCGTCCTTGAGCGTAACACTGCTATGACGTTACTTCTGACAATGCGAAAGAAAATGCTTTGGACTTAAAAAAGCTAAGGCTCTTCTAAGGCTCCTTCTGCGGCATGGTTCCACACATTATTGTTTATACTGAACCGTGGCTGCACAGCGAAATACCTCGTAGTAACATATTTCCCTTTCTCACACTCTTCTTGTTAAGGGCAGGCCTTACACGCAAACACGAGTGGTAGGTAATCTTATAGGCTACATTCAGACAGGCATCAGCAGACAGGCATATCTCTGCATCAAAGTGGCTTATCGGGTCCTAGCTTTCTTTTAATTGGGTAGCACAGACTGCAGACGCCACTTCAGAATATCTAAGTGGTCAGCAGTATTACATGTCTGAATAAAAAAAAATTAAGTTTGCCAAATGCGTTATCTAAGCCTACTTAAGGTTTTTGACAGCGCCTTAGATCGGTCTTTATGCCAGTAGGCGCACTGACTAAGGTTTTGGCATCACGTTCGCAACAGTACCCGTGACACGTATCCGGCGTTTTTGCAGCGCAGTGATCTCTTTAGCATAGATTTCAATGATTACAACATGGAAATTGGGGAGCAAGATTTCTCTGATTACGGTCTCGTGTGCCTCACGTCCCTTCTGATCTGCTAGCCATGTTATGCTATCAATACATAAGTGAGCATCTGGAAATGTGCCTTTCCGATTTAGGGAATGCCCGTGCATATTTGAGAACTTTGAATTCAAGTTAAATTATGTGCAATTTCTGTTTAAATTTACTCTGACCAAAGTGAAAAATTTGAAAAGGGAACATTAGATGACTCGCGACATTATTCATATCAAACGTGAAGTTATAAAATTTAACAAGCAGTGTACTCCTGCTAGTCTGATAGGTATTGAGCAATGTAACCTCACCCATTATTAGAGTGTTGTCAAAAGAGTACTGCTTCAACGTACATACCCCGGCATTTTGGGCGTTGCCCTATGGCCATCTGTGGAAATTCATCTAAATGCAGCGGTGCAACTAAATGAGCCGCTCAGTGGGCAGCATTTAAAGAAAGTATATTGCAAAACACAGCCCGAATTTCAACGTCTCAGCAACCTCTTGTTGGTACGCTCTTCTAATAACATGTGTATATTGTTACGTTTGGCGTAGTAGCTGAGCACCAAACACTGTGGTCAATGGTCTGTGAACGACTTTATCATTTGTACGGGAAAGCGAGTCACCATGGTGCAGCTCGTCTTTCGAGGCTTGTGCGTCTTTCAGTGTGAACGAACTGGTGGAGTTTATCGTGGGAGCAAAACGACAGGTTTCCCAAAATTTCAGCGCAAGATGTCAGCACAAGAAGTGGGTTTACCTTCTGGTAAGCTTGGGTCATTGACCCCTCTCCGCACCAAGAAAATGAGTCTGGTGTGCTTGCGTCTCCCTTTCCAGGATCGGCTCGGGGGCCGCGCGTGTGCTTGGCGTTGTCCTCGCCCAAGGCTGCGCTTCCCGCCATTCCAAAGCACCGGACTGGTTGAATGCGACTTTACCTGTTTTTCTAGGAGGCTATCTAGGGAAGACGAAATATTTTTTATGGAATCCCTCTGTGCCTTGCCAGAATGGTTTAGCGTCATAGGTCCTCTTGTAGAAGTGCCCCGAGAACAATGTACCTGCGTACTACGACGTAACACGTGCTGTGCTCGCAAGTGCTGTAGGTATGAGTTTGTCTTTACCTGTTTGCTTCTCTCACCCCTCTTCCGTTGCTCCAACCTCGTACTCGTCGACAAGGAAGCAGCTCTACTCATAAAAGCTCGGATGACGGCTTGGGTCAGCCGTCGACGCTTCGGAAGCTAGCCGTTTCTAGACACTGGTGGTGCAGATTAGAAAGTTACTCTACAAGGGAAGTGACGCCGCGCTTCGGAGACCAAGACTATTGAATGCTGCAATTTACTCTAGTTATGCGTAACTTTGCTGCGGCATTATAGCAGATTTTTAATCCGGACAAAGGCACTGCTATAACGCACCGAGGACTCTACGACTAAGTGTCCTAAATAGGCATGCTGTTAAAAGGGCGTACAGTCATGTTGCTACCAGCATGTTATTGAAATTTGGGCGGCCTTCTGAAATATTCTTTTTTAAAATCTGCACATTGAGTTACGCTTGTGCACTATTGCTCAAAAGATGGCTGAAGGGCCAATCTCCAAAATTTCTGGACATGTTTCTGTGAAAATTTAGTTAACGCGACCCCAGTAATCTTTGGACCATTATCAGAGAAAAGAAATCAGTATCGCAAATATTCTTTGCGGAGCCATTGGTCCAGGACACAGTGACGTTAGCTAGCATTTTAATACTTATTTTTATAGCGAGTTCACCCCTTCTTCTAAGCTAATATTTAGCCCCAGAGTTTTGTTCTTGTTCTAGTATGGTATAGATATATGTTACTGGACTTGAAGCCTAAAGCGCCCTATGATATTTTAAGCGTTTCGATCAGTCGTGAGGGCGTATATGTGGCTACGTTTCTAGTTAATATTTTTGTGCTCCGTTCTGGCTTGACAAATCGCCAGATAACGGACAGACCACAGAACCGCGCATATATATGAAAAAAGGAGACCACCGAGCACTAGGAAACAGCCACACATTTCTTTCATCGTCATCGTGTCGTAAACTAATCGAACAAGACCTTCTTATTAGCATAAACGAATTTTCATAAGACAACGCTATCCTATCAAAGCAAAACGAAATATCTCACAATTCATTCTTTTGCGTTATCCTTAGATAGGTACGGCAAGGTTTAAGTTTTCTTTTTTTTAGATTTGATAAAGTGTTTGAACAAGTGCCTTAGGATCAACTGATCTGAAAACTGAGAACCACAGGAACTTTCCTTTTTTTCGATTTCAGCTTACACGACCAGACGCAAACTACCCTCAAATATAATACAAGCAACCAAGACTAGTATATCATTCTTGTTATATCTGGTATACCACAATGCAGTGTGAAAGCCTTTCAGCTTTCCTCTCCCTTAATAATTACTATTGTAGAAAATTTAGCGGCTAATAAACACAACACAAGCGCCAATAACTGACAGTTAAAATGTTCGAAAAAATACGCATATGCTTAACTTTGAAGCGTACGTATCCGAAAATCCGAAAAGCGTATCCGAAAAGCCTATCCGTCAAGACAGCTAGAGAGAACTGATCCAAGATCTGAGGCGTGTGAATGTCATCCTCCACCAAACTATAGGAAGGAAAGAGAGCTCGCTCTCATGAAGGGCTACAGAAGCCTGACTTACCCACCATGTAGCGCTTTCCTTACGCGGTTTTGTGCTTGTTTAGTTTTTTCTCGTCATCAGGTCACGAATCGGGTGAGAGTGCATGTGCGCTGAAACTGCATCGCCAGTGAGAGGAACAAACTGCTCCTTCAAGTGCACATTAAGCAACCTGTTCTTCTGTCCCACTCATATTTGACCACCGTTAAGGTTTATACAAAACTGCACGCTTCATGCTGGCAATACACGCAAAGTATGGCCGGACCGGCAGTGAATATCTGCAACATGGGGAAATCATACAGGCACATATGTACGCAACTTTTCGCACGGCTGCTATTCTTACCCATTTTGAAATATTGTAATGCAGGCATTGCGCATTATGTAACACACACGAATATATGTTTTCGTTTTTGTGTTTCAGTGCATTATACACTTCTGGTACATCAGCGCTGATCTTCAAATTTACGCTGCGGCTGTGGCCTTGTCCCTCCTATCCATAAAGTAAGTATTCGAACGTCTCTGCTTTTTCCGATTTTCATATTGAAAAAAAAGGACTGCACTTTGCATGTTCATCTTTTCTCCTTCCTTTACGCTCTGCGCTTTATCACATACCCACCCTGCAGTCCCAATATGGCACCCAGTGATTTTTTTTAGTGCCGGATCTTAAACTAGCGGGCTGACGCTGACGCTGCAGTGCTACAGTAGAGAGACGTTGCCCGTGCGTCAATCGGCGCATTTCACCTAAAGCTCGATATCTGTGCTCCATGTCACGAGTCGTTTACAGCACTCTGGAACCTCAAGGACTCCTTAGCCAATAAGAGAGCGGAATGCCCCTCGAGAGCGCCCGGTCGTCGGCTGCTGAATTGGCGGTATACGAGGCGCCTTCGCAAAGGTACCACATGTCACGTATCTCTGTAACGTATCATGTATCAAGCAAATGCAAGACTAATCCTGCCATTAATCAGGTAGTTACGCCCGGAACTATATTGCCATGCCCAAAAAACAAACATCGTACCTTCAGGAGCCCTGCAATTGGCTTCTGAGATGGACTATAGGATAAGCACCCCAGTGCCCGCGACGACTATAATTCTGCCTCATCTTTCCACGACGCATTGATGCTTGATCAATTCTGTCCCTCCACAGCGCGCTCAAGCGCGACGTTGAGGCTATTTAAAGCTAGCACTGCGGCACACAAACTGAAACACCGTTCTCCACTGATGTTGTAAGCCCTTCCATCGCTGTGGTTCGTACAAACCGACGGAAAAACCGTATTGATATATATATATATATATATATATATATATATATATATATATATATATATATATATATATATATGCTCCTCTCTTTTTCGTCGTCTTTCACCTTCATTTGGGCGCGCTTCCGCGCTTTGCACGTGCTCGTGGAGCCCTGCTGCTCTCGCAGATAAACCACTACCTTCTTACGGCTGGACTGACCTGTCACCTCTGCGTCTTTATAGTCGTACTCCGCCGCCGTATGTCGTAGGTGCAAGCGAAAAGCGCACAAGCATGATCTGCAAGGATGTTACCTTGATCTCGCGCGCGCAAGGAAGGAAGTTAGGGAGGAAGCACCTGGTCTTCTATTGCGAGCAAGGCAGCAGGGGGCGTTCTTCGGCCGCGGCTACGTACAGGCGGCTCAGCGTGACCACGTTGACCGTATCTTTAGAGTGATCTGCGGTGGCTACACAGCCTAGATGCACCAAGGGCTGATGGCTGTGTGTGCACTGTGTTCTCGCTGCTTAGTTTTAGTTGAAGCGATACGCATACGATATAATACGATACGCCACCATTCTGACACGAAGTGTTCGCGGTCATCCAGTGAATCGTGTTCATATTTACCCATGTGCGCGCGACACCATGCTTGTTAATTTAGTTGGTACGTGAAGGTGTACTACATTATCATCATCATCATCATCATCATCATCATCATCGTCGTCATCATCAGCCTATGCTTATGTGCACTGCATGGGGTGAAGGCTTCCCCCAGAGATCTCCAATTACCCCTGTTTGGCGTTAGCTGATTCCAACTTCCGCCTGCAAATTTCCTAATTTCATCACCCGACCTATTTTCTGCCATCCTTGATTGCACTCTTACCCTTCGCACCCATTCTGTAACACTAATGGGCCACCGGCTATTGGTCCTCCGCATTACATGGCCTGTTTAGGTCTATTTCTTTTCTCTTCTTGCCAAATAGAATATCGGTTATCGCTCTTTGGTCTCGGATCTACCACTGCCCTCTTCCTGTCTCTTAACGTTATACTTAACGTTTTTCGTTCCATCGCTCTTTGCGCGGTTCTCAACTTGTCGCACCTCTTTTTTAATCTCGAAGTAGCTGCCCGATAAGTTAGCACCGGTGGAATGTAGTGGTTGTGCATTTTTCTTTTCAACCACAGTGGTGAGCTTCCAGTAATGTTGGATAATGCGTGAGGCATGCACTCCAATGCATTTTCTCTTCTCTAAATTTTCTTCTCATGATCAGGGTCCCCTGTGAGTAATTCACCTAAATAAACGTGCCCGTGCACATATTCTAAGGGCTGAATGGCAATCATAAGTTCTTGTTCTCTTGCCAGGCTATTCAATATTAGCTTTGCCATCTGCATACTAGTTTTCAGCCATACGCTTACACTTTCTCAGTTAAGGTCCTCAATCATTTCATGTAACTCGTCTCTAGTGTTGCTCAACACAATAATGTCATCTGCAAACCGAAGGCGGTCGAGATATCCGCCATCGATCCTCACTCCTAAGCCTTCCCAGTTTAATAGCTTGAATACTTCTTCCAAGCACGCAGTGAATAGCATTGAAGAGATTGTGTCTCCCTGTCTGACCCCCTTTCTTTGCAGGTATATTCCTGCTTGTGTAGAATTAAGGTAGCTGTAGGACCTCTGTAGATATTTTCCAAGGTATTTACGTAAGCATTCTGTACTCCTTGATTACGCAATGCCTCTATGACTGCTGATATCTCTACTGAATCAAATGCCTCTTCGTAATCTATAAAAGCCCACACAGAGGCTTACTATACGCTGCGTATTTCTCGATAACCTGATTAATAACATGGATGTGATCCACTGTAGAGTATGAGTTTCTGAAGCCAGCCTATTCCTTTGGTTGACTAAAGTCCAGTGCTGCCCTTATTTTCTTGGGAAATTATCTTGGTAAATATTTTATAAAATACTGAACTTATGCTAAATGCAAGCTAACGCAACTATAATTCTTCAATCGTTTAGCATCACCCTTCTTATGGATTAGTGTAATGTTGGCATTGTCGTGAGGCATTTCATATAAAGGGCCTCAAGGTTTTCAAGCACAATATGTCCTTTATCTTAGTACTTCATCTGAAACTATAAAATTTTAAGTAAAAATTAAAAACATTCGGGACACATTTTACGGCTGTCCTCATCCGAACATATCCAGCTTGCTCATTTACTGCAGCGGCGTCATAGCACTTTACCACTGGGCTGGTGCATTGCTCACGTGCACGGGGAGCATTTCAGATAGCATATGGGACATGTAATTAGAAACCAATGCCAGAAATATGTTCGCTTGACTAGAGTTCAAAAACTTTACGCGCTCTCACGTGCTCGCTACCTCAGCGTACCCTTGTAGGAATACGGATGCAGCAGCCCTGAAAACTCAAGATCATTTGATCGCTAAATAGAGGCAAAAAAGACACAACCCGGGTCGTTTTTTTTTTACTACAACAAGTACAATGAGCTCAGAATCCAATATGAGTGCGATGTTTATTTTATTGTTAGAACGCGACCCATCTTTGGGACAACCATACATGGGCCTTAAATAGCCTAAATATTTTACTGCATGCAAAATTCAAGATGTTTTTTACAGTAGTACATTTAACAGTCAATGGTCGGTATTTATATTAAAGTTTCATAAAAATTGGACAAGGCTTTTTTTTTAAACTTCTCTAAGATGTTCCAGTTGTTGCTAGCTTTTTCACTTCAGCAGTTTGGGGATCTTATCACGCAATAGATGCGTGTTGTAGTTGTTTCATGCTTCGCTGTGTTATACGCATACGTGATGAATGGCGATACGGCATCCCCGTTCCTGTGGTCACAGGACACGTACGTGGCAAACAGATTCTGCGGCGTTCGGTTTGTCCCTTCAACGAGACCGTTGGTGTGTGGACGATACGGCGTTGACCATCGGGAATGTGCACCGCCCGAACGGGGAAACTCTTCTACAGTGCCGGAGATAAACCAGGAGCGGAAACTCCCTATGCCTCCCTTAGGACACTCGGTCCCATGCAGATACGCGGCGGCAGAGCCGCTTCCACCGCTGGCCCGATATCCAACTGAAAATAATTCTGGAACAAAGCAATGCCTCCATGACGTCACTGATGAGGTCAGAGGGTAGAGGGAGAGGGTGCGCCGCTGCGAGGAGGAGGCTTGCTGCGAAGCCCTCCTTTCCTGATTCGCCTGCAAGCGGACTGTGTTCGTGCTCTCTTGCAGGTGAGAGGGCCACGCGGCGACATTGGCCAAATAGCGAAGCAGAACCCGCTGAAGTGTGCCGTGTTTACTAAGCGCTTGTTTTCTACCGCGTTTACATTGGAAGCTTCCATTCACTTTTAAAACACTGGGACAGCACTCGTACACACGAGTGTCGAGCAATTAGAATAAAAATATTTATATACCAAATCGTTATTAACTACAAATATTAGCAGGTAATATATACATTTCGTCATTTCGGGAAGGTAGTCTCTTTGAAATTCCTAACTTGTGGTTAAGTTTATTGCTACAGTTCAACTAGTCAGCAGATATAGTAGGGAGTTGTATAAAGAAAAAAGTTCCTGGCACCATTGCTCGTTAATTTTGTACACGTGCTGTGAAGCGGATCAACTAAAGCAGGCCAATTCTCAGTCAGCCAAAACTGAACACAAGGAAAAGTTGTACATTTTTGTTTTTATTCACACATTCCGTACTGAAAAAAGACTGACCTCCACGCGTTGCGAAAGCGTCAATCTGCAGAAACAATTTTCATTCACACCTAAAATTTGTAGATCAAAAGCGAAGGCAGAATTCCAGAAGATTCAAACCAATGCGTGAATTAACCATCGCGAGCTCATCACACGGAACTTGGCTATCACTAATAAGATCTTGATGAGGGCTAGTTGGTTCATCACCTATGTTATGACGGCGACACATTTTGTGGCTTACAGAAAGAAGGCAGAGTACAATACGTGTATTTCATTGACAATATAACTAAGGACCCAATGAATTTTAAACTGGCTACATGCATCTGCCTGAACAGGAAGTAGCCTATAATTGCTCTCATTATTAGAACTACATGCCCAATCAGGGGGCGTATTTCTATAGCACTTACAAGCGCATATAATCTGCCTGTTGTCACACTTTGCGTCATATTCATAAATACAGAAAAGCACGGCGAGTATTAGGACACTGCTTTGACACAACAGCAACGCAAGGAACCGACAATTCACAAAAAAACACTTATTAGCACTCTTCATCGCAAGGGCATTACCAGTTCGCACTTAACTAGCATAAGATAATCTATACTTGTGTTACAGGTATTATTAAATATATTTTTGCCGGCAAAGCAAATAACATTGCGCCTTGTCTATAATACAGTTGCTCAAAAACTTGCACACACCGAAGCTGTGCCTAAAGCAACGTAACGGAGCTTCTGGTACCGTATACGCACCTAAATTCAGATAAAAACGAGAGCTTCAACCTTGTTCAGTAACATATCTTAGTAATGGTGCATCGAAACGCAACAAGAAATTACGTGCGTGCGTCCTTTTGCCGTCATTGCTCTTGAAATTTGATAAAACATCACGGCTGTGTCTTTCTTTCTTTACCGTAGCCCTGGCTGTGGGTGTATGTGCCGACAAAGTAAACAGTGCACAAAATGTATAGCCCAACAAACAGGCATTCATGCCATCCGGTGCAAATATTTTCCCGACAGCATGAAAATGGGCTGCCGTCATGACAAATGGGTTGAGCGACACTACTCCTATGTCAATCCGCTCAGGCTTGCACAGAACTGGTTTAATCATGCATCTGAATACCTGCTCAGAAAATAAAGTGAAATACTTTTGCTTACCTGCTGTCATTACGAAACCTGAAAACTTCGCAGAACTGGAATTCCCGGTGTTAGAACAGCACAGAGTAGCGCAACACATGTGATGCCCTAATTTCGCCATCTGCGTCTAACGCTTGGCGATTCCTGCGTATTCTGTTCGTTACACGCCTGATCGAGCTTCTCTGTCTTGTCTTTCCCATCTTCATACTTGGGACGACAACAGAAGCAGATGAAGAAGCGCGATCCAGCTCTTGATAACGCTGAGAGAGTGGCAAGGGGGAGCGGAGATAAGCTGGACGGACGTTCGAAGCCAACCACTTCTCGCGCTTCGCCCGATTCAAAATTGACAAAAAGAGAAATAAAGAATAAGTTAGGATATCCGGCAACCGCTTGGAGCGCATATGTTCCTTGAAACTGAAACTAGCATTTGCCTTCCGGGGGTTGGATAAACTGCCGACCACGGTCACTTACGATCGCGCGAGTTGGGCCATGGCCTAGAATAGACAGAGTAATTTCGCTCAGAAAATGCCGAGACAACCAGTGGCATAAGCAACAACGGGTTCTGCGCCATTGTATCAATGTACGAGCACTGCTCCGAAGCCTATGCCTCTGACGTCAGTATGGATTTCGGTAGGGGAAGGAGGGCCGAAGTGATGCAAGATAGAGTCCTTCGTAAGTGGGAACTTGAGTTGACAGAACGACGACTCACATTCTGGTGTCCAACTGAAGGGTACATCTTTTTGTAACAGACGTGTCAGTGAATGCACAATGTCAGCGACTCTCGGAACAAAGCGGTGAAAATACGATTACAATCCAATAAAACAGCGGAGCTCTCGTGCAGGTTCTTATTGCTTGAAGATACTCACTGCCTAAGTCTTCCGCGGCTCAGGTCGCACTGCATCAAGGTGGCCAAGAACCGATGTCTGGCGCTCAGCAAACCGGCACTTTCCGGAGTATCTAATCAAGCCAGCTATATGCACGCGTTCAAAAACTAGGGAAAGGTGAGTGTTATGCTGTTGAAGCCTACGGCTGAAAATGACATCATCCTGGTAACACAGACATATGTTCCACTTTAGTCCGCGAAGAATTCTGTCCCTGAATCTCTCAAAGGTGGCAGGCGCGTTACAAAGCCCGAACGGCACAGCGTTAAATTAAAACAAACCGTCCGGTGTCACAAATACGGTCTTCTGTTTGTAGATTGTGTCTATAGGCATCTGCCAATAACCTGATGGTAAATCGAGCGAATAAAAATAGGCAGCAAAATGCAGCCAGTCTGTAACGTCATCGATTCGATGGAGCGGTTACACATATTACTTTGTGATCGTGGTTAGCCACCTGTTATCACTGAAAAATATCGATGGGTCATCTTTGTTCTCCCCCAGGATAAGTGGCGCTGCCCAGGGGCTCAAGTACTTTTCTTGGTTACGTCTTTAACATCTTCTGCACTAGATCCTCAATAATCTTCCTTTCCGATGAAAATACTCGGTAACGCTTCTGCCGGATAGGGTGAGTGGAGCCGGTGTAAATGCGACGGCGAGCGCGCGAAGATGATAGAGTGGTACGGTTTTCCCGTTTGAAAAAGTCAAGCGCGGCATGAGGGGGGGGGGGGGAGAATACCGAGATAGCATTTGTACCAAGGCGTGAAGATAGAGACTTGGTGACCATGCTGTGAATTTTTGTTCAAGAGGGGAGTTAGGTTGTTCATTTGAGAAATTCGTGTCGTCGCAAAAGGCCGTTACGGAACTGTACGTCTCGTCTTCGAAGACAGCGAGCTTCATTTCTTTAGGAAGTAGTACAGGCAAGGCAGAACAGTTTATTGCCCACAACGACGTGGCTCTATTGGTAACAGACACAACGCTACTAGGCAAAAATATGTCCTTCTTAGCACAGAAATCTGTGAGTGTTTGAACCACGGCCTCAAATGAACGACTGGTATCAACAGAAGCGATGTCAGTAACATACGCTAGTGACCACAGAGGCAGCGTGACTACATCAGCAACAGTAAATGTATTTTGTTGACGCGTTCTTTCACCAACAATTCCTGGGCCAAAGATGCTGCTCACAGAGAGCTCACTGGTACCACAGACAGCAGAAGACCTGCATGTTTGCAAAACGTCATTTCCCAGCATAAAATCTTGCGTGCACCGTTCAAGAACCAGAAATTCAGTTAAGAAACGCATCTGAGCATGTAAAGCTTTCGTAGCACAAACACCAAGAGGACGAAGCATGTCGCCGCATACGAAGAAATCTAGTGACCATGCAAAGAAAACATCACTTTACGGTGGAGGCGGTTCTTGATAGAAAGGTTCATAGGGCATATTATGGCTCCCAGTGTACACCAAGCCCATCGCATATACACCATGAATTAACACTTTTCTTCACAGCGTAGTAAGCGGCAGAGGCATCTGTGTCGTATTGTTTCCGGTGACCTCAACTCAATTGCTCGCACCGGCTTGTTTCCCGGCAGTAGTGATGAAAATGAACGTCACCGCAGTGACGGAAAGTGACGCTGGCGTGAAGATGTTGGAGTCAAGCAACGGTCGGAAAAAATATAATCACTGCGCTGATTGCGGCGGGAAACGGTGTTGGGAAAGGGCGTCGCCAATGATCCCTGAGACCACGGATGACCGCACTCTCGGGCCAAGATTACATCGATGGTGGCTCACACCACCTTGGTATTTGGCAACAGAAACGAGAAATGTGCCGAGTGGCACCGCATCTGTAACACACAGGAGGCTTCGATGAGGACAGTGTAGGCGTCTAGGCCCACCGAGGGTCGATAGCTTCGTGTGCGCTATAGCACCCGCACGATTGCGCGTCCCCCGCGCTCATGAAGTGAAACGGCCCTCTAACTTTTTAGAGCGAAGCTTTCTTTGCCTCTTCCATCGACTTTCCCACTGCTGCTGCTGTGGGCTGTTGTCGCGCACACCGCTTCGGGGGTGGTTCAGAGCTTGTATATAGATGACAGGCGCGAGTAAGAAAGGAAAGGCAGCGGGAGAAACTCGTTTTCACCCCACCGCGTCGAATGTTCACAATGCCCTCTGGAGCTCCCTGGCCGTCGCCACTTTAGCCGCTTGACAGTTGTAATTATTCATGACTCCCCTCAGAAGCATTGCAGAAACTGCAGCGCTTCCCTTTCTACTAACGCGCGAGTCTAGAAGGTACATAGATATAACTGTAGAGAGAAGAAGGAGAGGGAGGAGAAGAGGCAGTTCCCATACAAGAGAGGTGGGACTTGACGTGACAAGGCTAGGAAACCGCAAACTATATGACAGCGGTTGCGAGAAAACAGGCTAAGCTTATGTTCAAGGCGCAGTACATTGCGTTGCTGCTATTTCAGAAATTTGACGCTATGCAAATGTCAAGCGGGCAACTTACGCAGGGCGCGCAAAAGCATAGCCGCATTAATTAAAGCGCACCGCAGGGTCCAGGAGACCCTACGGAAGCGGTCGACCGTAAAATCAACACTTCGGTGCCCGCCGCGTTAGCTGTGCGGCTATGGCTTTGCTAGAGGTCGCGGATTTGATCCCGATCGCGGTAGCCGTATTTCCACCGGGGCGAAATAGAAAACGCACAAGCACTTAGACTTTGGGTCACGTTAAAGAACATCACGGTGTCAAAAATAATCAGGAGTCCACTGCTACGGTTTGCCTCATTGCCTCATAGTCCGAGTGTGGTTTTGACACGTATAGCCCCATATTACAATTCAAGTTTAATACTTCTGCCCCAATGCGATGTGCCATGTGAGGAAATGAGAACGCTCAACCCTCTGAGAGGTTATAAAATATGGCGCACCACAACGCCTTAACCAAACAACTCTCCCTGTGTGTTCTGCGTACTATGCAGACAAACAGCAGTGGTGCACGCAAGGTGACGTTTAACATCAACTCACCACGCTCATGTTAGCCTAAACATTGAAAAAATTAAGCTCTAGCCGTCAACATCACCGCTAATTATCGTCAATCAAAGCATCCAGCACGGAAAGCTTCGCTTACATCGATTCCGACAGTGCGTGTGATTTTTCTATTTTTATAATTGTGCCTATTTCCTTCATAAATTAATTTCACTCAATGCGCTTACCAAGTGTCTAAGATTTGCTTGTTCCGTAGATTTTCTCATTGACTTTAAAATCATTTAATTGCTTTTTGGCTTGAATTCATTAGTTAGACTCACTTACTTATTCTCTTACTACTGCTGTCGTTCAATTTGGCGGGTCGCGATTATAAAATACCAGTTCCTTTTTTACGGCAGTCTCTCTTCTCTGACTTTCAAAGATGGTTATTTCACTGCTCACAAATGACTGCAATTCATTTCATCTAATATATTTGAGCTCTATTTAGGCCTGAAATATATGTGCGTGCTCAACCTGATTGCGGGCTATTCCATTTCGTTGTGTTTTTTCTGCCGAGACATTTCACTGTTTCAAAAAAATTTGAACGTGGTTTTCGTTTTCTCAAAAGCCGCTGAATTCCAGTGAATACTTTTGCGTTTCAATGTCTCATGCACGAAGATGTGCACATGCCATTAATTCTATTGAAATAAATCCTCTCTTTTGTCTATTACCTACTCCGATAGTCCTGCCTCTTTTGGGTGTCTGTTTTCTCCGAATGCTTTGCAGTGATATTTGATTGCTTTATCTGCTTTTTTATTCCAACATTTATGTATTCCGGATTTGCAAAGAATATTTTGTTTCTTCGACATAATTGTTTACGATGACACGAATAATTCACTACAATGTCACGTTGTTAACACTTTTTCGGTTTCCCCTTTAACGCTGCCTGTACTGGCTGCTGTTGCTCGTTGATGTATAACTTGGGTCTTGTTTATGCACACTGTTCCCCTTTTCGATGTCAGAAATACGAAAGAATGAATTTCTGGCAAGTCATTAGGCTTGTACTTTCTCTCTTGGTTGTTAGCACATCAACAAAATTGCTGCAGTGTATTTGTTCTATATTGGCAGTGTAGACGACTGATATTACCGAAAATTCCGGTCGGGTCACTGAACTCCATCAGTTGTCAAGCAAAAAGTATGCACTCATTGTTTAGTTGCCTGCAATGTTTGTTTGTCCAAAAGGACGCTACTCCAATAATCACATTCGCCTAATTAAGGACTGATACTTCCTGCGCTAGGCGAGAAACAGGCCACACAAAGAGAAGGAAGTTGACGAAACCTTGTCTCCCGATAATGTTCCCACAAACCAGAAACTGTCCTTGAACGTTTCCATTTCAACTTCTTTTATACGACCTTGCCTAACCCTGTTCCCTTTATTCTTGCGTTGTTCAGTTGGACCCTCCCCAATATTTCTACATCAAACGGCGGATCTTCCAAATGATTGCCATTAGCTTCTTTGATTGCGTACATAGTTAATTTGCTTGTTGCTCCTTAGTTTTTCATCCGTCAAACCTTTCACATTTTTTCTCACTTTTCAAGCTTATGTTACTGACCCTGTTAGCGTAGTCCAGACTTTGACAGAGAACCTTCTTGACAAGTAAATTCTCAGTACACTTACAAATCTCTTCAATAACCGAAGCGACAAATTTGATGTTTCCGTGATAGTACACAATCACAAAACAGAAAAGGAAAATGGTCACCTCTAATACAGTTTACGTACTAGCTAATATGTGACTTCGCATACAAGGGGTGAAGATTGTCATCCATTTTGTGAAGGGTGTCGTCAGTCGTTTAAATAATCTGCGATTCTAGATGAAGCCATGATGTGACATTTCGGTGAGTCGCCAAGATGTTTGCAATCAATGGTGCAGCCATGTTACTGTACGCGATCCTCTAAGGCATTCGTGGGAGTGTTTCAGTTCTTGTCGTCACTCTACTAGCGTTTCGCTTCGTTCCATACTATCGTAGCTGTTCATGTTCCCAGCGCCACGCACGCCGCATGATAATCAGGAATATTTCCTGGTGGTTGTCGGAATTATGAAAGTTCATATTTTCCGGCGCTCCTACGCGAGCTATGGAAGCGAGCAGAGTATACGGCTCTTTCCCCTCTTCCCGTGCGGGGAGGCAGACGACTTTTCGTCCGAGGTAACGCAAGGCCGGTTCACTGTGTCATGCTACTGGCCCAGAATTTTCATGGTCAAGGCTGGTGTGACAAAAGCGGTGGCGTCAAACTCCCTGTTCCCTACTCGGGAGCATCCCCATTAGATTCTCTGGCAGCTGGTCCACTAGCATGGCGTCAAGGATCGGAGTGAAAAAGCCTTTTGCCATCTGGGTGGTGTTGCCTTTTTCTCGCGGGGGTAGAACACTCTTGCAAATCGGCTGCAAAAGTTCCAAAAAAAAAGACTGGCGGAAATTTTACTGTAACATGTATAATCGCATCTTACCGTGAAATTTCTGTTCTGAACGAGAAAGAAAATACAAAGAATCATATCTTATCCATAAGTTCAAGACATTGCAACCAATAGGCATAAACGTTTCAAAGGGAGCTTTATGATCTATTCGCTATGGTAAATTTCTAACTATAGCCAACAACACATAGTTTGGTCGCTTAGTGTGTTTCCTTTCTCCTTTTCTTTCCTTTTTTTGTTTTATTTATAAATTTATTCTATTTCAGTATTGTTTTTTATTTCTTCTTCACAAGCCCCATTTTCTCGCGCTCTTTTCATTATATCTTTCAGAGACACGATAGCCCACGACCATCAGCGAAGCAGGTAATAGCGAGGTGCTGTGCACACGGCCGTTGACACGCCAGCTGACACACTGCCGGGTCACCAGCCTTATGCACAGCCCCCGTTATTCACAATTCTACACTCTCGCCGCTAACACACCTTCGGTCGTTGCTGCACCCACCCGCCTCACCCACTCTCCCCTTTAGAAGAACCCTATGTATGTATACTGTGCCAAGGAAATCACATGTCGCCTTGAAAAAGACTAGTCCACTTGTCTAAACGTTGGCTTCCGCTTTTACCTTGTTCTCGTTTTGCGTATGGCTGACTCAGGTTTGTCTTCTGTATCAACTTTTTCACTTTCCTTACGTGAGATGGCGGTTTGTGTCAGCCTGACCTCTTATTATTTGCGTTCGTGCGAGCTTGCGTCTAAAGTTTTGCTTTTGCTGCCTATTCACTTTTTCGGGCATTCTTTGTACTAATTACAATGCTTATCACGGCCTGTGTTCTGACTACACAGTGCAACCCTCGGAACCAGTGCGTCGTTGCCGTTTACGTGTTCCAATTTAGCACACTTCGCAGCTTTCACGGCACTTCAGGGCTACTCGTTTAGAGCTCACGTGAACTAATACCTAAATGCACTGCGTGCAAAGTACAAAAAAGTAAGATGACGGAAGTTCGACCTTTTCGACCGAATGCACGTTTTTTTTTTATTACCCTTTCGTCTCTTTTCCAGGAAGCGGCGGCTGAGCATCGTGATAATGCTCGCCTGTGTCGTTGCATCGATGGTCACGGTAGGAGTGCAGACATACCTCAGCGAGTACCCACCGACCATGTCTCTGTTCGCCAGAGATGTAAAGTAAGTTTCAGTTTCATCAAATTGTGTCCTACATTGCAGCGGTTATGCGCTTGGCGAAAATTCTGATATCTTTAGTGCGAACGCCAGTATGTCGTGTTTATATATAGTCACAATGGCCCTGGAATACTTACGTTTGAGTGCGATAGTAAGCAGATTCAAAAACGTTTCTTCAAGTTAATTAGATTAAGGCGAGCGATCAAAAAGTTACAGTGACGTTTCACTTAGTGAGCGTGAGTGACGCGCAAGCGTATGGGTGCTATAGCGCGAACGAAGCTACCGGCCCTTGGTGCGCCTTGACGCATGGACAGTCTGCATCGCAGATCGCTCTCAATGTCCCTTTGCGAACCTTGTCGCAAAGCCTCCTGTAGAACAGGAGGCTTTGCGATGGGCACGTGCGAAGAAGTACAATGTTTGGCGACCAGTAGAGAGACAAAGAGACTGACTGTCGATAGGAAATAGGCTTAATTATTGTTTAGAAGGTACTGCTGCGGGTAGAATCGAACAAGTTGAACGTTTTGTGACCAGTAGAGAGAGAAAGAGACTGCCGTGGGGAGATGATAGGTGTAAGCGACTATCTGAAGTTCCTGTGGGGGTAGATGCAAGAAAGTTGAATGCTCGGATATGTGAACAGAGACTGAGATAAAGAAAGACTATATTTGGACAGTAAATAGGCGTAGGTATTTATCAAAAGCTGATACAGTGAGTAGATATGAAGTTGGGCGTTAGGAGACCAGTACGGAGTGACAAATTGCTTGTGCGGAACAAGTAGGCGTATGTGTTAATCAGAAGGTTCTGCGCTGGGAGGGTGTCAACAAGTTGGATGTTTGAAGATCAGTAGGGGGAGGGACACTGATTGTTCAGAGGAAATAGGCATAAATGTGGATCGAAAATTTCTGCTTTAAACTGATGCGAACAAGTGGAACATTAAGAGAAAGAAATGAAGAGGAAGAAACTCTGTGCGCAGAGGAAATAGGCGTATGTGTCAGTCGGTGGTTTCTGCGGTGGGCAGAGGCCAACGAGTTTTACATACGGAAAGCAGCGGGAAGAGGGAGACGGCATTTTTATAGGAATCAGCCGCAATTATTGATAAAAAGGTTCAGCGATAGGCAGCAGTGACCAAGTTGAATCTTTCGCGAGCAATAGAGAGAGAGTGACTGCATGTGTGGAGACAGTAGGCCTAATTGTCAAGCAGAAGGTTCTACACTGGGCAGATGCAAATAATCTTGCACGTTTTGGCACCAGTTGACCTTGAGGAAGATTGATTGTGCAGATGAAAAAAAGTGTATGTCTCAATCGGAAGGTTCTGCACATGGCAGATTCCAGCAACCTGACCATTTGGTGAGCTCTATAGAGAGAGCGGGAGACTGCATATTTAGAGGAAATAGTCGCAATGGTCGATCAGTATAACCTGCGGTGGGCACATGCGCGCAACTTGCACTTTCAGAGACCAGTGCAGACATAGCGATACTCTATTGTACAGAGGAAATACGTGTAGGCGTCGGTTAGACTGTCTTTGGTGGGCAGATGCGAAGAAGTTTAGCGTCTGCAGATAAATAGAAAAAGAGAGATAGTGTATTCAGAGCGCATATTGTGGAATCGTTCATCAGAAGTTTCTACGGTGAGTAGGTGAGAGCAAGTTGAATGTTTCGACCCAGCATAGAGACAAGGAGACAGATTGTGCAGAGGAGATAGGCGTAATTATCGCTCAGAACGTTCTGCTGTAGGGACGTGCAAAAACGTGAAACGTTTGGAAAACGTTCGACAATCATAGACTTCATTTGTAAAGGAGATAGCGCGATTTACCATCAGAGTGTTGTGTGGTGGCGAAATGAGAACAAATTGGATGTTTGAAGACCAGTTGTGAGATAGAGCTACTGCATTTGGAAGGGAAATGGGCCTAAATGTCCAGCAGGAGGTTCTGCGCTGGGCACATGCGAAGAAGTTGAACATTTGAATACCAGTACACAGAGAGCAAAAGAGACTGCATATAGAGACGGTGGGCTTAAGTGTAGATCTGAAGGTTCTTCGGTGAGCATGGGCGAACAGGCTAAATATTTGACCACCAGTAGAGAGATTTCAGATACAAAGGAAATGGTCATAATTGTCCATAAGAAGGTTCTGCAGTGGGTATAGGCAAATAAGTCGAATACGTAGCGGCCAGTAGAGCGACAGCGAGACTAATTGTCATCCAAGGTTAGCGCAGAGTATGAAGTCTATTTCATTTCTAGTATGCCTGTCATACTCGATCAGAAGGCCTGTCGGCAGGTTGATGCACACAGTTGAAGGTTTGCCGATCAGTAGAGAGAGACACTACATTTCTGGAGCAAATAGACGTACATCTTGATCAGAAGGTTCTGCGGTGGGCAGGTGCGAACAGGTTGAACGTTTGGATACCAGTAGAAAGAGAGAGAGGCTTATTATGCAGACAAAACAGACGTATGTACCGATCAGAAGGTTCTGCGGTGAGCAGGTGCGAACAAGTTGAAGGCTTGGCGATCAGTAGAGAGAGAGAGAGAGAGAGAGAGACACTGCATGTGTGGAGCAAATAGGCGTAAGTGTTGATCAGAGGGTTCTGCAATGGCAGCTGCGAACAAGTTGAACGTTTGGATCCCACAGCACAGAGCGAGAGAGAACCCATGTGTTCGGGAACGAGGTGTAAGTGTCGATCACAAGCATACGCAGTAAGCACGTGCAAACAAGTTGAATGTTTGGATACCACAAGAGAGAGAGAGAGAGACCGCATCTGTTCGGGAACGAAGCGTGTGTGTCGATCACAAGTGTATGCGGTGGGCAGGTGCGAACAAGTTGAACGTTTGTATACCACTAAAGAGAGAGAAACACCATCTGTTCGGGAGCTAGGCGTAAGTGTCGATCACAAGTGTATGCGGTCATCATCATCATCCGCCTGGTTACGCCCACTACAGGGCAAAGGCCTCTCCCATACTTCTGCAACAACCCCGGTCATGTACTAATTGTGGTGATGTCATCCGTGCAAACTTCTTAATCTCATCCGCCCGCCTAACTTTCTGCCGACCCCTACTACGCTCCCTTCCCTTGGAATCCAGTCCGTAATCCTTAATGACCACCGGTTATCTACCCTCCTCATTACATGTCCTGCCCATGCCCCCGCCCCCTTTCTTTTTCGTGATTTCAACTAAGATGTCATTAACTCGCGTTTGTTCCCTCACCCAATCTGCTCTTTTATCCCTTAACGTTACACCCATCATCTTTCCATAGCTCGTTGCGTCGTCCTCAATTTAAGTAGAACCCTTTTCGTAAGCCTACAGGTTTCTGCCCCGTAGGTGAGTACTGGTAAGACACAGCTATTATACACTTTTCTCTTGAGGGATAATGGCAACCTGCTGTTCATGATCTGAGAATGCCTGCCAAACGCACCCCATCCCACTGTTGTTATTCTGATTATTTCCGTCTCATGATCCGGATCCGCCGTCACTACCTGCCCTAAGTAGATGTATTCCCTTAGCACTTCCAGTGCCTCGCTACCTATTGTAAATTGCTGTTCTCTACCGAGGCTGTTAAACATTACTTTAGTTTTCTGCAGATTAATTTTTTGACCCACTCTTCTGATTTGCCTCTCCGGGTCAGTGAGCATGCATTGCAATGGGTCTCCTGAGTTACTAAGCAAGGCAATATCATCAGCGAATCGAAAGTTACTGAGGTATTCTCCATTAACTTTCATCCCCAATTCTTCACAATGCAGGCTTCTGAATACCTCCTGTAAACAAGCTGTGAATAGCATTGGAGAGATCGTATCTCCCTGCCTGACGCCTTTCTTTATTGGGATTTTGTTGCTTTCTTTATGGAGGACTACGGTGGCTGTGGAGCCGCTTTAGATATCTTTCAGTATTTTTACATACGGCTCGTCTACACCCTGATTCCGTAATGCCTCCATGACTGCTGAGGTTTCGACAGAATCAAACACTTTCTCGTAATCAATGAAAGCTATATATGAGGGTTGGTTATATTCCGCACATTTCTCTATCACCTGATTGATAGTGTGAATATGGTCTATTGTTGAGTAGCCTTTACGGAATCCTGCCTGGTCCTCTGGTTGACGGAAGTCTTAGGTGTTCCCGATCTATTTGCGATTACCTTAGCAAATAATTTGTAAGCAACGGATAGTAAAAAGATCGGTCTATAATTTTTCATGTCTTTGGCGTCCCCTTTCTTATGGATTAGGATCATGTTAGCGTTCTTCCAAGATTCCGGTACTCTCGAGGTCATGAGACATTGCGTATACAGGGTGGCCAGTTTTTCTAGAACAATCTGTCCACCATCCTTCAACAAATCTGCTGTTACCTGATCCTCCCCAGCTGCCTTCCCCCTTTGCATATCTCCCAAGGCTTTCTTTGCTGCGTCCGGCGTTACCTGTGGGATTTCAAATTCCTCTAGACTATTCTCTCTTCCATTATCGTCGTGGGTGCCACTTGTACTGTATAAATCTCTATAGAACGTCTTAGCCACTTGCACTATCTCATCCATATTATTAATGATATTGCCGGTTTTGTCTCTTAACGCATACATCTGATTCCAGCCAATTCCTAGTTTCTTCTTCACTGCTTTCATGCTTCCTCCGTTCCTGAGAGCATGATCAATTCTATGCATATTATACTTCCTTATGTCAGCTGTCTTACGCTTGTTGATTAACTTCGAAAGTTCTGCCTGTTCTATTCTAGCTGTAGGGTTAGAGACTTTCATACATTGGCGTTTCTTAATCAGATCTTTCGTCTCCTGCGATAGCTTACTGGTATCCTGTCTAACGGAGTTACTACCGACTTCTATTGCACACTCCTTAATGATGCCCACAAGACTGTCGTTCATTGCTTCAACACTAAGGTCCTCTTCCTGAGTTAAAGTCGAATACCTGTTCTGTAGCTTGATCTGGAATTCCTCTATTTTCCCTCTTACTGGTAAGCCATTGTTCGGCTTCTTATGTACCAGTTTCTTCCGTTCCCTCCTCAGGTCTAGGCTGATTCGACTTCTTACCGTCCTATGGTCACCTTGCTGAGCACGTCCACATCTTGTATGATGCCAAGGTTAGCGCAGAGTATGAAGTCTATTTCATTTCTAGTGTGGCCGTTCGGGCTCCTCCACGTCCACTTTCGGCTATCCCGCTTGCGGAAGAAGGTATTCATTATCCGCATATTCTTCTGTTCCGCAAACTCTACTAATAACTCTCCCCTGCTATTCCTAGTGCCTATGCTGGTAAGCAGGTGCAAACAAGTTCAACGTTTAGATACCACAAAAGAGAGAGAGAGAGAGAGCCCATGTGTTCGGAAACGAGGCGTAAGTATTGATCACAAGTATATGCAGTGGGAAGATGCGAAGAAGTTGAATGTTTGGATATTGACGCGTGTATCTAACGATACACGCGTCAATATCTGACCCACTAACGGACTCCGTCTAGTGGGTCAGAGCGAGATTGGGTGATGACGAAGAAGACGTGTTTCTGCTCTGTTTGTTTTTGAACAGATTGTCCGGTTGTTCGTGAAGAACGTCTTCCTGTGTTCTGTCCGCGTTGTACCGCGACACTGGTGGAGGTGCGGGGTATTGACCGCGTCTGATGCGTCGGAGTCCTTCTGGGAGTCCCTCATCTAGCCCGGACGCACTGTCACCCCTTACTACACCCGTGCATCACTTTAGCCGTCGACTGCCAGGCCTTGCCCCTGAGTTCTCCGCTCTTCAACCACCTCTCTCCAGGAGCTGCACCCACCTCGCAATGGCCGAAACCACTCCACCACAAGCACCCCAAACCAGTCAGTTTCCCACTCCACAACAGGTAACCGTTCTGCATCCGTTGGTTCCCGATCGCTATCGCTGTGCAGTCTTCGAAGACATTGAAGACTGGCTGGACAAGTATGGACGCGTCGCACAGATTAATCAGTGGACTGAGCAGCAAAAGCTCTCCCACGTCTATTTCGCCTTTGACGACAGTGGCCGTACTTTGTTCGAGAACCGCGAGGGTAGCCTCACGAGCTGGCATGACTTTCGGCAGAGGATCACGGAAACTTTTGCGAGTGCCGACCGACGCGACCGCGCCCAGCAAATGATGGAGCTACGCGTGCAACAACCTAATGAGTCGGTCACAATGTTCGCCGAGGACATGGCCCGCCTCTTTCGTAGTGCCGACCCGAACATGACCGAAGATAGGAAGTTGTGCCACCTCATGCGAGGCGCAAAAGAGCAGTTCTTCGTGGAGCTTGTGCGCAGTCCACCAGTCACTGTCGCTGAGTTTATCAAAGAGGCTACGGCTATTGAGCGGGCCCTTCATTAAAGATGCAGGCAATACGATTGGTTGTCCGCCAGCACTACAATCAATGCCGCCGCAGTGACTGCCGAGTATCAGAACTCCTTGCGTGAGTTGGTCAGGGAGCTCATCAGAGAGGAAATTCAAAAGATCATGGCACCGACACTTGATAGACCCGTCGCGTCAATCGCCCAAGTGGCGCGTGACGAAATCCGGCAGGCGTTCCCGGTAACCGATCTTCAAGACCACCAGCAACCCCTGAGTTACGCCGCCGCTGTCCGATGTCCACCACCGGTTGCAACCACATCGTCGTACCACCAACCTCCGACAGCCGCTCCTTGGTCGCCGCCACAAGAGGAGGCTTCGAAGCGCGCAGCCGTTACGCCGCTTCACTCATACCGCCAGCCGTCGTTCGCCGCGTCTTGGTCACCACCGCAAAACGACGCTACGGGACGGCCGCAACTTCGGAGAACCGACGTATGGCGCACTGTCGATAGGCGCCCACTCTGTTTTCACTGCGGAGGCACCAGCCATATTTCGCGTCATTGCTGGCATCGTGACACGTCATTTCGACCTCTTCGTCCGTGGTCTTATGGTCGACGTGCAAATGACGACGCCATGCTACGCCGCGACGACGATGCTTTTCAGGGACCCCAATAGCGCACCCGAATGACGAATCCGTGCGCAATGATCGGTCCGATTTCGGCCTTCGGTCGCGCTCTCCAACCCCTCCACGTCAGATGGCTTCATCTACTGGACGTACTTTTGCGGAGCTCCGAGGACGAAGGAACGTCGCCCAGCCCGCGTCGGGGAAACTGAAGGCGGCGACCTCTGAGGGCAAGGTTGCAGGCTCGCCGCAAGACACTAAAAAGCCCCCAACATTCTCGCTGCAGAACGACGTGAAGCCGATAAACACTGAAGAAATTGTGAGCGCCGACATTGATGTTCTCGTGGATGGGCAGCCGGTGACAGCGTTAGTCGACACTGGTGCTGACTTCTCTATAATGAGTCAGGAAGTCGTCCTCTGCCTGAAGAAAGTAAAGACGCCATGGACGGGACCTCACATAAGGACGGCAGGCGGCCAATTACTGATGCCTACTGGAAGATGTACTGCTAGATTTAACATCGGGTATTCTTCTTTTGTTGCCGCATTCATCGTCCTTCCTGTATGCTGCAAAGATTTGATTATTGGAATGGACTTCCTAAAAGAATATGGCGCCGTAATTAACATCCCGGACCGCATGGTGACGTTTTATGAGAGCTCCGGTTTAGTCCATTGCTTTTCGCCGCAACACAACTCATTCCGTCTAACAGAAGACGACGTCGTCATCCCCCCTCGATCTTGTGCCCTTGTATCGGTAGCATGTGACATACCGTTTCGTTGCGAAGGAGTTGCCGACCAAATAACCACGTTGTTGTTTACTCACGGTATCTCGGTCGCACGAGGAATCGTGAATGTCACCGACGGGCGCACAAACCTGTTGCTAACAAATTTTAGCATAGCGACGGCACCTTCCCAAGGGCACGGCTGTGGCCTATTTTCACGCCGTTGCGGATGTTCGTGGCTGCTGTTCACTACTCGAAGAAGCACCTATGCAAGACCCAACTCCTGTACTTGACCTTAGCACTGCTTTGTCACAGCACGAACGAGAGCGCCTTCTTACGCTATTGGCCAAGTTCAACGACGGGTGTCCGTCGATGTCCAGCGTCGGTCGGACGCCTCTAACACAGCACCGAATAATTACTAAGGATACGGCAAGACAAATTCACCAAAGTCCATATCGTGTGGCTCCTAGAGAACGTGAAGCCATACAACAACAAGTGACAAAAATGCTTGAAGATGACGTGATCCAACCATCAACGAGTCCCTGGGCATCTCCTGTAGTTCTGGTCAAGAAAAAAGACGGCAGCTTGGGTTTCTGTGTGGACTACCGAAAGCTAAATAAGGTGACAAAGAAAGACGTATACCCACTTCCCCGTATAAATGATTCACTCGACAGGCTTCGACAGGCAGGTTACTTCTCTTCAATGGACCTAAAAAGCGGATTTTGGCAAATCGAAGTAGACCCGAGAGATCGTGAAAAAAGTGCTTTCGTGACGCCAGGCGGCCTATACGAATTTAAAGTCTTGCCTTTCGGCTTCTGTTCTGCCCCTGCTACGTTCCAACGCCTCATGGATACTGTACTTTCCGGTCTGAAGTGGAAAACCTGCTTAGTGTATCTCGACGACGTCATCGTGTTCTCCGCAAAGTTTGAAGAACACCTAGAACGGCTTGAAGCGGTTCTGCAGTCCATAGGGTCCGCCGGCCTGACGCTGAAGCCGCAGAAGTGACACTTTGGCTTTGCGGAACTGCAGTTTCTCGGTCACGTCGTCAGCCACGCAGGTGTCCGGCCGGATCCTGAGAAAATTGCCGCCGTCGCAGTTTCCCGTACCATCCGATAATAAGGCTGTCAGGCGCTTCCTCGGCCTCCGTGCCTATTACCGGCGGTTTATTGCAGACTTTGCGCGCATTGCGTCGCCGCTAACTTGCCTGACGAGAGACGACGTTGCTTTTGTATGGGGCGACGAAGAGCAAGGTGCATTCAACGACTTGCGGCAACGTCTCCGGACACCTCCAGTGCTTGCTCACTTTGATGAGACCGCTCCTACATTGCTCCACACTGATGCCAGCAATGTTGGCTTGGAAGCTGTTCTTGTGCAGCGGCAAGACGACACGGAAAGAGTGCTTGCCTATGCAAGTAGAACACTCTCACGTACAGAGGCTAATTACTCCACAACTGAGAATGAATGCCTCGTCGTGGTATGGGCGGTTATGTAATTTCGCCCATATTTGTATGGCCGCCACTTCACAATTATCAGCGACCACCATTCACTATGTTGGTTGACAAACCTTAAAGATCCTTCTGGACGACTGGCGCGTTGGAGCCTAAGGCTGCAAGAGTTTGACATGACTGTCACGTACAAGTCGGGGAAACGACATACGGATGCTGACTGCTTGTCTCGATCGCCGATAGAGCCATCTGCTCCGCCCGATGAAGAAGACTCAGCATTTTTTGTGTTATGGACACATCCGCCATCGCGCAACAACAACGGAACGACCCTGAGTTGCTTGAACTAATCAATTACTTGGAGGGAAGATCTGCGAAACCACCTAGAGTTTTCGCAATAGGACTGTTATCGTTTTGTTTACGGGCCAAGGTCCTTTACAAAAAAACTTTTCTTCGACCGGGTCCCCCTATCTGCTTGTCATTCCTGCAGCTCTTCGTACGGAACTACTTCAAGCTTGCCGCAACGAGGTGACTTCTGGTCACTTAGGCTACACGCGAACATTAGCCAGAGTGCAGCAAAGGTACTACTCGCCGAGACTTACCACCGCCGTGAAACATCACGTTCGCACTTGTCTCGACTGCCAGAGGCGCAAGTAGCCTCCGACGAAACCAGCCGGCCTCCTACAACCCGTCCCGGTCCCTCGAAGACCATTTGATCAAATAGGAATGGATATTTCGGGCCCACTTCCTACTTCTACTGCAGGCAATCGCTTTGTTATCGTCGCAACTGACTATCTCACACGTTACGCTGAAACAAAGGCAATCCAGAGCAGCACAGCAGCCGAGGTAGCGCGCTTTTTCATTGAGCATGCGGTGTTGCGACACGGCGCACCAACCGTCGTAATAACAGACCGAGGAACCGCAGTTACGGCTGCACATTTAGGTCACGTCTTGCTACTAAGTGGAGCGGCCCATCGAAAGTCAACCGCCTACCATCCCCAAACCAATGGGTTAACAGAGCGCCTAAACAAAACCATTGAAGACATGCTGTCAATGTACGTGGATGTCGAACATAAAAATCGGGACGACATCCTACCGTATATCACCTTTGCATATAACACGGCGAAACAAGAGACGACGCGCATGACTCCGTTCACCCTTGTTCACGGACGAGAAGTACGCACGATGCTGGATTCGATGCTTCCACACGACTTTCACGACGCTGATACGGACGCCGATGTGTTTACGCAACGCGCAGAGAAGCTCGGCAGCTCGCGCGCTTGCGGATCTGCCAGCAGCAAGACTACGACGCAGGCCGCTACGATCTTCACCGTAGAATAGTTACCCATGAAGTCAGCGACAGAGTATGGGTTTGGACACGCGCACGGAAATGAGGCCTCTCCGATAAACTGTTAAGGCGATACTTCGGACCATATCGGGTATTGCGGCTACTCAGTGATGCCACCTACGAGGTCGTTCCCGATAACCCGAACTGTACGCGGCGCCGCACCCACCGTCCTGAACTTGTGCACGTTGTCCGCATGAAGCCGTATGTGAGCAAATAACTATGCTAGCGGCATTTACTTCCGCAGCTGACATTTCTTGTCTAGCATCGGGACGATGCTCTCGTAGGGAGGGACAAATGACGCGTGTATTCTATGCAGACGACGACGACGACGACGGGAGCACTAACGGACTTCGTCTAGTGGGTCAGAGTGAGATTGGGTGATGACGAAGGAGACGTGTCTCTGCTCTGTTTGTTTTTGAACAGATTGTCCGGTTGTTCGTGAAGAACGTCTTCCTGTGTTCTGTCCGCGTTGTACCGCTACAATACCACACAAGAGAGAGAGAGAGACCCCATGTGTTCGGGAGCGAGGCGTAAGTGTCAATCACAAGTGTATGCGGTGGGCAGGTGCGAACAAGTTGAATGATTCTTAGACAGAGAGAGAGAGAGACAGAGAGAGAGACCCCATGTGTTCTGGAACGAGGCGTAAGATTCAATCACAAGTATTCGTGGTGGGCAGATGCGAACAAGTTGAATGTTGGGAGACCAGTATAAAGAATTAGAGACTGATTGTGCAGAGTAAACAGTCACATGTACCGGTCAGAAGATTCTCCGGTGAATAGGTACGAAGAAGTTGAATCTTTGGCGACCAGTACAAAGAAAGAGAGAGAGACTCTATTTAGAAAAGAAATATAGGTGCAATGCTACATGAGAATCTTTTGAGGTTTGCTGATGTGAACAATGGTTTGGCGAGAAGTAGAGAGAGAGGGAGAGAGAGACTGATAGTGGAGAGGAAGTAGGCCTAATTATTGTTTAGGAAGTCCTGCGATAGGCAGGTGCAAAAAACTGAAATCTTTGGAGACCAGTAGAAAGAAAGAGATGCTTATTGTGCGAGCAAACAGGCGTATGTATAGATCGCAATGTTCTGCGGAGGGCAGATGCGAGCAAGTTGAGCGTTTTGAGATCACTACACAGACCGAGTGCATTTGAAGTTCAAAAATGCATAATTGTTGGTTAGGAGGTACTCCAGTGCGGGGTTGCGAGAAAATTGAATGTGCAGCGATCGGTAGAGAGAAAGAGACTGCATGTGGGGACGAAATAGGCGTTAGTGTCGATCAGAAGGCACTGTGGTGGGCAGATGCAAATAAGGTCAACGTTTGGAGGCCAGTAGAAACAGAGAGTGAGAGACAGACCAATTGTGCAGAGGAAATGGGCGTGTGTGTTTCTGCTTTAGGAACGTGCGAACAAGTTGACCATTTGGAGACCAGTTGAGAGAGACAGAGACTGAATATGGAGAGGAAATGGTCGTAACGGTCGAACAGAAGTTTCTGCGTTGGGCACACTTGAAAAAGTTTAACCTTTCTACCTCAGCAAAGAGAGAGCCACTCATTGTGTGGAGGAAATAGGAGTATGTGCTGATCAGATGATCAGGCGGTTCTGCAATGATGATATGCGCAAAAAGTGATGATATTCAATGATCATATGCGCTTGCAAACCACTCGAAAGTGAGAAAGACTGATTGTGCAGAGCTAAGCGGCCTATGCGCTGATCAGAAGGTTCGGCACGGTGTAGATGAGATGTTTTATTTTGGAGGCCATTAGAGAGACAGAGAGTATGTGCAGTTGAAAGGTATGGTGCTCTGTTTATTCATTCTACCAGTTACTAAAATATCTGCTCAGTTGCGTTCACTATGAAACCAAAAAAAAAATCCTTTCCAAACTTATTATGATCTTCTGGGTAATATTGCTTATGCGCTTGATATATTGGGCCACTAATTTTACGCCACCCATTTCGTGTCTATCTTTTATATCCTTAAACCTATACTTATTAAGGTAAATGGAAAATGACGTACATACATGCATACATCGTAGATTTCTGGATCGTTCTTTACGTTCTGAGAAACCTCTCTTGCCCCCCCCCCCCCAGTGACAGGTTTCAAAACTGTATATATTTCGACAGTAATTTGCGTTCCATTGAGCTAGGACATTACAATTTATCTAATATTAATCCATAACTTTTGCACGTTCTCCTTCATTTACGCTCATGCTTTCAAAATATTGTTGCTGGCACAAACCTGAATTTGCTCCTAAATTCAGAAAAGGCTGAAATAAGCGCAATTGCTAAGATTTATGAAAGGACAAATCAGTGCAAGGAGATCTAAAAATATTTACATGTATACAAACACAAACTATTTTTGGAGATACTAAGTCACTATTGCACAAGTGCATAGCTCTTAATGAGTACACATTCTGTGAAACAAACTACATACGAAGTACGCCGCAATTCAATATTAAGGAAGCTAAAAGGAGACTAATTGAGGACACTAAAATACTTGCTAACTCAATACCGGACCATATTGCATTCACGCGTTTCTGGGACTCCACTGAAATAATCTAAAAATAAAAATCCTGCAGATCCCACGCCCTGTGGAAATCGATGTTATGCGAATGAATGTACGAGGAGCCTATGAAGTTGACAAAACGACCATGAGAGCACCAGACGTAGGTCTACGCAAGACGTAGGCGGCTGTTTAATTACCTACATGACACGCGTGTCATGACATTCATGTCATGACCTATCATTTATGTTCCTCATACTCTGTTGTCATAATGTGCCAGTTTTGGTACGTACCAAGTTGAGGAAACAACCATTAGACAGGGTAATAATACGCGGCCTTCCACTTCCTTTAAACACGTACATTTATCTTGTAACTCGTAATCCCCGCAATACTACGAAACTTAAGGATAAGAACTTAAGAACCTTAAATGTAAACGCAGGAAGTATTCTAAATAAAAAGGATTATATTGAGACTATACTACTCGAGTACCACCCACACATTACAGTACTCACTGAAACGTGGTTACGAAATGAAATAAGTGACGATTCGGTTTTTTGACCGAGTTACAGTGTATTTCGTTAGGACCGGACAAAAAGCAAGGGTGGAGGTGTTGCTATTTTTGTGAAGCCTCCAAGCTATTCTTCTCCAGCCTGGTTTAGTGGATGTCACTAAGCTTGAGTGATTGTGCGTTAATGTAACTTGTTGGGATCCCTGGTTTGGATTATACGCGTGCTACAGACCAGCAGACGCTGCAGCTGAATTTTTTCCCAAAATTGCAAGAACATATCATACAGTTCCTGAACAAAAAAAAACCTTCTTATAGGTGATTTTAACTTACCCCATGTTGATTGGGAGCTCATTCAGGCGAGCCGCAAATCAAACAAAGATACTAACTCCTTCTTTAATATCATGCTTACTCATTACCCAGTTCAAGTGGTCAGGCAGCCTACTCGTGTACGAGGTTCGTCTCGTGTAATATTGGACCTTGTATTTCTAAACCGTGATGTTTATGAATATACCGCTTTAATTGAAAAGGGTCTGTCTGATCATCACGTAAATGCAACTATTCCTCTAATCAACTGTGGGACTCCCAAATGCACAACCGTACGAAGCTTCAAGGATTACTAAAGTTCTAACGATGCCTCTATTGTAGGATACATAGAAAGTTGTTACACTCACATTATTGAAAATGAGGGAGATGTTGATGCGCTATGTAACCGATTTACGGAAATGTGCCATCATCGCTTAAGCACTTTCGTAGCTACCAAATGTAAAAAGATTCCTGAAAGCAGAACTTGGATTACGCGTAAGATTATCCATTTAAAACGCAAATTAAAACGATCGAAGAAGTCCAATGCACGATCCGTTTTTATTCATGAACTTAGAATAAATTTGGCACGGGCCTTACACAAATCAAAAGATTCCTACTTCAAAACAACCCTACCAAACTTTTTAAAAGGCGATCCTATTAAGTTCTGGAACTTCCTGAGCGACTCTAAGAGGCAGCTATCCCAGATCTTAGTTAATCGAAAAACAGATACAGATATAAAAGTCATTGCGGAGCACTTCAACTACTTTTCACACCGTCCTTACTAAGGGAAGTCTTATTGCACCTCATCAAAGAGTGTTTCAACCCATTGACGTTGACTTCATATCATACTCTGGTGTAGTTTCAATGATTTTGAACTTGAACACAAAATCAACTTGGGGTCCAAACAAGATTCCTAATGTATTTCTTCGCCGTTATGCTGAAATTATTGGTCATTTTGTAATTGTGATGTTTCAATGTTTACTGTTAACTATAAAACCGCCCAGTGAGTGGAAGAAGGTTCGTGTTCCCATCTTTAAGAAAGGCAACTATTTACTCTTAGAAAATTACCGTCCTATCCCATTAACATTACCAATTTCTAAAATGCTTTACCATCTAATAGCTAGACGCATCGCGGAATTTTTTGCACAAAACTTTATACTAATTTTCAGCACGGCTTTAGAGAGTGTTATTCAACCGTAACTCAGTCACAGTGGTTCATTCATTTGCAGAAACTCTGCATAATAATGGTCAATTGGACGTCATATTTCTTGATTTTAGCAAGACATTTGACAAAGTTATCCATGCCAATCTAATTGCGCAATACAAGGATATAAATCTGACAGATATATTTATTGCATGGATTGAACACTACTTTACAGATAATGCCCAGTTTGTTTCAGTTAACGGGGACAATTTGAGCTTTCTTCCTGTAACATCAGGCGTGCCCCAGGGCAGTGTTCTGGGGCCATTGTTGTTTTTACTGTATATAGATGATATTGACAAGTGTACTTGTCTTTATCGGGCGACATGTTTTGCCGCCTAGGAAATGTTATCGCACAGCGCGGGACGCGCTTGCATGTATCCGAAGTTTCTGGAAAGTTATCGATGCTTCTATCCGCTGTCTGTTGTCGCCGAACCTTGTGTTATGTGATTTCATCGCTTGACACGAATGGTGTAGAACTTTGTAGAAGGCATGCGGGTTCCAACGATTAGTCCGGAACATTCGATGACTGCTGTATAAAAGCCGACGCGCTTGACCCGCTGATCAGATTTTCGACGATCGCCGAGCGTGTTCGCCGCAATCGTTGTGCTATAAGTGTAGCCTGTTTTGTGGGCACAGGTTCGCCCAATAAAAGTTAGTTTTGTCGTGCACAGTATTGCTACTGTGTTATTCAACGTCACCACCACGTGACATCTGGTGGAGGTGCTTTACGTTCATGTACCGGACGCCCCCGACAAGCCGTAATTCAAGCCTGGACCGTAAAGACAACACCAGCGCCGTCCCGGAACATCGAGCAAGCCGCCGTCTTCAACAGCTGCCCCCGGAGCACGGACTTCTACCTGAGACCAAGAAGATTGTGTCCAAGGCAACTCCAATGGCAGCCCCAGCGTCCCCCATCGTGCTGCAGCAGCCCAGGGAACCACCGACGTTCCGCGGTTCCACATTTCAGGACCCGGAAAGCTGGCTGGAAACGTATGAGAGGGTCGCTACGTTTAACAGCTGGGCAAGCGACGACAAGCTGCGACATGTTTATTTCGCATTGGAGGACGCCGCCAGGACGTGGTTCGGGAATCGAGAAGCCACCTTGACGACGTGGGACCTGTTCCGAAGCGGCTTTCTGCAAACATTTACAAGCGTCGTGCGAAAAGAGCGAGCCCAAGCTCTACTGGAGACCAGAGCGCAGCTGCCGAATGAGACGATCGCGATCTTCACTCAGGAAATGAACCGTCTGTTCCGCCACGCCGATCCGGAAATGTCCGAGGAGAAGAAAGTCCGCCTGCTGATACGTGGTGTAAAGGAGGAACTTTTCGGCGCAATGATACGAAGCCCACCGACGACCGTAGAAGAGTTCCTTCGCGAGGCCACCAGAATTGAGAAGACTCTCGAAATGCGGATACGGCAATTCAACCACCGCACGAGCTCGACAAACTACGCCGGAGTTCAGTCACTGGCCACCGACGACCTGAGCGAGACCATCAGGGCAGTCGCACGAGAGGAGCTTCAAAGGATCTTCCCTTCATCGCAACCTCATGTGGCCACAGTCGCCGAAATTGTCAAAGAAGAAGTTCAGCGATCGCTCGGAGTTCCCGAGTTACAACCACAGTCATCGCAGCCCCAGCCAGAAGCGATGGCCTACGCCGCCGTCACCCGCCGTCAAGGTCCCCCTCCGCGACCACGCCAGGGCCCTGCAACGCCGCAATTCCGTCGACCACCGCCAACGCCGCCAGCACGCCCACCCGTCGCCCAGCGCAGCTACCCGAGGAAGACAGACATTTGGCGAGCCCCCGACCACCACCCGCTCTGCTATCACTGCGGAGAAGCCGCCCATGTGTATCGCCGATGTCCATACCGCGATTTGGGACTGAGAGGGTTCGCCGTCAACGCGCCGCGTCCACAGCTTGGAGAGCGCCCACGTGACATCGCCGACTACCTCGCCGCTACTCAACGGAGCCCTCGACGACCGTCCCGTTCGCCGTCACCAGGCCGCTACCTGTCGCCGCAGCGCCGACCATACACCGGCCCAGCCCGGGGCCGCTCTGTGAGCCCATATCCGGAAAACTAAAAGCAGCAACCGATGGAGGTGCGGTTGCTGTTCGTCGAACTGACGAAGATCCTCCGCCGCCGACGAAGACGAAGAGACCATCTCGACGACCTAATGACGACACGCCGCCGTCCCGAAGAAGTCGGGAAGCCAAGACTACTCCGACGAAAGATGACTTGACGACGCGACGTTCCAGCTTGAGTTCAACACGACGCAGCCGTGATCCGACGCCAAGACCCAACTGCAACGCCAGACAAAGAACCACCGACCTCGATGTCCTTCTCGACGGCCATGCAGTCACTGCCTTAGTCGACACAGGGGCCGATTACTCCGTAATGAGTGGACACATCGCCGCCCAGTTGAAGAAGGTTAAGACTGCATGGGAGGGTCCCCAAATTCGGACCGCTGGAGGACACCTCACTACGCCGACTGGAATCTGCACGGCAAGAATTACCGTTCATGACCGGACTTACCTTGCCACCTTCGTTATCGTTCAACAGTGTTCGCGAGACGTCATTCTCGGCATGGACTTCCTGAACCAACACGGCGCAATCATTGACCTGAAGTCGAAGTCCATAACGCTGTCGGAAGATCGAGCGATACCGCTGGAGAGCTCTAGTAGTCACCATGCCTTAAGTGTGCTCGAAAGTCAAGTCAGCATCCCACCTCGCTCCAGCATTGTCATATCCGTAGGCACCAAAACGGCTGCCGACATAGAAGGCGTCATCGAGGGTGACCAACGTCTACTGCTAGACCGTGAAATTTGCCTTGCGAGAGGGATCGCTCGAGTGCATGGAGGGAAAACTGAAGTGTTGCTGACAAACTTCAGCCAGGAGTTCAAGCACATCAACAAGGGCACGACGATCGCGTACAACGAGGAAATTCTGGAAACCAGTAAAGGCCGATCCACACGACGGACCAAATTGCTCTTTTGGACCGCGGTCCGCGCATCACGTGATAGGACGTCACCAGTTCGTGCGTACCGCAGTTGGCCTGCGCAAGACCGCGGCCCTCGCGGTCCAACAAATTGCCGAGGCTTTTCTCGCTTCCGTTTTGGCGGCGGACCGCATGCAAACCGCAGCGATTTTGGCTTAGCCAACGAATGTTGTCCGGCAACAGAGTGTCTTCAGCCAAATCCAATCTAGTTTTCGGCTCAGCAAAAGCCAGTCGTTTCATGTTCGCAGTTCCGCCTACACGTTCGTGCAGCAGATATATTTTTTAAACACTGTGTCCTCTTGGAGTGACGAGGAGGTTTTTTCATTTTGTATACCTCGTTGAGCAATTCCCGGCTTTCTGGGACTAGAGCCGGTATGATAACAATGATAACACTCTGGCTGAGAGTGTAGCTGGTTGGCCTGCTCTGCCGTCTGCTATGGCGGTCCGCCGTGTGGATGTGCTCTGCGCCGGACCGGACCGCGGCGGGCCGTGACGGCGCATCACGTGACCGAGCGGCCCGCTGACTTGGTCCGTCGTGTGGATCGGCCATAATGCGTTTGTCCTCTCGGATTCCGCCGTACTACCCCGACGACCATGGTTCCCGAACCAGACTACGACATTAATCCAAGTCTCCCCGTGATTAAGCAACAGCAGCTCAGAAGTCTGCTCTAACGATACAAAGGCTGCTTTTCGACGTCATCAAGGATTCCACAAACACCAGTCGCCAAGCATCGCATAATAACCGAGGAGAGTGCTCGACCACTCCGCCAGAGCCCTTACCGAGTTTGACGCGTCTGCATGTATCCGAAGCTTCTGGAAAGTTATCGATGCTTCTATCCGCTGTCTGTTGTTGCCGAACCTTGTGTTATCTGATTTCGTCGCGTGAATCGAATGTTGTAGAGCTTTGTGGGAGGCATGCGGGTCCCAACGATTAGTCTGGAACATTCGATGACTGCTGTATAAAAGCCGACGCACTTGACCCGCTGATCCGATTTTCGACGATCGCCGACCGTGTTCGCCGCTATCGTTGTGCTATAAGTGTAGCCTGTTTTTGTGGGCACAGGTTCACCCAATAAAAGTTAGCTTTGTATTTCACAGTATTGCTACTGTTATTCAACGTCACCACCACGTGACAATATTCTTAATGTAGTACCAACAGGAACTCAAATCAGACTGTTCGCGGATGACTGCGTGCTCTTTCGTCAAGTTACTTGTACTAATGATCAACAGAATTTGAATGTGTCTTAATAACATATTCAACTGGTGTGATGAACATGGTGAGGCTCTAAACGCACAAAAGACTGTTTATCTTTGCGTAACTCGTACAAAACACCGCTTGCTTTTACGTATAACCTTGGCTCAACATCCATACAACAGGTAACCAACTACAAATATCTCGGCGTAAGATTAACTAATGACTTGTCTTGGAACCTACACAGGGAACATATGTTCTACCACGTTCCGTGAGTTGTACTTTCTTAAACATAAGCTTAGAAATTCTCCTTGTAACATTAAACTACTCAGTTACTTTACGCATATAAGACAAACTAGAATACTCTTGTGTTGTATGGGAACCCTTCACTAAAGCTAACATGAAAAAAGACTTGAAGCTGTACAGAGAAAGGCTGTTAGCTTTGTTTATTCTAAATTTAAGATTACACTCACCTTCTGAACTCATGACTGCTAGCAACACTGAAAAACTTGAACTACGATGGAAAAAGAACCGCCTCAATTTTATTTACCTACTTCGTAATCTTGAATTTGGCCCTGTCCCGCATGCATATTTATCTCCTCTATTGACTTGACATACGCGACATC